>NC_134402.1:117131207-118331207 GCF_038048845.1 Mixophyes fleayi
CACACTACATTGCAACAAAGCCCCCTGTGCCATCACACACACATTACTGTGCCTCTTCATTACAACTACACTGTGCCCCCTTATAATCACACTGCGCCCTCCACTTTCACCCCTTCTATATCACACTGTGCCTCTCCTCCTTTCGTTATCACACTGTGTCTCCCCCCTTCTTTATCACACTGTGCCTCTCTTTCCCCCCTTCATTATCACACTGTGCCTCTCCCCCCCTTCATTATCACACTGTGCCTCCCCCCTTCTTTATCACTCTGGGCCTCTCTCCCCCACCCCCCTTTCTTTATCACTCTGTGCCTCGATCCCCACTTCTTTATCACTCTGTACCTCTCCCCCCCCCTTCTTTATCACTCTGTGCCTCTCTCCCCCTTCTTTATCACTCTGTGCCTCTCTCACTCCTTCTTTATCACTCTGTGCCTCTCTCCCTCCCATTCTTTATCACTCTTGGCCTCTCTCCCCCACCCCCCTTTCTTTATCACTCTGTGCCTCTCTCCCCCTTCTTTATCACTCTGTGCCTCTCTCCCTCCTTCTTTATCACTCTGTGCCTCTCTCCCCCTTCTTTATCACTCTGTGCCTCTCTCCCTCCTTCTTTATCACTCTGTGCCTCTCTCCCTCCCATTCTTTATCACTCTGTGCCTCTCTCCCCCCTTTTTTATCACTCTGTGCCTCTCTTCCCCCCTTCTTTATCGCACTGTCCCTTTCTGCTTTCCTCCACCTCTCCATTCCTTTACTTACTTTTTGTTAGCTTCTTTCTCTTCTGTCTTCTCTTCTCTTCCTTCTTCTTGCTGGGTCCTCTCTGTAGCGCTCCTCACTGAATGTCAGGTGTGACTTGATGACGTCATGCCCAACATTCAGTGTGAATGGAGCAGAAAGGAGGGAAAAAAGTTCCATGCTCAGGGAAAGGGATAAGGTTAGGGATATTATTATCAACCTACTAATACTATCTTCATTTTAATTGTCAAACTAAAAATACTGTCTACATTTCAATTGTCAACCGAATAATATTGACAATGTCTACATTAGGGAGCACACCATATAAATGTTGATCATGTAACTGTTAAACAGATGTATCACACTTGGTTGGAGGACCCAAAGACAAATCCATTTTCCTTTTATTTACATTATGGCCTTGTTCTATCATCATCTGTTAAATGTCTACTGATGCCGCCGCTGTCCTTCTAATGAGCCACTGCCGCTGTTGTCCCTTTCCAATATATCGCTGCTGTCCCTCTCCAATGTATCACTGCTGTCCCTCTCCAGTGTGTTACACATTTGGTGTATATTCTTTTATAAAATGAAAATGTAACTGATTTAGACATCATTGATGAAGATGATGACTGTTAGCCAAATTCCCATTTCTAAATTGTTAAAACCCGTGTCTATTCTCCAGTTCAACAATTAACAATCAAGATGTTTACTTTTGTGGGGGCCCAAAAATAAACATTTGGGGCCCAAACAAAGAACTTCAACCACAAAGTGGCAGTCCCTGTCACTGAAGTACTTGGTTTGTTAAACTATGTGCATGTCCTTTTTGAACATATGAGTGGGCGATCCATCTTACACTATTTTAAATAATGGTCTTGGTCTATCATTGGTAAAAATTGTCTACGCATGCGTCTAATAGTTGATCCGTCTAAAGATCTCTGATTATTGCCTCTTCACTTTCCATGATGCATGTTGTCCAACCTTAAAAATACAGTGTGAATGGTCTTTCTCTGACCATTTTTCACCTGGGTGGAGCCTACCTTCGTATATGTTCTTGTTTTTTATTACCATCCTATCGGCGAGTACTGTGCAACTCTCAGATGCAGGGTTAATCAGACAAGTCGGTACACAGAAGGTCAACTAGTTTGTGTTGCCAGGGATTCAGCAGATGCAGAGTTAAATAGACAAGCCTTGTCGGTACACAGAAAGTCAGCCAGTACGTGTTGCCAGGGATTCAGCAGATGCATGGTTAAATAGACAAGCCGGGTCAGTACACAGAAAGTCAGCCAGCGTTCACAGGGAAAAGTGCACAGGGAAAGCACAGGGATCAGAAGCAGCCAGACACTAAGTACACTTGTTGCTCTGACACAGGAGAGTGTCAGAGTGAAGACTAAATAGTGGGGAAGTTTGAATTCCCCGCCGCTCAGGTCACGTGATCAGAAGGACCTAACATAGTGTTAGTAGTGTTAGTACAAAATGTCATGTTATTCACAGACAATTTACACTTTGTATCTGCTGGCTTCACTAAGAAACAGACCAGAGTCAATCAGTTGGGAAAACTTAGGAATGTAATTTTCGGCATGCAACCACCGCATATAGATAATTTATGTACACTGCTGTGCCACTGTGTTTCATAGGGATTGTATCTTTTATTAAACTGCCATGTATTTGTGCCGCAGCTCTGTCACCAATTTTAGCCAATCTTTGGTCAAAACTGGTGAAAACATGGAGAGTTATGAAGAGATCATTAGAAAATAGAATATAAATGAATGTTAATGCTATAAATAGTAATGTACAAACAAAAATAGTTAAAAATCACATAATTTAACCTATTTTCAGAATTTTTAATTAAATCCAGATCCATAACCAAAACCAAAATCAAAATACATGAGGATTTTTGGACAAAACCAGAACCAAAACCAAAACACAAAGATGGTTTTAGAACCAAAACACGGGGGTCAGGACACATCTCTAATTAATACCTTACTTTTGATATGTGTAATGATACCTAAAGTAGCTGTTATTAACTATTGATGTTGCAAAATGATGATTAAGGAGTGAGAACTGATTAGGTAATTTCTTAATTTCATACATCAGTTAGAATAATACCCGAAGCATGGGAAGAACATACAATACTTATAGTATTACCAAAGAAAACAGTAAAAGTAAGTGTCATAAAGTAAGTGTCATTAGGATATGCTGAACACTAGTTTTTGTTTTCAGGTTTTAGAACTCTCTTAAAGGAACATTAAATGCAAACAGCTTTATTAAAAAAAAGAGTTTCTTATAACAATAACAAATACATATGTACATTTTTCAGGACTACACCATGTTAAGATGTTTGAGATAATGCTTTGATTATGAAGAGGCTTTTCTTCTATGCACATCTTACTTTCTGTATGACTGGCTTTAGCACGTCACAGCAGGAAACAGCAGGGAACTTTTTTGAGCCTAACATGGATAATAAGTAGCTAATAACTTGCAGGGTCGATAACAATGTTTCAAAATATGTCAAACATTAACTCATATTATTCTATGGCAACATAGAGCAACAGTCATTAGTTTCTAGTCCCTACAGCCAATGATGAATCACTATTTTATATCAATGAGCAGTGTCTGGCACACATTACTTTCTTATTGTTTATTACAGAATATATTCCAAGCTTGAAAATTCTTGCTACTGATATTAGAAATGGTCATTTTAGCCCCCCACCCCCACCCGCCAAGCAGGGGGCAGGGGAGGGCTGGCAAATTTTAGACCGAGAGCGCAAGACTCGTCTCGAGCAGCCTATTAGGAACATTTTAAAGGAAAAAAAATCAGGTGGCCCAGTGACCCAGCCCAAGGTAGCCCACTATGGGACCTGGTCTGGTCCCATAGTGGGCTACCTTGGGCTGGGTTACTGGGGGGCAGGACCCCTGCCCTTCAGCCCAGCTTGCCCCTGCCCCCAATTTTGTAATTTAAGTCAAGGGTGGAGTACCTGGAGTTAATGGTGCAGCTGTGATCTCAACTTGACTACAATATGTGTGCAGTAGTTCTCAGAGTAATTGGTTGTCTAAAGGTACAAAAACAGCTTATTTGTTTTTACTGTCCTATCTTAACATCTGTTAGACAGATAAACATTTTGAGGACAAGAATGAAAAGAATTTGTTTGATAGCTGGACATGGAACTTTCTTCACCTTCTTTCAGCCTTAAGTATGGAATATCTTGTCTTTTAAATCTGGATCCAGAATCAGCAGTAAGAGTCTATTGGCCTGCAAGAAGTGATAGATCAGATGCTAAGTATGGCAGCCCTCGCTAGTTGATCCATGGTGTAAACAAATGTGTGCACCCCTCTATTCTCTAATAATTATTTGGGCTTCATCATACTGTCACATACTGTTATGGTTCTGTTCAAAACCAATTCCTTGATTACAGCCATGGAGCCAGACACATGAAATAAACGTTTAAACTGTTTATTGCAGTAAAGTATAGTCCAGGTAAGGCAAAAATAAACAGTAACAGTTCAGGCTGAATGGAACAATGGATTTCCAGATCTTGGCAAACAAGCAGTAAATAATAAAGAAATGCAGCAGATGACTTAACTGAAACCAGTTTGCAGTAGTAGTCAGAAACATGCAGGTAATTCAGGAACAGAGCAACATGAGCAGGCTAGGAACTTCAATGACCAGCAAATGATTCTGGTAATGGCAGGCATATATAGGCCACAGACAGGTGTGGATAATTAACTAGCAGTGCTAGTTAACCCCTGATAGTAGGAACGGCTGAACAGCAGCTCCTCTGGAGAATCACAGGTACAGCGGGTTAATATGCACACAGAGTAACAAGGCAAATCATAACACAGGGTAAAATGCACACAAAGAAACAAGGCAGATCGTAACATTATCCCCCCTTACAGGAGCGGATTTCAGACGCTCCATAAAAAGTCTCTTTTAGGGTTTTCTCTTCCTCTGCTTACCCCTCTTGCGGGATTTTCTAGGCGACATAATTGAGTCCTTCTGCAATGGAGTGCAGGCCAAGCCCAATTCTTCGAAAGCACAGAAAGAATTGTCAAGTTTGTCCACTAACTCTCTAGTATCCTCCAAAAATTTGCTTTCAGAGTCTGAGTCCCAGCCTAGAGTCGGAACAGGACTGTTAATTTTATGAGAAGATGGTGAAATGCCCATGAAGCCGGTAACCAAGGTTTGTTGTTTTTGATTGTTCTTTTTATTTTTTGAAGATATAGGCTGACCAATGGAAGCAACGGACATCAATGATTTGTGAATAGGCAGAGGAGCTGAAACACAGGCCGGAATGGAAACAGAAGGATCATGACCAGGAAAATCAACTGTTGATGGAGAGTACTTCTTGCACACAGCGTTAACAAAGTCCATGGTGTTATGGATAATGGGGTTATCGGAATTTAGAAGGGAGAAGGCCCTGGTCTGTGGCTCCCCTCTAAAACTCATGATTATAGAACCCACCTGGTTAAATTGGTTGGCAAAGTAATCTGGAGAGTCTTGAAACTGTTTCATGGACAGATGAAGAACCGACAAAAACTGTTTGATGTCCCCATCAAAGAAGACTGGAGGAGGATCTGATGACTTGGAAGAGGCATCTGGGCATTCTGGCTCACTAGGAAACTCTGGGGAATCCTCCGCTTGAGCAGCAGTCTGTGGAGAATCCCGCACTGGGACGGCAGAGCAGGAGTCCCCGACTGGGACGGCAGAGCATCATTCCCCGACTGGGACGGTAAGCTGGGCACATCTGACGGATAGCCCAGACTGAGCACACCACTCGGACTGTAAAGCACTGTGAGGAGCTGCAGAGCAGACAGCACTATGAGGAGCCGCAGAGCAGACAGCACCGTGAGGAGCTGCAGAGCAGACAGCAATGTAAGGAGCCGCAGAGCAGCCAGCACTGTGAGGAGCCACAGAGCAGACAGCAGCAAGTGGTAACTCGGGCTGAACCGCATGGACTGGCAACTCGGGCTGAACCGCATGGACTGGCAACTCGGCTGAACCGCATGGACTGGCAACTCAGGCTGAACCGCATGGACTGGCAACTCGGGCTGAACCGCATGGACTGGCAACTCGGGCTGAACCGCATGGACTGACAACTCGGGCTGAACCGCATGGGACAGGGCCCTCTCTGGAGCAGACTGGAAGGGCAGGGCCCTCTCTGGAGAAGACTGGAGGTACAGGGCCCACTCTGGAGCAGACTGTAAGGGCAGCGCCCCCTCTGGAGCAGACTGTAAGGGCAGCGCCCCCTCTGGAGCAGACTGTAAGGGCAGCTCCCCCTCTGGAGCAGACTGTAAGGGCAGCGTGCACTCTGGAACAGTCTGTAAGGGCAGCGCCCCCTCTGGAGCAGACTGTAGCTCAGGAACAACGACAGCAGCTTGTGACTCGGCACTGGAGGCAGCGGCTGAAGACTCTGAACTGGGCAGCACAGTGGCAGCAGGCTCAGGACTGGACATAGTGGCAGCAGGCTCAGGATCGGACATAGTGGCAGCATGCTCAGGACCGAACACAGTGGCAGAAGGCTCAGGACCGGACACAGTGGCAGCAGGCTCAGGACCGGACACAGTAGCAGCAGGCTCAGGACCGGACACAGTAGCTGCAGGCTCAGGACCGGACACAGTGGCAGCAGGCTCAGGACCGGACATAGTGGCAGCAGACTCAGGACTGGACACAGTGGCAGCAGGCTCAAAGCTGGAGGCAGATGATGGAACCTCAGAGTCTCCTGAGTGGGTCCAAAAGTATAGCAGAAAATTGAGCCAGCTGAGAGTGTAACAGAATTATGTCCATTTGTAGACACTGTAGCAGAGACTGTTCAGCCATTTGTAAAGCAGACATGTTTGCAGGGAGAAAACAAATGAAATCAATTGCAATGAGAGTTCCAGGAGAAATCTGAAGTAGGGTTTTTCCACAAGACTCCAAGGCTTTCTTTTTGGCTGGTCATTCTGTTATGGTTCTGTTCAAAACCAATTCCTTGATTACAGCCATGGAGCCAGACACATGAAATAAACGTTTAAACTGTTTATTGCAGTAAAGTATAGTCCAGGTAAGGCAAAAATAAACAGTAACCATTTAGGCTGAAAGGAACAATGGATTTCCAGATCTTGGCAAACAAGTAGTAAATAATAAAGAAAAGCAGCAGATGACTTAACTGAAACCAGTTTGCAGTAGTAGTCAGAAACATGCAGGTAATTCAGGAACAGAGCAACATGAGCAGGCTAGGAACTTCAATGACCAGCAAATGATTCTGGTAATGGCAGGCATATATAGGCCACAGACAGGTGTGGATAATTAACTAGCAGTGCTAGTTAACCCCTGATAGTAGGAACGGCTGAACAGCAGCTCCTCTGGAGAATCACAGGTACAGCAGGGTAATATGCACACAGAGTAACAAGGCAACTCATAACACAGGGTAAAATGCACACAAAGAAACAAGGCAGATCGTAACACATACTTGATGTGAATTGAGAACTGAACTGCATTGTGTAAAACAGTTCAAGCAATGCATACATTCCATTATATGAATCTCAACATCCCTATTGCTAATCCACGTTCCAATGCTGCTTCCAAACTACTCACTCTAACCTCCACACTTTACCTCTCCCAGTGGATTGAATCCACTACTCATCAGGATGGCCACTGTCTTGATCTTGTTTTCTCTAGACTATGATAAGTTTCTGATTTCCTTAACAATCCTTTCCCCCTCTCGGATCATCACCTTATTAGCTACTCGCTCACCCCCAGTTCTTTACCTTCCCTAGTGTCAAACTCTTACAAGCCTCCTCACAACCGCAGAAATATCAATTCTATTGATCTTCAACAGTTTTCCACCTCTCCAACACCTTCTCTCCCCAATTTCTACAATCTCCTCCCCTGATCGGGCAGTACCCCCCCATTTTCACAAAACCTCTATCTCTTTCTACTCTGCAGCTCAGAAAAAGTCCTGTAACCTGTAATACTATTCAAGAATGCAGTGATTACTACCATTTTAAAAAAACGAAATTCTGACCCTAAATCTCTCGCAAATTACAGCCCCATCTCTCAGCTCCCATGGCCCTCCAAGCTTCTCGAGAGAATTGCCTACACTCGCCTCACATACTTTCTTACATGAAACAACCTATTGGATCCTCTTCAGTCAGGCTTTCACTCTCAGAACTCCACAGAGACTGCGCTGATCGAGGTTGTCAATGATTTGATCACAGCAAAAATTAATAACCATTACTCTCTTCTAATTCTCCTTTATCTCTCTGCTGCATTTAAAACTGTTGACCACTCTCTCCTCATACAAACGCTACAATCCCTTGGTCTTGAAGGCACTGTGCTATCCTGGTTCTCCTCCTACCTTTCTAATTGCTCTTTCAGTGTTAATTTCTCTGGATCCACCTCTGCTCCACTTCCTTTATTAGTTGGAGTATGACAAGGCTCATTCCTAGGTCCTCTGCTATTCTCTATCTACACCACTTCTCTTGGAAAACTAATAACCTCCTTTGGATTTCAGTATCATCTATATACCGATGATACACAAATCTATCTATCCTCTCCTGATCTTTCACAATCTGTGTTGTCTCACGTTAATGACTGTCTTTCTGCCATATCATCTTGGATGTCTTTTTGCCAAGTCAAACTCAATCTCAATAATATTCCCACCCAAAAACAATGTCCTGCCTGATATTTCTATTTCTGTTGATAACATGACCATAAATCCCACCCCGCAAGCTCGTTGCTTAGGTGTAATCCTTGACTCATAACTGTCGTTTATTCCCCACATCAACTCTATATCTAAATTATATTCCATACCTATAAAGAACATCTCCAGAATACGCACATATCTCACACAAGACACCGCAAAAACCGTAATTCATGCACTTATCATCTCCCGCATCGCCTATTGCAATTCCCTCCTTACTGGTCTTCCCAAAGTCAGACTTAAACCCTATAATCTATTTTGCATGCAGCGGCTAGATTGATTTTCCTTGCAAACCGTAATTCCTCTGCTGAGCCACTCTGTCAGTCTCTACATTGGCTGGCTGTATTTCAACGAATCCAATATAAAATTCTTCTACTAACATACAAGGCTGTCAACAAAATTGCACCGACATACACTTCCTCACTTGTCTCAAAATATCTCCCTACTCGACACCTCTGTTCTGTACAAGGTCTGCGCCTTTCTTCCACTCTCATCACATCCTCCCATTATCGGTTACAGGACTTTTTCTGAGCTGCACCCACTTTGTGGAATTCCCGCCCTCGCACAGTAAGACTTTCCTCTAGTCTTCAAACCTTGAAGCATTCTCTGAAATCCCACCTCTTCAGACAATCTTATGATATTCCTCAACCACCATCTTACTCTCCCTAGATTACCCTATTACCACAAGAGATGAGCGGGCTCGGATTCCGCTAATCCGAGCCCACCCGAACAGTACGGATCCGAAAGGGATCCGAGCACTGTTCGGATATTTCCGGCGGGCAAAAAATTGAAAACGAGGCTCTGTCGTCCAAGTCTCGCGTCGAATCTCGTGAGGGGTGGGAGGGAGGGCCCAGAACAATTCCATCTTGTACCTCTTTTTTTGGCATTATGTGCTCAAGCTACCTCGGTGCAACCTTTTGGCCTAAAAACAATATTGTGAGGTGTTCAGAATAGACTGGAAATTAGTGGAAATGATTGTTATTGAATGTTATTGAGGTTAATAAAAGTGTAGGAGTGAAAAAAAACCCACAAAACTGGTTTTTAGCACTTTTTATGCTTTTTTAAAAATAAATCAGAACCAAAACCTTTCGTCGGATGTTTTGGCAAAACAAATCAGAACCCAAAACCTCAAGCTAATCAGAACCCAAAACCCAAAACCCAAAACACTAAAAGTGGCCGGTGCACACCCTTAATTACCACCCACTACACAGCTAACGCAAGACAACAACCCTCTGACCAACATTGCCACACACACAGCCCACTCAATACTTTTACCTTTGCATTCTAGCTGGTCCAGTGTGCGATATGATGTAGCACATGTCCTTGTGTTTCATACTCCCATTGTCCTATAGATTGTAAGCTTGCGAACAGGGTTCTCTTACCTTTCTGTCTGTATGTATTACCCAGTATTGTCTTATTAATGTTTGTTCCCAATTGTAAAGCACTACGGAATTTACTGGCACTATATAAATAAATGATGATGATGATGGTGGTGCCTGCAACACTACATATACATGTAAAAATAAGGCTAAAGACCCAGAAAGAACTAAATGCGTTTTCATGGTAAATGAACTAAATATAGTACATTAATTATTTCAAAATATTCCATATTATTTTAACTTATTCTGAGCCATGTTAATTTAATTTACACTTGTGATAGAGTTTAGCATATGACTCCACTGCTCGCTTTTATAAACAGTCTAAGAAATCAGATTGGATATTTAATGACTAATAATTATTGGGGTACTTTGGGATACATATTGCTCTATATATATGCTTAGAATTCCATTAAAAGCTTGAAATTTACACCTAATTAAACGGCTCTAACTTTAGCAAAGACTATTATACATTATGATGTCCTAAAATGGACACTATAGTTATGACAAATTTCTGACCATTTCACAAGTTTGTCATCTCCTGCAACTAAAATTATCTATCCATAAAACTGTGTTGGCTCATAGACCATAGACTCAACCTTGCAGCAAGATACTTTTAGAATAATATGTTTAATTAGGGACTTGCATTAATTTTCTATTTGACAGGTATCAGTGTGGCTAAATAATTGTACACATATTATTGACTGACACAGGAAATGCTTGATTGACAGTTACAATTTAGCAATTCCTAGACTAATTAAATTTTCAACTCGTCTATAAACTAATGTAAACAACTAAGAAAGCCACTTTGTAATCAAAATCATCCCTTTACTTCCCTCCATATGTTAAAGCCTGTATTTTATTTTAAAAATCAAAAATTGTTAATTTGATTTCCTTTTACAAAATGTTTTCAATACATCTCCAAGTTAACTTCACTACCCAAAAAAATATATATATATATATATATATATATATATATATATATATATATATACTAGGGCTTATTTATCAAGATTGGGCCTGATTTAGAGTTAAACATAAAAATGACTTTTGAGCACATATAAAAATATGTCTGTATACTAACAATGCTACAGCTGTATTTTGAGTTGCACATATCTCATAATATGTGCAACTTTAAATCTAGTGTATAGATATGTCAGAAGCAAAGATGTGGCTTTCATTACCATCACTTCAAAAATATGGTTAGGCCTATGGGATACACAAAATACATACCTTAAAGACACAAGTGACATTTTTTGCATCTTTAAGGGCTGTTTTTGTCTCATGCTCTTATTCATACTTGCCAACTTTGGAGATCTCCAATGTTGGCCGTGTCTTGGGGGTGTGGCCACACTAATAGCATCACCTGTCCCCCGCCCCCTGCTATACAATACCAATATTTGGCCTTTTATAGCAGGGGTCTGGGCTAGGATGATGCGATTAGCCCCGTCCCCACCCACTTCAGGGAGGATTCAGGAAGTTGTCGTTCGCTCCCGAGAGTCCGGGAGAGCTCCCAAAGATTTGTCAGTCTCCCGGACATTCCGTGAGAGTAGTCAACTATGCTCTTATTGTACTGAATTTACAAATGAATGCCCCTCGCCCACAACTCCAAATGCATGTGATGCATATGTTGTGCATATGCACAGTGCAACTAATCTTATCAGCATTTTTATGCGCAAATCTAATCGTTTAAGATTAGATTTGCCCATTGTGTTTAGGTGTAACATTTGCATTAAATCACAGCAACCAATCAGCAATTAACTTTTATCTGTTTAATGCACATTAGACAATAAAAGAAAGTATATGCTTGGTCCTGTTAATAGTGTTTATATTGTGCATCTAAATGCATTGAGTCTTCCTATGTTTCATATGGGAAAACAGCACACCATTTCAAATTTTAGTACTTCCTAAATCTTTACCTAGTGCAGGGTATAAAATGGCTCAACAGTAAAGAACATCTAAAAAGACATCATACCCATATCATGCAAAAAAAGACATCATGCAATATTATTGTGTCAAAAATTAAGATTAATACATTTTATACTTTTTCTTTCTTACGTACTATACTGCATTATACTTTTTAGATATAAGTAAGTTAGTTTTCAGATAATCAGTTACAGCTATGTCCTACATAAAAAAAATATATAATTTATTGCATAAACAATAGTAGATTTCAAATCTCTAAATATTCAAAGACGAAGCAACATTCTGTTTATCTGAAGGCACTATCAGGTTTACGAGGATGCATACTGATTGTATTGCTTACTGTAATGGTGCTACACTTGCATATGCCTTTATGCGACTGGCCAGAACTAATGAAATATAATCCAGTGTAAGTTCTTTGTTTTAACAAGCACAGGATTGCACTTCAGCCTTATATGTTTTGCTCCATCTGTAGAAAAGGTTCTGAATCATTTTTTCTGTAGAAATTGGCAGGCTATATTGAGGAGGGATTACTCTTTACATATATTAACTTGCATATTTTATGACAAAGAAGGGAATGATTAGCTTCTGGCTCTATTTATTTTTTAGCTCCACAAATAACATTATTACGAGTGTGGTAAAACAGGGAAACACCAGTAGCTTCTTTATGTTGAGTTGTGTTTATTGTTTTTTTGAGTGTGGATGCATTCCAGTCTTACATATTAATAGATATGTGTCAGACATGACATAAATATACATTATTAAATAAAATTTATTCTTTCTCTGGTGCATTCAAGTTTTGATTAAAGCACAATTATTTATTTATTTATTTACTACTGTATATTTATATACAGCCACCATATTATGCAGCATTGCACAGAGAATATTTAATCATTCATATCAGTCCCTGCCCCATTGGAACTTACAGGCTAAATTCCTTCTCACACAAACTAACACACACAAACACCCACACCCACACCTACACACACACACACAGACACACACTCTAAAAACTTTATTTTTCTAGAAAAATATGCATTAATAAAGGTTGGTGGCCTGATTCATCTTCGGACATAAGTCTCATTGTGTGCTGTATTTTTTTTTAAAAGGGCGGAATGGGGGAGGGAAGGGCCGTATACACATAGGCAATGTACAGTAAGGGCGTGCCAAGTCCAATTCAAGCTCTAAGCATCTCTGATGTACATTTTTTTTGGCAGTATCATTTGCACCAGCTACAGTGCCTAATTGATAGTGAAGACGGATGCGTATGCATGCCAAAATATGTGTTTGCAATTTAGAGGAACTGTAAATTGCATTTTATGTACATTCAAGTACAAGTGGATCTCGAGAAATGCATTTTATGTACATTAAACGTTAAGAACATTCTGATATATGTATTTTATGTAAAAAACAAATATGATAAAAACTGTTTTTTAAATGTATTTTGATTCATGATTACAGCATTAAGAGGTGGTAATGTATTTCCTATTTTTTTTCCAAGCGATTTGATGGCACTTTATATTGCATATATGCATTGTGCATATCCTGCAGTGCATTCTGTCTATCTGCATACGGAAAGTACCTTATAGTCAGAGCGTACTTATACCTGTATTCAAATGGAAACGTTTCTCGAGATCCACTTGTACTTGAATACAGAATACATGCATCTGTGTGTGCAATTTCCTCTGATTTTATAAAGCGCAAACTGCAGTCACTTTGTGTTTTATGATGAGTCAGGTCCTGTATGTTTCCATTGTGTGTAACTAGCAATAAAGTCATGATTTCGCAAACACTTTAATTCATGTAGGAAACCAAATGAATACACAATGAGTGCATTATTTTCATCTATGCAAGCTCAGTATTCATGTCATAGAGTAAGACATAGAAAATAGACTGCTTTCTTCCTGTGCTTTGAACACATGTATTATTTTACTAATAACGGTCTGTGTTTTTTGACTGTATATTTTAATAAAAGTGTGTGTTTTATTTATCATGACAATAGAAATAAGAACTGTTGTATTTTTAAACCATTCTTTTAGTTGTGACACTCAGCCTCACTAACTACACAGTAGAATTTAAGATGGATCATTTGAATAATGATATAGCTGTCAAGATTCTGATGTGATCTTCTCAAGCCATTCATCTTCTATTACAGGTTTTATTGTACTATATAGTGGGCATCTATAAATCTGGAAACCATCTAAGCTTACTAATTTAAAAACCCAGCACGTACTTTGTAGCCCAGTTTAACTGACTTACTTTAGAAGAATCCTCTGCAGTTGCTAGGAAACCTTTCTGTGATCTGTACATTTGCTATAGTGTAGCTCTAACATTTCACTCAATAATCATGAACTTTAAGGTGACACAAAATTTAAGCAAAGACTTATCAATGTAATAAATGTACACCAGCTACAAATAAATAAACAATACATGTGAATAATGATGATTTTTTTATTTATTTAAATTTAAAAAGTATAATTTTGTAAGGATTTTTACAAGTTCTCAGAGAAATATTTTCTATTAAGTATGAAGTCATGCAGTTTCATCATCATCATCATCATCATTTATTTATATAGCGCCACTAATTCCGCAGTGCTGTACAGAGAACTCATTCACATCAGTCCCTGCCCCATTGGAGCTTACAGTCTAAATTCCCTAACATACACACAGACACAGACAGACAGACAGGGAGACAGACAGGGAGAGACTAGGGTCAATTGTTTTTTTTTATAGCAGCCAATTAACCTAACAGTATGTTTTTAGAGTGTGGGAGGAAACCGGAGCACCCGGAGGAAACCCACACAAACACGGGGAGAACATAGAAACGCCACACAGATAAGGCCATGGTCAGGAATTGAACTCATGACCCCAGTGCTGTAAGGCAGAATGCTAACCACTTAGCCACCGTGCTGCCCTATTTGGCACTGTTTAATATTATCCTTGAATATATAGTATATTGGTCCAAATTCAGATTGTTACTTAGCATGAAATATATATTGGATAACTTTACAAATATTCTATTCCATTAACTGTGCAACAGATCCCACTCAGGTTCTCCTCAGAGTCTTAACCAAGTGAAGATTTTAGATCTATTGCAGAGACTTGTTCTGAAGTAATTCACCGGTGCTAATATGAGTGCTTTACAAGTATATGGCAAACTTATGGCTGGATACACCCAGCATTCCTCAGCATCAGTATGACAAGTCTGTATAATGCAATCCATGCTGTGGGTCCACCCATTGCCACTTTAAAACTGCAGTTATCATGATGTCCATTAAAAGTGAAGTGATTTTTTGCTGTATGGGTTTTGCATTGTCGCCTTTTACATTTGAAGGGGATTTTAGCTGCAGGAAATACTAGTTGTCAGTTACATGGTTAGTGGATATCATTATATTATTGTTGTTATACTCCTCCTCATTTTTTTGTCAGTGTGGTGTGTGTCGGGTGTGTATGTGCCGATTACACAACTACCAATGAAATAAACAAGTGATATCTCTAGTTTCATTTCCAGTTAGTAGTTTTGCCTGATATATGTCATGCCCCTGATGATAAATACATAAAGACACCTAGACAAGTAGGGATCATAAACAATAATTCTTAGATATACATATTTTAGCATATGAAATAATGAGGAGTGGATTTGGAATGAATACAGCAATGTCCTTTACAAGCAAAGAGTTTGTGTCTGCCTATAGCCCTTATCTTGACATTTGACACTTGACTGATTTAAATTGTGGTCCTGTGAGGCATAAGCAGATTTCCGTATAGCTAGCTTAACACCTTCTTTACTGACACATAATGACTTCACAGGTACTTATCTCAGTGGGAGTACTCATTTGTATTTTTATATTTTATTGCATTACTTCTGATTATGCCATAATCTTAACACAAGGTTATACATTATCATAGACATGCAGAACACATGTTGTAGTATAATTTCGCCATAATATTTGTTATATTTCATAGCAAACAGATATTTGATACAAAAAGAAACAACGTCTCTGTTATACTATAATCTACCCACATTGTTTTAATTTGCACACAGAAAAGGTATTTGCAAATCAGTTATTGACTGTCTACTATTGACTGCAGTCAGTTCATATACTAACCTTGAACATTTCTTTTAAAATACTATTCATCCATAACAATATTTTGAATCCATGCCATAATTTTACCATTGGGACTAAAAAGATACATGCTGGTTTGCTAATGTTTGTGAGTCAAGGACCCTGTTTTATGGCTTCAGGTGACAGTATATGATTGATAGTATGACAGCATGCTTATGAGAGCTTTGTGTTTTAAAAGCATTGGGTTTGGCCTTAGTCTGCTTGGTTGGTTACCATCAACTAACAGCCTCAGGGTTGCTGTTTAAAAATCATTTACAGCATTTAAACTGCTTAACCAGGATTTCTAGATAGAAGTGAGAGCACATGTTAAATATAATATGAAAATATGTGTTTTTATTTTCTAATTTGAATAGATATCCTGGAAAGTATTTGCAACACAAAAAGATCATTACAAAGTACAGCAAGAATGTAGAATAATATTTAGTATGTATAGCTATGTACAAGATGGCATTAAAGCTTGTTTTTTTCTGTGCTATTAGCAACATTGGAAATATTACATCCAATATAAAGCTAAAATAGGAGCACAATTCCAATTTCTTCTTTACGTCTTAAATATTAAGAATTAAGAATTGAAAAAATGTTCTTTCTACCTTAGATTACAGTAGCCAATTTCTGATTTCTCTACCATACTAAAGCACAAGTGTTTGATTCTTTAACAAACATTAACCAGAAATGTGCAGGTATTACCGACATGGCTCAGTGATTAGCACTTATGCCCCACAGCGCTGGGGTCATGAGTTCAATTCCTGACCATGGCCTTATCTGTGTGGAGTTTGTATGTTCTTCCCGTGTTTGCATGGGTTTCCTCCGGGTGCTCCGGTTTTCTCCCGCACTCCAAAAACATAATAGTAGGTTAATTGGCAGCTATCAAATTGACCTTAGTCTCTCTGTCTGTGTGTATGTGAGGGAATTTAGACTGTAAGTTTCATAGGGGCAGGGACCGATGTGAATGAGTTCTCTGTACAGCGCTGTGGAATTAGTGGCGCTATTTAAATAACTGATGATGATGAACTCATTCTGTCAATGCTTTTCATTTTCTAGGGTGTTGTGATTATCATCTGGTCAGAAAGTAAGTCTCTAAACACCATATTGAATAAAAGTAAATTAATGCTCATTATTCAATTTGGTATTTAGTAACTTGTTTTATTTTTCTGTATTCACAAATTAGTTCTTATGCCATAATTTCATTAGTTTTGGCATGTTACCTCTATTTACCAAGTTGTGACAGAGCTGTGTTGTATGACACAATTGTGGCTTTTCAGAGTTCACATAAGAGGAAAGGTTTGGAGCATAGTCAGGCATAAGAACTGCAATATTGCTTGTTCTGAACATCCCTTGGTGTATTCTTGATGGTGTAACTTTTGGCTGTCCTTACTTAAAGGCAGGAAGGACAAAGGATAGTAAACATACTATATGAACTTTAAGAAGCATACTCACTTTCATTAGGCACCAAACATATGTATATAGGGGCCCATTTGTATCCGAAAAAATAAAAAATAAATAAATATAAATAGAGAATGAAAGTAATATAATATTAATTTGAATTCTATTATTTTTCAGGATTAGATATGAGTGTAATATTTTGTCATGGTTTGGCAATTGTGTTGGTCACCACTGGTTTGTGAAACTAACTTGATAAGCATAGGAACTAGAAATTTAGTTTAAAAAAATAGTCTTTGATTCACAAAGAGTACGAAAAACTACAATAATGTAGTAAAAGCCAAAGACTGACCTTTGTAATTGGCTGTGGTTAAGAGGGATCACAGCTCTGATCACTTTGCATCATTTTGCATCAATTTTGTGTCAATTAGTGACAGTGTGAACCTTCATAAGAGGATTTTCCTATTTTCTTCTCATTTGGACAGATCAAAAAAAGAAGAAAAGAAGATTTTGTGTTGCATTTCGACTATAATGGCTGAAGAAAAAAATAATATTATTTGCCCCAATGGGTATTATTTATTTGCAAAGTTTTGGGCAATTAGGTAATGATTTTTAAATTACTTAATCAGTGGTAGATTTCAGAATCAGCCAAATTGATTCCACCCTCCCTAAGTTGCCAGGATTTTGAAAGGTACTAATGTTTACAATATAAAAAGGATACCATGCTGTTGTCTTTATATACTGAAATTGCAAAAGCACTGTTTGCACTTTGAACACTTCATTCAGTTGTAGTTAGTACTTGTATCTTCCAAATAAATGAAAATTTCTTAGTTTATTGCTACTGTTATTTATCGCTATAGATATATCTCTTTGGAAATCATGGTACATTTTCTTATGAGCAGCATTTAAAAACTTGACCTCAATTAACTTGCTGTCATCTTCAGGTAATAAATTCAACTGATTTCGGTAGGCAACTGTTTTTCTAAAAGGCTAATCTGCCACAAAGAAAGTAACTGTGTTGACATATGTAAATGCTCATAAGTCATAAAGAAATATATTGCCCTTGTTTATTATTATTGTAGTCATTACAGAAGAATAACGTAAATCATGTAACAAATCTTGTAAACTACAACTGTAATATAACAAAAAAATGCAATTTCCTTCCACTAATCTCACTTGGCTAATCAATTGTGCGCATATATTAAGCTTAAACTTTCATATCTTTTTACTTCAAGACATGAAATTGTGCTCACTAAAAGCTCAAGATAGCATTTTGGATTAAGTCACTCATACATTTTAGAAAATGTTCTTGTCATATGTATGAAATTGTAGCGAGAATAAAGCTTTTAAAAGTGTAACATTTGGGTATAATAGACAACAGGGGTCATTTATGCATAGAGTATAATTTTGATGCAAATTTTAGTCATGAAGTGCTTTTACATGACCATTTGTAGGATTATGGCCCACGACAGGAATGAGGAAAGTGTCTATTTTTTAACTATATAGAAGTATCATTATCAGGCAAATTTTAATACACAAAATACATTCAAGCATAGAACCCAGTTATAAGTGATTGCTATATACTCTTAGTAATATCACTAGTCTTGTGTCTTGGGGTGAAAGTGTTGGATTCTTAAATAATTAGGATTAAACATTATTTTGGTTTTAAATCATGGTTTTAATGCTCCCTTCTTTAAACAAAATAACAAGAAATAATTTTAAACACTGATTCAGAAAAATTATTACATAACACCTTATACTAACACCACTTTATGACATAAGACTGACAGATTTATGGGTATGTTTATACTGCAGTTTTACAATGTGGTATAATAAATTATACAATGCAAGTGAATTAAATGACATAAAAATAACATTTTTTTCAGGTGGTGGTACCACTTACGCAAAGCACCTTAGCATAAAAAAGACAACCATACAGCTAATTCAGAAGACAACAATGGAATTTGCACAACACAGGTGAGAAAAACACAGGTGACTTAATCTATTCAGATACAATATCACTGATATTCATACACAGAGAAACACATTCAACTACAGAGAAATCTTCAATCATGCTCCATCAACCAATAAACATCTTACATGTGGAGATACATTAATTGACAAAGATCAGTAAGGATCTGGACCTGATTCATTAAGAATCTAAACTTGAGAAACTTCTTATTTCAGTCTCCTGGACAAAACCATGTTACAATGCAAGGGGTGCAAATTAGCATTCTGTTTTGCACATAAGTTAAATACTGTCTGTTTTTCATGTAGCACACAAATATCAACTTTAAATGTCAGTGTACAATAAAAATAAATAAAATAAGCTATCAAGTATTTGTGTGCCATATGAAAAAACAGTCAGTATTTAACTTATGTGCAAAACAGAATGCTAATTTGCACCCCTTGCATTGTAACATGGTTTTGTCCAGGAGACTGAAATAAGAAGTTTTTCAAGTTAAGAGCCTTAATGAATCAGGCCCCTATTCTTTATTGATATGCATATGACATAGTACAAAAACTTGCAGACATGAGTGTTATTATAGTATACAGATGTGCACATGGGGCTCCTTTGTGTGCTTTATCTTGTCTGAAATTGCTCTGGGCATGCTCAGTTTACACCAATAAACGCAATTTTATGCAATACATGAAATTCATGTTTGAATGCAACTGACACTACCACAACTTAAAGGTCGGAACGTGGGTTGGAATGGGTGGATGGATGTAGGCAATGTATAATAATGGCAAGTGCCGAAGGTGTGTCTATGCAGATGCAGCTAATTCAAGTTCAGGGCATCTCTTAAGTACATGTTTTTTTAGTTGTATCATTTACACTAGCTACAGGGCAGTTGTAAGTGCTTATTAATAGTAATGACCACATGTATCAGTGCCATAAGTGAAACTATAAAAATGCATTATATGTACAGTGCTCTTAAGAAAATCCTTATTTATGTATTTAATAGCAAAAATGTTTTTAATGATTTATTCATTTTTTTATTTTAACAATTCAAAGAGTTGTTCCTTTTTGTTCTGTCTGTCTATATACAGCAAGTAACGTATAGCCAGAGCGTACTTATACCGAGATTCAAATGGAAAATGGAATGTATCTTGAAATTCATATGTGTTTGAATATAAACATATGTGCGTACAAGTTAAGTGCGGATTTTAAAATGCAGGTTGTGTTCACAAAGGGCAAGGTCAGGCCTATGATGTTTTTCGCCTTAGCATACAAAAAAGCTTTTAACACAGTCGAATAGTCCTTCATATTTTCAATATTGTGGGATTTTATCATTCTTCTAAACATTAAATATGCAATGGGCCTCCTTTAGAGTTTGATGCACTTTGTGTCAATAACGTATGCATAAAAGTTCTGTCACACTGAGTTGGTCTCTCCTTTCTTTCCTACCTTTCTCCCTTTCAGAATTTCCTCTCCTTCCATATCTAACCACTACCCAGTATCCCCATCTTACCCCCTACAACATAGTACCATTAAGTTGCTGTATTTCCATGATGTTGTAGTTTCACAGCTGTCAGTGTGTTGACAGCTCACATGTGTATATACACTTACTTACTGTGTACTACTATGTGAATGCCTGTACAAAAACTTTAATAGAGTTTCCTTTAGATAAAAACTGTGCTCTTACTTATGTATGTTCAATTGCAGGTATTAAAAATAAACACTTCTGCATCTGTTGCTTGTCACATAACAAATCAAAAATAAATCTTCTTCCCTGTGATAGTACAAATGGAAATGACAAAAAAGTATTTGGATGATTAAAACAACCATGTCTATATGAAGTTATTGTGAGGGTAGGTGGTCTTAAATCCAATTGTCCTTTGGAGGTTTTGCCTTTGGGAACAGGTAAGAGAGGAAATATAGAGTGTAGATGATAAAGAAAAAACATGAGCTGCCAAGAAAGGATAGATAGAATCTCTATATATGTAAGATTTTTAAAAAAAAATAGTAACCCATTATATGCCTTATATGTCTGCCAACCGGGGGTGAAGACCTAATGGGGGAAAATGGGCAAGTCTAATATAGGCAGCTTCCTTTGCAATGCCCAAATCTGAAGTCTACATGTGGACCTGCAATATAAAAATAGTTAATAACTGGTGGATTGTAGTTCAATATGGGTGTCAGTAGTGTAGAATAAATACAATAACAGTTTTATAGTCATCTGTACAATTTCCTGCCAACATAAAACATTGACCAGGGCTTCCAGTATACATTATGTACACATAAATCATATCTACAACACAAATAATAACATGTAAACAACAAACTATGAACTTTGAAGTTCTCATGAACAGCAGCCATTCTGAGATACATTAGCAGAACTGCCTGGTGTTTAGATTCCTGGGAAATCTTTCTTAATCATATTCTTCCCTGCAAACTCTCAGTTTGGTAGAAAGTACCATAATTTGTATTTTTAGTGTGGTTGACCGAGAGCTCTACAGAGTTGCATCTGCACTGTTCCATGCCTAGGCATGCCCCCCAAAATAATTATATGTATTTTTTTAAGAGTCTAGGTTATGAAGCATGTTCATATGTTTTGTATTTCCTCGACTGATTCCGTATTACCAGTCTTTTTTTAAAATAATTTAATTTATTGCTCTGCAAAGGGATTACAAGTTGGCAAACTCACCTGTAATTATGCTTGATGAAGAAAATGGATATTTATAAAATGCACATGTTGCATTCAGACTTGTGATAAGGTATGATATTTTAACATTTTGCAGGTTGCCTACCACATCATTTCAGTAAAGGCAAAATATGTTTACAACAAACACAATTTTCTGTTGTATGTGCAATACAGTATATCTATACTACTCCCCCCTCCATTTGTAGTTGTAGTAACTGTACAGCATGGTGAAGAATGAGGATATTTATATACTGTCCATGCAGTACTTGAAATAAGGTACACAAGTCTGAAAATACCTACTGCATGCTTTCAGTTAGAACATTTACATCATACAAGGCAGTATATTACACCACCTTAACACTACCATTATAGTTTTTATTTGATAAAGTGAAAAATAATTTCCAAAATGCCAATTTTATACTGTGCTATGACATTGATCAAATAGCAGAAACATGTATGATCAGTCATACAGTCACATGTACACTATGTGGACAAAAGTATCTGGACACTTGACCATTACACCAACAGGGACTGTAATAACATTGTATTCAAATACGTATACTTTAATATGACATTGATCCCCTTTTTACAGCGATAAGAGCTTCCACTCTTCTTGGAAGTCTTTCCACAAGATGTTGTAGTGTTTCAGTGGTAATGTGTGACTACTCATTCTATAGAGCATTTATGAGGTCAGGCACTGATGTTGGACGAGAAAGCTGTTTCCAATTCATCCCAAAGGTGTTTAAAGGGGTTGAGATCAGGGCTCTGTGTGAGCCAGTCAAGTTCTTCCACAACGAACTCATCAAGCCATGTCTTTCTAGTCCTTGCTTTATGCAATGTGGAACAGTCATGTTGGAATAGAAAAGGGCCTTCCCCAAACTGTTGCCACAAAGTTGGAAGCATAGCATTGTCCAAAATAACTTGTTATGCTAAAACATTAAGATTGCCCTTCACTGGAGATAATGGGCTTGGCCCAAACTCTGAAAATCAGCCCAATACCATTATCCCTCCTCTACCAATATTCCCAGTTGACATAATGCAGTCAGGCAGGTGCCGTTCTCCAGACATCTGACAAACCCAGACTCGACCATCTGACTACCCAACAGAGAAGCATGATTCGTCACTCCACAGAACACATTTCCATTGCTCCACCGCTCTGTGCTTTCTCCCAACTCGACACCTCCGTTTTGCACAAGATCTGTGTCTCTCTTCCACTCTCATCACATCCTCCCATTACAGGATTTTTTTTGGGCTGCACCCACTTTGTTGAATTCCCTCCCTTGCATAATAAGACTTTCCTCTAGTCTTCAAACCTTCAATCGTTCTCTGAAAAACCCACCTCTTCAGACAGGTTTATAATATTCCTCAACCAAAATCTAAATCTCCTTAGGTTACCCTATTACCATCCTCTGCACAGCTAACACAAGACAATAACCCTGTGACCAACATTGCTGTGTGACTGATCATGCAGCCCACTCAATACTTTTTACCTTTGCATTCTAGCTGGACCAATATGCAGTATGATGTAGCACTTACCTTTGTGTATCAAACTCTCATTGTAAGAGTGCAAGCAGTGACCTCTTACTTCTCTGTCTATATGTTTTACCCAGTATTGTCTTAAGCTAGGTACACACTACAGAAATTTCCACCAACTTTTTATGCCGAGTGATTTTACATGCGATCGATGGTCCGATCGCCCGGTCCATGGACTGCATACACACTAGCCTTGTTTAGGACGATAAAGGGAAGAGCGGATGTCCCTCTAGCGACTTTTTACAGCCATGTTGTCGTGAGCAATGATTTTAATTTTGTATTCACTGTTGTGGATCGGTCGGAGGTTTATACACACTACACAACGGAAACGAGATTGGAACGAAAATATTAAACGGTACGACCAACCAAATGAGGCGACAATCGTCCATTTGGGCAGACTTTCGACCATCGTGTCACTACACACACTGACCCGACTTTTGAATGAGCGGTCGTATGTCGGCTGATTGAGCCGATTATTGGATGAAAACCATGTAGTGTGTACCTAGCTTTATTAATGTCTGTTCAGAATTGTAAAACGCTATGGAATCTGCTCCCTCTATATAAATATTTGTTGATGATGATGATAATGATGTGCTTTACACCACTCCATCCGACACTTGGCATTTGTTTTGGTGATATGTGGCTTGCATGTAGCTGCTCGATCATTGAAACCCATTCCGTTAAGCTCCCGATGCACAGTTTTTGTGCTTACATTAATGCCAGTGGAAGTTTGCGACTTTAACGCATCATGCGCCTTAGTAGTTGTTGACCCCGTTCTGCAATTTTGCGCGGTCTTCTGCTTCATTACTGAGTTGTTGTTGTTCCTAAATGCTTCCACTTTCTAAAAATATCACTTACAGTTGACGGTGGAATATCCAGCAGGGGTGAAATTTCATGAACCACCTTATTGCAAATGTGGCATCCTATCACAGTACCATGTTTGAGGTCATTGAGCTCTTCAGAAGGACCCATTTTGTATCACAAATGTTTGCAAATGGAGATTGCATTGGTAGGTGCTTTATACACCTCTGGCAACGGGTCTGATTGAAACACCTCAATTTAATAATTAACAGGTGTGGCCAAATACTTTTGTCCATATAGTATATGTTTCTTCTCTCACATAGGAAAGAATAACTAGTGGGGATCTGATAATATAGAACTTTTATATGTTTTTGTTCATGTGATGGTGACTGTTGTCAATGACTTAACTAGACATTTGTGGACACTACAGAACTATTTTGTATGGACCCCATTAAACATGAAAGTGCATTAAACAGTATTCCCCTTGGTTCTAACTACAGGTATCCACAAACAGCATTGCCTGCTTTCTATATTTGTATTGATGAAGTGAGAGACATGAGCATTTCTTTTTGTAAATTGTCATTGCATCTACCTGTATTTCTCGTGTGTTGTGAGTGGATGTGCAAAGTTTTGTGTATCATCTTATGACAGTTCATGAGGCAATATGAAATGCTTACTATAGTGCTACAGGCGTAATGAAACAAATGTCAACACTGATCAGGTAAGAAAAAAAAGAACAAATCCAATGTTAGATTATTATATTTAAAGCTGCATTACCACTGAATCGCTACATTTTACTAATATGTTCCTTTCACTTTCCAGAGTTCAAGAAGTTTGCAGCTTCTGATTGCTCTTCTTACTCATATGCTCACACCCTCCCCTCCGCAGCATCACACAACCTTGTGGGAACACTCAGCAACTGTTTTTTTTCATGAAACAATACAATTTAAATGGATTTAATAATAACCTGGCTATATTCCCAGACAGGTGTAGTCTGTTTGAATATTGTCTGTACACCTTTGTCAGAATTGTTGACATGGTATGTCATCAATGGAAAATTGCTATTGCCTCAAACAAATATCTTCATTACATGAAATTGCATTTCTAATCTTCAGCCAAATGCAACAAGCATATACAAGGTAGATTTAGATTGCACCCACATGTACACTATCATCTAAATGACAGGTTGTTCTTCAGGATTAAAGATTTGAAACAAACTTTTCCATCATCAGTAAGCTGCCCTCACAAAGAAAAAATATGTCAGTCCAATATTTTAACCTGAGTTCGAATGCAGCAGAAGTGAAGGGTAATGAAATTTCACTCCAAGTAGACCATTGGGAGTAAATGATACATGGTTTAATGTCAACACTATGACCTTAGGCAATGCATATTCAAGGCAACTAGGATTTCTGCATAAAAAAACAATAATTCATGCTTTGATAGTTTAGTTTCATGCTTGCAGGCCGAGAAAAAAATATAATTTTTTGATTCTGCACTGCATTATGGACAATAATATATGTGAGATAGATAGATAGATAGATAGATAGATAGATCGATAGATAAAGTTGTTCCTTGATACAAATAAAGTGAAATAAATTGATATTGAGTGTGTTATATGTTCGGTGCAATATACTTTTGACATTTAAATATAAACACGCAAAAAGAGGGAAAAATTAAATACACACTTTATGCATATAATGTTGCTGGCTCTTTAGCAGTAAAAATATATTATTCATAAAAGGTATTTTATCTGAGTGCAAAAGTGTAGCTGCCAGAGAGTGCATACACCCAGTTCTATACAAAACGGCAGTATCTACAGGTGTGCAAAATTTAGCATATTATCATGGCATGAGCTACACATTTTACAGGATGCACTGAAGGTGCAGGAATACATCTAGTTATATACATGCAAAGCAAAAATTGTTTTGTTGAGCAAGATCCTTAAATGAGATTCACTGGTGAAGAAAGTACTTTAACTGTTAAGTGGTCAGTGGAGAGTCTACATTCTTCCTACTAAAAGATTTAGATTTTACACATCATTGAAAGTGGTGAAATCCATGCCTCAGCCTGTATTTTAAATGGGATGCCCTTATGTACCTTTCAGATGAATGTTATACAGGAAATTACATTTCTAGATGCATATATTAAAATATATCTATAATATATTACCAATATATTAAAACATTCAAATACACTGTCCTTGGATAAATCTAAAACACAAATGAGGCATAAACGAGCAGTAAACGTGAAGTAGTTTAGAAGACATTTATGACAAGGATGATTCTTATCTGGTTGTCAGATGGACATTGTGGCAATATTTTTACTCTTTTCACCATGCACATTTCAATATAGTCCTGCAATCCTGCAGTAGCAGCAAACTGATTTTATAGGGACAATTGCAAAAACTGAAATATGGCCAAACGTCTTATGTGTGCAGCAGACAATGAGATATAGATGTTCTCTGTTCATCCATTTTTTTTTTGGTTTCCTATTGTGATTTCAAATTTGCATCTTTGACCAATGTTAGTAAATAATACAACACCCTTTTCTGCTGCTGCTACGGGTATTGATAACACAAGCAACCAAATTAATACCATAATCAGGAAAAAATGAAGTCGCTGTAAATCTGGGAAAGCAACCATTGGGGAGACATGCTACAAAAATATAGTCTTTCCCTAATCTGGTATAATTATCATGCAGGGAACACTTAACTAGAGCAGTATTTAGGTACTTGTAATTGTATGTCTGATTAACAGTTAGGGGTCTATTTATCATGGCCCTGGGATAGTGAAGATTTTCTATGGCAGCAATGGAAAATCTTTGGCCACATAAGTTATCAATTAAAGTTAATTGCGTTAGCTGAGCGATGCTGCTAGTGGTAAGACAAGTCTTATCACTAGCCTTGCTGTCCTATCTCATGGATTGTATTATGTCTACATTTCAGTAAAATGACCAGTATTTGAAATGGCAAAAGAAACTTAATAAAAGGATGGTCCAAATGTGACAGTGTGTTATAGCTCAGAAATTCATTAAATAACATGCAAACTGTCTGACAAGGTGAACCATGAAAATGCAAATTGTAGTAATGCACCAAATTATGTGCAATGAATTGTGTAATTACATATAAAATAATGCTTTGCACTGCCACATGTTCATACTTTTTTTCCTTTCAAACTATACATACCAGTGATACTACAGATTATTAGCCTCAGATAATTGTTAAATTTGTAGAACATGTGTCCAGGGCTATAGACAGGAAAAGTAAAGTTAAGCAGATTCAAGTCTAAATGCTCTAAAACAATACTTTCTCTTCCATAAAGTACGTTCTTGCATTAGTTTATTGAAACTTTACAAATTTGTCAAATTAAGTGAATGCTGACCTAAAAATCATCAATAAAGGCATAGTCAAGCAACCATGTCATAAGAAAATTATTTAAGAAAACGGAAGTTTCCACTTTAATAGTAAGTCCTCCATATGACTCACCTCTTGATAACATAACAGTTGATAACATAAAAATGTCACTTAGCATTAAGAACAATTCACGTTGGTTCTACATTACGTTAAAAAATGCTGTTCTTGCCAATTAATCACTTAAGTAAGTATTGTGGAAAATAAATCAATTCTTGCAGTGCACATTATCAAAATCTATATTATAAATATGTGTCAAGAAAGGACATCTTCCAACTAATACTATACTTACATCAGATAAAGCATTTATCAGCAACCTGTGTATAACCTCTGGTTGCTCATCTATAAAAATAAAAAGGATATTCCTTTGTTAATTGATGTATAAGATAATGTTGAGATATCAGATAAATATCCACAGTGGGAAGTATAGAGCAGCTGTTCAATGTGTCTGATTCTGTCTAAAGCTCATCCCTGATTTAGGAACCCTGATTCATAGGCCAATGACTATATTTATTGTAAGAGAAACAAATCTATACAGTCCTAGTTAGAATTTAATGACAGTTATATTTAATTGATATTACTTGGATATTTTCAAGCTGCAAATTAAAGCAGAATTGTTTGTTTATGTATGTTACAGAGATGATGAGATAATAATATCTACCCAACCAGTGAATTAGTTTATTTACCGATGAAATAGAAAAGGAGGTCCCCAGTTGGTTTCATTTATCTACACTGTAATTTTCAAACTCCCTTCCCAAACCTGTCAGTTGGCCAAGGAATTAATTTTTAGATTTATTATAAAAAATGCTCTTTCCTTATATTTATATTAGCTTACAGTCAGCTTAGTATGTTTTAGGGTACCTTGTAACATAAAACAGAACTTACTATACACAGTTCCAAACACTGCTAAGCATGTTATAATATACAGTGTAAATGCTATTCAAGATTTAATAGACATATTCCTGTGGAATTAAATGTAAACATTTATCTATACAGGTCTAAGCAGCACATCCTATCCAAAATAAAGAGTAACCATATAGTCCTCTCTGTTTTACTGCTATCTACTACATATTGATTTTCCTGCAGCTATCTAAAGATTTTAGCGCTGTTGATTATTATTTCACTATAATAGGAAATTAATGAAATCATTAAAAATGGAGTGATGATTATTTAGTGTCAAACAAATGACAAAAGCCAAAGCTGCATGGATTTGCTGCTGAGTGATCATATTGAACAAATCTAGTTTTTTTTGACTCAGTAACTAAAGTGATAGATCAGATGGATCAATGGATACAGTTTATTTTATTTTCAGCACAGCATTTTATACAGTATAACACAATAGATTAATTCAGAAATTGATAATACTTGAATTTGACTCAAATATAGTGGATTTGTGGTCTACAAAGAAAGATATGTATTTTGCACTTATTACAAAACTTTGTGAGAGGATAAAACAAATTATAGAAAATATAAGAATGAATGAAAGTGTGTTAACTTAGAAATCTAAATCAAGGCATAAAGTTATTCACGTGGGGCACAAAAAAAATCTTAAGTATATTGAATGGTGATGTAATGTCAACAACAGAAGAGGAAAGAAACATTGACGTTATAATTTCTGATGATATGAAGGTATAATCAAACAATGAGAAAAGTCAGTAGAATATGTGAATTTATAAGAAGGGGTATTAATAGCAGGAATAGGGATCTTATGTTGCAAGGAAAAGGAAACATTTAGAAATGGACAACCAAAATGGTGCATAGGCGACATAACAATATTCATCATGAAAGTCTTTGAGAATTCTCTTCCAAATCTATTTTATAATTAACATGCACCCCTGTTACTAGGTCCTATGCTTCATACATCTTATGGTTCAAACCTCTTCCTATTTTCTACTATATATGTGCAAGTATTATCATTTGTAATGTTCTATGTATATAGCTTACTTTTTTCAGTGATGTATGTGATATATATGCTATAAAAATCTTTAATATTAATAAAGAGAGACAATTGCTCCTTAAGTGTTTATAAATATTTGAAATTTGATAATGCACTTTTAGGGCTTCAAATTGAGCCAAACAGGGGTTGGCTGACACCTGTTGTGAAATAAAAATTAAAAAAATCGTTAATACATTTTCAGGGATATTGCTGCCTTTCAAACTCTTAGCTTTGCAGATCATTGTTTCATCCCAGCAGGGCGGAAAACAATGAAGTGTTATAGATCCTTTGTGTCAGATTTATCAAATGACATGTGGTTAACATGCGATCTATTTAGCAGCTGTTGTAGTACTTATCATCACCAAAAATTATGTTTCTTTCCCAGCAGCAGTAAATGGACAAATAACAGTTTTTTTCAACACTGAGCCATGTTGTTCTAATTATTAAGAAGTTACATTACAAGTGTTTGCAGTACTTATTTTAGTATTTTAAATGATAAGCAGTGACTTAAGTACAGTTTTAGGAACATTGGTGCAAATCTTCAAATATAAGGGATTCCGCATCCACTATTATATATTACAATTATATTTTAAATCACTTGAGTATTACATAATCTGTTTGAAAGCATATTGTCTTAGAACTAATCCTTTATATGTTAAAAGAGTTCTTTGATTGCATCTACATAATTTTTTATCTATAGCAGGGATATATTTTCTCATTAATTTCTTAAAAATATTGATTAAATTATAATATTATTTATTAAACAAGAACTAAAGCTTAATTTTCCATTCAGAAATTGCATGCAATTAAAAGCAGCAAAGCATGTTGTTATCCTCTGAAAATGTATTCAACATCAGTAATTTTATGTATCAGTGGGAGGAGAAGCTATAGAAAAAAAATTGACCCTATACTCCAGAGTTCCTTTTTTCTATTTCTGCTTCAATTAGAAATAAAATAAAAACAAAAAAAACACATTAGGTAGCCAAAGAATAACCAGTGACTGGCAGTTTTAAAATCACTTTTGTTATTTGACTGGAGGATTCTAGAAAATTACTTTATATTTATTAAAATGAAATGCAATTATTTTTATGATAGATAGATAGATAGATAGATAGATAGATAGATAGATAGATAGATAGATAGATACATATTGTCTGACTCCACTGTTGTGAAATTGGTCAGGTTGAATTCCCATTTTTGGACAGTCTAGACGGGAAGAGATGTCATGCAATACCCCACATACTGTGTTAGAATATTCAGAGTCCTCTGGACTGCCACTCTGTCCCACTAGTGCAAAATGCCCACCAAGGATGGTCCCTCCACCTCTAGCTCTGTCGTTCAGGGATTTTTTCCTGTTGCAGCCTTTCAAAACTGGGACCTTACCTGGTTTAACATGGATGACCAAAGGGTTTACCAAACACATCCACCTTATGGGTTCCATATCTTATTGAATGCAAACCGGTCCTGCTTGATCTTCTCTCTCTGGGGGTGGTGCCCCTGCCAACTAAACTGAAACTCATCAACTGGCCCAGACACTGAAGCTTACATAGCCAGTGCTCACACAGGCGTCTGGGCAACTTAATCAGCCCGGCTGTGAATAACTTGCAACTCGGCTAATCAGAGACTCCACTTCTGGGCTGTCTGCAAAACATCTGGCACCAGCAGCTAAGCTTCATGGATTCAATATTTCCTCGACACATGCACAATGTGGGGCAATGGACTTTGGGATATGTAGTTTGTCTGAAGTTTTTTAGTTTACTCAAAAACAGTCTAACTGTGCCATAATAACATCAATAAAGCAATCCAAAACAACATGATCATTACAACAGGATGTTCTGCCTTCCTGTTTTCTTAAAACAATCCATTATTTAGGGTTATTTGTGGTTGCTGGCTATTAAAGTTTTGCGTACTTAGGACACAGGAATTTCTTTTTCCCATTAGTGATAACCACATCAGGATATAAACTCTGGTGCTTTTCAAGGTGGTATATAGTTCATTTATTTAACTCTTTTTTTCTAATTTTAAATATCAGTCATCATAATCAAGTTAATAGCGATGACTGGTGTATCTTTACTGCAGCTACTTCAAGACACCCTTAAATGGTATCTTGATTTGGCTGCAGATTAACACAATATTTTGAGTCGCATGTAGTCTTAGAAATACACGTTAGGCCACAATTTTGTAGCCACATTTTATGTGTACATTCAGGTGAGAAAGTTCATAACTGCATGAGAACCACTACATTTTGTTGGAAACTTTTAGAATTGTGTTATAGAAACCCTGTTATAAAAAAAATATTGCACATATATTTTCTTTTTAAACAAAATCCTTATTTGTATCATGTTAATTAAGTTATCATACATATTTATCAGTCTAGATATCATTATATAAACTAGTAAAATATTGTATTCTGTTAATATCTGTCTTTGTCTCTTGCATTACCACATATGGTTCTGTAGCATTACATTTATGTTTATATTGAGTATGGTTTAGAGCTCATTGAATCTTCACTCATCTGGATATCGTTTAACTATAACCCTCCATTCAAACAATAACATTACTAGATTGTCCTTGTACATTGGTATTCCAACAGCAATGCACATTTCCTTGACTCTCAAGCAAAATGTTCTAGCTTTAGATAATGTACTAAAACAACTGCTATCTTTGAGGCAGGAGATAAAAGTTGAAAGGTGTCATTAGTGTCATAATGACTTATTAAATATATAAATTGTATTTTTTTCTAAACTACAGTAAACAAAGTCACAACTATTGCAAATGCTAAAACGTGTAACTAGAAAATAATCACAAGCATTTAACACATTTGCAGCTAATGGGTGCATATACATTTAACTTCCCCCCCCTTCTTTTAGCACAACATTCTAGCTGAATTTCCTCCTAACTGTAAATGGGGCCAGATCTAGAGAAAGTACTAGACTAAAAAAGAAAATGGAGAACCTGGAGATAACACAGAATACAGGTATATATTGTCATGCTATGCAGCGATTTGTGGTTTGATATTTTCTTATGAATAAATCTAAATGGAGTGAAAATAGAAAGCAGCCACAGCAGGTGTTATATTGAATATGAATAACGCAGCCATATAGCTCAAACTGTTGAAGGCTAACTAGACCTATAGGGACCACACCATTGTATGGAAAATGGGAATACATGTTGCTTTACATACATATCTTCCTAAGTAGCAACATGATTAATTGTATATACAAAGCATTTCTGCTGTCTTTTTTAAGATAGTGGGCAATAGACTTTAGTCAGTTGGTCAAAAATTTGAGAAACAGCATACAGTCTAGGATATAAAAGGCTGTATCTTTGTCTGAAAAATATATACATTAAGTTAACTTAATGGTCTGGATGACTTGATGCATTCATTTTTCCTGCTAGCTTTGTCTGCTCTGACTTGTATGTTACAACAGATATTGGTAAACAGTCAACACTTGTCTTTCAGAGCTACCCTAACTACTTTTCAATGCTTGAAGCAGCAAACCCACATAGTTCTTTTTTTTCTTTACAATAGCAAGTTAAGTGCCTTTTAATCATGCGTTTGATAGTTGTTTTTCTTAGCTGTCTTCCTACAAGCCACTATCTCTTTTTTCAAAACCTCCCTTGAGGGCAGACAGACATGGCTGCCAGACAAACATACAGAATCAGACTCTCAGTGTGTCATGTGAAGATAGAGTGGGAAGAAGGAGGTGGATATTTTACAGTGCACAGAGCAGACAAAGCTCAGAGGGGTGTTCCAAAGACTATTTACTCATTATATAATGTGTCATGTGACTGTGGTTGCCATTGTAGTCACATGACACTGCAGAAACTCTGCATAAATATAAATCATTGATAGTAGCTGGAAGAAACAAACTAAGGAAAAAATAGTATCTTACAAGAGTATTCATATAGCTTGCATCAGAGATTTCTGTTAAACAACACACCTCATTTTTTAATTGGATTGCTGCTTGAAGACACTTAAAAGCACCTGTAACCTATTCTCAGTGAAGCCAAACATTGAATCAATATTCAAGTGTCCTAACAAAATAACCCTTTATAGGCTGACAAGATAGCATGTAAGACAGTAAGAAATTGTTGCATGCAAAATATAGAAGAAATATGTTTGTTCTTTTCGGGTACCAGCCGCATACAAAAATGAAGCCTTTTTTCAGCGCTTGATCTTGCCAGCCTATAAAGGATTATTTGGAAATGGTTTAAAAATAAAACCTGTTTGTTGTATCCTATCCTATTTAGCTGTGAAGTTCATGTACATGATATTGACCGCATTTCAGTGATACTTAGCGCATGAGTGTGAGTGTAGGTACACCAAAAATATCAGGACCTCTGATATAGGATTACAAGCAAAATTGTTTTCATCAAAATATCAATAATTGCTTTATATTATATTGTGCTTGATTTATATAGATTTACACTTGTAAGCACAAGTGTAGTGATGTGGGTCAAGTTGTGGGCATTTGCATCCAGGTACTGGTCTACAGGGCCATACACTATTTGGCAGAGCAGTATTAAGGGGAGAGCATATGTTCCGTACATCTTTAAGATGGCTCAGTGATGCTCAACATCCTACTCCATTCCCCATCCTGCATTTTCCATCCCCATTCCCCATACCTGTGTGACTCACACAGTTAAACAAACAAGCAGGGCTGAAATGTAACTGCAGAGTGCTGTGATGCACCTGTTCACAAGTTGATGTGTGTGCACATGATATGGCTTGAACATGCACTCACAACGGCTCATCTTGAATGTTGCCAACTGTCACCATGTAACCTTGCTTTGTCAATGATTAGCTATAACAACACTATTTTGAATTAGGAGATTACCTATTAATGTTTTTTGTTCATCTCACTTGAGGAACAAAACTACATTTACTCAGGGAGTTTCATGCCCCTATATTCCAAGTAATAATGTGTTCCATTCCAGCAAAAGGATAGGCAATATCAAAGATAAAGATATCAATTAAAACCTATTTGGTGCTACCATAGTTCCTGGAGTGAGAGGTAATATAAAAATCAATAAGCGCATATAACTACACTCCTCATTTTAATAAAACAGATTATGTTAACGATATTGTACAATACTACAAAATATGTTGTTTCTATGCTGTGTGACTCAGCAAGCCAAGGAGCTTACTTGGCAGAAGGATCCTGAATAAGAACTTGAGCATCTGCCGGATCTAAAAATGCAATGGAGTAATTGCTCTGAATATATTCAGTTTAGTTGAGTACATCAGCAGGTAAACATCTGTAAGGCCAGGTACACACAACAGTGTTTTCAGCCGATATTGGGTCAATCGGACGAAAAACGACCATTCGGCCAGATATCGCCTTAGTGTGTACAGTGAAATGATGACTGATGGTGGTTCCAAAGCCACTGAAATCGTTGATCGAGTTTTTCAAACTGACTTGAAAATCTTGTTCAGCAATGGAACAACCTTTTTACAATCCTACAGCGTGTACAAAGTCACGATCAGTTGTCCGACATTTTGCCGAAAGCTTTTCCAAAAGTGACGCCTTTCTGGGCGTGTGTATTTAGATTTATGATGTTGCCTCTATGTCTCCCTGATGGGGACATTCTAGTGTCAAAACGGAATGAATAGCGATGACATATTTTTTACCGAAATCCTTGTTTGTGGGAGTTTTTTCATACTGAGGTTCAGTTCTTTATTTAAATTTGTTGAACATATTGCTGCTGGGAGGCCATATATCGGTTCAGTGTGTAAAGATTCACAATCTTTTGAAACAATGTTATGACAGACAAAAAAGGCTGACTGGATGCGAAGTCTGGCAAAAAATTGTTTAAAGAGTAATAGTGTGCACACATGAATCGGCTGACTAATCAGAACTTCAGTTGTTGGTACAATCACCGTATATAACACATTGGTCGTACGTTTCTGGAGTGTGTACCTAGCCTAAGGAAGAAAATGTACAATCAGACAAAAACACACATACACTTGTTGTGTTTCCTTGATTAATAATGGGAACCCTATGAGTATTATCTTATCATACAGTTTTGTTGTACTAAAAAAAAAGGATACTGCTGCAGTATTTAATACATTTACTGTAACTTTTTGATGTTAACAACCCAATATATACTTTTGAAGCATTTAAAAATGTTCTATTTTATTTGTACTAATTATTATTATTATTAACATCAAAAAAGTCCTGTTACTGGGATTTTGAGCAGTCAATGAGTGTGGATGAGAAACGTAGATTTTGCGCAGCACAGAGGGGCTGATTTAGGGGATATTTTGAAACAAGTGAAAAAATGTTGTAGTGGATTTCATAAAAAAACAGGCAACCAATGTAGGGACTAAAAGACTGGAGCAGCAGTGGAAGAACACTTTGCATGGAAAATCAATCTAGCCTCTGCATGCAAAATGGATTGTAGTAGTGAGAGTCTGGTTTTTGAAATACCAGTAAGGAGAGTATTGCAGTACCAATTGGATAAGGGAGGACAAAGCATAATTCCGAGTCAAGCAGAATACCTAGGCAGAGAGCTTACAGGGTATGGCTTACATTTAAATTACTTTTAAAGAAACTTCACTTATAGGATACTGAATATCTATAAGCCAAATTGAAAACACACATAACCAGATCAGATTAACCGATTCCTAGAGCATTAAGCATAGTTACTGTCATATAAAACATTGCTAATATTTTGCAAAATATATAGGGCCTGATTATTCAAGACACGTATCTGCTGATTTTGAGTGTATTGTACACAATATCACAGATCACTCTGCGCATGCCTAGAACAGGGAGATACGGCCATGAGCGCAGTCCTGTTCCGTGCACCAGTGTATGCAAAGGACACTAAACTACAGCCTACGATTTCAGGAAGTGAACTGGGCGGGGAAGGGGCATTTTGCCATAGTCAATATACATTAGGGGCATGACAAACTGAAGCGTACACAGCCAAGTCCGTATGCCATTACAATAGAACCGTATCCTATTAAAAGATCTATATAATTGTTTGTATGCTTTGTAGCTCATTACTAATAATTGTAATTTTGACTTTCTTTTTACACTTTATAGGAGACAACGCATACCCTTTCTGCCTTTGGCTCCTCGATCTTCTTTAAAATCCACACACGGAGCAGAAGTTTGCATATAACTAGGCGCATATGGCCAGCAGATTAGTTGTAGGGCATGTATGTGGCCTTTAAAAAAGCCAGACTCCGCAGTCTCGACCAGTCTGGGGGCGCTTTTGTGTATGTGCCGAGTGCAGTTTGCGACATAATTTCTTTGTGTGTGGTGTTCCATGACATCACTATTAGGAGGGGGTTCTACATGGTAAAGAGACAGAGATTGCTGGCCTGGAGGTGGAAGTCGTTGACCTAAGACCTTCTGAATCAATGCATTATGCTGCCTACAAAGAATATGTGATTTTTAGCCTACTTTTAAAGTAAATATATTTGTTACTTTGTTTCAAAGGTAATGCTTAAAGGAAATGGAAAAAAAGAGGGAAGAAGCAGAAGGCAGTGGGACAGCAGAGGGTGGATGTGCAGCTGATGAAAGAGGTACAACAGACAACGTTTGATCAGCAGAGGTGGTTTGGTCAGCAGTAGTGGTTTGATCAGCAGAGGTGGTTTGATCAGCAGAGGTGGTTTGGGCAAAAGAAGTGTTTTGGGCCAAAAGAGTGGGTTGTGCCAATGAGGAGATTTGGCCAAATTTGTGTTTTGTGGCAAAGAGGAGGGTGGGACAAAATTAGAGACTTGGGAAAAATATTGTTTTGTGGCAAAGAGAGGGGTGGGATAAAATAGGATATTTGGAAAAATTGGCATTTTGTGGCAAAGAGGGTGGTGGGACAAAAGAGGTGATTTGGGGAAAAATTGTGTTTTTTAGCAGAGGAGTGTTAAACAAAAAATGGGCTTTGGGAAACAGAGGGCATTTTGCCTGGAGAGGGCAGTTTGGCAGTGTTGTAAAGTTGGAGATGATGAGGGGGTAAAGGAGGAGGATTACAGTTTGAATACTGGGTCATATAGTCTTGTCTAGCAAAGTTTCCTAGCTGGACAGGACTTTGGAATAGTGCTAATGGGGAAGGAGAGGAAACATGTAATTTTGGGGCAGGAGGGTTCTTGGTGAGGTATTGGGCAACAAGGTTGGGGAGACAGGCCAAGGAAGTGTCAATGTGGCTGAAAGTGCGATTCATCTATGTGAGGGAAGTGTCCAACTTTTGATCAATATTGCTGAGGGCAGTGCTCATCTCCTGGATAGTGCTCTGTAGTGCTCAGTTGGATTCATGCATTTTATTGTAAAAGTCAAAAAGCAGTGTTTTCTAGTCTCTTCCCCTTGCTTCTTCTTCCATCTGAGGATCTTTCACATCATGGGTCTCCTCCATCAGGTCCTCATGTACTTTCTCAGTACCTGCATCATCATCTATTATAATTTGACTCAACAAATTGATCACCGTTATTACCCTACATCCACCGCCCAGGGGTGAAGGAAGAGCCCTAGCACTGGGCTGGGTGTCCCTAGACGGGGGTCCCGCTCATGTTTTTCGGCAGATCCCACTCCCTAGGGAATCCAGTCCAGCACTGAACAGTCTGGGCTTGGTTGTCATTATGGCAGGGGGACCCCTGCCTCGTGTCCCCCAGCTATAGTGCCACCAACCCCGGCTGGTTTGCTTAGTGCTGCTTCCGTGAAAATCGGGGGGACCCCATGCAAATTTTCCCTCAAACACCATGACCCCCTCTCACAGATTTCTAAAGGCAGAATGTCATTTATTAGATGCAACCTTAATATAAGGGCACGACTGTAGATAGATAGATAGATAGATAGATAGATAGATAGATAGATAGATAAATAGATATGACTACTGGTTCACAAATTTGTAACCTCTGCTAGGATCATCATTCACAAAATGGCAATGCTAAATGAGTGTCTCTCCAGCTGTTATAAAGCGCACACAGGTGAGTTCTCATGTGATTGCCTGTGCGTGAATTGCTAGGTATTGTCACGCCTCTAATTGCAGAGAAATGGTTGATTATTTAGATTAATTGTCAGGTGAGTTGACCATCTTACATATGTTATTGAAGGGATCCGTGACTGACGTGCACACACCCATACATGCATAGAGAACCAATCAGTGTGCAGAATGTTGAAAAGTTTCATTTACTTTTAAACATGAGAGCTGCAATGTTCACCCAGCAAAATCAGGGGACAAAAAATTGTGGCGTCCCCTCAATTTTACTAATAACAGCAGCAGGCTTTGCCAGCCAAGGCTGATGGCACTATAGCAGGGAAACCTGCAATGGGGGTACAGCCATAATGCCAAACCATCCACAGGCTGGTCAGCACAGGGCTAGATTCCATAGGGAAATGGGGTCTGCTGGAAGCACTGTGGATCTTCTCACACCCATAAGCGGTGGGTGTGGGGTAATATTAATTTATTAAATGTATAAATCTTTTTTGCCCCTGGTGGAATGAAGACCACTTCTAGGACCCACTAAGACCTGTAGTGTACCAAAGAAAAATGTAACTAAAACACAGACACAGTGTAAACATTTTACTTGAGAAAAAACACCCCTACACAACCCTTATTTACCATCTTTATTACATCCAGGGTCTGTAATACAATCCTAGTTTCTATGCAAAATAAAAAAATCCTGGTAGACTCTTAACTAGCTCTTAAGAGCTCCGCCACAAAGTGATATCTTAAGCATCAATGGTCCTATTTATAACATGGGGATATCCCATGGCTGGCAATACAAATGCATAGCGTACTCAAACATACTCGTCCCTGTGAATTAGCTAGCGGGGCAAAGAAAAACACAGAAAGATGCAGTGGTGCACGGCAGTTTTTACATCATGTAAATGACTTTACTACCAAATCCATAAAGCAACTTCTTGAGATCTTGAAATTTGCTCCTTGTTGAATTTGGGAGTTGGCAGAGCCGAATTACGTGCATTTTGAAACAAACCTACATTGAGCTCAATATGTGTGCCTTGCTGAACTCAGGCCCAAAGCATTTTGTATTTTATTTCTAACAAATAGTAAAAAAGATTAATATAGATTGATGCTTTGACTTAAATTATTGATTTTGAACTAACTGAATTAGATGATTTGGAGATTTAGAGATTCTCACCTGCTAAACTGTCAAAAGATGCCATCCCATATGTACAATATATAAATATTAGTACCCATGTTTGAAAAATGGGACACTGACTGACAGTAGATACAATTACAGAGTTTATTTACAGAAGAAGTGGTTTGACAATCTGAGTTTTGTCACAATTGCAAAGAATATGGCTGCTCCCGATTGTACATTGGGATTTCACAGTCATTTCTGCATAGGCTGTTCCAATGAATAAGAAGGGGACCACATCCATATACTGCTCAGAAACAGGCTCAGTCTGTTGAGGAGAGTTTTGTGTCCATAGAAGCTACTGACTAAATAACCCCCTGGGAACATACAAGGTCTTATTTTTTGCCTAATATACACATTTACATACTAAACATGCATATTTCTGTATAAAGATTTTTGCAGTTCTTCAACTTGCAACAAAGAAGTGCATTGGGGGTGTTAAATTGTATGGCAAGCTAATTAAGGGCATCTTCACACAATTGCAACACAATTAGATGGACGCATCCCTGATATGCCTTTCAGCAGGCATATCTCTTGCATATACTGCAGGCTTGGTGCAATGATATGCAATGATAACGATGACTGCTAGCAGCACTATCAAGACACTTCTGGTTATGTATTGACTCCTCCAGCTGATAGTACTTATATCATTAGCAGCACGCTATATAATATCAAGTCAGGGACATCTATTCACATTACTTTACATGACATTTCTATTTGGACTACTGCAGGAAAAGATTATGTGTGATTTTTAAGTATTTGTATTTAGCACATTTGGCAAGGAACATTAATCACTTGCTACTTCATTCAAAATAAATTGCAGGAGTGAAAGTATGGTTGGGAAAGACGGGTTAGAAGGGAATTGCAATATTTAGTGTGAGAGTGCATGTATTATAGTTTTTTTTAGTATCTCATGATAAATATTTGTGTATTCTGGAAATGTTTTTTAGATGTCCAGACTGGATTTGGGGACAAAGGACATTTCTGAGTCAAGGATGACACCTAGGCAGCAAGCTTAATGGGTAAGGTTTATTTTCATGCTTTCCACAAAGGTAGAGACATTAGGTAGGCAGCTTCTGTTGACTGGTGGAAATATTATTAGCTCAATTTTTTTAAATATTGAATTTCCTGTAGTGAGAGGATATCAAGATTTAATTCATTTTGAACAGGTCACTGTGTTTTAAGTGTGGTGCACTTAAAACACTGTGACCTATTCAAAATGAATTAAATAAACCATTTTGAATCCACATTTAAACCATTAGGTTGTAATGGTTTTAGGCAATATATCCAACTCATTTCCCTTTTGGCTAAAGCTGATGTTACCTCTTCTTTCCGACAAATTTTGTCAGCATAATATATTCCTAAAAATAAAACTAAACCCTCTACGGAGCAGTCATGTATTTTAGTAAAATGATCTGATATTGAGTGGTTCTTAAGACCTTTTTTAATATTACGGACATGCTCTGCAAGTCTGACTTTCATAGGACGTGTGGTTTTCCCAATATACTGGTAACCACATTTACACTGCAGAAGGTAAACTACATTTTTTGTATTGCATGTGATAAACGAATTTATTTTGTAAGTTTCTCCTTTTAGAGAGACAAAATTTGAACTCTTATTTGTTTTGTTTGGGACAAGAGCGGCATGCAATGCATGAACCACATCTATAAAAACCTTTATTTCTTTTTGAGGTTCTTTGATGATCCTGCTTATATGTGCTTTTCATTAAATGATTTTGTAAATTCAATGATCTCCAGTAGATAAATTTTGGGCATTTTGGTAATACATTCTCTAAAATCGGGTCTTTCAAAATAATGTCCCAATGTTTTTTAAAGATCATTTCTACAGATTTATGCTGCAATCGAGTTATAAATGCTATTATAAATTCTTGGTTATTTTCTTTCTTTTTTGGTTGAAGCAGTGTATCTCTAGTCAATTTACTGACTTCATCCAGAGAAATTTCCACTATTCTTTTATTATGCCCTTACTGAATAATTTTTTTTAGAATTTTATTGACTTGTAGCATGAATTTTTCTTCATCCGTACAATTACGTTTTAAACGTCTAAATTGACTGCTTGGTATCCCTTTCAACGATTTATTTGGTGATGGCTGCTTGCCGGGATATACGAGTTTGAATCTGTTGGTTTATTGAAATTTTTTTGTATTAATTTTACCATTCTCTACATATATAGTTATATCTAAAAAAATTACCTGCTTATCACTAATTTCAAAAATGAATACTATATTATAAAGATTATTATTGAGGAAATCACAAACATTTTTTAATTAGCTTCTTTTACCCTTCCATATCATAATGATTTTAACGATATAGCGATTCCACATTATCAAGTTTGCCTCAAAGCTATGCCCATTCCATACTGATTGTTGTTCACAGTAGGCCATAAAGAGATTTGCATAGCTTGGGGCAAATTTTCTTTCCATAGAAAGCCCCATTAACTGCATATGATAGTCAGTTTTAAAAAGAAGCAATAATTATTTAAAATAAACCAAATTCCCTCTTTGATAAGTTATTTTAGATCATTGTGCATTTCAGTGTCCTTGAAAATTTTTAGAAAACATTGAATTTACATATTTAAATGTTTGTTACACTTAGATTGTGCAATGTGTTTATTTTTGTATTTGATATGTGTGGGGAAAGCAGGGTGGGCAGTTGCAGTAATTAAGTGGTAACTTCCACATACTCTGGACTCTGGCAAAAGAAAGTCCAGCTCTGGCAACACTATCTCTGATGAAATCACAGTGTTTGTTAACAAACGCGCAAGTTTCTCTGCCATTAGGACCAATGTGCATTTTAGATCATGGATTTTATTAGGAGAAACACCAACATTTGAAAGAGTAGATCCAGTACTTTTTTTTCCACTTGAGAACAGAAATCTACTGTAAGTAAATATATTGTTGTACTTTAGATAATACTGTGTCTTTTTGATTCACCCCCAAGCAGTGCTCTCATGCCCATATACACCTATGATCTGCCACCTCTTATTTAATAAGGGATAATAGGACCCCAATATACTGGCACACACTGGCACACAATGCTCATTTACATATAGGTTAGCAATGTGCACACCAGTGATCAAAGAGTTAACACTTCAAAACTCTGTTACACAAATGTATATACTGGCCCACACTAAGCGTGTTAGTCAAATGGATTGACAATTCACACACCAGCATTCAAAAGGTTGACATGGTCAAGCAAAATTATTTATAAAAGACTTATGGATTCATTATCAAAACATATTACATTTTAGATTTAATAAACAAAGTTACAGGGAATTTGGATAGCAAAAAAAAAGAACATATAATAATTGGCATACAAAAAATAAATACAATACAGTTATAAAAACAAATTGGATGAAATTACAGAGAATATCATAGTATTTATACATGGGGCAAGACAGAGTTATTTGGACAGTCCTTCAATTAGATTGAGCCCCATGACCTGACAATCTGCCCTCTCCCACACTGGGTATTTAAGCAGGTTTAACTGGAAAGACATTCAGAGGGGCAGTGTATATTTTAATGTGGGGGAGGGAATATCCCATGGGTGTTAATTAAAGTTTGCCCAAAAATAGCCCAACAGTTTTGACCTTCCATAACTTTTCTTGGACATATTCCAGAAACATAATTTTTAATAAGCCAGTCATAACCTCCAACACTTTTGCATATCAAAGTTGATGGAATTACAACAATATCAAATATCATTCCGAAAGATATGTAACTACTGTGATTTTCCTGTACAGTTGTTATCTATACTTCAAAACATTTGTGCAGTGTTTGCCTCTAAGCACAGAGTGGAACACTGATTCCCCAAAATATGAAATATGAGGCATGTTCTTTGTAGTTAATATTTTTTATATACATGCACCGGTAGCCTTTATCTTTTGCATTTGGTTATAAGGTTCTCACCTAGTCTGCTATTTTGTTTTTACAATACCCTAAATTGTCAGTCTACTCTAAGTAGGAAATGACATGTATTATCAGAGGGAATGCATGGCTGTAATCTGTATATGTTAAATGTGTGTCCTAAAAAGAATGTCTGAGCTTATCCTAATTACTTCCCCATGGACTGAATGACCAAATGTTTTAAACACTTTTAACTGAGGGAAAATAATGTACAGGCCCATTTATCAATTTCAAATATTATTTGGGCCCTTACCCTGACATTTAATATTCTTTTGGGCCCTCATCCTGACACTAGGACTTAATGAAAATTGAATGGGTTGGGAGGCAATTTAATTATGTTCACAGTGAATCTTATTATCTGGAAGAGGAACGGGTAAACATGGACCCATGCCATCTAGATATAATGACACCATTCCCATAGGGAAGATCATTACTTTATGGGTATAAATATGGAATGCATAAAACCCTGAGTGTGTGCTACTTTGGAGAAAGGCAGAGCAGGGTTCCAGGTTCCATCAGTTTGTGCCATGCATAATTGGTTTAACGGGCCTTGTGAGTCAGTAGTCCAAGCCGCGAGACACAGAGCTATTGCTTACTTCTACCGAGAGCTAAAGATTTGGCTTACACCTACTGCTTGCTATCATTTATTTATTGGTTGCCAATGCAAGTTGTTAAATCTTCTTATACATCCCTAGTGCTGTGGAACTGGGACACGGATATTCTAGCAGCTATTTTCAGTGCTTCCAGTGTAAGCCTCAGGGTAAACCCTATGGCCTGAAAATTATGGGGAGTCTCAATAGATAAGAAGAATTGGCCCTGAAAGAGTAAAAGAAGATCTACCCATTGTAATAAAAGCTGCGGGTAAAGTGTATGGTGTAGTAGCACAAGATTAGCGGGACTATTATAAAGAAGCTATGAAATAGCAAGAGGCTATTCAGATATATAAACTACGTTGGGTGACCCAAAAAACATTTTCAAACATGAGCTGAAACATCTTTTAGATCAAGGCCTATCTCAGTAGATGATCTCCAAAGAGGAAATTCACTTTTTGTTTATACAGTTCCCTGCTACTCTCATTTTCAATCACCTTCACAAAGATTCACAAAAATCATCACTTACCACCTGGCAGTCCTATTATTTTTGAGATTGGTTCTCTGACCACAGACATTTCATTTTAAATTAATCACATTTTCTTATACCAAGTTGCCTCTCTGAGATCCTATATTAGAGATCCCACTTATTTTCTTAACCTAACATAAGGAAAATACTTATGGTTTTTCACACTTGTTTATAGTCATGGCGAAAAGTTTTGAGAATGACACAAGTATTGGTTTTCAAAAAGTTTGCTGCTTTAGTGTTTTCAGATCTATTTGTCAGATGTTGCTATGGTATACTGAAGTAAAATTACAAGCATTTCATAAGTGTCAAAGGCTTTTACTGACAATTGCATTAAGTTTATGCAAAGAGTAAATATTTGCAGTGTTGACCCTTCTTTTTGAAGACTTCTGCAATTCGCCCTGGCATGTTGTCAATCAACTTCTGGGCCACATATTGACTGATGGCCGCCCATTCTTGTCTAATCAATGTATGGAGTTTGTTAGAATTTGCGGGTTTTTGTTTTTCCACCCGCCTCTTGAGGATTGACCACAAGTTCTCAATGGGATTAAGGTCTGGGGAGCTTCCTGGCCATGGATCAAAAATTTCTATGTTTTGATCCCCGAGCCACTTAGTTATCACTTTTTCCTTATGGTAAAGTGCTCCATCATGCTGGAAAAGGCATTGATCATCACCAAACTGTTCTTGGATGGTTGGGAAAAGTTACTCTTGGAGTATGTTTTGTTACCATTCAAAATTGCCTGGTCTCCAAATGGGTTGCATACACTTTTGTGAAAGTTTGGGAGATACCTAAAAAAACAGTATTATCTGTTGTTTTTGCATAAGATAAAAAATTTGCTTTCATTGCAAGCTCCAATATTGGTAGTTAGAAGGTTTTTTTTAAGACATAGTAAAATCTTCATTGGGATCTTTGTCTAAAATGTAATAACGTTTTGTATCACTAAGAGATCTGGAAACCTCTTTATTATAAACATCTTTATTTACAACAATGATCACACCTCCTTCATCAACTTTATTAATAAACAGTTCTTTAATTACTAACAAATCTTTCAGAACTTTTTTTTTTTTTGCAGAGGAACAAACACAACCAAAATGTCTAAAAAAAAAGCTATGAAATTAAAACTTATTAAATTTAACGCAGAAATAGACATTTGTTTCAAGCTGCTGTTCAAGGGGATTCTACTTTTTAGCCCTTACTAATAAACCTGCAAAACACACACTGTTAGAACAATGGCAGCCCAAGTCTCTAAAACAATATTAAATTGATTAATAATTGACCATTAATTAACTTTTATAAATTATATACAATATATTATGGCAGGGTTTAGTAATGTATTAAAGAATTGGCTTCCACATAAAGCTATCTCATAAAATAAATATAATCAATGTATGCCAGTGGTTCCCAGACTTTCTCAGTTTGAGGCACCCTTAGGGTCTCCATCATTTTTTCAAGGCACCCCTAAGACATGAAAACTGGATTGTTCGGAAACTATTTTAAGTAGATGGATCAAACTAACATAATAAGTATTTAGGTCAGGACAGAAATACATATTAAGCTGATTGCAAAAATAATACACATAAATCAAAGGAAAGGGAATATTTTTATAATATTTTTTAATTATATTGCTTTCAAAAAACAATTTACAGCACCCATTGGCAGGAATAAAATCAAACAAAATAAAACAACAATGTGCAAAAATCATCACTCTGTGCCCCCTCCTTCATCATTCTGTGCCCCCTCCTTCATCATTCTGTACCCCCTCATTAATCATCACTCTATGCCCCCTCCTTCATCATCACTCTGTGCCCCCTCCTTCATCATTCTGTACCCCCTCACAGTGGCGCACGCAGGGGGGGTTTCTGAGTCTCTTGAAACCCTCCCCTGCGCTAACTTAGTGGCCACTGTTCTATACAGCAGCCCCGGCGCTGTCAAAGAAGCGTCCGCGGCGGTGCTGGATAGGACAGCGTTGGCGAAACGGAGCTGCTGCGCATGCGCAGCTGCTCTCTCTGGGTTTTTTTTTTTTTTTGGGTCGGCGGGGGGAAACCCCCCCCGACAATCCTCCGTGCGCCGCTGCCTCATTAATCATCACTCTGTGCTCCCTCCTTCATCACTCACATAAAAAAATATAAGGAGGGGAGGCTGCATATTCAAAACTATAGGGAGGGGAGCTGCACATATAAAATTATATGGAAGGAGTGCTGCACGTACAAAACTATAGAGGGGGGATGCATATACAAAATTATAGGTAGGGGCATGCATAACAAAACTTTAGGGAGTGGGGCTGCACATAAAAAACTATAGGAAGGGGGTTGCATATACAAAACTATAGAGAGGGGAGCATAATATACAAACTATAGGAAGCAAGGCCGCACATACAAAACCTTAGGGAGTATGGCTGCACATAGAAAACTATAGGATGGGGGGCTGCATAAACAAAACTAAATAGAAAGGGGCTGAACATACAAAACTATATGGAGAGGGCTGCACATACAAAACAATAGTGAAGGAGAGCTGTACAAACAAAACTATAGAGTATTCACTTCACTTCCCTCTCTCTGATCTGAGGAGTGATGCTACAGAACAGCGCAGGCACCCCACCTAAAGGTAAGAAAAAGGGCTGCACATAGAAAACTATGGGGGGGGGTGTATATATAAACTATAGGAAGGTTTGCTGCACATAGAAAAATTAAGGGAGATTGGGTGCATATGCAAAACTATAGAGAGGGGGGCTACACATACAAAGCTATAGGAGGGTGGCTGCACATACAAAACTATAGGGAGGGAGGCTGCATATAGAAAACTATAGGGAATGGGGCTTCATATACAAAACTATAGGGAGGGGACTCCATATACAAAACTATAGGGAAGGGGGCTGCACATGCAAAACCATAGGGAGGGTGGACTGCATATTCAAAGCTATAGGCAGGGTGACTGCACATACAAAATTATAGAGAGGGGGCTGCTATAATGTGTGAAGGAAATGGGGAGGCTGCAATATTATGTGAAGGAAAGAAGTGGTGTATGCTGCTATAATGTGTGAGAAGAGGGGGGTATGATGCTATAATGTTTAAAGGAAGAGAGGGGTATGTTGCTATAATGTGTGAGGGAATTGGAGTTCTTAAAAAAATGTGTGATATGAGGGAAGGGAGGGGGCTGTCTTAATAGTACTTGGGAAGGAGGTAGGCTATTCATTTAATGATGAAGTTTAGGTGGGGGCTACTTATTAAATTAAATTCTATTATTTTTTGCTGGGGTTGTTTGGAGGTAAATAGGTCTATTTATTAAATGTATATACTATTAATTTTATGTTATGGATGGTTGGAGAGAAATAGATCTATTTATCAAATGTGAGCACTATTATTTTAAAGTTTGAGCTGGAGGGAGGCCTAATTATTAAATGTGGGTGCTATTGATTTAATGCCGGAGCTGGTTGAGGTTTTTTTAATTTCATGTACCCATTATTTTTTTTACAATTAGGACCTCTAGCATTTCAGGATCCAGACGAGCAGCAACTGAGCTAAAGATACCAAGCAGCAACAGGGAGTGAAAGTGATAAGGGTGACTGTCTTGCTTAGTCAGGATTTGGTCTGACAACAAGGACAGTTTGGAGGTATGTCCTACTTCACACTATGCTGCTCATGAAGGCAGAGCTGCATGCACCTAACAGTAGTGCACACAGTTTTGCCTGTGTAGTTGTCTAAAATGTGTCTAAATTGAAAACCCCCCCTGTCTACAGTCCCCCACCCCCCACAGAGCCGTATTCCAGCTTTGATGTTTTTTACATTGATTCCATTGCATCCTTCTACCTTGCTCTGGTCCCACTCTCATATAACTTTGTTGAACTTATGGCCATCCCCCATTGCTTTCACAATATCATTAATCCTGCCTCCTTTGCACTTAATATATCACCAGACAACCCTTGGAATAGCTATCCCCTTCACTTATGCCATTGTCTGCCAACCCTCCCTGTGCTGTTAATTCAAACCACCACAAGCACTAGGAACATTTAGGGCTCATACACAATTGTTAAAAAAGAAGTGATTTCTTGCAGATGATATTTCACCTATGTGATTATTGCACCTGGACAGTCATTTATTACTAGGATTATTTAATATGCATTTTTGAAACACAAAATACACATATTTATATATTATGTATAGAGAGAAATTTGACTGGTAATTTGCATCTCATGACACCAATAAAAAATGCAACAATGTGTGAGGTGCTCATATGCTGCTCTGGCAGAGTGATGAAATACGATTGTGCCAACATGTTTCGTAATATTTAAACTTATTAAACAAAGTCAGACATGTTTCTATGAAGGGAATTTGGATGGATGTTAGTAAACAAATAAATAAGTTGGAGCACAGAGGCATAAACCAGTCGCAGATCATACAAAAGGATTCATGTAATTTTATAACACAGGACTGGCAGCTATTGCATTGCATTGCTTTAGAAATTACTTATTGTGTCTTTATTCATCACTGTTAGATTTTCCTAAATGTTATGTTACTACAACCAAGTTCCGGTAGTTCTAAATCCTGCCTACTTTTATGTTGGCCTCACATTCAACTGTTTTGGTCCCGCCCACATGAGGCCCCTTCAATATTTTTTTCCAGGGCCACTTTAAGTACCTAATCCGTCCATGACTTTGTTCCCATCACCATGTCACACACTCTGCCCCTTCTCTATGTCACACACAGTGTACCCCTTCATCATGTCACACTCTATGTTCCCCCTCTCATCATGTCACAACGTATTCCCCCTTTATCGTGTCACTCACTGTGTTCCTCCTCCAAAATGTCCCCCACTGTTATTCACCTTTCACCATGTCACACAGTGTATTCTTATTTTTTTGTATGCTTTTAATATTTCATGGTTAGTCCTTTACTGTGCGCACAGCTTGGCCACAGCACCTTCATTCAGGCCAGGCACTTGCACACTTCTCTAATTACACTGGGTGTAACAAGTTCAGAGCTCTATTCCTTATAATGCATGCATGTGTTGCACCATAGAGGCATTAGCTCAGGTGTATAGAACTTAAATTGAATTCACTTCCGGGATGTCATTATTGAACCAAGTTGTCCAGGCATGCACAGTGAGTGACTAATGTAGCCTGTGCATGTGCATTAGCTACTACAAATGAAAATGTTTTATTAATGAAGGAATGGAGAGAGGTCAGCCATTTATTCTTATTTCCCTAATGAAGTTACATAAAAATGGTACACACCACGGAGAACCTGAGTCATTTAGGGAAGTAAATCATAAAAAAGGAGTAAGTTTGTACCTGGGCAAAACCATGTAGCATTGGAGGGGGAAGTAAATTTAAAATGTAGGGACAGATTTATAGTTGAGTTAGGGCATGTAACATGGTATACAGCCATTTGATTCACTGGAAATCCCAATAATATAGACAAATGTGAATATCGCTATTAACATATAATACCAGTGCTAATCAATATAAAATACTAACTGACCAGAATAGGAAGACTTTGGCGTGATTTGGTCAACTTAACATATATTGCAATATGTGGAACTAACATTCCCTGTTTTAATATAGAAAAGTAGTTAGTACAGCATTAATTATGTGTTTGGTTGAGTGCAAAATATGAGTATCCCTGCATATATATATATATATATATATATATATATATATATTTAAATTGAAAGTAAAAAACCTTTGTCCTAGCGCAGCTTCAATTAATGGAAATGTCAGTAGGCCAAGATTCAATTTGTCCCTCATTCCTTCTGTCAATGATAAGGACTTCAATGTACTGCTGTCTGTTTCCTTATAGGGCTCTCATGACTCAACTGAAATGTTCCATAAATAAACAAACAGAAAAAGTGGCTATGGTGAAGTAGATTTTGGCTGTAATAGGAGATGTACTCATTGTTCTTTTGGTTTTTAGTTGGCTGGAAGTGTCTTCCTTTACTGCCAGTGTTTGAGTTGTGCCCAAAGTTAGCGATTATTAGTTTTCTGGGCTGGACCAATTTTCACAAGAATGGGGTCATGTTTATTTCATTGCTTCCATTGCTCACCCTGTTAGATGAACAGTTACTTCCTGGCATTGTCTTTAGGCCTCCTTGTCTCCAAACATTGTTTGTTTTCTGGTGCCTTACTATATTCTAAATGTTAGTAATATAGTACATTAGTAGTCTATAGTAATGTTGTTGTTTACATTTGCTTATACCTAGTATTAAGTGTTATCCCTTCTTTACAAAGTGTGGTTTTTTTTTTTACTAGTTTTAAGTCACATAAGAAAATCTATTGAGGAATACTTTGTAAATCTACCTCAAAGTTTACCTGTACTCTTAAGAAAGGTCTCAGCATGTTGTGCAGACCTTGAATACACTGGCCAGTTATAGAGCAAATTATATAAATATCCAATGCACTATGTTGTAAAGCAATAAAGTGACATCAGAAAACCTGATGAAAGGTTCTCTTTAAATCATTCTATGTCATGTCATCTTTCTGCAATTTCTACCATGTCTAAAATGTCCAAAGAAACCCTCAAATGCTAAATTATTAAACATTTTTTTCTCGAATAATGTTACTGCTGTTAAATCAGCTGAAATAACAAATAAATGCAAACTAAAGGATATGAGTTCTGGAGAAGTATGTTATGGCATGTGCTGGTAGGGGTGAGTTTCTCTTATCACTGACATGGAAACCATTGTTCTGCTAGTTGAGGAGAAATGTTCATTGCAAATCTAAAAATATTCCATTGAGTTCTTCTTTAATAATAAAATAAGACATAGGTTTGGAGAACACCCTTAAGACATTGTAATAGTTTTGGCTGACTTCTCCAACGTTCATCATGGAACAGTGATCATGCAGAATCATAAAAAGGAATGTACTTCTTCATTTCCCAAATATGCACTGCTCAGCGCTTATACTTAATTGTATATACCATTAAACTAATCATTGTATGGTTGCTCAGCATTTTTAAACTAACACAATTATGATAGAATTGAAACTTTTGTAAAGAGGATGCAAATTAAGCCAAAACATTATATAAAATGGGTGTCCTTTTGAAACTAAAAAGGTATAGTAGTGCTTACCATTCAATGTTTAAATACATTGGGTTTTTGTGCTATGCTATTGATCTTAACAAATAATGTTATACAAAAATCAGTTTAAAAAGGTGACTCATATTTCCATAATAGTATATTTTAGCTTTCTAAAACACAATAAAGTCAAGAATATACATGTATTTAATAGTGACAATACATCAATACATACATTAAAAGAAAACAGAGAACAGAACTAAAATTCTGGCTGTCATTTCTAGAATACACTAGATAAATGGTAGCTAGAATTTGATTGGTAGCTATGGGCAACACCTTCACTGTTCCTTTTCTGAAGTTTTATAAAATCTACCTGAGGACTCTATTACAAATCATTCTTAAATACAAGTCTTTTAAAAAAATAAAGTGATTGATTAAACTGACCATACACATGTACATTTTATTATTTAAAATATTTTTTTATACATTTGATTGGTTATAATGGTGTGTGGTACCCAAATAATCAAATATGATATTAATGATTATGATAATAGCTGGTTTGCTTTGGAAATGCCCTTTATCTCTTGGGAGTTCTCCAGATCCAACTATGCTGCATGCAGGAACATTTTACTCTTCCTTAGTAGTCTGGCATTTATTCAGCTGTTAAGAATGTTGTGCTTGTCCTAGCTAGAATAGTGCATCATAAAATGCTGCTGCATGACACTACATTGTTGGAAATGTGGCTGCTATATTATCTATGTTCCTTGTTCGTTTTAGTTAAAAATATCTTATTACATTATAAAACTTAAGAAAATGAATAAGAGAAGTCAACATTAGTCATCAGGCATTAGTCTGGGATGAAACACTTATTATTTAACTACAAGTTCATGTTTTAATCTGCTAGTGACAGTATTCAATACTGTTTATTATACATTAAAATGTGAATATTAAAAGTAATGATTTTCATTGTGATTTATTACAGGTCAGTGTATTGGCATTGGCATAATCAAATGATTAATAATGGGGTAATTGTTTTGTGCAGACATATCTATAGTACAAAACCATTAAAAGCGCCTTTTAAGTTAAATTGATTTATTTTCTTGCACTTGAATATTCTAAATAGATGAACAATACTGTGAAAAGGAGGATGATTAACTGAAGGGCCCTATAATATTATGCAGGTCACATAGTTGATCCAAGTACAGTGATATTTAAGCTTTGTCCCTGGTTGAGTTTGTGAATTACAAAGGGACATAAAAATGTAACAGAAGCTCCTTTACCAATGTCAGTGTCTTCCCAGTAAGAGTGTCAGAAATGATTTCATTCAGTTCTAAATCACTTGATCACTGATGAATGTTTTGTTCTTTCAATGTGGATGACGTTACATTAATAAATTCAATTTCAGTGTGGTAGTGTCTGACATCAGCACAATTGTTCCTAAAACATTGAGTATGAACCTGTGATAGCCCAAAATGGCTATCACACGACTTCACTTAATTTCAAGGGGTTAACACAGGAGAAATTTCTCCAGCCTTAACCCATTTACTACAGGTTACTGCAGGTTTCATTGACCTCTATGGGGACTGCGATCTTACTCTATTTATCAAGCAGAGAAAAGCTTTGCTTTTCTCATCCAACCCTTAAAACCTAATACCATCTAAGGATGGCATTAGGCACCAGATTTACCTGTCTTCTCCAGTCGGAGAGCATAGAGATCACAGAACCAGGAGCTTCTCTCACTCTCTCCTATGTATGCAGCTACCAGTCAAATCTCTATGTTTCCCGATAATAAAAACCCATAAATGATTGTGAAACCTGCTTATATACATTATACATAGACTTATAAAAATAAAAGAGCATTATAACTTTATACAAATAAATGTTTTTAATAAAGCTAATGCCAGAACAACCCAAGGCATGCAGTGATGGTATCATACAGATAGTAGCATTCATCTGCTTTTGGCAGTGGCAGTAAATGTCCGGTTGCTATAGCAATGGTTTAACCATGATAGTAAATAAGCCTCCATGTGCTAACAAAATAAATATGTATAATTACTTACCTCTGCAGACATGCAGAGTATGATTTTTTTTTCAGCAGCAGAGACTTTTTTAATAAATCCTTGTCTCACCTACATTGGTGTCATGTACTGTTTGTTGTAAACTAATGCCCTTGTAAATAAACAGGGGTAAGAGTTGACTGTGCTAAATATAAATCTGGAGCTAGTATTGGTATATACATTTTGAACTAGTCAATTTGCGGCCATGCTTATATTTAAAACTTAAAATTAGGTATGCGCACAAAACAGCGCAAATCCGGCTAGGCTCGGCTCGGTACTTTCCCGCTTCCTTGGTTCTGATATTGAGGCAAAACATCCTCGTCTTGTCTTTGGATCTCGCAGGTTTTGGATTCTAAAAGTACCTCCCTCCACTGGAGACCTGGCGCTATTGCTTACACATTTAAAGGAGGGGTAGCATTGTTCTTGTCACTCTGCAGTGCCATTGCTCACACAGAAACAAAAGGGGTGGCAGTGTTCTTGTCACTCTTCAGTTTCCAGTCCCATTGCTCACACAGAAACCAGGGTATCAGTGTTCACCAGTGCGATTGCTCTGTGCCATTTCTCACACAGAAACAGGAGTGGTAGCAATGTTCTTGTCACTCTCCAGTCTCCAGTGCCTTTGCTCAGTTCCATTGCTCACACACAAACAGGAGGAGTTTCAGTTTTCTTGTCACTCTCCAGTCTCCAGTCTCCAGTGCCATTGCTCAGTGCCATTTCTCACACAGAAACAGGAGGTGTGGCAGTGTTCTTGTCGCTCTCCAGTTTACTGTAGAAAAACAAAAAATTGCCAACATGCCATTCTACACATGCAGTGATAAGGAAATATTCAGGCCTTTGCCTTTATATATAAGTGATAGTTCTGCAACTGTCAATGAGGCATCTTCTTCTAAGGTCTACACAAGTAATTCCTCACCTGTACCAGGAGGTTAGAAGAAAACTACTTATTTGGCAACAAAATGTCATTCTACCCACTGTACACTTAACCACAGATATGTGGACAAGTGGAAGTGGGCATCCTAAAGATTTTATGTTTGTGACAGCCCACTGGGTTGGTGAATTAGTTTAAGCAGCAGGAAAAGTAGCAGCATCTAACAAATAGCGCCAAATCTTTCAGAGGCAGGCTACTTTGTGTATCACCAGCTTCATTAAGAGGCATACCGCTGAAAACCTGTTACAAAAACTAAAAGATGTCGTTGCAACACAGCTTATGGACAGTATGGTGGCTTATGGACAGTATGGTTAGATAGATTATTCAAATGTGGACAGTATTATTATTGGACTAGGGCTATAGTTAAAGGCCAGACCTAGGGACAGGTCTAGGGATAGGGACAGATCTAGGGACAGGTATAGGGACAGGAATAGGGATAGGGACAAGTCTATCGATAAGAATAGGGACAGGGTAGGGAAATGGTTAGGGCCAGGGATAGGTCTAGGGATAGGGACAGGGTTAGATACAGGTCTAGGGATAGGGACAGGGTTAGAGTTACGGATAATTCTGTCTACATTTGAATGGCAATCTAATAAATACTGTCTACATTTCAATTGTTGTCTTAATAATAATGTTGATGTCATTATATTGTTGACTTTATAACCTTGTCTAGTTTGCTGCCCATCAATTATATTATGTCAATCCAACATAAGAATGGGTGGAAGAAACTGCTGTTTATTTGTGCCATTACTTTGACGCTTAGTAACCAGCCAGCTTGCTGTAGTCTTAGAGTTCATTGACAGCACTGTTAGCTTAGCTGCCTTAAGCCCATTGGTAGCTTGTTTTGTGGGGGCCAAACCAAAATAGCACTTCAGCCACAAAAGTGACACTCCTTGTCTCTGAAGTACTTAGTTTGTTAAACTGTGCATGTCCTTTTTAATATCCAACATAAGGGTGGGTGGTAGGTACCAAAGACAGTTCCATCTTGCACCACATTTCTTTTCTGGCACTGCTACGTGGCAATGTTTCCTACATGTGCTATAAAATGCAGTATGTTGTTGCCGTTGCTCTCACGCTTAGTAACCAGCCAGCTCGCTAGAGTCTTTGGCCTAAACTGGATGAAAATAATATTGTGCCTAAGTGAGGTGGTCAAAATTGACTGGAAATGACTGGACATTCTTTTGATTGAGGTTAATAATAATGTAGGAGCAAAAAAGAGCTAAATTATTTGATTTTGGCATTACTTTTTGCTTAAAAATACAGATCCAAAACCAAAAACAAAACCAGAACACGTAAGGGCGGTTTTGCCAAATCCAATACCAAAACACGAAGTTAATACAGATCCAAAACCAAAACCAAAACACAGGGGTCAGTGAACATCCCTACTTAAAATACTACATGGGAAGGTCACATAGGTCATAGCATCTCTGCAGCCTGGTTTCTATAGTAGAGAAATCGGCATCATTCTCATAGGCAGAAGGGTGACTTTTTTACTTTTAAGTAGAAGGAGAAACATTCCAGGGGAAAACTATATTTGTATCCGTATATATTCAGCAATACATAATGATAAATCTAAGGATTTTGTACTTTTAACTTTTATTATGTAAGATCTGGCATGTGGAAGTCACAATCTTTATGATTACATATGGTGTAAGAGATCATGTGTAATGCCAGTAAATAGTGATTTAATAGTGTTTAAATGTTGTATGTAATGGAATAAGTGACATTATTAATAATGTCATTTGTAATGTGATTTTACGAAAGATTTCCTTAGAAGATTCATGAGCATGCAGAAAAGTTTGCATGCAATCAAATAAAATTGACTAGACCCCAGACTGGTCAGATCTGTGTTTGTTGCATTTAATAAACCAGAGCAGGAATATAGAGGGCTGGCACCTACACAAATTGCAGCCAACCTCAATGCTGGTATCAGTGATGGCTCAGAGAACAAAAGTGACCCCCCATACAACAGGGCAACTTCTCATCCTCTCCCGTGATCCTGTTTCATAGCAAAAAGATCCACAAGATTCTCAGAGATCACTGCACTATTCAATTTAAGCTGGTTACTGTGATTTTAGCGCAGACCACAACATGTTATCTCTCCCCAGGGCTAATCAGTGTTGGGCTTATTATTTTTTGTATGGGGGAAATAAAAGAGGGTGCTCCGTTCTCTATTAATTACAATGAGGAAATTAATAGTACATTGGCTCTATCTAGTTATCTTGGTAAAGTGGTGACTATGGAAAAATGAAATGCAGCTTTGACATCTCTAGGGTTACTGTATTTATTACATAGCAGGTCCTGCACTAACCAATCCGAGCTGGCTATCATAATTTTAGGTGACCCACAAGATCCTTTAAAGTAGCAACTCAGAGTCGTAAGTAGTGCTTTGCTGATTGATTTTAGAAGGGTGAGGAGAAACAAATGAGGGTAGCCCCCTTTCTAAACATTACAATCAGCCATGATAATGAAACAACCCCAGCACTAAGGCTCTTCCTATCTACCCTCATGCAGTGTTTTCTAGACAAAAATAGAATCTCCAAGAGGCAACATATACGCTAATAGCTGTTGTAGAACAACATTTGCCAACATACATTTATAAGAAATTTTAGTTTTAAAATATCTGGAGAGTCACTAGCTACTTACTCCTCTTTCAACTCTTTGGGAATATGTAGAACGTCTTCATAATTCTGCTAGCAGCATTAGCAACTACAAATAGGGGATCATAAATGAAGTATCAGTAAGACTTTTACTTTACTGATTGCCAATATAACATATATTAACTGGGTTACATACATATACTTGGCTATGACACAAGTATGCATGAGCAATTCTTTGATGTAGCTGGCTTCCATAGATTAAAAGATGGCTTAGGGCAATAAGTGGTTATTTTGCCTAAATGAAATGCTGAAAATGTAGCAATTTAATCATTAAAACAATATATATGGAAGGCCTATTTCTTTCCTTTTTTACATATTTTCCAATGACAATCTCACTTATCTTAATCATTATATTTTTTAAATAAATACTGCATCAAAATTTTCTTTCAATAAACAATAACAACAGCAGCTAATAAAATATTATGGATTTTTTTTTTCTACAGAATTTGAATCAATAATTTAGGTTTAAAACTGACAAGTAAGATGAAATGTAAATACGGTATTCTAAAGCTGAGCCTACAATATAATACACACTATTTGCATACCTAGAGGAAGATATTTATACTTTACACACAAAATAAAATATAGTATGTATCTCAGAATATTTATTGTTCAAATAAAAAAAGACAATTTCAAAGGCAGACATTCCCTACAACACAAGCTATAATATCATGTGAGGTTTCATTGAGTCATATATTTTTTTTCTTTCTTTTTCTTTACTTACAGCAGATCAGCTGATAGATAATATGAATAGAACCATTCAGTTTCTAGAAACTGAATAGGACTCTTATAAAAAAGCAAAGAGAAGTCACATGAACATCAGTGATGTTCAGAAAGATACACTAAAATATTTATAGCCTGCTCTTATTTTATGTGTTTTTTTGGTAAAGAAAATAATTTAAATGTAGTGACGCAAAGTTAGGTTCACATTTTGTTGATATGCATACATATATGTATTTACACATAATTTTAAATGGCAAGAAATATTTACTAGGGTTTATTCAAGATAAAAAGTATCCTTTCATAAGAAATAAAAAAATAAAATTGAAAGTACAATACATTTAACATAAGTTTGAATAGACAGCCATTATATTGTTATAATAAAGAACAATGTATACTGTACAGTAGAACAGTAGATTATAAAAATGTTAGTCAACAAGTAGTTTCATGACCAAGACCCTTTATACAGGCCACAGAACTACAAAATGACTTCTAATATACGTCTTTCTACTGCAAAGAATATGTTATTCCTTATAATGTTAAAGTTGCATTTTTAAAATTTGTGAAATCCTTAAACACAGCAATGTATAGATTAGAATTTTACAGGAATTAATTTTATTTTAAAAAAAACCTGTTACTGTTAAGTACGAGGAATAATGTGAAATGACCAAGGTGGAAAAATTAGAGACATTTAGTTTGTTTATAAATTCACAAAGGCTTATTTCCATAACCGCAAACACACCGTGCAAATATACAATGCATACATGCACTTTTGGGAAAATGCACTTGGTTTTATAGGTAATATTAGTTTGGGTTGAGCAGATCAAATTAATTCCTTGCTGAGAAGAGATCAACCAACATGAAAAACAAGATTGTTTATAAGGGATCAGGTATTTAAATGAAATTATTTAGTGGATACAAAAGATTTAGGTGTGAGCTTCCTGTCTTATGGGTTGGCGCATGGCCTTTTGAATCTTACAAAAGGACCTGATTTTTACAAAACTTCAGAGGTGCTGGAAATCGGGTCTCATATTATATCCACTATGAGATATATTTTGCTTTTTACATTTGCATGTCTGTCACATATCTAAATGTGCTTTGACTAATGTATTAACAATAATAAAAATCTTCAAACACACAAAAGTGATATATGTAAAATAGACAGTCCCAGTGTTTCTTCACCCTTATTATTATTTTAAGACATAAATGTGGAAAAACCAAGCAATATTTAGGAGAAAAAAATAAATAAATTAAATAGCTAGTCCTAAAGTGGTAGTAGGTTGGCCACCATGCCCATGTTCATGTTTAGCCACAAACCCACAAAGCTAGGCACAGACTGATTTATCAGTGGCAGTTTTCAGGACTGGGAAGTGGACATACACTTTAAAATGCATTTGCATAAAAAGAAAACCAGTGTGTGTTTCATAAATAAACCTTACTTTTCTCAAGGCAAGTATCACATTTAGCACTTATCTGAGTGCGTTTGTAGAAAAACTTTCCCACTTGTCAAATGTGTTGAATACATTTGATGTTTCCAATGTTACATAAGCAATCTTGTTTATTTATTTATTATCACTTGTTTACTGTATATAGTCACTGTCAGCTACTGATTCCATTTATGCCTTACATACAATAATACAAAAGTGAAAGTTGCCCAATTAATTTATAACAGGTGCTACAAAGGGAGGGGTTATCTAACAAAAAACACCTAGAAAAATCCCTAGCACACTGCAGTGAAACAGTAAAAAGGCTGCTATTCTATTTGTACATAAAATGTACAGTATTAGTTATAAACAATTGTAAATATATTATAAGGCACTTGCTTCATCCCAATTTAAGAACAAATAACTATGTAACCCTGACTCTAAAGGAAGAGTCCAGGGGGTAAATGTATCAATCTGCGGGTTCTTCAACACCCGCGTGTTCAGCCTCTTCCGCGATTAAATTTCAAGCGGTGCTGCATTGTAGAGGGAAGTTAACCCTTTACAATGCAGCGCCGCTTGAAATTTAATCGCGGAAGAGGCTGAACACGCGGGTGTTGAAGAACCCGCAGATTGATACATTTACCCCCAGATCATTTTATACTGAGGTAGTGGAAGTACTTCTTAACATACTAACAAGACCATGGGGATATAGGACACACCAGCTCCGATATCTTTACGGGATACCTTTTTTGAGGATCACCAACATAAGCGTAGAGTCTTTTTGGTGCACAGGGTTATTTAAAATCTTACAAATAAAGAATGGAACCACTTAGATAAGCATTATGCATCAATTCAATCCTTGACTTCATCGTATGCAGATTTGATCATATATATCCCTACCAGGATAGCAGAAGTTTTTAATGGAATTCATTGATGCAGCTAATCTGAAGACGGCATAAAAAGATCCAATGAAGGGTAGAATGGAGAAATGTTTTAAGAAAGTTCATATTTCTTCAGGGACTGCAATTAAGGGCAGAGTTGATATAGTCTCTGTTTCCAGAGCACTTAGAATTTGGAATGATATTTTATATAAGGATATTCAGTTTAAAAATACTAGAAAGTATTTACTCAAAAGTATTGAGTTGATGATATAGAATATTGATTTCCTTTATGAGGCATCATTTGATATGATTGCACTTTCTGCCAGCTGTAGAAGCTGGTGACAGGGAAATCAGAGTGCATATCCAATGCTAGGATGGTCAAGATAGTATCTTTCCTAGAAAAGCATGATTGTATTATAAACAGAATATTGTACCGTCTCAGCAGCTGCAATTCCTAGGAATACAGATAGACTCAGCAAGTGACAACATTTGTTTGTCAATGAAAAGATTTGTCAAAATTCAACATATGTCACTCATATTCAGTCAAAGTGACAATCTTAGATAATGGATTATTGGGTATGTTCTTCTCCAGTCCAAAGTCTCTAGAAAATGATGAAAGACTTATCAAGTTCACCAGGGAGTCACTCAGCTGGTGGCTAACAAAAGAGTCCAGTTCCAGAGGTTGAGGTTCATACCTGCACACAGATGTGATGCAGGGCTCATTGCTCCAGAGCAAAAGAAAGCTACACTAAAATTTTTGGAAATGAGGTCCATGCAGTGGGTGATTCAACACTTTCAATCTCTTTTATGTCACAAACGTCTTAGGACCTTTATCGATAACAGGACTATGGTGGCATTCATAAACCGTAATAGGTCCCCGGCTCAGATCCATGATGCAAGATCTATCGACAATCACGTTGTAGGTAGAGAACAATCTGATATCCTTTCAGAACAAGGACATTTAAGCTAGGCACAGCTAAGTGTATCTTTAGGTTTGGGGGCAACAGTGAATTTGAATTGTTAATGGAGGTGTGTGCATCTTTTTTAACTGCATTTTAAAGGTGTTTGGAGAATATATGTCAGTGTAGGATCTGCATAAAATGAGGTACTCTCGATACTGGGAAGTGGGCGATCAAAATATGAATCAGTACCTCATGCTTTCATTTTGCTAGATAAACACAGATATGCAGTGTTAAGGGCAAGCTCTTACAACAACTGTCTTTTGATCCAAAATCATATACATATAACGTACAATCGGGCAGAGTCAATATGATGTTGCTGACGAATGTAACTCATTGCACCAAATCTTCTTGATAAATATGATAAAGCATAATGTCAGCTATTATTAAGCTAACATCACAATTTGCAAGGGTAAGGGGCATCTTTTATTTATTTATTTATTTATTTTTACTGCAATGCAGTGGTAGTAAGAAAGCAAAACATTTGCCTTGCTGTATACAGTAGTCTTATTACATTCATTTATTCTACATTTATTTTGTTACATAAGGTTGTAGCAAAAATTTTCATGGACACTGTGAATTATGTTTCTTTTTAAACACTTGCACAGACCTATTTATTGTTATGTTTTCATCTTAAGTTCAGTCACATAACAAAACTGTTTTAATTATGTATATTGATTTCAAGGCGCTTACTGCCTTGTTTGTTCTTAAAGAATAATGTTCTTCTGTTTACCAAATCTGATTAAGGAGTTTTAATCATCATTTTACAACATCAAGTCCTCTGAGGCACAGCGCTAATGCAATTTGGTAAAGCACCTTTTCTATTGCAGTTATATAAGTATCTCTGGTAATAAAAACGCTTATTTCTCTTCCCATGTACTTAATAGGGGCATTTATAGAAAAAAAATATACATCACAATGTTATATTTATCTTTTTCCATACTCTTTATATATGCTACCACATGTATAGTCCCAGGGACATAGGTATACTTTTGTATTAACATGCTATATATGCTTGCTAAAATGAAGAATCTAAAATTGACTATTAGACAATAAGTCACAACAACAGAAAGTGCTGATATGTTTATGCAAAGAGAATTACATTTTATGTCCTATTGCATCTTCATCAGAAGGTTTTTCAGGAACATGACATGCAAGTATAATAGACAGCACAATACATGAAAAACTGAACTGACACCACACCCAAGTATTTTCTGTTGGCATTCATAAAATGATATGAAAAATTGCATAAACTGTCAAGAAGTTGAGCTAGTTTATTTGAAGCAAAAACAAAAAGTCAAAGCACCCATGACAGTATCGGCAAATTTGTGTGGACTATGCCATATTAGCTCTGCCAACTCACAGCAGTGTGTTTGTGAGAGTAACATCCCTAAAGAGTCTCAGCATGCCACATTTGCCATGTATCTAGCATGGAAAATTTGACTGTCACATGTCATGCCATTTATCTCAACCTTCGGAATCAGTAACAATGCATGACTAATATTGTAACAGAGCTGAACTAAATGAAATGCATTATTGTACCTCTGTTTGGGAGGGAAGTTGCTAAAATAGAGACTAATTGAAGTGTAACTTTTTAAGGAAAGTCTAGACAGTAGAGCAGGAAGTATAAAACAGAGAATGAGGGGCACAGTTTCATATCTGATTTTCTCAAGAACAGTCTGTGTTAATAACAGTTCATTGCATTAAGGCTTTTGCTCTAGCTGTTATATTAGTTTTAATTGATTAAAAATAGATGATACATATGCAGTATATTTCTTTAGGACAAGAAAAGAGTGGCCTTTATTGCTGTTTATTGCTGTGTCACACACTAATTCATGTCTGTTATATGCTGATTGGTTGCTTTACCTACAATTTCTTTGAAACCTGAAGCAATCAGTTTCAATACTTTCCTTGCTGACTACTCCAATCGTGGATATAAGGGTGTGACCATATTTTGTTTATTCCTAAATTGTTAAGAAGGGCATGCATAGTTAGCAGGATCAATACCACCAAAAGTCATCAGACCTGATAATATCTAGGACCCATAACCCTTACTCTGAGTTCATAGCCTACAACAAAGTCATTGTCAGGATGACAGTGAAGACTTGACAATGTGCTGATGCAATATTTTTGCTTTGATGTTGTACTTTTGAATTATTTACACATTTATGTACATCTCCTTTCCAACATATAATGGGTAGAGTGAAAAAAATAAAAAGATGTTGTAGTGAAACTGATACTCCGAAAAAATATAAAAAATTATTTGCTAAATGAGATGCAATTGTGGCACAGACCCCTGGCATCAAAAGGGTTATATTACCATTTGTAGGTTACTACTGCATCTACTTTTTTCTTTTGATATTAAACAAATAGTTGCTAAACTGTGCTACTGTTAAAATATTGCCTACAGTAATGTATGACATGATATGAAATCACAGCTACAACATTATCACATTACAGATAGGGTGAGAACATGACCAGATAACCCATTAGGTGATGTGGGCCAGGGCCATCTTTTCCACTGGGCACGATGGGTAGGTTCCCAGGGGCCCCACAGGCAAGGGGGCCCCATAGGCATGGCTTTTAATGAGAATAAATAATCCTGCAAAAGAAAAAACCTGCAAAAAAAACCTTCAAGGGTCACTGAGCAAGTACATCTATCTTTCTCTATCTCTATATATCTATATCTATATCTTTATACATCTATATATCTATATCTATATCTATATCTATATCTAGGGGCCCCGGTGTACTGCTTTGCCCAGGGTCCCATAATGTTGTTAAGATGGCCCTGATGTGGGCCCTTGGATGCCTTCTTGCCATACTAATTATAGCACATTTTTTATAAGGCCAATGAGACGAGATTCTGTGTAATAAAGGGGGTTCCTGAGGGTACTGCCAGGGCATGACCTCTCATGTAACTGGCATGCCCAGTATACACACAACTGCAGTACACTAGGTATGGCACTTCATGTATTTCTTTGTCTTTACTCACCCAACTTCATTCATGTAAGGCAGAGCCCCAATGGTCAGAGGATCATGTGTTGAGACCCTTGCACCTTAATAGGTGTGAACTTAATTTAATAAGAAAATAAATACATATTTAAATTAAAGTAAAATTGAAAAAGTGTATGTTTTTCAAAGCTTTTTATTGTTCATTTTCCCAATAAAATACAATACAGTTTCTCATCACAACAAGTGTGAGAGAATAGTGTTTGTATACATTTTTCTTAAAAACAACTTATGCACCCATTTACCTCCCCTGACTTGGCCAGCCTCTGACTTGTACTTCCACAAACCTGTGCTCTCGTGACTTGTGCTATCCCACACCTGTGTCCTTCCCTGGCTTGGACACACACACCTGTGAACACTCCTAAGTTGTGAACCCACTCACCTGTGTCTTCCCCTGACTTTTACACCTACACACCTTGTGCACCACACACCTGTGCTCTCTACTAATTTGTGTACCCCCACACTTGTGCCCTCTCCTGACTTGCGCAACCACCTGCCTTTTCCCTCCCATGACTTGGACACCTACATACCTGTGCCCTTCTCTGACTTGTACTCTCACACATCTGGGCACTCCCTAGACTTGTATACCCATAGGCCTCTGGTCTCCCATGACTTGCTTTCCACTCATCTCTACCCTTTTTTGACTAGTGCACCTACACACAACTGGACCTCCCCTGACTTGTGGACCCACATACTTGTGCCCTTCACTTAACTTGGGCACGTATGCACCAGTGTCCTCCCCTGACTTGGTCACCTATATACATCTGTCCTGCTCTGACTTGTACTCCCACAAACCTGTGCTCTCCTGACTTGTGCTCTCACATACCTGTGCCCCTCCCAGACTTAGGCACACACCTGTGTCCATTCCTGAGTTGTGCACCCCCACCCCGGTGTCCTCTCACATATGGGCCCTCCCCTGATGTTGGCACCCGCACATATCTGTGCCTCTCCTGCCTTGTGCACACACACCTGTGCCCTCCACTGATGTGAGCACCCCCACACCTATGCCCTCTACTGACTTATGCACTCAAATTCCTGTGCTCTCTTTTGACTTGGGCACCTTATACTTGTGCCCTAATCTAACGTTTACACCCACACTCCCTAGACTTTTGTACCCACACACCTCTGGCCTCCTCTAACTTGTACTCCCACACACCCAAGCCCTCTCCTGACTCGGGTAGCCATAAACCTGTGCCTTCACATGGCTTGTAAGAAATGCAAAGAAATCTCATCTAAAATGTGTGTGCTTGGTACATATACTTTATCTTACCCACAGATGCTGCACACATGAATCTTTCCACTGATCTAATAGTGGATATGACCCAGGCATACCAGGATGGTATCCATCATAAGATAGATGTCATGTAGTGTCCCCTGAACCAAATTACAGAATACATACACCTTTTGCGAAAGATTGGTAAATACCTTTTAAAATTCAAATGTAAAAAAAAAAAATGTGTTTCATTGAACACAAATTGAATTGTTTATTTAAAATAGTTTATGCATTATTAATAAAAGGTGTGATTAATGTGAGCTATTAGCGTTGCAGTGACAATATACTATAAATATACCTAATAAGATGTTAATAGTGAAGGTAAAAAAGTGTTATTTGCCTACAAATGGTGCAATCATAGAACATTCTCAATGTCCAATACATAAACAATCATTATGTACATAATAAGGTAAATAGGTACAAGGTATAATCATGTTATAAATAATCCCAAATAGTTCCTAATGGGGATATGGCAGTACACAAGAAATACATTGTATTCATCTAATATTACTGTTTTCATGTAGAATTTGATGTAAGGGTCAATTGTTTCTTTCTACATTGTCAAACAAGCATTCTTTATGCTATATCAGGGTTTCCCAAACCCAGTCCTCAGGGCTCCCCAACAGTGCAGGTTTTCCGGATCACATGTGACATAATTAGGACCACCTGTGGATCTGTTACAATGTGTCAGTCAGTAATGAATACACCTGTGCTCCAGCAAGGAGATATGAAAAACCTGCACTGTTGGGGAGCCCTGAGGACTGGGTTTGGGAAACCCTGTGCTATATGCATCTGCACGTTCTGCGTTGATCTTAGATGTAAGTATTTCTGACGTATGCCAGATGTAAACCAGGTACATTTACTATTGTTGCAGACCAGGCTTTTTTGGAATTACAGAAGTTTAAATATATAAATTCAGACTCGATTAATCAGTTTTCTTCAAAAGAAGTACAGTGTGCTTTTAAAAAGATTACTTTTTAATAACTAAATTGATCAGATTAATTAACTAACTTGAAGAATCAGCCAACATTTCAATAACAACGACAAGCAGAAGAGCATATCCAAAAAATAATATGTGATTTTAGCCTCCACCTAACACATGCAATGTTATACCTGCAACCACAGTTCAACAAAAAGGGGGTACAAAAATATTTTCAAAAAATCAGAGGAGATAAGTAAACAATAGTCACTTAAACACTTCTTCCCTAATAAATTAAGTGAGATGTTACAAAGGTAGGGGAGGGTATAAGCAGATATTTCAAAGAAAGGGGTCTATAACATACTATAGGGGGAATTCAATTGCGAGCGCCACTGTTGAAAGTAATGTGGCATACGCACTACTACCATTACTATGGTAATAGTGCACATTATTATCATTAGTACGGTCATTTTTAAAGCTGATTTTTGTATGAATAGTGCACAGGCCGCGTTACTTTCAAGAGTAACACGGCCAAGTGAATTCCCCCCTATGACAAAGATTTTAGTTACTGTAACCAAATGGAAGAAAAAGCATGCCAGCCAGTCACACAAACAGTTCTCCAGAAGTTGAGGTTGTGACCATCAGTTGTCCTGAGTTGATGACAAATGAGGTGCTGTTATTCAGTGCTCCACCCTCATGATTTTATTTATTCTCATATAGTACGAGATACACAAGCTCCAAAGTAAAACTGGAATGACCACGGTACACCTGATCAGATCGCACTTTCACTCATGTAAAGCCCTGCTTTCAACTCTGGTTTAATTTAGTTACAATTCTTTTATTGGCAGATATGTATTAGAAATATTTATTTGCAACTGATAATATGGACTGAATGGGTTCGTGACTGCACATGTCATCTCTATTACTATTACACACTTAAAAGTCTTGGCAAAGATATACCATTGATACAAAAGGATATTTTTTCTTTGAAATTACATTAATTGTTACAACAAACGGTACAGCCTGACATAGGAAGCAACTGCTGTCTTCTTTACTTTGAATCACTATTAATTTTCATAAAGAGGAAACCTTAACCTCACTCTAATGTGTGAAGTCAGTCAAAGGACAGGTCTTCGAGCAGTACATATTGTATGTGCCATGATATGTTGTGAAATTTAGTACAGGGAATAGTATTATCTGTCACAAAATATGTATGTACAGCAGTTGCTTTTACTGATAACCTTTAAACCCAAGGTGGAGAAAAATGTCTAAAAATCCCTAAGAGATATAGTAAAGTTTATATGACCTTTACAGTTTTCAAATAGAATAGAAATAGAAATATATTTAAAATGGCACACAAAGTACAAATGAATTTATATACATAAATTATGAGATGTATTTCTGATTAAAATCAACAATGTATTTTTTTTTTGAAGTGAACAAACCTAAATCCAGTTTAAAATGTAATCTCAGTTCTAGAATATGTACCAGTATATGTTTATCAAATATACTGGAAAATATATCTAGAAAATTAGCAAAATAATTTTGTTAATTAATATTTATTTAATAAGCATAATGGAACAATGGAAAAAAAATATACATACATGGACCAAAGGCTTTTACTAAATGCATCTTCTTCAGTGTGACGACAATGTAGTATATCTAATGACTGATTGTTATTTTCTGTTGAACTAATGTAGGACAATGTATATTGTATGTAACCTTGTAATGTAATCTCAACATGTGCTTTGTTAGATGACAGGAGTTTGAACTTATGCAAGTGTCATTAATCTGTTGAAAATAGACAGACCAGGGAGAGATAGGATCTTAGAGGAGTTTGAAGCCCCAAAGTTGTAAACCATCTAGCCAAGCAGAACAAGCAAAGGTGGGAATTCAAGGTCCTGTTAACATTCCACATCTCAGGATATCCTTAGTTCCCTTCGAAAGCCCTGTGACATTGGAAGATCAATCTGTCCTTATTGACAGCTAAACTCCAAAGGTGGGGGGTGAAAGCTATATGGAAAAAGGTTTAAAATCTTTTGACAATAACGTGTGCATTTTCATGAGGGGGACTATCAAGACTGAAATGTCCCATTTTCCTCCATTGTGTTCCCTCACACACTAGGTTTTATCTAGTAAGTAGTAATTCTAATTTTATTTCCGATTTTATTTTTTGAAACTTATTTGTGCAAATATATTGTATGTCTTGTTATAAATTTTTGTAACTAATCTTGGAACCATTTTTCAGATTAAATAAATTTAATCTAGTGTGTTCTCCGTGATTCTTTGTTAATTTATGAAGCCCAGGGAGGCTCATGCTACATGTGTATATGATTTAAGCGTGAAACATTAATAAGTGTTTTTTGTGAACGTAAGGACACTATAATAAATCTTTTGTGGTGGCAGACAAGTTGTATTCATTGCTAAGTGACTAATGTGACGCCAGTCACGGCCAACTGTTCAGATTGTTGTATGTGGGACAGATTAAGCGTTTGTGACATTCAGCAAAGTCTAACTAAAAAAATATTGAGTATATGGAACATATGCATACTGTAGAACAAAAAAAGTTTATTGTGAGGACACAGGGTTCTCAGATCATTCAGGAAACCAGTTAGGTGAAAAACATAACTATGTTTTATTACGTAACAACAGTGCCCTAACTAGCCATTTTAGTGCCCTGGGCGAGACAGGGAACTGGCGCCCCCCATCTAAGTGGGAGTGTCAATCGTTGAGTGGGCATGGTCAACCTACTGTGGGGGCGTGGCTAGCACTTTACAAGTTCTTGACCGCACTGAAACCCCCTCCCTCCCCATTCTTCTCGGTCTGGCTTTGTAAGGATCTTTATGTAATAAGCCTCCATAGAATCAAAGTACTTTAAATGCAGCTATCACATGCTAGCTGTATAAAAAAATGTATTGGTTATTGAAATAAAACTCACTGAAACAAATTAAAACATAAATATAATGGTACCATCTGTATCACACTGCCCCTTCATCCCACTGTGCCCTCCATCACAGTTTCTCCTTTATCACACCGTGCCATGAAGCCATCTTTATCACATTGTGCCCCCTTATCCCCATCACACGAAATTAATAATTATATATATTATATATATATATATATATATATATATATGTTTATATATATACATACACACACATACAATATAAAGAGCCTCCTAGTGTCCGCCATACAATACAGAGAGCATTCCTGTGACCGCCATACTATACAGAGAGCATTCCTGTGACCGCCATACTATACAGAGAGCATTCCTGTGACCGCCATACTATACAGAGAGCATTCCTGTGACCGCCATACTATAAAGAGAGCATTCCTGTGACCTCCATACTATACAGAGAGCATTCATGTGACCTCCATACTATACAGAGAGCATTCCTGTGACCTCCATACTATACAGAGAGCATTCCTGTGACCTCCATATTATACAGAGAGCTTTCCTGTGACCTCCATACTATACAGAGAGCATGCCTATAACCGCCACACAATACAGAGAGCATTCTTGTGACTGCAATACAGATAAATACCTCACCTGAAATTAATAGACCCCACCATTAAATTAAAAAGCCCCATCAATAAATTAAATTGACCCACCAGCACCCCACAAATAAAATAGTACCCATTAAATAATTAGCCCCCACCTAAACGTCACCATTAAAATAATAGCCTACCTCCCACCCATGTAATAGCCTACCTCCCACCCATGTACTAAGACACCCAACCTCGCTACCCTCATATCACACATTATATTAATTCATTCCCTCACACATTATGGCAGCATACCCCCCCTCCCTCATAAAGCATAGCAGCATCCCCCCTCCATAATAGCAGCTTACATCCCCCCCTCCCTCCTTCCATAATGGCAGCTTACCTCCCCCCCTACCTCCTTCCATAATGGCAGCTTACATCCCCCCCTCCCTCCTTCCATAATGGCAGCTTACATCCCCCCCTCCCTCCCTCCTTCCATAATGGCAGCTTACATCCCCCCCTCCCTCCTTCCATAATGGCAGCTTACATCCCCCATCCCTCCTTCCATAATGGCAGCTTACATCCCCCCCTCCCTCCTTCCTGTCAGGATTTCCCAGGTATGACCACGGAGAGGAGATAAGTGGTTATAATGAGTTTATTAATAAACAGAGATGACAAGGTAACTCATGAGACAGTTCAAAGTGCAGATGAGAAACAGGTAACTGCAATAGTAGTTTTCAACAGGCAGCGTAGAACTACAAGTACCAGGTATAATGGTTAAAGATGCAGGAGTCCAGGACACAGGTAACAGCAAATAGTGGATTTCAACAGGCAGCGTAGAACTACAAGTACCAGGTATAATGGTTGAAGATGCAGTAGTCCAGGACACAGGTAACAGCAAATAGTGGATTTCAACAGGCAGCGTAGAACTACAAGTACCAGGTATAATGGTTGAAGATGCAGGAGTCCAGGACACAGGTAACAGCAAGTAGTGGATTTCAACAGGCAGCGTAGAACTACAAGTACCAGGTATAATGGTTGAAGATGCAGGAGTCCAGGACACAGGTAACAGCAAATAGTGGATTTCAACGAAGAAATATGCAGGAGTCCAGATAGCAGATAGAAGCTGAGCACAGGGAATGCTCCTCGGAATGACCTGATGATCTGGCCCAGACTGTTTGAAGCAGGCAGGTATAAATAGGCCTCATGCAGCTGAAACCACTCCCAGTGATCAAGGAGAATAATCAAGTAGCACAGTGGCCCCTTTGGTGGGCAGTGGTACTTCAAGTGGAAAGCATACCAAATCCAATAGAGTCACTGTAGACAGCAGCTGCAGAGTGCAAATCGTGACACTTCCATAATGGCAGCTTACATCCCCCCCCTCGCTCCTTCCATAATGGCAGCTTACATCCCCCCTCCCTCCTTCCATAATAGCAGCTTACATCCTCCATCCCTCCATAATAAAAACACACACCCCCCTTCCCCTGCTTTGAAGCTTACCTTCTTTATTCCTGACCAGCCGTCGCTGCCTGGCTCCTCTCTGTTTTTCTGCTCCTCTGCTGCCTAGCAACGTCATGACATCAGACGCTGAGGCAGAGGGCAGAGTTCAGAAGGGGGTGGAGCCGGGTGCCGGCCGCCTTTTTAGATGCGCCGGGCGGCCGGCAGTCTGAATCTGAGGTCTGTTTAATTTTTATTTTTTTTTCACTCCTCACACAGAGGCCGTTACGGCTCTGCGTAACAACACTCAGATTCATAGATATATGTATATATCATTAATAAAATGTCAGAGGTTTACAATTACCTAGTGTTCAGTAGTTTTGGTGACTGTGATCATAATATTGCCCACTCCAGCCAGATATATACCAATAAGTCATCGATTCAAGGCGTCTACCAGCTTGGTTGGGACAAGGTTACCTGTCACCCCATTTCTTAGGCAGGCACATAGCTTCACCAAGTCCAAGGCGATTTTCACTCTGCATAATGAGAGAGACACTACCAGGAGAATAGAGTTCACAGCAGCAGACCAATCCATTTTAGTTGGTCAAGTTCTTTCCAGGGGCAAGGTTATTTCCATGAGACCTGGCGAAGTTGAAACTCCTAGTCACTCCCAACAACTGACACCACAATTACTATGGTATCTATATTAAATACCATCTTGGCCCCCCTCCACAGGTTGCTGTCCATTCACTCACTGTAGACAAAATTAGCCCATAACATTGTCCCAGGATCTCATGCTAATCTCTGGTGATGGTATCATCCAGTATATTGTTATTGAATGTGATTATCCAGCAGACAGATATTTGTCTGACAATAAAAAACATTCAATACCAACATGTACAATTTTTCCTTGATTATAGAGAATACACCAGGAGCTTTATTAAGGCTTTAGGGGCCGGGCACTTAAGACAGGGACGGGCTCTAGGGTCTAAAATTAAGAGTATAGTGTTATAAGTAGCAAAAGAAAGAATTACAAATAGGTGGTAAGTATTAAAGAGGCAGCCAGATTAATTCTATCATGAAAGGAATAATTATTTAATAGATATTAATATATATCCAAATCTAATAGTATCAAAGTAACAATACCCTCTCATTGGTTTTTCAACACCACCTAATTAGTGAATCATTTATTAATCACTGTAAAGGATGCTACGAAATCCACTACATATTTAAAAGCTTGCTATCAATATACTGAGTTCTTCAAAGCAGTTATCTGTACTATATTAGTAAATGAGGAACTATGCGATTTAGACTGTAAAGAGCTCCACATCAAGCAGTTTTCCAGCCATTTCTGATCATTAACACCTTGTGAATGAAAGAGTACTCCTACAGATGGTTCAAAACTGACCTCAATCCTAAATCCTAAATGGTACCATCACAGGATCTGCACTGTGCTCCAAAGCTACATGCACCATACACAGTCAACCTCTACTGGACAACCAGCATACCCCAGGGTGGAGGGAAGAAGGGCGCAGCACAGTGGGACAAGTGAACCAGCCCACTTTAATTATTGTGTGTGTGTATATGTCTCTCTCTCTCTATTTATATATATATATATATATATATTTATATATATATATATATACACAAGTTAACCCGTGCATGATACTCATGCATTCTAGTCAAATCAAGCTACTTAAGGTGTTAAAAAGGTTCTTGTCATGCATTTGGTGCTAGGCCAGGCCTCCTCAGGGGAAGAGCGTTACTTCCCGACGTAAGCGCCCTTTTTTAACGTGGTTTTGTCCACATGTCACCACCTCATCATTTTTCTCCATCACCTCATCCTTCATCTTTATTGCCACATTTATCCAGATGTCTATCCAGACACAGGGATCTCTCTCAGCGTTACTGAGTATCACACTCCTCTCGCTCTGTCACCCCCGGCAACCACTAACCACTCCCCACTGTCACCCCCGGCAACCACCAACCACTCCCAACTGTCACTTCTCCTTCAAGAAATATATATATATTTTTTAAAAATCTTTATAAGCACTTTTAACAATTAATAAATTAAATTAACAAATTAAAAACATCTTAGTATACCAAATTTCAGCCCTTTCTGAGTTATTTTTTACACACACACTAAGAATTTAGTAGGTCAGTGTATAACTCCGCCCAGCAGGTGGCGCTGCAGCAAATTTCAGCCCTTCCTGAGATTTTTTTTCCACACACACTAAGAATTTAGTAGGTCAGTGTATAACTTCGCCCAGCAGGTGCGCTGCAGCTTGTTTGTTTTTTTTCCACACACAGACACACTAGGCTTTTATATAGTAGATATATATATATATATATATATATAGTGATCTCCAATAGAACCATAGGTGCAATATATGCTAAAATACGTGTACCAGATGTCCAGATGTGGGAAGAAATAGAGCCCATCAGTCACATTATGCTAGACGTGTCAATGCCACATATCTTCCATCATCTCCAGCCATATATAGATATAGAAGCAGAATGGAAAAACCAAAGAGTAGTGTAATATAGTAACTTGTTATTAGACATATGCAATGCACACTCACATTTAAAAAAGCAATAAGCTTATCTGTATCTCTCAATACCGTATGGAGGTCACAGTTGAGATGTCAGTCCTAATAAATGTCCTCAATGCGTCTCGTCTTAAGTAGACTTCATCAGGGGGGTTAAATAGCATGTCACATATTCAGTCCTTATATAGCGCTGGTGGTCGCCATTTTGCGCATGCACAATGAGCTTCCACTTCAATTGTCTCTAATCAATATGTTATAGCTCAGATGTGAACAGAAAGAAGTAGGTAAGTGCTGTATTACGGACAAACTTATAAAATATATTAAGTCATACGGCGATGGACATTTTTATTAAGGGCAATAATAAGTATTAAGTAAGGCTAAAGCGGCCATCTTAGAAAAGGGCTATCATACTGTTATTAATATGCAATGATGTTAACAATAGACACAGTCGGACTAATAACATAATAAAACAGACGCATACAAAAAATGGCATATAATCCAAAATAAGTACAATAAATATAAAAAATCTGTGTCTAAACAATTATATAAATACAAAAAAAAAAGATATATATATAAACACTATAAAACTCCTGCACGGCACAAAGAAGATATAGGGAAATAAATAATGCAGGAGGACAAATAATTTAATAAATAAACAAGAATAAAACACTCTAAAATTGCCTAATATAATAATCAGACACCTACATAAAAAAAGTATGTTAATACAAAGTGTTTCAACACCATATGAATATTACATGATAGAAGACCAATGTAAGAACTAGACAATACTTAAAAAAGGGCCATCTAATATAATATATATCGTTGCATATAAAAATACTATCACAGAATTGGGGTAATCTCGTATCCTTCATTAAAACCATATGGGGTCACATTATTAAGTTGAAAAATCCAGAACATTTCTCTTTGGGACAATTTTATTTGAATGTCCCCACCTCTTGGACCCAACTGGACGTGTTCTATCGCTTTAAATATTAATATGGCTGTAATCTAAGTTGTGTTTACTAATAAAGGACCTGATTAATTAAGGTTCTTAAATGAAGAGGATCCTTATTTCAGTCTCCTGGACAAAACCATGTTACAATAAAGGGGTGCAAATGAGTGTTCTGTTTTGCACATGGGCAGCATGGTGGCTAAGTGGTTAGCACTTCTGCCTTACAGCACTGGGGTCATGAGTTCAATTCCCGACCATGGCCTTATCTGTGTGGAGTTTGTATGTTCTCACCGTGTTTGTTTGTGTGGGTTTCCTCCAGGTTCTCCGGTTTCCTCCCGCACTCCAAAAACATACTAGTAGGTAAATTGGCTGCCATCAAAATTGACCCTAGTCTCTCTCTCTCTCTGTCTGTGTGTGTATGTTAAGAAATTTAGACTGTAAGCTCCAATGTGGCAGGGACTGATATGAATAAGTTCTCTGTACAGCGCTGCGGAATCAGTGGCGCTATATAAATAAATGGTGATGATGATGATGATGAAGTTAAATACTGACTGTTTTTTCATGTAACACACACATATCCACTTTAAATTTCAGTGTACAAATAAGCCATCAAGTATTTGTGTGTTACAAATAAAAACAGTCAGTATTTAACTTATGTCCAAAACAGAACACTCATTTGCACCCCTTCATTGTAACATGGTTTTGTCCAGGAGACTGAAATAAGGATCCTCTTCATTTAAGATCCTTAATGAATCAGGCCCAAAGTGTTTAAAAACCGAGTGACTTTCAATTTTATTTCTAATGTTACAAATGTGTTCATGAATCCTAAGTTTAAGTGGGCGTTTTGTTTAAGATATTTAAGACCACATGAGCACTCTAATAAATATATCACCACAATAAAATATATATATTCACCATAATTGTAGTTGGTGATAAAGGGGATTTTATCTTTCTTTTCTGATTTAACAATCTTAACAGACTAGATCATTCAACCTCTTTTTAGTGATAGCGTAATTTATAAGTGCGTCTGGATAACCTCTATTTCTAAAGCGTTCAGTGTAGGTATCTAATTGTTCATTACATTGAAACTCATTGCTACAATTCCTTTTAATTCTATGGAACTGAGAGTAAGGAATATTGTTCTTCCATCTTTTGATGTGACCACTATTGTAGTGGAGGTAGCTGTTTGTGTCAATCATCATTATGTAATTCTTAGATTTTACTCTACTTTTGAAGCCTGAGAGAACCAGATCAAGTTATTCTATATGATTTGCAGTACAGTTTGCTGTAAATTTTAAATTGTAAGTACTAGAACTGATGTACGATAGAAAATTATCAATAGATGCCTCATCCCCTTCCCATGCCATTAGTATATCATCAATATATTCCTCTGCACAACCCTCCTTAATCCGGCTCTGCATACATCATACTTAGGCTAGGTACACTGGAGCATTTTCGTCCAATAATCGGGCAAATCAGCCGACATACAACCATTCGGTCATAAGTAGGGTTAGTGTGTATAGTGACTCGCTGGTCGAAAGACGTTCCAAGTGTTGATTTCCGGCACATTTGGTTTGTCGTACTGTTTAATATTTTATGACCAATCACCGACCGATCATGTAGAGTATATGCACTCATGTTCAAGATCTCCATAGAGTTTACAGAGTTGTGTGTTTTTCAACCGATGCTAGCAATGAATGTCCCGGTGAATAAATGTAGAGTGAGCTGTAGAAGAAATAATTAATTTGTTCGTTCCGAGACAGAATGTTTTGTTTCAGAGTCACAGAAGCTAACAAAATTCATTAGGACATGTGTATAGCTATAACAAGGCGGTTTTAATCAGTGTGACAATGTGACAATAATGAATGAATGAATATTGTGCTGTCATGATCTAAAGACTAGAGGATTAAATGAAGGACCAGAGCACAGATCTGAAGGTAAATCGTGTCAGTGTATTTGCACGAATCGTCAGACTGATTGGACTTTCAGTCGTAGGTACAGTCTTTTGAGATAACACCTTGGTTGAAAAATTCTTCAATGTGTACCTAGCCTTACTTGAATATTCAAGTATCTGCAGTAAACAAAGTACTGCCTGAATAGTTACAACAAACTGAAGGGAATCCGCCACTCTGCAGGAGTGTTAATGTAATAACTCTGTTCAGACTAAACACTGATCTAATCTTTACAGACTGTCAGAAACACATCAGAAATAAAGAAAATAGATTACTTTTAAAGTTATAAACAAAGTGGGAAATTAAAGGCTAAAAAGTCCATGTTTTTAAAATCAATATTAATGTGAGGAAAACTAGGTTAAGCATTGATGGTTTAAAATCACTCCTTATTTATCAATGCATCTAAATTTGCTAATCATTCCTTCAACATTTAAAGTGCCTGTTGCGGCAGTGTTGTAGTAAACATTTGACAAATAAATATAAGAGTGTGAATAATGAAATGGAATCATTCAAAATGAACTTGTGTGAGTAAAAAGAAAAAAACAATAGCAAGAAAACACAACATTCTGACACATTGTGCACTATAAATATTAGTTATATTATCAAGATTTAAAACTGAGTACAATTCCAACCTTCTTTATTACAAAAAGTAAACCTCTTTTAGTTTTTACATTGAATAAAATCTTGCAATCTGCTCCATCTTGTAACATTATTTAGCCTTTCAGGGACATCACATCCTTTACCACCGGAAAAACAAGAGATGCCAGCTTTTAATAAATACGCTCATCTGTTATTTTCGTTAGAAAATTGTTTTGTATATGCATCTGTGTTGATTCATAAGAACTTTTTAAATGAATAATTAAGAGATACTTTTCAGTTTCATGATTCTGGGTCAGTCCTCAAGCATATACTATTTATAAAAAACATGTCCTATTTAAAAAAAGATATAAATATATATTTTGAAAGAGTGGAATCTATTAAATTATCTCCCTTGGCAATAAAATGTAGCTACATCTGCAATGCTATAATATTTTCATGTGTAAATTAAAAGGTGCCCAAAAATTTTTAAAGCACAAGTATTGCTTTCAAGCACTCTGAAGTAGATATTAAACATGTTCTATATCCTGCGCTATTATGCATAGAGGAACATGTCATTTAAATATAAATAAACAATAATTATAATAAATAATGTAGCATTATATGTTTGATAATTTCCTTTCTTCTACTTCAGTTATTTTATGTGATACTACTTCCTGGTTTGAACTATTGCTGTAGCATTTCACTTGCAAAATTATGTGTGTATTAGCATAAACCCATGCTTAACATTTATTCTATAGCCCCCTAGACAGAAGTCAAGTAAGCATAGAAGGTCAGGAGAATATAATTTTTAAATGTTACTACCAAAGAGCTATAGCTCTGGAGGATTTTACATAAATTGTGCAGATTTTTTTAAACTTTATCACCGAGACTCTTAATAAAGCAAAGAAGAATATACAAATATTTAAAAAGATCTTAAATACTGAAACAAGCATTGTATTTTAAATTATATTTATAGATAAAACTGTAAGAATTAAAAATGTATCTTGTAAATGTTAATCTTTAGATTTATTTAATGCAGTTACATTGTCTGATTATTTAAGCAGATCGTTAACATTTATAGACTACATGACTATAGTATCTGCTTCAGCCTATTTTATTATTTACTATTTTGGGATAAATTGTTTACGTAGCAAATTTTGATATATATATATTTGGATTTCCACTCTCCTTGATCTGTGCCTAGTTGCAGACTATTCTTCTGATTGCCACCTAACTTTACCATTAACTTTGTTTTGATTAATTCGGTTGATTGTCAGTATTGATTGTCACCTGTGTGCACAGTCCTCAATGTATGTTTTACTTACACATGTGCCTTGGCTTTTTGTCCAATATTCTCCTGAACCAGCACAGAGAATAATCATCTACTACCACGTGCATAGGAGCTTGGCTATTGGTAAGCATATCTAAGGGAAAAGTGGATGCTAGTGGCAAAACACACAACTAGTTAGCCTCTAGAGGTTCATTCTAAGAATTTGACATCTGACATCACACATAGGAACCTATTCCTAGTCATTCTCATTTATGTTTTTATCAACTGAGTAAAACACAGCAACTCCGTGATAAAGAAATCCATTGTACTAAAACATTTAAACAATATAAACCTACATGACCTTCAAAATTTCAAAAGGTCATGGGTGGTGGGAACAGTAAAATATTGAAAATCTAAATTTAAAAATGTGAGATAGTTATTTTATTTTGAGAATAATTTACAGTGAGATCTGTTTTGACTGTGAGAGTTACTTTCACTGTATATGAATTTACATGTAATTTGATAAATCTCTAGGGCTCTTATGTAATCTGAAAGTCCTTCTGTTCTCATGTGGTGCAAAACTGAACTCCATCAAGAGTGTCCTACCCCCTTCTGACCTCTCTGTCACTGTTGACAACACCACTATCTCCTCTGCTCCCTAACTCCTCTGCCTGGGTGTCATTCTTGACTCCTCCCTCTCCTTCACCCCTCACATTCAAATTTTTATCCAGGTCTGCAACATTGCCCATAACAGACCCTTACTCTCTCAGGATGCCACCACTCACTGATCATTTCATGTGTCGACTACTTCAACCTTCTCCTTACTAGCCTCCCCACTCCCATCTCACTCCTTTTCGATCCATACTCAATGCTGCATCTAGACATTTCTTGTTCTCTCACCATTCCACATCTGCTTCCCCTCTCTGCCAAGCCTTACACTGGCTCCCCTGCCCCTACAGAATCCTCTTCAAAGTCCACCGCCACTGAAACAGTTTCCCTTATTCTATCAAACTGTCCCCTAGCCTGTATAGCTTTGTACGGTCATTGAGAACCCACCTACCAATCCTCCATTTCACCATGTAGTGTACCTCAACCTTCTTTCATCTTTCATCTCTCCCAATCTTTCTTCTTGTGCTCAGATGCTCTTATATTGATTCATCCCATGTCTCAACCGTTTATCTGCCCTATTCCCTTTAGAGTGTAAGTTTAGTGAGCAGGGCACTCATCCCTCCTTTTCTCATTAAATATAACTTTTGCTTTCCAGCTATGCTGTGCACCACCTTCTTGGGCTCTCTGTCCATTGACTGCACTCCTCCATTGTCTTTGCACCTCTTTCAGTGTCACTAAACCTGTCAGTTGCACCCATACTAATAGGCTCAGGTTTCAGCCTGTGCTGTATATACCTTTTGCATTCCAGTAGCTAAGTTGAATGTTGTAATGTTATTTGTTTACTGTATTGTATATTTATTCCATGTACTGTCTTGTTGTTTGCCCTCTGTAGGGCACTGCAGACCTCATGTGGCGGTTTATAAATAAAGGTTAATAATAATAATAATAATAATAATAATAATAATAAAAGATAATAATGCAGTGGCACAAAATGCCACATTTGTTTGTGGTGCATTAAATGCAGCTATATGCAATTTTAGAAGTGATTTTTAATTGTCTCTCCCCATTAACAATATATTGGCATAATAAATTATTTCTAAATCAGATCATGCTTTGTTCCCAAAACCAAAGCCTAATTTTGATTTTGTATCATGCATGCTTATTATTACAGCTGAATACTGTCCAATGGGTACTCCATTCTTGAGGTATCCAGAAAATTTACTAAATAACCCAACTTTTATCACTGATATATGGGAGGCTGTATAATGCTGTATAATGTCCAGCCCTTTGTAAAAAAAACATTATAGAGCCAGCGGGTCCACGCATTGCCTCCTTAATACCAACAATGTAACCGTCGCCATTTTAAGTGACGTTAAGCTGAGTGCCGGTATGTTCTCCTGTTGCCGTTGATAGCAGGCTTGGTGGAATTGTTGTCTGTTACTTTTTCAAGTCTGTATTTCCAACATGTTGGAATTACAGAAATCTGCATTTTTTTCTGTCGCTCTAACTGTTGTTCAAAATATCTTCATTGCCATATCGTACCCCATCCAAACTCATATATCCACATTGGACTTTGAAAGGGAGGAGGGAAAGTGGGCTGTGGGCCCCAGAGAATTAAACATGGTAACTCACATGAAAAAAAATGTACTGTCTCCTAGAAAATGGCTAAAATGAAGACTGTCTCTTTTTCAAGGTCAATTTTAGCCTGGGGGGTGAGCACAATGCACTAGACCATAGCAGCAATAACAAATCAGGTATTGTAGTGCTGCTGGTACCACCGTATATGTTAAGTTTGAATGGAGAAGCCTTCACAAGCAAGAGCTGGTAAATATTACTGCCGGCATGCTTATCACCAATAAAAATCAGGATTGTCACTGAAGGTAACCCTTTGATGTAAACAGTGAAAAGAGAATTCACATTTTCTACAGTAATATGGTTTTTATGCTCTTTGATAAATCTGCGTTTTAGTGCATATCGGTTCAGCAAGGAATCCCTTACCAGCAGTATCTCAAAACCCTATTAGCGCAACTGTTAATGGGTTTTTCAATTTTGTGAATATGATGTATCAAAAGTTTGCTATTCGGTTGCTCTATAAAAATTAATAAAATCAGAAGCTTGTGCTTAACATTGCCATCCTCAGGTTCAGTTATGTGGTGTTGTGTCTCTGTAGCAGCTACCAGGACCATCATAAAGTGTAGCAGGAGAGGAGAAAGAGGTGAAGATGGAAGAAGTGGAAGAAGATGATGTAGGTGAGAGAAGGTGCAGTGGAAGAATTAAAGTAGGTTGTGAGTGACACAGAGGAAAAGTGGGTATTGGGGGAAAATGGTAAAATAATGTGTGGGATAACTACAATAAGAGAGGTAAAGGGAGACAGACAGACACAGAAAAGGGGAAAAAAGTTTGGACACTCACAATGTGGAGACAGAGACGCACAAGCACAAGAAGAGACATATGGGGATCAAAGGTGCACATACAAAATTAAAGACAGACTCAAAAAAGGGCGAAAGAATGAGACAGAAACACACACAGAGGACACAACAATGCACACACATTCAAAGGAGGAGACAGAGGCACACATGGGGAGGGCAAATAGATGCGGGCAGCAGAATAATGGAGGAATCAGTGGGAAGGAGGAGAGGTGCAAAATCACTGCACACCCAATGGTCCAGTGGAGGAAGAGTACAGGTGGGGTCAGATGGTGCATGTGCACCGTGGACATCAAGAGGTTCTGCACCTATGTAAGCAAAGTGGCCATGCACTACCTCTATATAGCAATAGGCAGAGTAAATCTAATTGTGCAGAGGATTATGGTCAATCCCACTGGTGCCCCCAGCATGCTTGTATTACAAAAGGGATACACTTAAAGATATAGACTTTGCAGACAAATCAGGAAAATGAAAGGCCTAGCTTCAAGATCACAGTCTGAAATGAAATGTTGAATCACATACAATAATCAGTGAACTTTTTTTAGGAAACGTGACCAAAGCATTTACCTCTTGCCACTTCAACTTGTGAATTGCACTAGGACATTGTTAAAATGTTTTCTTATGCTTGCTCTCTAAATATAATAAATCTTTTAAAAACAGTCACAGATCACACAGTATGCATAATTGAAAGTCAATGGGTTGTGAGCAGCTGCTTTGTAGAGCTACAGATTGAGGAGACATAGATGCACACATTAAAAATTGAGAGGCAACAGAGGCTCACGTGGGGAGACAGAGGGAGAGAGAGAAAGGAGGGTGACAGAGAGACATATACGCAATGGGGGAATTTGCAGACAGTGAAACAATGGTAGAAGAACAAGGTGGCAGAGTTACTCAGGCACCACACATCCAGTGAAGGTTGAGTAGAAGTGGGTTTAGGGAGTGAGTATGGTCACAGCAAGAGTCTGCACCCTCAGTGTAAAGAGAGCAGCTGTATGCTGCCTCGAGATTAAAATGGGTAGCATATGACCAATTGTACAGAGGAATGGGGGCAGTCTGCTGACACCACCAGCAAAATAAATAACGTAGCTGGCCCGCTGACCTGGTCCAAAGCAATCCAATAAGCAACCAGCCTGGGGACAGATGCCCCCTTTCCAGACTGCCCCTGCTCTTTCCACACAAGTTGCTGTACTGTTGTATGTAGAATATAGCTTGTTGGTGTTCAAACGTGTTCAGGGATGGAAGGGAAGGAAAAGGAAAGGCAAAATGGAAAGGATTTAATTTATTTAGATTTTTCTTCACTATCCCTTTTCTGGAAGCTACTGTTTAGTTGCAGATGCGTTCAATGAAAATAATTTCCTCAACCATTCAAGTAATTAAAAAATAGTTGCCATGGTAGAATTTTTAGGGTCATTGACGATGCTTTCAGGACTAATGCAGTTTATGGGGATGTCACAGAATGGGCAATAGTATTCTTCAATATACATTAAAATAATTAAGATTCAAAATTGATATTAATCTGGAATGTATGAATCATTCTTATTTGCTAGTACTAAAAAATATGCCAACTCAATATACCAACCAATGGGTATTACGGAGGTTGATAAAATAACTAAATTAAATAACATGTACATACATTTGTTTAGAATTTCCACTTCCTGTACTAGAAACCTATATGGTTAATGCATTGAAGAAAGATGCAGCTTTTTTTTTTATTATTTCCTCACTATGGAGGAATTTGGGAACATTAAACTGAAGCTTTATAATTAATTGGCTTGCACTCTTATGTGTGATACAAAGCTTCAAGAGGAGTTTTAAACACATGGAATGACCAGCAATACTAAAGCAAGTTTAAATGTGAACAGCTGGCATGATCTCAGATATTTAAAATTTTCAACCCACAGCACAGTCTATTAGCCCTTTAGCATTTCACTGCAAACCACGCAATGATTTCTGTTAATGTTCTTCTTCTTTATGCTTTGCAGTGGTCGAGGTGGAAGTTTAGAAATGGCAGTATGAAAAATGTAAGTGGAATTTCATAGCTTTACATTGGAGGCAGTAGGTGAATTGGTGGTATACCCCCCCCCTATGTTGACCACTGTATGTATATATATATATATATATATATATATATATATATAATTGACAGCTATAGCAATTACTGCATAGCTCACATACATGATTGCACTGATGGTCCTTGAGCAAGACAGGCTGGGATTACAGTTTCTGAAGTTACTTAGTAGATGCTCATAACTTTTCTATACTGGCTGAATAATATATATGTTTCTTAGTCACCTGCGAAATTTCGAAATTGCTTCATTTGACATAGTCCCAAAAAGTTAAAAGATTATGATGATTTTCAGCAATCCACAGTATTAAAAAGCAATTCAGATCTAATTATGCCATTTTGATTGAAGCCTATTGTTTAAATAAATCAATATTTATTCAGGATAAAATATGACTTTGTAAATGTTCTTGCTGAATTATATTTCAATGTGTCCAAAGATTCTGGTAGTTTCCTTTACTTTATGTCATTTTGTTCACCCGTCTGTGCTTTCTGCAGTTTTGAGGCAGCAGCAAAATTAATTGAGGTTTATCATAATCCAGGCACAAAACAAACTAGATTTCATTACCTGGAAATATGTTGGCTAAGACTTCTTTATGTCCATTTGCAGATGCTTTCTCTGGAAAGAAAAAAATGTTTTTAATTTTATTTTGTTTCCTGTGCACAATTGGAAAGGAGAAAGATGAATATGAAAAAGGTTCAGAGAATACACTAACAGTTAATTGATATTGATACATCCCTGCTCAGCAGCATAGCATAAAATAAAATTAAATTCACAAGAGCATAAAAAGACCTGCAAATACATTAGCATATGCAACACAGAGGAACAGAAATGATCAACTTTCATTATTTTCTCATTTTTCTATGTTATGCCCAATCAGTGTTTTCTCTGGTTTTATATTTATTCTGTCATTTAATTCAGTTTTATAATTTAACTGAAAATCTACCTATACTATCCTTTCTGACCTTGCCCTCGACTAAATTTGTCACAGATTTTTTTCAGTATTTCATTGCTGAGCTAAAACACACCATAGAATAATTTATGTATATTTTCCAATTTGCAGTTATAATATAAGTGGAAAACAACACACATGCCATCCTAACATTTATTGATTCCAAACTTTCATTAAAAAGTTACTTTTGTGTTATGCTGAATATTAAACATTGAAAACATTTTCTGTTTGTGAAACTAAATTTGTCATCTACACAGCAAATTCATTGTAATGATTATAAAATATTGAAGACATTTTCTTGTTGTGAAACTAAGTTTTTCATGTCTATAGCAAATTAATTGTAATATTATTTGTTTAACCTTTTATTTACCAACAGTGCCACTGAAGTTACCCACAGAGCAATTAGTTCCATTCTCTCCTGCGTACTATCTGGTATTTTATCCCAATATTTGTGTGAGTTTCCTCCCATAGTCCAAAATCTCACTGGTAGATTAATGTTTGTGTGGTAGAACCTAGACTTCAAGCTCCACTGGGACAGGGACTGATTCTGCATGATATACCGGCACTATCATCATCATCATCATTATTTATTTATATAGCGCCAACATATTCAGTAGCGCTTTACAATTGGGGACAAACATAATAAACTAATAAACAAACTGGGTAAAACAGACAAAGAGGTGAGAAGGCCCTGCTCGCAAGCTTACAATCTATGGAAAATAAAGAATAATCCCATAGAATAGTTTGAGGACAGCTATTTAATTTTCAATGCAGAAATATATGATGGCAAACCTATTGTTCTTTCTGTTTGCTGCTAAGGAGTCTGCTAAAAACCTATCAACAGATCATCATCATCACTATCATCAACATGTATTTATGTAGAGACAGCAAACTCCATAGCACTTTACAATTGGAAACAAACAGTAATAATACAATACTGGGTAATACATACATACAGGCAGAGGGATCTGTTCACAAGCTTACAAACTACGGGATATAACAACACTGAAGAGAACATTTCATGGGCCATGATTTATCACATTGAGCTGGTGATGCACTACAATATTCCTTGACATTAATATACTGTTGTGGTCGACACATCATGAAATTGATACTATGACTGGACACTCGGTGAGACTCTTACCATCCTCAGTCACTAGATTTAGTCATTTACTTCTTTAATTTCATAGTCATCAGTGCTAGTGTGCAGAAGGGACATTTTAATTAGCTACATTTTATCCCTATTTCAGTAGAAATCATCCCAGCCTATCTAGTGCTTGACCTGGCTGAGGTTAGTGTGGAAGTATGTTCACACTGTTATTTATATTTATTTATCAATTTTAATTTGTTTTTATTTTTATATATTTTTTTTTTTACCATAGCTTTCCCAATTCATTTCAATGGCCCATTCATTTCAATAGTATTATCTAATAAGCTCCTTTGGATTTCAGTATCATCTCTATGCGGATGATACACAAATTTATCTATCCTCTCCTGATCTTTCACCATCTGTGTTGTCTCGCGTTACTGACTGTCTTTCTGCCATTTCATCTTGGATGTCTTCTCGCCAACTCAAACTCAATCTTTCAAAAACTGAATTTATAATATTCCCACCCAAAAACAGAAGCTTCCTGCCTGACATTTCTATTTCTGTCGATAACATGACCATAAATCCCACCCCGCAAGCTCGTTGCCTAAGTGTAATCCTTGACTCACAACTGTCGTTTATTCCCCACATCAATTCTATATCTAAATCATGTTACATACACCTAAAGAACATTTCCAGAATACGCACATATCTGACACAAGACACTGCAAAAACATTAATTCATGCACTCATCATCTCCTGCATCGACTATTGCAATTCCCTCCTCACTGGTCTTCCCAAAGTCGGCCTTGAACCCCTACAATCTATTTTGCATGCAGCGGCTAGACTGATTTTCCTTACAAACCGTTATTCCTCTGTTGAGCCACTCTGTCAGTCTCTACATTGGCTGCCTGTATTTCAACGAATCCAATATAAAATTCTTCTACTAACATACAAGGCCATCAACAAAAAAGCACCGACATACATTTCCTCACTTGTCTCGAAATATCTCCCTACTCGACACCTCAGTTCTGCACAAGATCTACGTCTCTCCTCCACTCTCATCACATCCTCCCATTCTCGGTTACATGATTTTTTCTGGGCTGCACCTACTTTGTGGAATTCCCTCCCATGCACAGTAAGACTTTCCTCTAGTCTTCAAACCTTCAAGCGTTCACTGAAAACCCACCTCTTCAGACAAGGTTATGATATTCCTCAACCATCATTTTAATTTCCCTAGATTACCCTATTACCATCCTCTACACTGCTAACACAAGACAACAACCTTCTGACCAACATTGCAACACACATAGCCCACTCAGTACTTTTACCTTTGCAGTCTGGCTGGTCCATTGTGCAATATGATGTAGCACATGCCCTTGTGTTTCTAACTCCCATTGTCCTATAGATTGTAAGCTTTCGAGCAGGGTTCTCTTACCTCTCTGTCTGTATGTATTACCCAGTATTGTCTTATTAATGTTTGTTCCCAATTGTAAAGCGCTACGGAATTTGCTGGCGCTATATAAATAAATAAATGATGATGATGATGATGATTATCAGCGGAAGAGCAGTTTAATTGTTTAAATAGTGCCATCTGGTGGTAGAAGGATGGAAATTAAATTTTAAAAAGATTTAAAACTTGATGCTTTGTGAATCCTCATTAGCACAATATGATTTGTGTTTCCTTATAGAATCAATATACAATGCATATATTCAGTAACTGAATGACTTAAGTCGTACTCATTTTATCACTTAGTTATTTTTTGAGATGCTAATTCACTGATTATATTTTTGTATCTCAATTTATGATTAATGAGCCTGCAGAGCCCCTGCTCCTGATCCCTGGCCAGTTGAATCATGTTGTCTCATTACTTCCAATATATACAGGAATGGTTTATTATTTTATTTTTTTGGCGTTTATTTGTCTGGGTCCAGTAGTTGAAATCTGCTACCCTGTTACTGGATTAGAAGTAATTCACGAAGCTGAAAAAATATTGTCCTGCAACACAAATATAACATTATATGAGTATTTTTATAGAAATTCAGCAGTTGGCAAAATCTTAAGGGGTACAAACTATAATCTGAGAAGTAGAGTGAAACTGGGCAGATTGGACTGTCTCTTCATGATTCAATGCTAATGCTCATAAATTTTGTACGATATGATTTCATTTTGTAGGATAAGATGTTTACATATTAATCAATCAGTTAAATATATTGTCCCACAAAAATATTCAAATGTACAATAGTGACAAATAAAATTAAGACAGCTCTAATGCCTGCTTACACTTATTATTTATCTAAAACAAAAAATATTATTTTTGGAAAATTTTATTTACAATGAATTCAGGAAGTGGGTCTAAATTTGTAATGATGGACCTGAGTCATTAAGGAGAGCAAGGCAAAAAAAAAGGAGTAAATTTGATCCTGGACAAACCATGTTACAATACAAGGGGTGCAAATTAGTTGTTTTTTTTGCATATAAGGAAAATTCTGGGTGCTCGAATACTTAATATTGTTACACTAAAAGGTATCCAGAAGTGCTAACCACTAAGCATGGTAGCTTAGTGGTTAGCATTTCTGCCTCACAACACTGGGGTTGTGAGTTTGATTCCCCACTATGGCCTTATCTGGGTGGAGTTTGTATGTTCTCCCCGTATTTTGTGAGTTTCCTCCAGGTGCTCCAGTGTCCTCCCACACTCCAAAAACATACTAGTAGGTTAATTGGATGCTATTAAATTGACCCTAGTTTCTTTTTCTCTCTGTCTATGTGTGTGTATGTGTGTTAGGGAATATAGACTGTAAACTCCAATGAGGCAGTGACTGATGTGAGTGAATTCTGTACAGCACTGTGAAATTAGTGGCGCTATATAAAATAGCCGATGATGATCTAGGACATGCCCTACCCCAACTATAAAATAGTCCCCACATTCTAAATTTGCCTCCTCTCCAATGAAACATGGTTTTGCCAAGGTGCAAAGTTACTCCTTTCTTTTGCTGTGCTCTCCTTAATGAATCAGGCCTGATATGTTTACTCTTTCCGCAATGCACATTTCTATCTAGAACCACATATCTGCAGTCTGTTGCTCACAGCATTTTTTGGGTTAATTTCCCAAAAGAGGAATAAGGATGTAAAACTTGGTATACTCTAGGCACACAAATTTGCACATAATTAAATGCAGTTTGAGGTCGAATTTTTTGAGCCATAAAAATACCACAATACTGTAGACATCAGTTGTTGTTCTAGTTTCCCTGGCAATTTATCTCTAAACTTGACTTTGTATGACCATTCTTTCTGTTGTGTAGACCTGTTAGATTTAACAGCAACAGTATCCATCTTCTCCTGACTTATAGCTGGTCCTGTTATAATAACTCTTTATCAACCTGTTGAGTCCTTTTACTTTTAATATTTCAGTGGCGTTACATTGTCTTTTTTATTCAGTATTCTAAAGCTTTCATCATTATCATCATTTCATCATCTCATCAAGCTTTGTTTTGTCAAAGCAAGTCTTCATATTTTGCTTTAGTTCAGTGAGTCAATACACTATAATAAAAAAAAATCTATACTTACCCCGGTGACATCCCAAACTTAAACTTGCATCATATGTAAGCACAACAAAGATCATAAAATACATAGGTTGTTCAATGTATTTAGAACACTCTGCCAAATGACAACATTTATATAATCCCTACTATTGGTTGAATTTTTAGATGGCTGATTGTTACTTTCACCTACCTATTTAATCATCCATGTAAAATTCTAAAGCTGTGTACACACTACAGAAAATGTCTCCCGATATGGTTTCTGTAACGATTTTTCCAGCGACTGAAAGTCCTGATGAGCATGCATATTTATGTGTACTCACCTACATGATTTACCTTCAGATCTCTGCTCTCTATCTGTGATAACTGTGAGGATACCAGGTTTTTAGAATCGATGCTCACTAGGTTACCCAGCCAGCTATATATATATATATATACTATCTGTCCCATAGTCACAATAACATCATGTATTTTATGATCTGACTTTAAACCACTTAACACATTGAATAAGGATACTAAAGACTGGGAGGGGTTCCCTGCAATAACTTACTTTCATAAAATAAATGGGGCTAAATCAAGTCTCTCATACTTTTGATTTATAATAATCAATTTGGGCCTGAGTTATTAAGAGTTGTGATTTTCTTTTTTCTAGCATATCCTCCACAAATTTGTTCTGCTCACGCGCAGAACAATCTGTACAGAATGGCTTTTCTAGGATCTGCCTGCAGCCCTCTGCATCGTATGCTGCTTATTGGCAGCTCCTGCCTCCTGGACCTTGGACTTGTTATATTATGTTATCTTGTAGTAACTCTGTTCACCAGAGGTGCTGCTATTGTGCCTTTTCCTTTGTTATTACTAGTGATTAACCTGTCTCACTAAATGTCTCCTGCACCTGGGTGTCCCCTACTTATATCTGTCTCTATTACTCTCCTGTGCTGGTCATTGTTGTTTTGTTGCCCTATGGCTTGTTCTCCTGCTGCTCCTGTACCCTCGGATCCTCACATTTTGCTGCTAATACCACTTCTCTGGATCTCTCTCAACTTACCTTGATGCCTGTGTCTGCAGTATTCCTTGCAACCAGAATTCAGCCTTATCAGAAATCCCTGGGCAGTTTCAATTATATTGGTTCGTACTATTTATTTGTATGTTCTAAGCAATAAACACCTTATGCTTCATTACATCCCAGACTCCAAAGCTGTGGTTTACTTTGAAGCGTGACAGGCTTACTTCAGCCGAAGATTTAGGGGAGTCAACAGGGTGGGGAATTGGTGGTTGTCACTCACCGGACTGTGAGTGCCTCTTCTCCCGTTGTTAGGAACCGTGGCCTCCCGCCATCCTGATGGTCTGCGCATGCGCAGCCTCTATGAACCTTTCAGACCTGTTGCTTTTAGTTAATTGGCTGATCAGGCAACACTCCCTATTTAAAGCACCTGTGGTCATTACCTCGTTGCCTTATCTTGGAGTCTCATTCCCTGTGAGTCTCTGAAGGTGTTTCTGTGTTTCATCGTGTCTTTAGCTCCAGCTGATTCCTCGCTACTGCACTGCCGGTTTCCAGACCGCTTCAACTCTCCTGTGTTTCATTGTGTCTTCAGTTCCAGCTGATTCCTCGCTACTGCACTGCCGGTTTCCAGACCGCTTCAACTCTCCTGTGTTTCATCGTGTCTTCAGTCCCAGCTGATTCCTCGCTACTGCACTGCCAGTTTCCAGACCGCTTCAACTCTCCTGTGTTTCATCGTGTCTTCAGTCCCAGCTGATTCCTGACTACTGCACTGCCGGTTTCCAGACCGCTTCAACTCTCCTGTGTTCATCGTGTCTTCAGTCTCAGCTGATTCCTGACTACTGCACTGCCGGTTTCCAGACCGCCTCAACTCTCCTGTGTTCATCGTGTCTTCAGTCCTAGCTGATTCCTGACTACTGCATTGCCGGTTGCCACACCGCTTCAACTCTCCTGTGTTTCATCGTGTCTACTATTCCTGCTGACCTCCGCAAGAATCATCATTGCTCCACTCGTGTTATGTTCTCTGTCTGTGTGCTTCACAAACACGGATTACCGCTACCACTCTCCTGTGGCCTCTACTTGTGTCGGCGTTCAGTCGCTCAGCTATCCCTGTGTTTCTCTCGTGACAGCCTGCTCAACTGAATTGCAGTATGCTTATCTTTTATTGACTTTACCAGTTTATTGCATATCCGCTTGGACTGTGTTCTGCTCATCTACGGAGTCCTCTATCTCACAAAGTTATAGATGCTATTGACTTTGTCTCATATGACCTGGATCTCAGTAGTGACTTTGTATCTTCAAACAGCGCTAGTCATTTGCTATTGTATTATATATACCATTGGAATCAAGTTCCTTGTGCTCTCCGTGTTACTTTTGATGCTCCACTCATCTACCCTAGTGCCTATCCTCACCTATATATGCAGTGGTACAACTTGCTGAACGTAGACCACTGACTCCCTGTTTCCTATTGGCACCAGTTACAAGTTTCCTCACTATAAGCAGTGGTACAACTTGCTATACGCAGACCACTGACTTCCCCGTTACCTACTTGCACCTGGAACCAGTCCCATCACTACAAGCAGTGGTACAACTTGCTGTACGCAGACCACTGACTTCACTACCTCCAATCTATCCCTGGACATTCCTCTCACTATAGCAGTGGTACAACTTGCTGTACGCAGACCACTGACTTTCCTCACGTCTTCACGTCCATCAAGATCCTCGTGTTCATATTGTTTAACCCATAACCTGTTGCTGCTAGTCATAGACTTTCCTCTAGCATCCTCTCACCATCTGCGGATTCTCCTGTTCCGCTAGTCACCCTGCTACCAGAAGACCACTGTGTGCATACACTACTCTGGTAAGACTACATCTGGTGATATCCTGGGCAAAGACTCCTAGTGCCCGTGACAGTGGTTTAAATAAGGCAATGTACAGCAAGGGCTTTCCTGTGCAGGGAATGTCCTAGTCAGCTTCCAGTGCACTGAGAAGTGTGCTGGTTTAAGCCGTAACTCCTGTACTTGCCAAGAGTCTAGTTTTTACCGTCACCAGACCAGGCAGCTTTTAAAAAACAATCTGCGTGGGGTCCCCCTCTCTAAACACTATTTAACCGTGTGTAACCAGTCTAGTGCTTGTAGTCGCAAAATCAAGGCAGGGGGATCCAGCTTGTTATTGTGCCAAGCAGGATCATGTGGATTATTATAGGTTTTTCGATAAAGAAGAAAATTACCTGTGGATGTTTTTTTTTAATGATCTACTACAGGACCTAGGATGTGATTTTTTTGAACACCTACAGGACCTTGGAATGGTTGCGTCTTTATTATGGACTCAAGCCTTATGGATTAAAGCTTACAAGACTGGACCCCATGCAGATGTTGGAAAGCATATCTGGGGTTTTATTATTTTCAATACAATTATGTGGTTTAAACGAGGTGTGTGATTTATTTCCATTTTATTTCCCTGGGGAATTCAGCCTTGTGATGAACAGCATTGGGTTAGTTTGTCATTATGGTAGGGAGACCCTCTGCTGTGGATTCCCATGCTATAGTGCCAAAAACCCCGATCTGTTGATACTACATGCTCTTTTTTATAATTAGAAAGCTGGAACTGGCACCATGTTCATCAGGGCAAGGCGTGGTCATCATATCTAACAAAAAACTGTCTGGATGAAAACATAAAACCACGGAACTGGTAACTGATTGTAAATCTGTGACAGCTTTTGCCAGCCAACAGAATGCCAGGCTAAGCATAGTAACTCTTTTTTTACTCACAGGGAACTGTGATCATCTCCATTTGCTCCAGGTATCTTATTGTCTGCGCCCCCAATCATCTGGGATACAAATGCCTGATAAAATCTAGTGACCTCAGCAATGACAAAGTTTAATCTATTAATCCATCAAAAGGTTGAAAATGAATCTTTAATATATATTTAGAAAGATGCAGTGGAAATATTATATTTTAAATGTTTTATAAATATTTCATTATAGATAAAGTGTCACACATGAAAATTCTACATTTCAAAACAACTTATATACAGTAAAAATTAAATTAAAAAGTATATTTCCTCCTTGTTATATTTATAAAGTACCGGTATATATATTTAGTTGAACACATTGTCAAAGTAAAGTACAATTTTATTCACAACAAGCAAGCATGGAAAAGTACATTTAGGAATAGTACTGAAAATAATTGGTTTCAAACTGTTTAAAGTGTGAGGGATACTTCTTCTAGCATCCACTTTCCTTTTTTGCTTGCCATAGATTCCACTGTTGTTCTGCTGCAAAATTCTCAAATGTATCTCAAAAGTATTTCAGCCATGGGTTTTAAATACAGTAAAAGCTTGTGTGTTTATAACTTATTCATACACAATGGTCTAAACACTAAAGCAATATTGTTTTTCTGTGAACTGGGATTCATTATAACAGGTATAAATTAGGCTGTTAAAACAGCGGAATGAAAGAAAAAAAAACTCATTGAAAGCTTTTATTTCTCTGTTGGCACTAGCCTGAAGAGAACCTTAGAAGTATTCATTTGTCAAGAGCAATTAGGACATGCTCATCAAACAACTATACTTATCTATACACCACTTTTAAGATCTATAGTATGTCATACATTAACGTACTGAAAAATTATTTTTAGAAAGGTAAGCCTAAAAGTAAAAGAGATAGTATGGTGTGAGTTTAAGGCACCGAGGAATCAGAAGCTCATTTACAATACGTAGTCCAAACAATGCCTACTATAGCATGCACCAGACCATTAGATGCATACAGATTTACTTTTCTTTTTTTTTTTTAAAAAGCTGTATTTGTTACTGATAATGTCAAGCTTGATAATGCACATAGATAGCGGTACATGCATATTTTTAAGCATTGAGATATTATTAAACTGTATACATTGTTTGAAGACAGCGATCATTACAACATTTTAGATATTAAATAGAAATATTTTTATTTTTATTTTGAGAGATATTACTGGTTGCTAAATAGTTAAACGCTATTCTGGCCCTTTATTTCTCTTGATGGTCATTGCAGAGAAGTCTAAGATCACATAAACAAACACTTAATGTACAACAGATTTCTTGTTGCAATGTAACAGATCAAAGGGGACTATGTAAATAAGGAGGGCTGTGGGCTCTTGTGGTGATCACAAGGCAACTGAATAATTGCAGATTAGGCAGCTGGAAGCCACTACCCACACACTGCCATAGACATGACCTCTGCAATGTTCTGATTTTCATCAGATCTTCTTGCTTTTTCAGGGCCTCAGAATATAAGAACACCACAGTTCGCCTGTCATTGAGCTGTGATTCACGTATGTTTTTAAACATTTAAATTTAAACCTTTTTTATTACATTACTTTCCCCTGGTACAACTGTGCTCCATACATTTATTTGTGCCGATCAGTGCACATAGCTTCCTGCAGACAACCCGAGTTTACATGACCTACAAGTAGGCTTAAGATTTCTTACTATACTTGCCCAAAAAAGCCCTGCAGTCATTCACAAAAGAAGACAGTTATTCCATATGTAGCCCTGTGCTGTTGGGTAACTCAATGCACCCAGGGCCGAATTAACCCGAGGTCTAACTGAGCTACAGCCCAAGGGCCTCGGGCATCCATGGGATGACGGGTGGCTCACGGGGGGGGCTCACGAGGGAATGGGGGTCCCATTAGCCATGGGGCCTCCAATTCTTTAATCCATTCCTAAGTGCACCAGGTGTGGAAAGGGATGGTAAACCATACATTTAAAATGGTCTCACCTTTTCTCAAGTTCTTAAACACAATGGGCCTTGTTCATTAAGGTATGTAAAATTAATATATTTGTCACGAGTCGCGGAGGTGCCCAAGCTGCCGTGACTCGCTACCTTCTCTCAGCTTCATCACGGCAATCACCATGATGATCGGGACGTCACTTCCCCCTCCATCCAGGCCATTATCAGTGCAGTGTAGGGACGCTATTTGCTGATAACGCTGCGTCCCGGCATGTTAAGCTGCCGGACACGTGCGCAAATAATTAATTAATTATGTTTCAGGCTAGTAGGCTGATTAGCTTCCCCTGTGTGGTTACCCTATGATTGGCTGACCCATGTATAGAAGGCAGAGAGGCTTAGCCTCCCTGCCATTTATAGTGACCTGTGCATGCACATCTTGCTGACCTGATATGTGACCATCTCAGCTAATTCTGCGGATACTCTGCTGGAATATCTATTTCACCTCTGTTGTGACACTTTGCCTGTTTTGGACCTCGCAAGTATTTCTGGTTGTGCTCACCTTTTGGCTTGTACCTTGGATTTCCTTGTTCGTTGTCAGCCCTGACTCTTTGGCCTGTCCCTGACTACCCTAGCCTGCTACGGACCTCTGACCTCGACCTGTTCCTGACTATCCACTCTTGTCTCAGCTACCGCCCCTATCTACCTGCTGCAGTAGTGCATTTAAGCTTTCACTACGCTTGAGCTTAAGACCTGGGGGGATCCAAGTACCTGTGAGCGCGTAAAGCTCTATGGGAAAGGCAGCTGTGTTAGGTGAAGACCTCTGACTCCTGTTCTGGAAGCTAATATCAGTGGAAGCTAGGTGTAACATTATTATGCGTTTCTTTGTTTTAAATGTATGTAATTTGGGTATATGCATGTCTGTATTCAACTAAAAGCAGATGTGAAGAAATGTCTCCTGTTGAGTATGGGTCTAGGTAAGCTCTGCCTATGCAGTAAACAGAATCACTGCAGGATATGTACAAAAAATATTTGGAACATAAAGTCCCAGGAAAATGCACAGAAAAATATAATCAAATTATTATCACCTTTCAATAATATAGTAATTAATAACACACAAACAAAGTTTTAAAAAAAATGTTTTCTCATGAAATAGATTTAGTGAGATATTATTAATGCCTACTCTACATAAAATACATTTTTACAGTTGCTCCTGATTGCAAACATATGTTCCAGCATGCAAATGCAACAGTCATCATTATCACTCGACACCTATACATTACTTGAAGCTGGTGTAAGTGATACAGATTAAAATCACGTACCTTAGAGATGCCCGAAGCATAAATCATATGCTGCTGCTTCTGCTTGAGCTACGCCCCTTTCCCTTCCCATTCTGGCCATGAAATCACAGGCAGTGGTAGGTATCATTTGGATTTGATGATTATTTGGATGTTCTTGCATTCATATACAATGTAATTTAACGCAAAATACATTTACATGTAATTGGCATTACATTCTTTAATTATTCAGGCCCAGTGTCTCTAGCTGAGTTATGTTCTCTGTATCTGTTGGGAGCTGCATGTCATTTCATGCTCATGTGACTCCTTGGGGCATGGCTTCATTCCAGCAATGCCTGTCTTGTCCTCTGCCATTTTCCCATGCTTCTCCTGTTTCTTCATCATCTCCAGAGGGCACAAAGACTCCTCTATTGGTGGGCTTTGTTGCAATTTCCTCTGTCATTTTCCCTGGTCATGCTGGGTACTATAGATTTACTGTAGTGTTGGACAGCCCCATACTGCCGATGGCTCCTCCTCTTCTGTCACTTAACTGCCAGGACCTGCACCCCAAGCTACAAATGAGCACTGGCTCTAGAGGTTACACATTTTTGCTGAGCGAGGTCCCCTTTTGCTTATTTCAATAGCAGACTCACAAAGCCAACAAATAGTTTTTGAGATGTTGTGATGCTACCAGTGGTGGAACATAACAAAAACATTATTTCAAGTAGATATTTAGAAGAATTTTATATCAGAGAAAATGATGAAAGTTAGCCTTTTTTCTGCTATGGGTGAAATAGTGTTAAATTGCATATTGTTGATGCCCTAGTTCCACTGCACAATCACCTTCTTATGTGTTATAACTTATTACTATAAATTGCAAATAAACATTCAACACATTTGTAGGTTTGGCAAAAATTAGGTTACAGTTTATTTATCATAAATTGGTGGCAGAGAAAGCACAATGCAAGACAGCTAAAGCAACTGAATACTGAATAAAACGAGTGAATGACCAAATGGCCCTGATTCCACTAACCAAGGAGTAACTCCATTACTGAATGGCTGGTGCTAAATCTGGCGTCAGAGTGACTACATCTCTTCTAGACTCACAATGATGTGCCCACACAAAGTAGGTCCAGGGATCCTGCACAGAAAATAAAATAAATAGAAATAAAGAAAAAATAACGTTTACTGCTTTCCTGAGGGACAGACATAAGTTTTCAACATTGCATTGTTGCTTCTAAGGCTCACTCCGCATTCCATCTGCGTGGTGGCTCTGCCCCTTCACAAGTGGAGGATTGTATTTGCAGCTAAGTATTTTATGACTGTCTCATTCTAACCAAATATTGGGAAGATTTGAACTTCAATACAGCATCAATCTGTTCCATGCTGTCACTCTGATGACTTCTTTCTAACGTCAACTCCAGGTTCTAACCTTGAGTCTTAACTGTGTATGCGCAACCTAGGTACATTTATGTAAATTAGCACAATGGGAGTGCAGGAAGGCTGCAGAGAGGGTTAATTAACCCCCTTACTGCAGTGTTCTCTCCATAGAATTGAATGGCTAATGCCATTAGCCATCAGGGACAAGTTCTGAAAAGCTAAGCTTTACAGAGCTTGATAAAATTCCCCAGACCACAGTCTCTATTTAGTAGTATAGGGAATGCGGTTAATGTGGTACTTTGTCTAATGCAGGAGATATTTCCGACATCTGAATTAATCTTTTCTTAAATTAATATTTTACTTGACAGTTCCTAAACATGCAGAGAAAGCATTTTTCAAATAAAGTTATATAGGGAAAGCATGTCCAATAGGAGGCTGTCCCATCGATGACTTTTCTACTGAAGACTCCGGGTCCAGATATCTCTGATATCTCCTGCATTAGGCTTTTATAAATGAATCTTTTACTTACAAATGTGGAAACCATGCGAAAAGGCAGTTTCCACATGGTTTAGAGCTTAACTTGTATTTATTCATTATTGCTTTATACAGGTTTCAATACCCTGTCTTTGAGAGCAGCAGATCCAATAGGCACTAGATTAATATAATTTATTTTTGTTTACTAACGCCTGATTTTATGAAACATGGAAACATAGAACTTGACAGCAAATAAGAACCGCTCGGTCCATCTAGTCTGTCCAATTTTTAACCTATGGTAACCTTAAACCCTATTTAATCCTTTAATCTTTGTAAGGTTATCCTTGTGTCTATCCCAAGCATGTTTAAATTGCTCTACTGTAGTCTCATCCACCTCTGATGGGAGGCTATTCCATTTATCCACTACTTTTTCTGTAAGGTAGTTTTTCCTCAAATTTCCTCTGAGCCTACTTCCTTCAAGTTTCAGTGAATGTCCTTCTGTTCCAATATTTCAATACATTTCAAGGATGTTTCCTTCCTGGACCTTGTTAAAACCCTTGATATATTTGTCCCCCTATATATATATCCCCCCTTTCCCTTCTCTGCTCCAAACTATACATTTTAAGATCTTTTAGTCTTTCCGGGTAAGGTTTGTACTGTAGGCCATGCACCATTTTAGTTGCCCTTCTTTCTACAGTCTCTAATCTATTTATATTCTTCTGGAGACAAGGCCTCCAGAATTGAACGCAGTATTCTAGATGAGGCCATGCCCATGACCTATACAGGGGCAATATTACTTCTTTCTTTCTGATACTGATTCCTCTCCATATGCAAGCAAGCATCTGACTTGCCTTTCTCATTACTTTGTTACAATGCTTACCTGCCTTTAAGTCACACGCAATAGTGATTAATATTTACCTTTCCTTCACAGTAGTTTCCATTATTGTGCCATTAATACTATATCTAGTCTTTGGGTTTGAGACCCAAGTGCATGATTTAGCATTTTTTGGCATTAAACTGTTCTTTCCCTTCAATATAATTTGCAATGTCACCAATAAGATATTAAACAACACTGGTCCAAGTACAGATACTTGAGGTACTCCACTGGTAACCTCCCCCTCCTGTGAATGCACTCCATTTACTATAACTCTCTGTTTTCTTTCTTGCAACCAAAATCGTATCCATTCAATCATCTTAGAATCCTATCCCAAGCTTTTTTTTTTGTACCTAAAATAACTTTTCAGTTTTAGGGAACTCACATTCAGAAATATATTGATAAAATAAGGGCCATTATAAGTAGAACTAACAAAATGGTTTAGGGGTGCTCAAGCTGTGAAGTTTACAATTACGCTACTTACATATAATAAAGAAACTAAAGGGGTAATGTGTCTGGAACATTTAAAACCAGAAACGTCTGCCTGTATAATGCAATACAGGCATGGGGCCAAGTATTGTAGCTTTAAAATAGGCATTTTCAGCAGGTCCTTACTAAATTATGTTATTTTGCTCTGTAGGTGTTTCCTTTATTCGAAATTGACAGTACACGATCATTTCAAGGTTCGGAAAAATGTCTTGTCTCTTATCCATAGCCTGGTTGATGAATTCTCTGGGAGTTTCCATGATTAGTTTTGGTGATACAATTTGTCATATGCAGGGCTGGCGGAACACAGTACGTCCGCTGAGTGTTACAGCAGGACCCCGCACTTATCGGGGCACCCCCCCAATTCACTCACAGCAAAAATATACAATTCTTGCTGCAATAATCCATGTATTTTCACCTAATGTTCACATTGCAGCTAATCTGCAGAATCATGTTTTTTTCAAATATGTTGCACTTAATTTGCTCAATCAGTAAATTTACAAATGTGTGACACTGTGAAGTGTCTGTATTAACAGACTATATAAGCACACATAAGTTTGTTGCTTTTTCTAAAGAGCACATCTTCTACTTTTAGGAGAGAGCGCATATCAGGGGCAGATCTAGAAAATAATTTTTAAGGGGGGGCAGGGATTTAGTCCCCATCCTCTTTTTGACAGCTAAGGCTGTCTACGACTGCACACTAAGTGCAGGTCCGTTGAGCAGAGACAGGCAGGGAAAGTGTGCTTCCCGGCTGCTCTGTTTGTTTTTAAAACACAATTAGACCATCCGGGTAGCACACTCTCCCTGTCTGACTCTGCCAAACAGACCTGCACTTAGTGTGCAGCTGCCGGCAGCAAGCCCCTACTAGGGGGAAGCGATTGCACGATCCACCACTGGCGCATATCATTTCCGTCCTTGGCTCCTTACTCCTATATTACCTCCAAATACAGAGGTCATATGCAATTGCACATGTGCCACCACAAGGTCATTGGATGGACTTTTGGGCTTCTAAAAGCCTGCTGCCATTGTCTTGACTGACTTGGTGCAGCGCTGATGAATGCCTTGGATGTGATGTGTGACATTATTTCTCTGTGTGACATTTTCCATAACATTGGGACTCCTTTGGTGGAGGTGACAAGGTTGTTGGCCAGGAGGCAGGCACTTTCAGCCTGCAGCATATATTTTTTCACTCAACCAAATATATTGGCCATCTATACTAATAACAACATATACTTTACTTTCACCTATACCCAATAAATTGAAAAATAATAGCACAATGTGCTCAACAAAAATCTTTTTCATTTTAGAGTGCATAAAAAAGTTATTTTTCCACCAGGGACAATGTTAGAATTGGTTCTCTGCACTTGTGTCTGAGTGACCTGTGCACTCTAGGCTGCAAAAATGGTGGCAGGTGTATGCCCTTTTCTCCCTCGCTACCAAAGGACAGAAGTGGAGATAAGCCCTGGGGCCACGAAAGCTAGCTGATTAAGGATCACAGACAGGGATGTGCGAACCCATTCTATTGGTGTATTTATACGCTCCTACTGGCCCTTAATCACATAGAGGCTTAGATTTATGTTGGTCAGTAATTTTTTAAATATGATAGTTCTTTCTCTAAGGTCGCCAGGAGGCTCACAGATGGTGATTATGCCTGACTAGCAGGAAAACAGAAAGCTACTGTCCCTAACAGCTCCAGCTTCAACTCATCTTTTGCCTCCCTCTCTGGATCTTACTCCCGGGGTGGGTGCTCCACATTTATTTAAAAAAAATGAATAAATGTCATATGATTTGGCCATAATTATTTGAATTAATCTAGTTAATGTTTGAAACTAAAGATTATTCAGTTACTTCTTTGTATAGGAAATTTTCTTTTAACACATTTCTAGAATGATAATAAGTACACAATGTACTAGTAAGTACTATAACTGTACATTATTGTATATGAACTTATTCTACACGAGTCCAACCTCTGACAACATTTTTGTGAAATGATCAAAGCAAACTGATTTTATGTGTTGTTTGATACATTTATGCAATGTTAGGTTTGATATGACAACCATAAAAATGGTATAAATTCCTAAAGGGACTTATTAAGGGGCAACTTATAATTTCCATTACAATATTCTTAGGAGTGTTATTTGTCTGTGCACCACTTTATATCTGTTTCACTCTGTATTATTTCTCTCGTTCTTCTTTTTCAAGTGCTTTCGTTTTCAATTCCAATGGCGCACAAAAGTACCGAAATGGCTCAGCTTGTGTCACGAGCCGCGGCTGTATGCCACATCCTAGCGTGAACTAGCAGCCGGGCGTGTGCTTTAGATTCTGTGGTTTGTTATTATTCTTGTGGCATAGATGTAGGAGGGTGTAGGGACATCCTCCAACACCAGGGGGAGCTCCTATATGATTTAAACTGTTCACTTTTATTTTTATACATGCTTCCTGGTTGTGTTATTTCCTATGCTAGTTCTGGCTAGTGATTAATTAGCTGCCTCCTGAGGCTGATTCTCAGCCCTACCCTCCTCTGTCCTGATTGGCTCCTAGTGCTATTTAAGGCAGTGAGATCAGAGCCTCACTGCCGGTTATAGCGTCCTGTCTTCAGTTCTGCTGCCTGCTTGTTCTCTCTCTGCTTGGTGATTGTTACCTTTGATTGACTTCCCGTGTATGACCTTTGCTTGTTCCTGGACCACTGAACCTTCGCTTCTGACCCTGACCATTTGCCTGAATACCGGATTCTGCTCCTTTGCTAGTGCACCTGACCTTTCGCTTGTCCCTGGATATTCGTACCTGTGCTTGTGACTTCTGACCTTGGTTTTCCTGCTCGCTACTGTCTGCCAATCACTCCACTCCTGGGTTCTCTTTAAGTCAGTATACGTTACTCGACCCTCGGTCGGCCCGCAGCCAAGTCTGTCCCCACCACTAAGGGCTCCAGCGAACACCGGGCCTTCAGAGTAGTCCCCGAGTTTCATTGTACTGGCTTGGGAGTTCCTAACATTATAACCAGCCTGGATACCCCTGAATCCATGCGGCTGGGTGTTTATCGCCTGCCTCCAGAGGAACGCTCCAGAAGATGCTCACTAGGCCTTTGCTTGTATTGTGGCCAATCAGGCCACCTAGTACGTTCCTGTCCCAGCAAGGCGGGAAAACGCCTAGACTCAAGTGCTGGAGAAGTGGTGCGTTTAGGTCTCCAAATAACCTCTTCGGAAAACTCTCTGTTAGTCCCTGCATGCTTAGCCTTCAGACATCGTTCCACTGACTTGTCGGCCTTCCTTGATAGCGGTGCAGCAGGTAACTTTCTGGACATTCTGTTGGCTCAAACCCTTGGAATTCCCGAAGTCAAACTGGATTCGAGCATTACCGCCTGTGGCTTGGATGGTAATCCCCTGGTTGGGGGCCGAATACTCGCCAAGACCCCATTGGTTTGATTATCCGTAGGCACTCTCCATACTGAAGAACTCACATTCTTCCTGATCACCTGTCCCTCCGCTCCATTGATTCTGGGTTATCCATGGCTGCAAAGTCATAATCCCCTTATTGATTGGAAAAGAGGAGAGATCATCCGTTGGAGTCCAGAGTGCTCTACTTCATGTTTGACCCTGCCTCTCAGAACCCTGCAGCCTAGTCCAGAATTGTTGCCTACACCTTACCAGGACTTCAGTGACGTCTTCTGTAAACAGAGGGCTGATTCTCTCCCGCCTCATCGGGACTACGACTGTGCTATCGATCTTGTGCCGGGATCTAAATTGCCCAAAGGGCGTCTGTATTCTTTGTCTGCCCCGGAAACTCAAGCTATGGAACAGTACGTAGAGGAGAATCTAAGGAAAGGATTTATCCGTCCCTCTAAATCCCCGGTAGGTGCTGGCTGTTTTTTCGTGGCTAAAAACGATGGCATCGACTACCGTGGCCTGAACGAAATCACAGTCAAAAACACTTACCCGCTGCCTTTGATTTCTGTTTTGTTTGATCAGCTCAAGTCTGCCACCATTTTCTCTAAGATTGACTTACGGGGTGCTTATAATCTCATCTGCATCAGACAGGGAGATGAATGGAAGACCGCCTTTAATACCCTCTCTGGGCATTATGACTATTTGGTGATGCCATTTGGATTGTGTAACGCTCCGGCAGTCTTCCAGGATTTAATCAATGACATCTTGCGAGAATTCCTGGGTAAGACCGTGGTGTTTTATTTAGATGATATTTTAATTTATTCTCAGTCTCTGCCTCAGCACCGCCAACAGGTTCGGGAAGTTCTGGAGAAGTTACGTCAACACCACCTCTACGCAAAATTGGAGAAGTGCGAGTTCGAAGTCTCCAGGGTGGCCTTCTTAGGCTATATCATTTCTTCATCTGGCTTCTCCATGGACCCCAGTAAAGTCCAAGCAATCCAAGACTGGGTTCTTCCTACTAACCTCAAGGCGATCCAAAGGTTCCTTGGCTTCGCCAACTATTACCGGAGGTTTATACGCTCCTTTTCCTCCTTGGTGGCTCCTATTACCGCCCTCACCCGGAAGGGCGCTGACCCAACTAATTGGTCTTCGGAGGCGTTAGCGAGTTTTTCTGCCCTTAAAGTCGCTTTCACATCTGCACCCATTCTTAGGCATCCAGATCCTGAGCTTCCGTTCATTGTTGAAGTAGATGCCTCAGATGTAGGAGGAGGCGCCATTCTCTCTCAAAGAGATCCTCAAAGCAAAAAATTGCACCCATGTGCATATCTGTCCAAGAAATTCTCATCTGCCGAAATTAACTACGATGTTGGGAATCAAGAGTTATTGGCCATCAAGTGGGCCCTCGAAGAATGGCGGCATTGGTTAGAAGGAGCATCTCACATTATTACCAGCTTCACTGACCATAAAAACCGTCAGTATATTCAGACCGCCAAAACTCTAAATCCTCGACAGGCCTGCTGGGCTTTGTTTTTCACCCGATTCAACTTCCTTATCACTTACCGTCCAGGATCAAAAAATACTAAGGCTGATTCTCTGTCTCGGAGTTTTATGGCATCCCATCCTCAGCCCCCTGACCCGCAACCAATAATTCCCTTGACCTCCATTCATGTCGGTCTAACTCAGGATCTTGGGCCACACTCCGCCACTTCCAGAAAATTGCTCCAGCTCAGACACCTGCTGATAAATTGTTTGTCCCAGTTCATCTGAGGAAGTCGGCCCTCATTGAATGCCACGACAACCGCTCAGCAGGTCATCCCGGTATCCAGAGGACCATAGAAATACTTTCCCGCTGGCTTTGGTAGCCCACCTTGTCTTTGGATGCGGAAAACTATGTTTGCGCCTGCCCAGAATGTGCCAGGAACAAGTCTTCCAGAATCCGTCCTCCAGGTCAACTTCTACCCTTGCCAACTCCAAACAGGCCATGGACCCATATTTCCATGGACTTTGTTGTCGACCTCCCTTTGTCCTCGGGTCATAACACCATTTGGGTAGTTGTTAATCGATTCAGCAAGATGGCACATTTTATACCCTTGCTCAAATTGCCGGATGCCAGAAGTTTGGCCACCTTATTTATTACTCATATCTTCCGTCTCCATGGCCTTCCAGAAGACATAGTCTCGGACCGAGGGTCCCAATTCATTGCACAATTTTGGAGGTCTTTCTGCAATTCCCTTGGAATCAAAGTTAGTTTGTCCTCAGCTTACCACCCTCAGTCAAATGGTCAGACGGAAAGAACCAATCAATCTTTAGAGCAATTTCTGCGCATATACATTTCCAAGTTTCACGATAATTGGTCCTCCCTCTTATCCTGGGCAGAGTTTGCTTATAACAATGCTTGCCACTCTGCAACACGTACCTCCCCGTTCTTCTGCAACCTTGGGTTCCACCCGAAAGCGAACTCTCTCTCCTCTGCTGTTATCATTGGTGATCCTGGAACACCTGCCTTCACTGCCAGGTTGAAGTCAGTTTGGAAGAAGGTACATTCCGCTCTGTGTCAAGCCTCTCTTAGGTCTAAAGCCTTCGCTGATCGCCATCGTGGTCCATGTGTATTAAAAGCAGGAGATCGTGTATGGTTGTCCACACGGAACATCAAATTGAGACAACCCTGCAAGAAACTTGGTCCTCGATTCATCGGGCCATTTTTGATTGAGAAGAAAGTAAATCCAGTGGCATTCCGACTCAAACTACCACCATCTTTAAAAATTCCCTGTACTTTCCATTGTTCTCTTCTGAAAAAAGCCGTTGCTCCCAGCAAACAGAGTCAATCTTCCTCTAAAAGACCTCGGCCTCTGCTTATTAATCGAGACCACGAGGTTATCATTGAAAAAATTCTGGACTCAAGGAAGGTTCAAGGGCAGGGCCAGTTCCTAGTCCATTGGAAGGGTTACGGCCCAGAAGAGCGAACTTGGATACCCCAGAAGCGTCTCCACGCTGAGAAACTACTTAGGGAATTTTTTAAGAAGTTTCCTTCTAAGCCTGGATGTCGGGGTGCCTTGACCCCTCCTCAAGGGGGGGGGTACTGTCACGAGCCGCGGCTGTATGCCATATCCTAGTGTGAACTAGCAGCCAGGCGTGTGCTTTAGATTCTGTGCTCTGTTATTATTCTTGCGGCATAGATGTAGGAGGGTGTAGGGACATCCTCCAACACCAGGGGGAGCTCCTATATGATTTAAACTGTTCACTTTTATTTTTATACATGCTTCCTGGTTGTGTTATTTCCTATGCTAGTTCTGGCTAGTGATTAATTAGCTGCCTCCTGAGGCTGATTCTCAGCCCTACCCTCCTCTGTCCTGATTGGCTCCTAGTGCTATTTAAGGCAGTGAGATCAGAGCCTCACTGCCGGTTATAGCGTCCTGTCCTCAGTTCTGCTGCCTGCTTGTTCTCTCTCTGCTTGGTGATTGTTACCTTTGATTGACTTCCCGTGTATGACCTTTGCTTGTTCCTGGACCACTGAACCTTCGCTTCTGACCCTGACCATTTGCCTGAATACCAGACTCTGCTCCTTTGCTAGTGCACCTGACCTTTCGCTTGTCCCTGGATTTTCGTACCTGTGCTTGTGACTTCTGACCTTGGTTTTCCTGCTCGCTACTGTCTGCCAATCACTCCACTCCTGGGTTCTCCTTAAGTCAGTATACGTTACTCGACCCTCGGTCGGCCCGCAGCCAAGTCTGTCCCCACCACTAGGGGCTCCAGCGAACACCGGGCCTTTAGAGTAGTCCCCGAGTTTCATTGTACTGGCTTGGGAGTTCCTAACAGCTTGGTACTCGTATCTGCTAAGTTCCAGTGTGTTCGGTTCTCGGGAATCGAGCCTAAGCATCTCTAATTAACATACTGAAAAATTATTTTTAAAGGTGAGCCTTAAAATAAAAGAGATAGTAAGGTGTGAATTTAAGGGATTGAGGAAGCAGAAGATCATTTACAATACGTAGTATAAACAATGCCTACTAGAGTTTCTGACTATAACATGCACCAGACCATTAGATGCATACACATTTTAGATTTTTTTTTTAAAAACGCTGTATTTTTTACTGTTAATCTCATGCTTAATAATGCACATAGATAGCGGTCCATGCATATTTTTAAGCATTGAGATATTAGTCTATTAAATGGACAGCAATTACTACAACATTTAGATAGTTAATATAACTATTTTTATTTCTATTTTGAGAGATATTACTGGTTGCTAAATAGTTAAACACAATTCTGGCCCTTTATTTCTCTTGCTGGTCATTGCAGAGAAGTCTAACATCACATAAACAAACACTTAATGTACAACAGATTTCTTGTTGCAATGTAACAGATCAAAGGGGACTATGTAAATAAGGAGGGCTGTGGGCTCTTGTGGTGATCACAAGACAACCGAATAATTGCAGATTAGGGAGCGGGAAGCCACTACCCACACACTGACATTGACATGACCTCTGCAATATTCTGAGTTTTTATCAGATCTTCTTGCTTTTTCAGAACCTCAGAATATAAGAACACCACAGTTCGTCTGTCACTGAGCTGTGATTCATGTATGTTTTGAGCATTTAAATTTAAACCTTTTTTATTACATTACTTTCCACTGTGTACAGTTGTGCTCCATGCATTTATTTGTGTTCATCAGTGCACATAGCTTCCTGCAGACAACCCGGGTTTACGTGACCTACAAGTAATCATAAGAAATCTTACTATACTTGCCCAAAAGAGCTCTGCAGCCATTCTCAAAAAAGTTATTCCAAGTGTAGCCCTTTGCTGTTGGGTAGCTCAATGAACTAGGTAGTAAATGTATCAAGGTCCGATTTTGACAGCACAGCACCTAATACTGTAAATAGACCTTACGCAATGAACTACGTTCATTGCGTAGCGGTGTTCCTACTAGCTGGGACCTCCGCTGCACTATGAGCGCAGTTCATTGTGCATGTGCAACGCTCATTGCGTTTGTGACAGAAAGAAGACTTCATTGGTGAGTATTAGGGGATTTATTATTTCTAATAAAAATATATGGTGTAAATGAGGGTGCTTACTGTGTTTTTTGTGGGTTTTTTATTTTTATTAAATGTTAGTGGTGTTTACGAGGGTGTTGTGGTTTTTTAAACATTTTCTTTTGTGGAACTACAGGTCCCAGCCAGCCATGGATGTCAGGGCATGTTGGCACTTGTGGTTCTCCAAGTGCCAACATGCCCTGGCTGCCGTGGGTATGCTGGTGCTTGTAGTTATAAATGGTGTCCGTTTTTTTTTTTTACTATTTTTTGCCAGTATTACCCTACTACCCACAGCCCAGGGGTAGTAGGAAGAGCCCTAGTGCTATCAGCACTGGGCTGGGTGTCTCTAGGGGGGGGCCCACTCGGTTTTTTTGGTGGACCCCACTCCCTAGGGAATACAGCCCAGCGCTGAACAGCCTATGGTTGGTTAGTCATTATGGCAGGGGGACCCCTGCTGCGTGTCCCACTGCATTAGTGCCGCCAACCCTGGCTGGTTTGCCTAGTGCTGGTTAAGTGAAAATCGGGGGGACATCACGCAAAATGTTTCCCCCATTTTCACGGAACCAGCAGTAGGCAGGCAGGACTAGGGTTAAGCAGGAATAGAGGGGGGACCCCACACTTTTTTTTTAACTTGAATCTATTCTTTACCATTTTTACACTGACAGGCAGTGTAACAGTGATGTGTTTATACAACACGCTGCTAGCAAGCAAGCAGCGTGTTGTATCTGGCATGTTTGAAAGCAAACTCTCCTGAGTTTGCTTACTTGCAGCTTTATACATTTGAGACTTGTATAGCTACAGTGGCAAACAGTCGGGAGTTTGATCATTGGCGATTTTGCAAATAGCGGTTTTGACAGAAGCACAACTCTGGCGATTTTGCATGAAATCTCAGCTTCATACATCTGCGAGTTTCAACTCTCACGATAAAATCGCTGGATTTGCAAAATCGGACTTTGATACATTTACCCCCAGGTGTGTAACGGGATGGTAAACTATACATTTAAATTGATCTCTTCTTTTCTCAAGTTCTAAAACACAATTGGCCTGGTTCATTAATGTATTTGCTCCGAGCTGCCATGACTCACTGCCTTCTCTCAGCTGCGTCACGGCAATCACCATGATGCCCGGGACGTCACTTCCCCCCTCCGTCCAGGCCATTACCAGTGCAATGGCCAGACACTATTTGCTGATAATGCTGTGTCCCGGCATGTTAAGCAGCTGGACGCGTGCGCAAATAATTCATTAATTAATTATGTTTCAGGCTAGAAGGCTGATTAGCTTCCCCTGTGTGGTTACCCTCTGATTGGTTGCCCCAAGTATACAAGGCAGAGAGGCTTAGCCTCCCTGCCATTTATAGCGATCTGTGCATGCACATCTTGCTGACCTGATATGTGACCACCTCAGCTATTCCTGCGGATACTCTGCTGGAATATCTATTTCACCTCTGTTGTGACACTTTGCCTGTTTTGGACCTCGCTAGTATTTCTGGTTGTGCTCACCTTTTGGCATGTACCTTGGATTTCCTTGTCCGTTGTCAGCCGTGACTTTTTGGCCTTTCAATTACCACCCTAGCTTGCCACAGATCCCTGTCCTCGATCTGTTCCTGACTATCCGCTCTTGTCTCAGCTGCCGCCTCTATCCACCTGCTGATGTACTGCATTTAAGCTTTCACTACGCTTGAGCTTAAGACCTGGGGGCATCCGAGTACCTGTGAGTGCTCTTGTCTCAGCTACCGCCTCTATCCCCATGTGTATAAGGCAGAGAGGCTTAGCTCTCCTGCCATTTATAGCGTTCTGTGCATGCACATCTTGCTGACCTGATATGTGACCACCTCTGCTATTCCTGTGGATACTCTGCTGGATTCTCAATTTCACCTCTGTTGTGACACTTTGCCTGTTTTGGACCTCGCTAGTATTTCTGGTTACCCTCACCTTTTGGCTTGTACCTCGTATTTCCTTGTTCGTTGTCAGCCGTGACTTTTTGTCCTGTCCCTAACCACCCTAGCCTGCTACAGATCCCTGACCTCGACCTGTTCCTGACTATCCACTCTTGTCTCAGCTATCTTGTCGCCTCTATCCACCTGCTGCAGTACTGCATATAAGCTTTCACTACGCTTTAACTTATGACCTGGGGGCATCCAAGTACCTGTGAGTGAGTAAGCTCTATGGGAAAGGCAGCTGGGTTAGGTGAAGTAATCTGACTTCTGTTCTGGAAGCTAATATCAGTGGACGTTAGGTGTAACAGTATTATGCTTTTTTTGTTTTTAAATGTATGTAATTTTGGCATATGCACGTCTGTATTCAACTTAAAGCAGATGTGAAGAAATGTCTCATGTTGAGTATGGGTCTAGGTAAGCTCTGCCTATGCGGCAGACAGAATCACTGCAGGATGGCTAGTATAGTGTTGAGGTGTTTTCTATATACCATGTATGTTGGCTGTGCCAGACTGTGATTGGTTGTGGTTTATTTTTTAAATGTTATTATTGCTGTTTTGTGGTACCTTTTTGTTAAACAATAATAAGAGTTACAATCTAAAGAAAATGTGAGATGAGGGAGGCCAGTTGACAGAGCGTGTATTTCAACTCATATTCTGGTGTGAGAAGCTTTGATAAATCAGTTGAGGAGAAAGATTTAATATGAAGTCAAGTGTTTAAAACCCTAAAAGCCTAATCCTGGAAGCATGAGTGAGAAGAGGTGGTCACAGAGAGAAAGAGGTCATATGTAAAGCCGAGGATTGATTTGAGGGAATACCTGCATATTAGAGAAGATATATAATTAAGTGCAACATTGCTGAGGATATTAGGACTAAGATTTTAAAATGTATCCTATGTGTGATAATAAATAAAATTAGTAGAAATTGCAGAGACTGACAAAGAGGAGTAGCACTTGAGGAGCGTTAGGAAGATTGGAGTAAAGAAAGACTGTTCTGTGGAAGAACATAAAGGAAAGTATTGTAATACTCTACCCAGAAAAGGATTAGATCATGCAACAATATTTAGTTGCTTAATGAGCAAAAAGGCAATGGATGAAAAAGATGTTTGTAAGATAAAGAAGCAAGAAATTATGAGAGTATGCATGTAAATTGTTAAAAATCAAATAAAATAACAGTTTTAGAGGGAAGAGAATTACAAGTTTAATTTTAAGAAGTGAGTATATAAAAAAAGGAGACAACTGTTAGGCTGCCGGGCTGATAACGAAATTGCAGAATAGATGACAGAGGTCTTCACCTATAGCAGTCGCCTTTCCCACAGAGCTTTATGCGCTCACAGCTTAACCCTCTCCTTTTGTCCGTTAGAATGAGGTGGTATGTGGATGAAAGGCCGATACTGATCCAGGAGGAAGGTACAGAAAGATTTCCAAAACTGTGCAACAATGATCAGAGACAATATCAGTAGGGAGCCCATGGAGCCGAAATACATGTTAAACAAAGAGAATAGCTAGATCTCGTGCACTGGGAAGTCTGGTTAACGGCATGAAATGAGACATTTTACTAAACCGGTCCACAACCAACTATATAGTGTTATGTCCTGTAAAAGATGGAAGATCCATTTAAGTCCATTTATAAGTGTGTCCAAGGTTTCGAAGGAATGGATAAAGGAACAAGCTGGCCTGAAGGACAGTTCCTGGGGACCTTAGTCCTTGCACAACTTTCACAAGACAGAACAAAGTTCCTGACATCTGCAGACAATGAGGGCCACCACACGGATCGTGTAAGGATTTCCAATGTCTTATAGATACCGGTATGCCCGGCGATCTTGCTGTCATGAGTTTCAGAAAGGACCACTCTTCTTAAGTGGACCGGGACAAACAGACGATTCACCGGAGTGTCTGCAGGTGCTATCTTTTGAAATCTATGGAGAGTAACTCCCAAGTCTTCAGTTAATCCAGCATGAATGATAGATGAAGGAATAATAGGCAGTGGTTCAGAAACTGGAACATGATGCGACATGAAGCTCCTTGATAGTGCATCCACCCTGATATTTTTAGAACCGGGTCTGTAGGTAATAATGAAGTTGAACCAGGTAAAGAAGAGTGCCCAGCGGGCAGTCTTCAATCGTTTGGCTGACTGGATGTATTGCAGATTCTTGTGATCCGTTATCACAGAGATTACATGCATGGCTCCTTCCAGCCAATGACACCATTCTTCAAAGGCCCATTTTATGGGCAAAAGTTCCCGATTACCTACATCGTAGTTAGTTTCAGCGATAGAAAATTTACTGGAGAAATATGCACAAGGACGTAAACAGAGAGTATGAGGGTCTTTCTGGGAGAGGAAGCTCAAGAATCTCTGGACAGCTTTGAGGTTATTAGGTTGTACCCAATCTAGAATGGCTTGGACTTTAGTTGGGTCCATGGAGAAACCAGCAGAGGAAATTATGTACCCCAAGAACGACACTTTCTGTACCTTAAATTTGCACTTCTCCAGCTTGGCAAAGAGATGATGATCACAACGTTTTTGGAGGACCTGCTTAACATGACACCGATGTAGGAACAATGACTGGGAATATATCAGGATATCATCCAAATACACAACAACGAACTGACCGAGAAATTCACGTAGCACTTTATTAATTAGACCTTGAAATACTGCAGGTGTGTTATGAAGACCAAACGGCATGACCAGGTACTCGTAGTGGCCAGAATATGTGTTGAATGCCATTTTCCATTCGTCCCCCTTTCTGATGCGGATAAGGTTATATGCTCCGCGGATATCAATTTTGTTGAAGATGGTGGCAGTCTTTAGTTGGTCAAAAAGCACAGAGATGAGGGGAAGAGGATAGGTATTTTTAATTGTGATTTGATTAAGACCCTGGTACTCGATGCAGGGCCGCAATCCATCACCCACGATTAGCTGCAGTAGAGGAGTCTCACAACGAATTTTGCTGCCAAAATCAGGCTCACATTTAAACAACATTGTAAAAAATAAGTCCCTGTACAAGTGAACTGATATATGTCAACCTCTCTTTCATCCTTATGTGGTAAAAAAAAACAGCAGAAAGATCTCTGCAGAGTATACCACATGTGAGGTGGGTAGTTTACATATCCCATTACATGTTTTAAACACTGAAAACTGAAGATGCTCTTTTGCCTGTAGTTGTTAACTAATGAGCCCACAAAAGGTGGTAATTATACAACCTACATAAGACCTCTGTGTAATATTAGGCCATCCTTTACCATTCCTGATAAAACATAAACATTTTCTATAGAAGTGATGTTATTGAAACAAAAGGACATATGGGAAAATCTGATAACTATAGACGTGTGAGTTTCACTCCAATAGTATAAGAAAAAATATATAACCACTTTTAAAAAAATAGAATTGTTGACTATTTATATTCAAACAAATTACAAGATCTGATGCAGCATTGATTTGTTGCTGGAAGATCATGTCAAACAAATCTAGTGGAATATTTTTACTCTGTAATTGAAGTAATAAATCAGGATAAATCAATGGATATAGCTTATTTAGATTTTAGCAAGGCATTTGATATGGTATGTCACAATAAATTAGTTTGGAAACTAAAAGTCCTCAGAATTTACTGAGAGAAATGGATAAAGGTTTGGCTAAAGGACAGGAGACAGTGTGATTTAATCAATAGTGTAAGCTCACCAGAAGGGGTAGTAAACTGTGGAGTACTTCAGGGATAAGTTTTGTCAATGATACTACTTGTATACTGATGTACAGAAAATAGAGGAAAGGGCTGAAAATCATAATTTAATAAATAAAGAATGAAATCATATTTTAATTCATAAAAATGCAAAATAAAAAAATTGGTACACAAAAATGCAAAAGCAGATTACAAAATGAATGGTGATATAATATAGAAAAAAAACCCAGAGGGAAAATGTAAGTAAGGCAAGGTATACAAGCATTGTAGTCAAACAGTGGTGAAGGCCAGTAGAATATCTGCTTTGTAGGAAATTGTATTAGTAGCAATGAGAGGAAGGTTATATTGCCACTTTTTAGATCTCACCTTCAGTAATATGTATAGTTCTCCAAAAATGCATTAATACTGTAAGTCAGAGAATGACTACTAAAGTGATGCATGTTCTGTATAAAAAACATATCAGGAAAGACTTGATTATGGGTATAATAAATGGAGTATATGTGGGCAGCACGGTGGCTCAGTGGTTAGCACTTCTGCCTCACAGCGCTGGGGTCATGGGTTCAATTCCCGACCATGGCATGTGTGGAGTTTGTATGTTCTTCTCGTGTTTGCGTGGGTTTCCTCCGGGTACCCCGGTTTTCTCCCACACTCCAAAAACATTATAGTAGGTCAATTGCCTTCTATCAAAGTTGACCCTAGTCTCTCACTGTCTGTTTGTGTATGTATGTTAGGGAATTTAGACTGTAAGCTCCAATGGGGCAGGGACTGATGTGAATGAGTTCTCTGTACAGCGCTGCGGAATCAGTGGCACTATATAAATAAATGGTGATGATGATAATGAGTAGCAGTTGCTATTAACATACTCTCAAACCCCCAATTTCTAAAAGATTTCAGAAATTCCATGGAAAAGAAGGACCAGTTGGCATGAGGAAGGGGCTCACTCCATGGGCATTATATACTTATACATACTTATATAGGAAAATCACACATTATGTTTTGTAATTCATTTTTGGAAATTTTGCTGTATATGTTTGGAATCAAGGTAACTAGCTACATAAAATACATATAGAGATAACATATCTTCCAAATGGATCCACCTAATATAATTATGTCTCCTGTGTATCTGTGCTGAGCATCCCACTATGTTTAATTTACTTATTGTCACAAACTTGAGAGCAATGACAAGGAACTAGAGACAGATGCGCTACTACTATATACAGATAGGGGAAGGATCCCAATTGCTGTTAGCCAGAAGAGTAATCCAAGGACAAATACAGGAACAAACCAGAGATGCCAGAAGATCCAAGAGAAAGGCCCAATAATCAGGCAACAGCTGCAGCTAGTTTTTAGCCTCATGTCCCCTAACAATTCAGAGGATTGGCTGTAAGGAGACAGTGGATGAAAAGCATGTTCCTTTGTCATGCTCTTATGCACACTTATGAATTTTATGAACCACCCTACTAATTAAGTTATCAGAACCTGATCTAGGGAAAAGCTTCACTTTTAGCAATCCCCACTCCCTGTTCCCAGGACATAATCTCGAGCAGCGATCACTTAACTGAGGGCTTGGTAGTGAGGTGCAGAACAGAGATCTCTATGGTAACAGGGATGCAGGATGCACTTGGACCAGTTTAGAAGATATAGGATGCAATAGGATGTAATACTAAATTCCACCAGTTTAACAGCTTGGCAATGTAGAGTAGAGGATGGATGTTTATTGCAGAAAAGTATAATTCAGGGAAGGCAAAATAAACAGTAAACAGTTCAGGCTGAATGAAACAATGGATTTCCAGATCTTGGCAAACAACAAGTAAATAATAATGAAATGCAGCAAATAACTTAACTGAAACCAGTTTGCAATAATAGCCAGAAACATGCAGGTAATCCAGGAACAGAGACACATGAGCAGGCTAGGAACTTCAATGACCAGCAAAGGATTCTGGAAAAGGCAGGCATATATAGGCCACAGACAGGTGTGGATGATTAACTAGCAGTGCTAGTTAACTCCTGATAGTAGGAAAGGACTTCACCTCTGGAGAATCACAGGTACTGCAGGGTAATATGCACACAGGGAAACAAGGCAAATAATAACACAGGGTAAAATGCACACAAAGATATAAGGCAGATCATAACAGAATCTAGGAACTTTTTGTATTCCAACTTTTCTTCAATGAGTTTATTTTATCTTTTTGCCCAGTTTATTATCACTATTTTATTTTTTTGTTGATTTGGGTTGCCATAGCACCACCATAAATCTGAGGTAATTGGTTGAGTTGATCCTTTCCTTCCGCAGTCATTAAATTCATGCAAGAGTGAACTGTATATCTTCTAAAGAGTAATAAATAACAAGGCTTAGAAATGATAAACACTTTATATTTTAGCAGTAAAGTTAGACTGTTATTTTTTAATTTGATTTAAAGTTGTTAGAGGTCTTTCTTACAGTAAGAGAAATTGTATTAATTGCTACAATAAGTATTCCCTTCCACTAGATCAACACTTTTAGAATTTATGAATTAATAAACTTGATGGACTTGGTGTCTCTTTTAATTTTACCATATTTATGACCGTCCTTTAAGATATTTATTTAAGCTTTATGGTTTGGGCTTTTATAATATTTTGGGATTTAGGGAAGATTATTTTATTGGATTTAGTGGGAAATGTACACACTTAACAATGTTAGCCATTGGGAAATCTTGTATTATAGTAATAATTTTTGCGAAGAAATGTATCTATTGAAGCAATATTTTATTCCACTTAAGGCTATTTAATTTTCAGAAGTAATGAGAACCATTTAAATTTCTTTATATGTTTTCTTTATCTTTCACTCAATAATCATATAGGTGAGGTTTTTTTTAACCTTAATTTCTCTGTTAAAGGACTATAAGAAGGTTTTTTACCACCTACATAATGAAGCAAAATGAAGTAATGAAGGAAATTATAATAATATAATGTATTTTTGAAAATACAGTGCAGTATATACCATAACTTTAACCTGTTCCTCCATTGCAGCATATATTTGATTACAAATAAGGGAATTTCTAAAATGTCCCCTTTTACCATTGCTGTGACTCTATTGAAATGGTGGCATTGTTTAGAAAACACATTATTCACTATATTATTATTCACTATACAAGCATTAACAGACATTTCTTCTCTCACAGAGGCAAGAAGGAATAGTGGGGAACTGGTAATATGGTACATTTATAGAGTTTTAGTCATGCTATTGGCTCCTCTCCATAAGCTTAAATTTGATTGGTTTGATTCTACAGGTTGTTTAATGATTTGACTGATCTAGTTTCACTCAGATTTAAATCACAAATTCATTTGGTTTGTCTGACCTTACAAAATTCATACAAACTTAAGCTATGGACACATTGATAAGTTCATCTCTGTTGAAGCATTTTTCCAAGATACATTAAAAGCACAAACACAGGTGTAGAATGGTTTTTCCCTCCTTTTGGGTTCCAATCTCCATAATATACTGGTAAATGTATGTAGGACCATTTAATACCGTTATATATATGAGTATTACCGTCAACCAACTCCTCGCAAAAGGAATTTCTAAATTGACCCAAGAAATATCATTCTTTTATTTCCTTATATCAACAGGCTTCAAGAATAATCACAACAAGATATAGCTTCATTTAAAGTGTGTTGTATTATATTATAGAACAATAAACACCATAACAATATTGTACACAAAATATAGATTTTGTGCCATATATACCACTTATTGCCTGTAATATACATATATATGTAATTGTGTGTGTGTTTTGACTAACTATTGTCTAAAGGTGTGTGTGTGTGTGTGTGTGTGTGTGTGTGCATTGTGTAGTGAAGGGGGAGGGAGGATAATCCATACAGATGCACTCACTCTATTCATCTCACTCAAAGTCCATTGCAGCATCTTCTTACAATGTAGTCACCATCCAAAATGGCTGACTTGCCATGCTTTGTTATAAACACATGTAGGCCCACAAGGCCTCACTTACTAAATCCATCACTTTCTATGCATGTACATTAAACTGCATAAAGCAAACTAATTCCATTCAAAAACTCCATTGCAGCATCTTCTTACAATGTAGTTACCATCCAATTTTAACACATGGTATTTTACATGAAGCACCAATGTTTCCATGACCAAAACTTAACCAACAAAGAACCATGCATAGCACAAACGTCTCCATGACCAACACCTAACCAATACAGAACCATGTATAACACAAATGCTTCCATGACCAAAGCTTAACCAATCGATCCCAAACACAACAGGAATTCAAACTATGTATAGTACAGCACTCCACAAATCACAGCATTGCATCATTATTACAAGTCATGAAACCAATACTGAACCACAGAACTATGTATAACATAAATGCTTTCACTTATCCCAACCAGGCATGCATTTATGTAACTCTATCCATATCAATCCAATCACATTTACCATCTGTATTCACACTTTCATTCTTACTTAAACTTTCACTTACAACATTCATTCTCAAGTTACAACATTCATGTATCCATACTCACTCATCTTTTACTACATTCAAGCTCCATCTTTCATACTAGTTAGGGCTTATGTAGGCCTGTTCACCTAGGAGCTGCATGACCTCTCAGTCCGGGAATCAAGCATGGAGAGGCAGATTTTTTCTCTGTATACAGTACAAAAACTTTGTGGGCGGAGTCTAGAAGCTGGCTACAGTCTTTCATATGTTAATTACTGGCCAAATGTATTCAAAACCTGTTTATCTGGTTTTTACAAGCAAGCCAAATGTTTGCAATGGAGGAGGAAGGCTGGTTCCTAGTCAGTGTGCTAATTAAATTGTAGCTGACTCTGTTATGTTATAAAATGAAACATAAATAATAGATTATTTATGTACTCTTCATCAACAGGTAATTCAAATTACTTACCCTTACCTACAAAGCCCTGAACAACATCACCCCTTCATACATCTCAAATCTCATATTAAAATACTCTCCCTTCTGCCCTCTTTATTCTACCTCTGACCTGCGCCTTGTCTTGTCTCTGGCAACCACCTCTCTCTCACGCCTGCAAGAATTCTCTCATGCTGCTCCCCACTTATAGAACTCCCTACCATCCTCAATAAGGTGTTCCCACAGCCTTCTAATCTTTAGATGTTCTCTGAAAACCCATCTTTTTTTTTAAAACTTATCTTATCCCTGATGATGCAATTCACACTAAAACACGCTCACAACTGTTCCAATTTACACTTTAAGACACATCTGTTCCTTTTGTTTTAGCTCTGCCCTCTTCCACTTAGAATGTAAGCTCTCTAATAATAAGAGTCCTCCATACGCTTTGTTTTCATGTCAGCTTTTATTGTGTCTGCCTTGTATTCCCTTGTTTTATGTGTGTCCTCATTGTGATTCAGCACCACACAGACCATAGATGACTGTGCGTAGACAGTTGGTTGGATGGTGAGTGGGCAGCCAGACAAGCTTTGAGTAGGGAAGAAGGAGACTAGATTTACAAGGCAGTTCACCACAGAGGAGGAAGCATACCTGAGGAGGTGAGGAGTATGATTTAGACAGTGCAGGGCAGTCAGGAGAGAGAGAATCCTGAGCTGAGGGAGTCCGTGCAAAGCTGGTGACAGGCCTATGAGATGATGGCATTTCAGCATCACTAATGCTGCAGATCATTTAGTGGCCCTGGTCACAAGGTATGCAGGGTGCACTTTGTGTAGTCAAAACTACAGATGTGGAGGTGGGGGAAAAAGGGAGTACTGATGTTTGAGGATAAAGCTCAGGTCACAGCTAAGCTGATGTGAAATGCATGCTAGTAACCTTGCAACTAACATAAAAGCAAGGCAAATAAGAACAAATCTAATAGGTAATATTTCTGCCCAGTGAAATTCACTATAAAATAAAAATGCCATAAATGTTAGTTGACCAAAATACAAGCTATTGAAACTGGCTTTTTCAACAATGACATTATTATGGCAACATTATTTTCCACAGAGAACATTAAAGTTCAAAATACAATAGTACAATACAGTGAAGTTTCTTACTATAAAGTCAATAAATGAAAATCACAGCTTTAAGAATTAAGTATTTATATCCCTATTGTAAACTGAGTAAATAGTGAATAAGCTTATGGATGCTAGAGTTAAACCATGAAAGATATTTTAACTTTCCTAGCTGTTTAAAAATAATTATCTGTCTTTTACGACCAGTTTTAAAAAGAAAGTCAATGGCTGATTGGATGGTTTCTGAGTGTCTTAATTGATGATATTGTTAAATTACTTATCTAACCTAAACTCTCATATGCCTTCTACATTGTTATAATTAACCTCACTCATGCTTAAAAGAAGCACAGTATACTAAGAACACTTAAATAGAAGTAACAAAGTAAATTATACAGTTAAAATATGGCTTAGTGTTAAAAAGAACCAATCCTACTACTATTGATGTGCATGATGTAGCTTTAAATACTAAGAAATATGATGATAAATTTATTGTTGACTTAGTGGATACCTAATATTAGAGGAGACCTGATAAATGTAGAGTTAACCATATGTTAGAGTTAGCTTTCAATAATCAGTTTTCACAGGACATCTAAAGACACCATATAGTGCTGCATGACTATGGAAACAGATTAGCAATACTATGTCTAGTTTTAATAAAAGCATATTTTTGTAGCACATACACATATCACTTCTCACTACAGTTAAACAAATTATTGTATCTGCAATATTGTTAAACATATTGTAGGGTTTGACGCATTTGTGTCCCGAATGTAGGTAAAAGAGTCACGCAAGAAAAACATATTTACATTCATATTTACTAATAGTACTAAAAGTGCTTGCATGCCCAACCACTTAAAGGTACCCTGAGCATGCTGAGACTTGTAGTGCACAATAGACAAAATAAAGATTTAACTATTTCTTTTACCTTATTAACCCACACCCAGGTGTGGGAATAGCACTAGGTTTTTTAGCATGGGGCTGATTATTCCTAGGGGAGGGCCTGCATTTTTTATATGGGGCCATTACCCTAGGGAATTCAGCCCTCACACTTAACTTCCTAGGTCTGTTTGGTACTATGGCAAGGTGTTCCCAAGCGCGGGATTACCTGCTATAGTGCCACCAGCCCTGGCTGGCATAGTCTAATTAGTGCTGGTATTGGCAATTTTGGGGAAGGACCCACTGTTTATGTCTTTTTGTCCCTCCACTTTTTGTAATACCAGCCTAGTTTGGTATCACTTGAGCTGACTTGGCATTTTGTTTATAGGAAGGGGGTACTCATTTTTAAAATTCTTATTTATTTTTCTGGCTTATGGTCCGAAGCACAAAATACACTTAAAGCGTATCGTATACTTTTAACTTGATGATACACTTTAAGCATATGTTTCTGAAAATGTATGCACATTGCATACTTTTAGTTTCAATGGATGTAATTTACGCTTACACTTTTGATGCAAATGACACCACATTCTACATACATCCAATACAAAAGAAGGATGGTGTTTAAGCGCTAATGGTACCATTATAAAACAATCTTCGAGAGGGTATAATTACACAGTCTTAATACGAACAATCCCTTAAAATCACAGAATTACTCCAGTCATAGCCACATATGATTTTACTTACAAGAGCATATGCCTCTGTAAGCCGTATCAGAATGGATAGCGACGATCTCCAACATAGATTCCGAGTGCAGTATTAGACCACATAGTTGAACTTCTTTCTACCACTTTAAACACTTGTGCCTTCAGCGTGTATCACAGCAGCGTACTCCTCCAATAATGGGAACACCTCTCCCCGATTCAACAGCGTGATAATAATCAGCACGTCTCCTTACAGCTGTTTTCTCAGAAAGACTGTGCAGTTATCATCATCATCAACATGTACTTATATAGCGGCAGCAAATTCCGTAGCGCTTTACAATTGCGAACAAACATTAATAAAACAATACTGGGTAACACATACAGACAGAGAGGTAAGAGAACCCTGCTCGCAATCTTACAATCTATAGGACAATGAGAGTTTGAAACACAAGGGCATGTGCTACATCATATTGCACAATGGACCAGATAGAATGCAAAGGTAAAAGTACTGAGTGGGCTATGTGTGTTGCAATGTTGGTCAGAAGGTTGTTGTCTTGCGTTAGCAGTGTAGAGGATTGTAATAGGGTAATCTAGGGAAATTAAGATGATGGTTGAGAAATATCATAACCTTGTCTGAAGAGGTGGGTTTTCAGTGAACGTTTGAAGGTTTGAAGACTAGAGGAAAGTCTTACTGTGCAAGGGAGGGAATTCCACAAAGTGGGTGCAGCCCAGAAAAAGTCCTGTAGCCGAGAATGGGAGGATGTGATGAGAGTGGAAGAGAGACATAGATCTTGTGCAGAACGGAGGTGTTATATCGTGGATGGAAAAAACAGAATAAAACACATAGTGTAATCCCATAAGATAAAAAGCATACAGTTCATTTATTATTACACTCACAAAAATGGAACAGATGGAGACATCAAACAGATAGTAGATAAATATGCAGGATCCGTACCAGATCTCTAAAAGGTGATCAGCATTCAAACATCTGCAACAGAAATCAGCTCACACTTGGGATTGAGCCGTATGTAAATTGCAGACACATTCGATCCGAATCTTACAATATATATAATGGTCCTGTTTCCTCATTGAAACACACCAACGCGTTTCAACCCCTTTGGAGTCTTTCTCAAGGTGATAGTGGGAGGGACAAACTGATCAACTTTAAATACTTCCTCTAATTAACCAGTAGGTGGATAAGAACAGTGCACCATATATACTTCAGAATAAATTTGAATAATAACAATTACTCCATAAAATAATTACACTTTCCCAAAATAATATTAAATATAATCTACATATGCTAAAACAAAATCACATATCTAAAATATAGTATAAAGTTATTTTACACTGTATCTAAAAAACCCTAACCCTAATGATACAACAATAAAATTTAATAATAAAATAATCAAAACAGATTGTGGGTTGTAGAATGGACTTTAAACACCCCAAGTACAATCGGGGAGAGGTGTTCCCATTATTGGAGGAGTACGCTGCTGTGATATACGCTGAAGGCACAGAGGGCTAGATTTACTAAACTGCGGGTTTGAAAAAGTAGGGATATTGCCTATAGCAACCAATCAGATTCTAGCTTTCATTTATTTAGTACCTTCTACAAAATGACAGCTAGAATCTAATTGGTTGCTATAGACAACATCCCCACTTTTTCAAATCCGCAGCTTAGTAAATCTAGCCCAAAGTGTTTAAAGTGGTAGAAAAATGTTCAACTATCTGGTCTAATGCTGCACTCGGAATCTGTGTTGAAGATCATCGCTATCCATTCTGATACCGCTTTCAGCGGTGATAATCGTGTTAACGGGGACGATAACTCCGACACAATTTACACCTCCACGAAAATTCCGATAGCTAAATAAAGGAAAATTATTTAAACAGACTTACCTTAAAACCCCGCAGGCTAACTGTATAAACAGTTAGCCTGCGGGGTCCAAACATTGCCACTTTAAATTAACAGAAATGAATGGCGCACCGACGTCCAAGTGAAGCGCCAGACAGCTGCCTCATCAGAATCACTGGCTGTCTGCAGGCGCTGCCGTCAGAGACTTGGATGTTCGGTTTTAAGGTAAGTCTGTTTTCATGGAGGTGTAAATCGTGTCGGGGTTCTCGTCCCCGTTAACACGTACCCAACCCGCTTTCAGAGGCAAATGCTCTTGTAAGTAAAATCATATGTGGCTATGATTGGAGTAATTCTGCGATTTTAAGGAATTGTTCATATTGAGACTGTGTAATTATACTCATTCAATGATTGTCTTATAGTGGAACCAGGTGCGCTTAAACATCACCCTTCTTTTATATTGGATTTATGACTTATAGCAATTTAGTTGTATTTTAGGGTGAGGATGTGCTGCATCTGTTTTAAATGCCTGCTGTATCTGTTTATTTTATTTATTTTCTTGTTTACATTCTACATACAGCGCACTGTGTGTTAGAAAGTTCCCAGCTATGACCATGTATATTTCAATATTTGTCTCTTACCACACCGCTTGTGGTAAACCATACTCACCGCATTGCATATTTACATTTTAAGGGTTCTTTGTGTTTTTCAAGCTTCAGTGTAACTTCAAGCTACGGGACATCTCTGTTGTTGTGTAGTATTTTTATACAGTTGAAATTTAAAAATTGTGCAATCTCAAACACTGAATTTACATCATTTCATAAATCCAGATGAAAGTGCCTAGGTCATTTATAATACATGCTATGCATGCTTTAGAATTTTACACAAATCTCCTTCCATTGTCTTCAGATAGTAGTTCGGAATGCCTTTAAATTATTGACTGCATGCCATTTTCCATCTACTTTTTCATTAAACTAAAACCTGTTTGGTCTATTCAGAAATCTAGGCCTTTATGGGAACTTCAATCACACATAAAGTTCTAAAGTGATTTAAACGTTCCCAGAAAATTAACACAAGAAAACTGAGTTATGAACTGCAAACAATGTGGACAAACAGCGAGTCTGCCAAATTTTTGCACCAAGCATATTTCAGGTTGCATGCTCCATTCCAGTCCTTAGCACTGTCCAGTAACAGAGGCTTACTTTGCAGGTTTATAGATCCACCTTATAATGTGTCCACTGGAAAAAAAAAAAAAGTTAACATAACTCCAGTCCAACATGCTATCACTTAACTACCACCACCTACATTAAAAGAATTTCCGTTTGTTTTCCTAAAATACAAGTTGGTTTAGCTCTTTTATTTCTGAAAACGATAATGAAAATTGGAGGACATCAAGACTGTCTATATTACATGTTTTCTTTGTCTGTTATAAGATTTTACATTGGTCATGTTATGCCGAAAGATTAGCTGTTGCCTAAAATTGAAATTAGAAAGAGCAAAATTTGTCACATTATAAGTGTAATATGAGGTTTAATCTTTGTCGAATGGTGTTAAAAAATCAATTCCTTTTGAGGTGGGAAAAATTATATGCAATCATATGGAAAAAAGGAAAAGTCATCCCTTACCCCTAAAACTTGCTTCATCATCTATTTATCACATAATGTTGTCCAGCTTAACAGAATCACATTTTTGCATGTGGGTACAACAATAGGTGCATTCATGAAGCTAGGATAAGCAGCTGGGAACACTCCTGATCCACACAGCACTTCCCATCAGCAGTTAGATAGTTTTGTAGACAGAACTTTTCTTATTCAGAATAGAAAGCAATAATAATAAAATGCGTGTACCATTTTTACAACTACAATGACAAATATATGTATATATATATATATATATATATATATATATATATATATATATATATTATAAAAAAACATATGTGTTATAATCATGAAGTTTGAGTGTGAACATATTGTTATATATTTTTCTAAAAACAAAATAAGAATATGGGGTCATGTTATATTGCATTCCATGTATGGTGTTATTTTCTCACTTTACATGACCATGCCTTCCACTGAGGGCAGTAAATCATGTATCACAAGAAAGAATAATTGCAAATCAATGTATTGCAATCACATTTTCTAATACATATGCATTGCTTGCCCACAGAACAATGAATACATATTAGTGTTTCCACAAGTGACATAAAAGCAGCGTCAATTTATTATTCTTTCAGGGGAATTTGTCATGCTGTGAAATATGAAATACTAGCTTCTGTCTGCCCAACAGCTGTAGTTTTAAATCGCCATATTTCAAATCAGCAAACATGTGTGTGGTTTGGTAATATTTAAGTTTCAAAAGAATTATTTCAATTCATAGACCTCAAATTAATTTGCAGGAAAAATAGCAATTTCTTTTGGGATTTGTTGCCAGTTTAAGTGTTGAAACACTTTCATGTGTATAATCACATGATTACATTAATATATAGTCAAGCTGACATTTCTTGCCTTTTTCTATCATAACTACAATATCACATTATCTATAGTTTAAACACTCATATGCAGGATGTATTACTGTACCGTAATTTGATATTTATATTTAACAGTTCATTTTGATCATTTAAGAAACCAGTTTAAAACACAACATGAAATGAGCTAAGAGAGTGATCACATTTAGTACATTACTATACAATTCCTTTCAGAAAGTGTAACTTAAGCCCTTAATTGTCTAAGGCACTTACAATTTGAGAGACCCACAAGTAACACATAATTGACTAAATTTACTAAATGACACATCAAAATGTGCTTCTTATTAAATTTGTGTAATTATATCATTCTGTGATTTATGTGCAGATATAAGCACCTATTGTATGATGCATTAATACAGACTAGATTGTTTTAGAAACAACATGCATTTTACAGTTGAAAACACAATTTAATAGAATTTTATGTTAAAATAATTTTCCTGTCATTGAAAACCTGGCAATAAACATGTCAACAATGATAAATAATCGTATGAAGAATAGAGTCAACTAGAGGTAAGAGTATTTCTCATTGTGGGATCCATCTACTTATTAATTCAACTGAAGTATTATTATTATTATTATTATTATTATTATTATTATTATTATTATTATTATTTATAAAAGAGTCATCACTACCTAGCATTGTACATTGAAACAGATAGAGATGGCCCTGCCCAAATGACCTTACAACTCTAAAACAGTGTTTCCCAAATTCAGTCTTCAAGGTGCTCTAACAGTACATGGCTTCCAGGTCACAAGTGAAATAATTAGTAACCCCTCAGGATCTTTATAATGTCTTAGTCAGCAATAAATACACTTGTGCTCAAGCGAGGCTATATGGAAAACATACACTGTTAGGGTTCCCTGAGGAATGGATTTGGGCAACTATGATCTAAGAGATGTAATTAACAAGTAATAAATTAGGTAGGTGAATAACAATTATTGAGAAAGTGCATGTAACTATTGTAAGACAAAACATGTACTATCAGCTAACAAAATTAAAGGCGCCATTGACAACTAGCATTTCTGTTTAAATATTTAATTTAATATACAAAAAACCCTTACAAATGAATCCTATTTCATACCATATATTTATACCACTACATGAGAAATAATATTTGGCAAGTGAGTAGATAAATGGATTGCTGCTAGGTGGCTGCTAGTTTACAGAAATCAGGACCATATTTGTTTCCCTCTATTGTTTATCATGGTGAAAACAAGGTGATTGGGATGATTTCTCTATAGCATACTGTCTCAAAAGATGATGGTGATTCCCACTAGTGGAAAGTAATGGATATACTTAACAAATAATTCCCAGCGCACAGCTGTACAATCCAATGGTGTCGGTGGACTAGTGATCCACTCAAATGGAGTCTAGTATCTGTATGATGTATTCTTTTTGCTCACACGCCTATATATGGCGACATTTTACTAATTTAATAAAATCATTATTGCATAAAATAAATTGTTGTGGATACTAGATTACATTTGTTTGCATCAGTAGTCCACCAACACCATTGGATTGCACAGCTGTGCGCTGGGAATTATTTGTTGAGGTATTGATGTTCTAGAGAGAGGGGGATGTTCTGGGCCCCAAGCAGCACTCTGAAGTTCTCTTCATTCTGGGTAGTGCATTGATCTACTTGCAATCAAGTAATGGATATACTGTAGTAATAGAGACTTATTTGTGCAGACATTGCAATACATTTATTACCAAATTTTAATCCATGCTAAAACCTGCCTGACAGTTCAGTGACAGGCAATAACAGAGGATGATCAAATGCAAACTGAACTTAGGACATTAAATATTTACACTTGATGCAGGAAGATTAATAAAATAGGGAGCACAGACAGAACATCGGGATTCAGGGAGTATCAGATACAATGACATCTGCAGCCTAAGTAATTATCTCCTTACACTATTTACTACTCTTGCTCCTGACAAAGCCGAGGAAATATAAATGGATATGGCCAACAAAGCCCTGGGGGACTGATAAGTCTAACTCTAGTCCTAAAGATATCATCCTTCATATCCAATATTTTGAAAGCAAAGAGAATAATCCAGTAGCTGTGTGAAATTGTATCCCATTTCAGTTTCAGGGAAATACATTTCAGTTATATAGTAATCTATCACTGGTGACCCAGAGGCACTCTACACTCCATAAACCAAGTTTTGAGACAGTCCAAACTGGCTTACAAATAGGATTTTATGGTTAGATTGTTTATTACATATTTTGAGATCCAGATTTTCTCACTTTTCTAAGCATTATGAAGAAGCTGTGTGTAGCCAAACTTCCCCTCATGACCAAACCACTCAACTACTCACTCCACTTTTTACATTATCAACTTTATAAAAAAAAGCACCAAGAAAGTTCAAAATTAAAAAATAAAAGACATGCATTATGGAAAAATAATCAATTTGACACTTTTTCAGAGATAAATAAATAACATGGCGGTAGTTAAGTTCATACTTTGTGTACAAAGAGTTTGTCAATGTCGCCGGGGAACAAAACTTAGATTGTGGGGTCAGATTCAACAAATGAGCAGCCATCATGGGGGAAATTTACTAAAGTGACGTTTTGGCACTTTAATGTTTATAAAATGTGCCATTTACTAAAGGCAAACCGCACATCTAAGCATATTATTTAAAACCTCAAGTACTCAGACTGCCAGCATGATTTTTTTTTCACATGGAATATACTATTAGGCTCATTATTAATTTAATTGATATTGTGGGCACTATTATTTTATTTATGAGCGAGGCAATAGTTCTTTTTTTTAGGGGGCAACACTTGTGGCACTACAAGTGACAGTATGCACTGGCTCCCATGTGCATGCTGGTGTTTGTAGTCCCATAATTCACAGCATGCAAGAACAGTTAAAGGGTGTCAGTAAATGCTGAGATTTTTAGTCCCAGAAGTACTTGCAATATATTTTTACAGTTATACCCAACATCCAGGAGTACCAGGAGGGGCCCAGCTCCACTCAGCATTGGGCCAGTAGTCTCTATGTGTGTGGGCCTAATCATTTGTTTGGGTCCTCCCCTAGAGGATCAGGCCCAATGCTGAGTAAGCTGGTCTCTTACAAAAAGTAAGGGATAAAACCGGATGCACATGCGGTTTGACCTAGCATGCAATGTGTGGCAGTTTGCAAACTGCATACAAATCCTCCCCTTAGTAAATTTTTCCCACAGTCTGCTTTGAAAGGCACACATAAGACTTGAAAACCAGATTGCAATTCCAAAAATAGAAATGACAATGTCAATTGTGCTGCTATTATTGTTGTGATTGCTGAGGAGGGTGAGGGTGATGATCATGATATATATGTTGATTATTCTGGGACTGAAGCATAACTGAAGACAATTGTGAAATGCAAATTGCAAACTCACAGTCATATAATAATTCCACAAGAAAATTACAAACCAGCCATGTCCATCGGTTACTTTCTAAAAATGTTTGCATTCTGTTTCATGCCACAACATATGTGTGTCACGGGCACTAGGAGTCTTTGCCCAGGATATCACCAGATGATGGACTTACCAGAGTAATATAGCTGGTATTATGGTTCTCTGGTAGCAGGATGACAAAGGAACAGGAGAAACAGCAGATGGTGAGAGAATGCTCAAGGAAAGTCTATGACTAGCAGCAACTGGTAATGAGTAGATGAATGTACACGAGGATCCAGATGGACAAGGAAACGTGAGGAGAGTCAGTGGTCTGCGTATAGCAAGTTGTACCACTGCTATAGTGAGGAGGAATGTCCAGGAGTAGCGAGGAGGTAGTGAGAGTCAGCGGTCTGCGTATAGCAAGTTGTACCGCTGTCTATAGTGAAGGAATGGAATCCAGGTGAAGGTAGGTAACGGGGAAGTCAGTGGTCTGCTAGTAGCAAGTTGTACCACTGCTATGTAAGAGGATACTTGAAACAGCTGTCACAGGGAACAGGAGTCAGTGGTCTGCGTCAGCAAGTTGTACCACTGCTATATATATGTGAGGAGGGACACAAGGAGATGAATGTAAAGCAGAGTATACATGGGGCACACAGAACTTGATCCCACGATGATATCCACAATACAACAATAACTGACCAGAGCTGCTTGAAGTATACAAAGTCTCAATAGCAATCCAGGCAATAGAAAACAAAGTCAATGGTAACAATAGCTTCAGTGGTTAGGAGGCTCCGGAGAAGAACACAACTCAGTCCAGATGGATATGCAATACAAAAGCAAAGTCAATGGAAAGTATGCATACCGCGGTTCAAGAGAGCAAGCTGTCAGAGCGACGTGCAGGGATACCTGAAGGCTGAAGGCCGGCAGGAGGAGAGACCACTGGAGGGTGGAAGCGGTAATCAGGTTGGTGCAGCGCACGGCAGTTAATCCAGAATCAAAGAAGCAATACTCAGGAAGCAGTAGTAAGTGAAACTGGAAACATGATGAACACGGGAGAGTTAAGGCGGTCTGGTATCCAGTAGTAGTGGTAACGGAGGCAGCGGAGAGCTGACACGATAAACACAGGAGAGTTGAGACAATCAGGAACTCTGAAGTAGTAACGGAGGCAGCGGATAGGAATCAGCTGAGTGCAGGCACGATGAACACAGGAGAGTTGAAGTGAGCAGGAACTCTGTAGTAGTAACGGAGGCAGCGGATAGGAATCAGCTGAGTGCAGGCACAATGAACACAGGAGAGTTGAAGTGAGCAGGAACTCTGAAGTAGTAACGGAGGCAGCGGATAGAAATCAGCTGAGTGCAGGCACGATGAACACAGGAGAGTTGAAGTGAGCAGGAACTCTGTAGTAGTAATGGAGGCAGCGGATAGGAATCAGCTGAGTGCAGGCACGATGAACACAGGAGAGTTGAAGTGAGCAGGAACTCTGTAGTAGTAACGGAGGCAGCGGATAGGAATCAGCTGAGTGCAGGCACGATGAACACAGGAGAGTTTAAGTGGTCTGGCAACCACAATAGCAGTAAACAGGAATCAGCAAAAGCTGAATACACGAGGAACACCTTCAGAGGCTCATGGGGAATGAGACTCCAAGATCAGGCAACCAGGTAATGATCACAGGTGGTTTAAATAGGGAGGGTTGCCTGATCATCCAATCAATTAAAAGCAATAGGTATTGAAGGCTTGATAAGGGCTGCACATGCGCAGACCCACAGGATGGCGGACGGCCACGGTTCCTGAACACACGGGAAATGGCACTCACAGTCCGGTGAGTGACAATGTGTAATAGAGAGAGAACGGTCATGGTCAATAACTGTTTTCCGCTGCTCACTGGCAATTCTAGACTAGGCAAAAAAAGTCAAGCCACAGATTCTTCATCATCACCAACACTATCAACCTCATCCTAATCATCATCATTATGATCATACGCTTCATCATTGGCTTCAATGCTTTTTAAACACTGCAATTCCACGTTTTGGCCAAAAATCACAAGGAGCTAATGAAATATTGATGATGATGATGATGATGAAGAAGGTGGTTCTGGTCAAAGAACTGATTATCAAGTCAATTACTGATAATCAACAAGGATAAAACACAGAGACATTTTCTAGTTGGATTTATTCATAGTTCTAAATGAGGTCCAGTAAGCCAATGTGCTTTCACACTTACAACCATGTATATATTATCAATAAAAATATTTTGGAGGAAGACAAATGGAGGAAGACAAATTGACTACAGCAATGCCTGCAAATATGAAACAAGGTCTTCCATCTATTGTGTCCCCATTCAGTTGCACTGAAGAGGATGGAGGACGATCAGCCTCAGAACTCAAATACACATCGCTGAAGGGATTTGTTCAAAACAAATTGCAGTTCAGCCTCCCAATTCCAAAACTTGGTATTATTGACTGATTGATGTGCATTTGTGAATCATGGTCATCAAAAGATTCTGCATCATAACAGACACAGCAAACAGTCAGGTACAGGAACCTGAGGTTATATTTCATGTTGCTATAAAAGTACAGGAATCTATTCTTACTGATAATTTGCCCTACATCACAATTGTCCAGATGTTGGTTGTGTCTGCATGAAGGGAGCAGAAGCCAATAATTCTGCAGCTCAGGGAGAGACAAAGAGAGAGGCACACACAGTAGGCTGCATGCACCGGAATTTTGCCCTGATTACCTTATCAGAGATCAACCATGCCCAGGGCACATAGGAACCAACTTTTAAGAACCAGTGGGGATGAACTTGTTAACCCCAACAAAAAATAAACAATGTCATGGATTGAAATGTCTAGTGGAAGCAGCAGTACAGATATTGGAGTTGCTCAAGCACCCACAGAACACACAGAACTGGCTCTTATGACCAGGTTTATTGTGTGCCCATCGGATTTGTGGGTGTAGGGAGAGTTGTCCACATTATAATGATTACATATGTTTTAATCTAAAATACATAATGTTTTGTGTATTTTAGATTTAAAAAAACAACTTTCAAAACCCACTAACTAAAAGCTATGCAAGAGAAAGAATTGAATTACGGCCCGCTAATTAAGAGATATTGGTAATTCATTTTAAGCATTGAAGGAAAGTATTGTTTTTAATTTAAATGAGCAGTGTCGCTACAAAATTAATATGTCTAAAAACATTCACAGTAACCTTATTTTTTTGTTTCTGGAAAATACTCGGTCCCTCCTCCAAATTCAAAAACCAAAAATACCATTGTTACTAATAGATATATCTGGATCAATATATCTCAAGAGATATACCTCGAATTTCACAATGAGACAAATTTGACATTGTAACAATTTTTTCTTAGATCTTTTCTCTCTCGCAAAAAGGACCACCGCAAGCAGGCTCAGGAGACAGGCGGTGGTCCCCCAGCTCCTTCTGACCTCAGTACCTTGGCCTGTATTGATGAAGTGATGGTGGAAGGGGTGGGCTGCATTGACACCAGATGAAGCCTCTAACACCATTAGGTACATTTGAATAAGCTGTAGATTTAAGTTGACTAACATTTTTGGCCCAAGCAAACAAAAACAAAAGTCATATATATGCTGGTGGATACAGTCAGATGTAATGAAGTTTTTCTGAGTAATTTGTTACCACACAGTGGCTCATATTTTAAGATGATGCCAATAGTTTTCTGTTTGTGATTAATTATTATTTTTTTGGGTTTGTTCTAGGTGGTTATGCAGATACTTTAAAAGATGGACTGGAGGAGAAATGTGATGTTGAAGAGCATCAGATGGAAGAGGAAGCAGAAGTCAGTGGCCAGGATTCACTGTATAAATGCTATCAAAATCTTATTCAATCTAACACCACAATTCAGACCCACACCAATGAAATAAACACTACCCTCACCTGTATGAGGCACAATTTACAGAGTAATCTGACCCCAATAAACAATACCTTCACCCAGTGTCGGACTGGCCTGCCGGGGAGCCGGGGTATCCCCCGGGAGGCCCTGTTGCCTGATAACCCCGCCCTCTTTGTTGGTGAGGCAGAGCAGAGAATTACCGAGTTGCGGTCAGTCTACATATGAAATGGAGACTGTCAAACTAATCCCTGCCTACAGCCAGCACGTGAGAACACTTCCTGCTCCTGAGACAGAGAGAGGCAGAAATGCTTCACAGTGACACAGATCTCAGATTACTCCTTCTGCTGTAGTTGCAGGCGTCCTGTAGTCATAAAGTTGCCATCCTAACTGCAGTGTGAGTCCGTGTAATCAGTAAGTAATAAATCGTGCAAACTTCTCTAGAGCTCTCCACTGTGTGACCTCGGAGGGAGGGAGATAAATTAGAATGGCTTCATTGCAATATACGTCTTCAGTGCCTCTATAAAAGGATCCTATTGCAGCTGACCAATGAATGGATTCCTAATAAACTAGTAACCAAATTCACTGTTTATATCATGTTCCATGTTTATTTGTTTTCAATCAATTGTGGGACTCTATTCCCTATAGAAGCATATCTTAATCAGAATAAAACACATTCAGACAGTTAGGTCCTTATAGGATTGCATCTGCTATATGCTTTAATATTAATGTTTTGCTTTTGTCCTTTGTAGTGGCATTGGATTATTATTGAGTGTACATTTTGTGGGTAGATCATTTTTTAGAGTCCTGTTTTTATTTGCCAGTGTCTAGAGTGTAATTAGATTTATGTAATATTTTAAATGTGCATATATTTTTATGCTAATAATTTTGTGGTCTCCATAGTGCTTCATGGATATATTAATTTTTAGTCTATACCCTTATATTGTGGTTTTCATATGATGAATGGTTGATCTCTAGTACTGTAGTATAGCATTTGTTTTCTGTGTACACTATGAGGGGAGAGAACACTAACCACAAAGAATGGACAGCACACAAATAGCTGATGATGATTGATTGTATTCAATTCATCCCTCCCCTTTCCCTGTCTCCCCTGTTTCACACAGTGCCCTCCATGCTGCATTTGCTCCCCTTCACTTACTTTCCTATTGACTTCTTTCTTCTCTTCTGTATTTTCCTTCGCGGCTCCTCACTGCAAATGTCCTCTTTTTCTTTATGGACCATACTAAGGTGCTATACGTTGTCCTCCATGGCCTGACCCCATCCCCTTTAATGACTGACCACAACCCCTCTTACAGTTGGCCACACCCCATTGTAGTGGGCCCCTACCGCTGCATTTCCCCCGGTGGGCCCTTCATGTCCCAGTCCGACACTGCCTTCACCCATATGAAGCACAATTTACAGAGTAATCTGACCACAATAAACACTACCCTCACCCGTCTCACTGACCTTATTGCACAATATGTCACTACCAACCCACAAGCTCCAATTTCCCATGTATCATCTCCTTCCCCTTCATCCCAAACTATCAGCCCAATCCATCATCCCTACTTTATCATACAAGAGTCTCTGACACAAACTCCTACCAAATGCAACATCCTTGCCCTCACCGGTTTTACAATCCAGCCCCACTCACCTGTCCAGGCCAAATTGGTTTTCCAGGAATCAATTTCAGCACCAACAACATTTAACACAACCCCCTATTTTGTGAATCAGGCCATGTATCCCCAATACAACACTTAAAACCAATCTAACCCTGCCCCCTTGCTATCTCTGCCCCTGTCATCTATGCCATTTCTATTCAAATAAATCAAAGCATTCCCACTCGACGGGACCAGGACTACATGTGTTCCTTCTACTACCACTATGATGTGCGGAGAGCCAACTATGGTGGCAAACTGCCATTATAAGGGCACAAGAGACTCCTCATCAATGTCAGATGGATGAATTGCTTGAGCCGAGACAAGAATGCCCACATAACAAATTTCAGCACATGACTGATGGAATTCTGGGACATTCCTGCCATGATCCCCCACTGTCATCTGGAACAAGCCTTGCACAAAATGCAATACCGCCAACAGTTTGGTCAATGGCAGTATTGCTGTTGGAATGTCATGCATTGGCTCTAGGTCACTCTGTACAACGCACAGGGTGTCCATGATGACATGAGATGGTAGCCAATTGCGATGGACCACCTCAGTATCAGACATCCCAATGAGTATAACACATGCCCTAGGCTCCCTAGGGCTGGCGACGATGGACCAGTTGCTGGTTTTGGAGGGGTTGATGGCTTTTGCACTCCTGTTCTGCCACCTAGGCCGCAACCATTTCAAAGAAACACTATATGTGAAAGAGAGTCGTGATGGTGTCCAATTTTCTCATGGTTTGTAAACTTTTTGGTCTGTTATATAACTGTAAAACAAAATAATAAAAATTAAACAAAAAGGAACACAAAAATAAACAAAGCATTGGGAAAACTTTGAGGAAATGTGAGGAATAAAATAAACACAAAATAAGTGAACTACTATTAAACAGGCACATAACATAAATATATGACCAAACATTAACCTAAACAAAAACAAAACACATTCATATGTAGTGCTGGAAGAATATAAATGCCTAGTTAATTACATGAAGCTCCCCAATGTGTGTAAATCATAAACAGACAAAATGGCACCATAATAAGCCTCCTCCATGGTGTTTAATGAGAGGAGTGTATGCAGGTGTAGGTAGCAAAGTTCACAAATCCTTTAGATGACGCTGGGTGTGCAGCTGTGTTTGTTTTACCGGAGAAGTAATAAATGTTTATAGGAATGGTACATCACAATAGTCAATATAACAAAAGACTGAATGTTTTTGCGCTGTATATTACTGTATTTTTATTTTTTATTTTGTGTTTGTTTATGATTGACAGTGGAGATTTAAACTGGACCCCGATCAGGTATAGACTTTATGTCTGAAAACCCGCATGTTCCTGCGTACACCTGAACCTAACTTGAACGTTGCTGCGCAGGAACACTCTTACTGTACATTGCCTCCATCTACCCGCACCTTCCCATCCTGAAATCGTAGGATGTAGTAAGTGTATCATTTGCACTCTAAGATTATTTGCATGTAACTACATTCCTTGATGCATAGTTCAATTCTGAGCATGCTCAGAATGATTGTGTGTACGATACACTCAAAACAGCCAGATACATTCCTTAATGACTCAGGCCCTGTATTTCTAAATCCTTTTACATCTCAGTTGCCATTCATTTCATCATCATCATAATCTATTTATATAGCACCACTAATTCCACAGCGCTGTTCAGAGAATATTTGTCACTCACATCAGTCCCTTTCCCATTAGAGTTTACAATCTAAATTCCCTAACATACACACACACACACAGACAGAGAGAGAGACTTGGGTCAATTTGACAACAGCCAATTAACCTACATCTATGTTTTTGAAGTGTGGGAGGACACCCATGCAAACACGGTGAGAACATACAAACTCCAAACAGATAAGGTCATGGGGCCCGATTCATTAAGGATCTTAACTTGAGAAACTTCTTATTTCAGTCTCCTGGACAAAACCATGTTACAATGCAAGGGGTGCAATTTAGTATTCTGTTTAGCACATAAGTTAAATACTGACTGTTTTTTCATGTAGCACACAAATATCAACTTTAGATTTCAGTGTACAAATAAGCTATCAAGTATTTGTGTGCTACATGAAAAAACAGTCAGTTTTTAACTTATGTGCAAAACAGAATACTAATTTGCACCCCTTGCATTGTAACATGGTTTTGTCCAGGAGACTAAAATAAGAAGTTTCTCAAGTTAAGATCCTTAATGAATCAGGCCCATGGTCGGGAATCTAACTCATGACCCCAGTGCTGTGAGGCAAAAGAGCTAACTACTAATCCACCATGCTGCCCATAATATGCATATGTATTTGAATAGAAGCATTGTTACTACCATTACCTAGGTGCATTTCACTATATTTTTCTATATTAAATTTCATCTTGCATTTCCCAGCCAAGTTTATAATTTGTCTAAATCATTATGTGGTTTGATCATATCCTGCTCGGTGTTAATAATCCTACACTGCTAAGTGTCATCAGGAAACATGGAATAAGAGGGCATTTGTACCGTCTAGTTAAGTGAGACAGAGTTAATGACAGACAGGTTTGGGGCAACTTCCCTCTTCATCCATTTGGATATGCAAAGCTTAAACTGTTTTGTAAGAAACTGAAGATTTCTGGGGCCCTGATGACTACCATGTGTACAGAAGGTAGAAGGTGTTTTGTGATCAGAAACTCACAGAGAGTTAATCCCTCATGCACAGAGGTTGGTAAAAGTGGGGGTCAAGGTGTTGAGGTATAACTGCTTTTCTCTCCTTTAGCACATCTAATTCTCCTGGCCCTGCCAGGCCACATATAGGCACAGTCAAAAGGGAACTATGAGCAAGAATGAGACTAGGTCCACTGTTTTACCTTGATTAGTGTTTAATTATCTACTTGGCTCTATGTTTATTTAATGTGGAATAGGTGCACTGTTCATGTTAGGAAAACAGAACCCTAGCTAGCATGCCAACCTTATGAAGGCTCACAACATTTCTGAGCGCCCTAACAGCTCTGCTATTTGGTAAACCAGAATTGCTCCATTACAGGTATAGCCTTTCTGTGAGTGCAGAGAGCAATTTAAGCATCACCCACTGTAATATTATTTTTCAAGCCTGTGAAAACTTCTCAACAACTATACTAGTTGACCTTACAACACATTTCTTTATATGTACTGCACTTCCTTCAGGTCTAGTTAAAAGTCAAGGATCCCCTCTCATGTACAAGCTCTATTGATTTTACATATATATATATATATATATATATATATATATATATATATATATATATATACATATATATAGGTTAATGTCATACGCTATACATAAATTGTCTACCTACCTGTTAATTGATTAGCTTGGGTCTTCTTACAGTATTCTTTGCCTCATCAACAACAATACCGATCATATTAATCAATCATGATCAAGGTGATTTTTTTTACATTTGCAATTCCATGCTTGCTATTTAAAGGGGTCCCAAGAGATATCTTACAAGTTCACAAGGTTATAATGATTGTACATTTATCACTACATAGAAAATAAATAAATAAAATGGTTTGCACAAAGGTTATATGTCAAGATTACATTTTTCCTATTCCTATTAAATGACGTGTCATGTTTATATCAATAGAACAAGCTGCTGGCTTAAGAAGCAATTTATTATTGAACCGTGTTTCAACTGTTTCCTGTACCTTACATGCTGATTAATGTGGCAAGGAGCAAATGTATCACCTTCCTAAGCATATAAAAACGTTCTAAAAAGACGAGAGACTGCAAAAGGATTGTTCTTGAATAGTTCCATATTATAGAAGCTGGTGACAATGGTTAACAAAATTAGATTTTTTTTTACTTCAAAACAAAATTTAAAAAGTAAGACAGTGTGTAAAGGATAACATGATGAAAGAGGGGTGTTAGTAGTTCTAAGTCAGTTAAAACATAGTGTATTATAAAGTCATAGGTGCTGTGTCTAGTGTTTCAAATGTTTCCATTTTCTAGAAAAAAGGAAAAAATGTTGGTGCTCAAACTTATTTTGTCCCTTTGCACTTTGCCCTCTTCCTTCTTTTTGTATTCAATAACTGAAGGATTAATAGGGCATTACCCAGAACTTAAACTGTCAGCATAATAGGTTCTAAGGAATGCTGTTGCCTGTAATTTAAGGGAAGATAGGGTTAATAGCTATATATCACTTGAATGGGAGTAATAGAATAGAGATGCTATTGAGGAGGATTGAGGTGAAATAGCCAATGAAGCTTTAACCTGTATAAACATAACATAATAAAATAATAAATCACTTTCAAAGCATTTTACTGATCACTGTTTAGTTTTTAAAATGTTTTAAACAATATAGAATTTTCTAAGTTTATCAATCACTATCTACACTTACACTTCTAGTTTTAAAACTGTCCAGTATTTTAACAATGCAAATAATTATGCATAGAATAACAGTATAATACAAATACTAGTCAACAATAAAACATTTCTGCACATAACTTTAGAGTTCTATAATGCCATTGAGGACAGTGTATTAATAATGTAATTGTAGGCTCCACTTGGGCAGGGACTGATGTGAATGATTAAACATTCTTTGTAAAATGCTGTGTAATATGTAGGCACTATATAAATAATGGTTTATCAATAAGTAAATAACACACTACTTATAACAATGGGCTGTGAATTAATGGTTTCACTGCTAATATTTCATTTATGTTTTTATTAACTTTTATTTATATAGTACTTGCATACGCCACTGTGTTTTACACTTGGAAACAAGCACAGTAATAAAACAAGACTGAGTATTAACAAACAAACAAAGAATCCCCTGTTTGCTAGCTTACAATCTATATTTAGATATTTTTTTTTACTTTCCCTGGCCTCATTTTTGAAGCACAAAATGGTCCAAATGCAGCATAAAATCCTATTTGCACCTTGTTTTGCGCAGGTGCATCCAGATCCAAAGCACATGGATTTTTGGAACAAGATTATTTTTATTAATATTGCTTATTTATTTGTTTATTTATTTATGTATTTATTTATAAGGTGAAACAAATTCCATAGTGCCAGATAAAGAAGCAAGTAACAAATAGATGATGTAATACACATACGTAGCACAGATGAGTGCAAGTAATGCTATGGGGACTCACACAGAGTTCAGCAAAAGACATGACAGAACATACGAGGGAGTAAGACCGTTGACAGATATGGGACAATAGGTAGAGCGACCCTGCTCACAAGAGCTTATATTTTAGAGGGTGGGATGGTGAGAGACACTAGGGGGTAAATGTATCAAGCTGAGAGTTTTCCGGCGGGATTGAAAAGTGAAGATGTTGCCTATAGCAACCAATCAGATTCTAGCTTTCATTTTGTAGCATGTGCTAAATAAATGATAGCTAGAATTTGATTGTTTTTTCAAACCTGCTGCAAAAATCTCAGCTTGATACATTTACCCCCTAGGACTGTCACACTTCAATGCTGAAAGCTGGAAATGACAGCTTTGGAGCCCAGAATATGGTGCAATCACATGATGTTTATTGAACGATATGATCCAGATAATGGAGAATGGTACAAACTGAGTATTGCAGATACTGACCAAGAATTGCTGAGAGAGGCTGAAAGCAAATAACAAGGAACACAGTCAGGGGAGGGCTGGCAGACTTTAGCCCAAGGGGCAAGCACACAGCACTGGCCCATAAGTAGCGGCCCATCCTTAAAGAGTGGTTTTTGGTACAATATATATTTATCTATACAAAAAGAGGCTATTTTAGTGTTGCTTAATCCATCTATATATATTTTTATACCCAGGCCCAGAGCTGGATTAAGGCTCTGGGGGGCCTGGGCACTTTAGACAGGGTAATCCCCTCTGATGTAGCATGGTTGTCATTTTAAACAAATACACAGGCAATACTGTTAGGTGCACACAGTTCTGCATTCACGAACAGTACACAGTGAAGCGAGACATACCCCACAACTGTCCTAAGTGAAACAATCACCCAAATTCAGGACTGTCCCACCAGATTCAGGACAGTTAGCAGACTGTCCTGCTCTCTCCTACCTGTTACTGTCACCACTTGTGGCTGCTGGCTACTTTAGCTCATTTGCTGGTTGTCTGGATGCTGGAATATTGGAGGCCCTATTTGGAAAAAAAATGGGTACATAAAATTTAGAAAACTCCACCCAGTCCCAGTGTTAAATCAATAGCACCCACGTTTTATAATCAGGCCTCCCTCCAGCCACAACATTAAAATAATATTCACATTTGCTTAATAGATCTCTTTCTCTCCAACCAAACCTGACATTAGATAGCAAACACATTTAATATGTAAACATATGTCCCTCCCTCCAAACAGCCCCAGCAATAATTTAAATAGCATTTACATTTAACAAATATTACCATCTCCCACAACAATCACAGGCAAATACATAATAACATTTAATAAATAGACCTCATTTTCCACAAAAAAGCCCACAATCAATAAATAGCTCCCAAACCAATACAGCATTAAATGAAAGGTCTAATTACCCTATTATAAATTCAAAGGCCCCACTATTAAATGAAATTGTCCCACCATCACCCCACAAATAAAATAGCACCCAATAATTAGTTTTCACCTGCACCCCACAATTAAATTAATAGCCTACCTCCCACATTATTTTAAGATCCCCCCTCTCTCCCATACTACATTCGTTTACTGCCCCCCCCCCCACACACACTACATTCATTTACTGCCCCCTCCCCCACACACACACAGCATTCATTTACTGGCCCTCCACTCACACACACAAAATATTGGCCCCTCACTCCTACACACACATAATATACTGGCCCCTCACTCACACACACAATATACTGGCCCCTCACTCACACACAGACACACACACACACACACACACACACACACACACAATATACTGGCCCCTCACTCGCACACACACACACACACACACACACAATATACTGGCCCCTCATTCACACACACACAATATACTGGCCCCTCACTCTCACACACACACACACACACACACACACACACACACACACACACACACACACACACAATATACTGGCCCCTCAATCACACACACACACAATATACTGGCCCCATACTCATATATATATTAAATTTGCTACCACACACACACACACACACATACAATATGCTGATACACATACAATATGATGCCACACACACACACACACATACACTATGTTGCCAAACACACACATACATACAATATGCTGATACACACACACATCCAACATGCTCATACACATACAATATGCTGATACACACACACACATACAACATGCTGATACACATACAATATGTTTCCAAACACACACATACATACAATATGCTGATACACATACACATACAACATGCTGATACACATACAATATGTTTCCAAACACACACATACATACAATATGCTGATACACATACAACATGCTGATACACATACAATATGCTGATACACATACAATATACTGACACACACACTTAATATACCACCCCTGCACTTACCCTGTTCTATCCGTGCCGCACGCTCTGCAGCCTTCTGACATGGGACGGCACTTATCATGTGGTGCGTGTCCCATGTCACAATAAAAGCCGGCCACACCTTTAGTGGGAGGGAGGATGGGCTTTCGGCCGGATCAGCAGGCCAACAAGAAAGTGGCTGGTCCTGGAGAAGGGGCCAGCCACAGAGTAAGTGAAATTAAGCATCGGGCCGGCCCAAAATAGTGTTTTTTGGTCCAGCACGGGGACATCTGCCCCCCTGCCTACTGGCACAGCTCGGCCCTGAACACAGCTGCTGGAGGTGAACCGGCTGTGAAGAGAAACCAGGTAAAGATATGTCAGCAGCAGCTTGTAGGAGTACCAGGGAACAGGAGAAACAAGTGATCACCACAATGTCAGGCACAGCAACATAAACAACAATGACCATCAAAGGTAACTGGGAGAGACATGTATAAATAGGAGACAACAGGTGCAGATTAGGTAGTTCAAAAGGATAACCCTTGGTAATGAGAAGAGACAAGGCAAGGCATATTAGCAGCACCTCTGGTAGATTATAGGTACTGCTGGATGCATTCAAAGTAACAAGTCCAGAGCTGTCCAAAGACAGGAGCTGCCAAGAGAAGCAGCATGCCAAGGCAGCTGCAGTAGAAGCATAGGCAGATCCTGACAAGGACCAATTGGGAGAAAAGGGAGATGGCAGACAAGGAAGAGGAGGTGATGGATAGAATGGTGGTAGGATAGGCGAGCTTGGAAAGGTGAGTTTTGAGCAAAAGTTTGAAGGAAGGAATGTTGGGGATAGCCGAGTTAAATGGGGTAGAGAGTTCCAAGAGTGTTTTCAAGGCAGCATACTTGGGTGGCAGGAGAAAGAGGGATGTTGTCAACCAAGAGGGAGATATTGAGAGTGGTAGCAACATTTTCAGGAGATGATGAGCTTGGATTTGGAGGTGTTGAGTTTGAAGAAGCACTGTGACATCCAGGTAGTTACAGGATAGAGACAGCTAGATAGCTGGGTTAGGAAGAGGTCAGAAAAGGAAAGAAAGATTTGCATGCCATCAGCATAGAGGTGGTATTGGAGGCCAAATGATTGAATAAGTTCACTGAGAGAGGTGGTGTGGAGAGAGAAGAGTAGAGGGCCAAGGACAGAGCCTTGATCGACTCCAATAGAAAGGGTAAGGGGGTGAAGGAAGTGTCAGAAGAAGATTCACTAAAAGAGGCAGGAGACAAAACAGGAGAGAGCTGTTTCACAAAGACCTAGGGAGTGAAAGGTGCTGAGGAGAGGAGAATGATCGATGTTGTCAAAAGCAGCAGAGAGATTGAGGAGTGCAATAAGGGAGAAGTGACCTTTGGACTTAGCAGAGAGTAAATCGATGGTTACTTTAGTTAGGGCAGTTTAAATTAAGTGAAGGGGACGGAAGCCAAGCTGGAGAGGGTCAAAAAGAGAGTGGGAAGAGAGAAGTGGGTCAGACGATTGAAGACAAGTCATTAGTGAATTTTAGCAGTAAAGGGATGCAGAGATACAGAGCGATAGTTGGAGAGAAAAGATGGGTCAAGGGAGGGTTTCTTGAAACTAGAGGAGATGAGAGCATGCTTGAAGGCCAAAGGTAAGTTATCAGTGGAGAGAGAGATGTTAAAGAGGTAAACAAGTTGACAACAAGCATTGGGAGAGAGGGAACGGAGAAACTTGGAGGGGACAGGGTTCGAAAGGACAGGTTGCAGATTAAGAGGAGGAGAGATGAGAGAGGATCTCAAGCATAGTTACAGGAGGGTAGGGGCCAAGGATAGCAGAGTGAGTGATAAAGAGGACAGGTGGAGGGAGGTAAGTCTGATGAGAACAGAGAACATTGTGAATAGAGTCAGTTTTGTCTTTGAAGTAGGTGACAAAGTCAAGAGCGGGGATGGAGGAGGAGGGAGGAGGTGAGGGAGGTCACAGTAGAGAATTAATAGCAGCAAAGAGGCATCAGGAATTTTTGGACTGAGGGGAAATGAGGGCAAAATAGTGGGAGAAAACAATGACTTTAACGTGGGTGAAGTCAACTATGGAGCGAGATTTCCTTTATTGGCATTCAGAGGAGCGAGAGCATTTTTGGAGGAGACAAGTAATAGGGGAGTGCCAGGGTTGGGGATTAGATTGGTGGAGATGAAGAGGGCTGCAGTATCAAGAGCAACAGAGAGTGTGGTGTTGTAAAGAGAGGCAGCAGTGTTAGGGCATAATAGGGAATAAATGCGAGCAAGTAAGGGTTCAAGGGAGGAAGCAAAGATGATGGGGTCAATGCTGTCCATGGGACACAGCATGCCAGCAACTTTGGGTGGGCGATGGGGAACAAATGGTAAACATAGAGTAAAGGAAAGGAGATTGTTGTCAGAGAGGGGTAAGACAGAATTGCAGAAGTTGGAGATGTCACAGTGCTTGAAGAACACAAGTTCCAGTGAGTGACCATCATGGTGGGTGGCATAACTTATCCAATGGGACAAGCCATAGGAGGAAGTGAGAGTTAAGAGTTTAAAGGGAGCAGTATTAGTAGGAGAGTCGGTAAGGATTTTAAACTCCCCAATAATAATAGTGGGAATATCAGAAGAGAGGAAATGGGAAAGCCAGGTGGCAATATTATAAAGAAAATGGAAGGGAGGGCCTGGGGGCGATAGATGACAGCAACATGAAGGTGGAGAGGGGAAAAGAGGTGTATGAAGTGAACTTGAAAGAAGGAGAAAGAGAGGCAGGGTTCAGGGTGGATAACACTGAAGGTATAGCCAGGAGACAGTAGGACACCTACATAAACTCCTTGGCGGTCCCCAGGATAGGGAGTGTGGGAGAAGGAGAGACCCCTGTGGGAGAGTGCAGTGGGGAAAGCAGTATCACAGTGGGAGATCCACATTTCTGTAAGGGCCAGGAGACCAATGGAATGGGAGAGGAATGGGAATGAGCTTTTTGCAAACAGATCTTCCATTCCAGAGTGCACAGGACAGGGGAAGCAGAGTAAGAGGAAGGATAGCTATAAGGTTCTGTCACTCACCGGACTGTTAGTGCCTCTAGGTTGGGACATGAGTCTCTCTCGCTCCTGCCGGCGCCTCTCCTGAGCCGCGGCCGTCCGCCATCTTGACTAAGATTGCGCATGTGCAGAAACCCTGAACTGTTAATACCTCGCCTCTAGTCTCATTGGTTAATTAATCACCTTTCAGTACTTAAGGCACCTGTTGCCCTATTACCTTTGCCTGTTCTTGATTCTCATTCCTTGAGACTCTGAGGTGTTTCCTGTTTTTGCTCGTGTTATTCGTTTGCTCTGGACAAGTCTCCTCTCCACATCGGTAGTAGAACTTACCCACTGCAGACTACTCTCGCTACCTCCGTTACCTGCCTGCTTCTGGACAAGTCTCCTCTCCACATCGGTAGTAGAACTTACCCGCTGCAGACCACTCTCGCTACCTCCGTTACCTGCCTGCTTCTGGACAAGTCTTCTCTCCACATCGGTAGTAGAACTTACCCGCTGCAGACTGCTCTCGCTACCTCCGTTACCTGCCTGCTTCTGGACAAGTCTCCTCTCCACATCGGAAGTAGAACTTACCTGCTGCAGACTACTCTCGCTACCTCCGTTACCTGCCCGCTCCCGGACAAGTCTCCTCTATACATCAGTGGTACAACTTGCCTATTGCAGACCACTCACGTTGCTCCGTTACATGCCTGCACTTGGACAAGTCTTCTCTTCACATCAGTGGTACAACTTGCCTATTGCAGACCACTCACGTTGCTCCGTTACATGCCTGCACCTGGACAAGTTTTCCCTTCACATCAGTGGTACAACTTGCCTATTGCAGACCACTCACGTTGCTCCGTTACATGCCTGCACCTGGACAAGTTTTCCCTTCACATCAGTGGTAAAACCTGCCTATTGCAGACCACTCACACTATTCTGTTACACACCTGTGCTGGACAAGTCTTCTCTACATATCCGTGGTGAAACTTACCAGCTGTAGACCATTCATGTTTCCTTGTGATATAGCTACTACTCTGTATGGTACCTATTAGCTGGACTAAAGTCTACAAGTGCCTCTGTATTGTAGCTGCAAGTCGCTGACTCTTCTACTATATTGTTGATTGGTCTTTGCCTAACGTTATCCAGTTATCAACTACTGGCCTGCTATATGCTACCTGCGTGCTAAGGCACTTGGACTCTTTCCTCATTTTATCCTGTTTACTAAACTGCTGTACCATCACAGTTCCACGGTGCCAAGACTCAGCATTTATACTATTGACATTCCTTTCCTTTATTCTACTGTATGGTTCCACTGATTCGCCACACTACCCAGAGGTCCACACTTCTGGTAAGTGTAGCTACACCTGGTGAATTCTGGGTAAAACTCCTAGTGCCCATGACAGGTTCATCATCATCATCATCATTTATTTATATAGCGCCACTGATTCCGCAGCGCTGTACAGAGAACTCATTCACATCAATCCCTGACCGATTGGAGCTTACAGTCTAAATTCCCTAACATACACAGACAGAGAATGAGAGAGAGAGAGAGAGAGAGACTAGGGTAAATTTTTTTGATAGCAGCCAATTAACCTACTAGTATGTTTTTGGAGTGTGGGAAGAAACCGGAGCACCCGGAGGAAACCCACGCAAACATGGGGAGAACATACAAACTCCACACAGATAAGGCCATGGTCGGGAATTGAACTCATGACACCAGCGCTGTGAGGCAGAAGTGCTAACCATTCCACCACCGTGCTGCCCAGGATTGGATATTCGGGGAGGACAAGTGGGCTATATGTAGTGGATGGGGGTGCAACAGCGGAAAAGGGGGATAGGCTTGGGTCTGTACTATGGATTCATGATGTGAGGAGCCATGTCGGGGAGTGGGTGGAAGTGTTGAATGGAGAGTAATAAGTTATAGTAGATGTATTAATTGAGATCTTGCAGAGGCATGAAATAGGAAAGTGGACTAAGGGCCAGTCCAAATCCAGTTCAAACTCAGTTTTAACTCATCATACTTGTGATTGCAGGCAAAGCCTTGAGAAGGCTTGAAAATACGATGATTAGATAGAAAAGTGAAACAGCTGTTGCAAGGGGAGGGAATGGCTGAGCAATTAGAACAGCAGGCTTATTAAACAGTGGGGATGTTGCAGTGAAATACAGAGGTCTAGAGATGTGACGCTTGCAGCCAAGGAGACATGGAAACATCAGGAATAAAGTATGGAGTTGCAGGTGAATGCTGAATGTTGTCCTTATGTAGCTGTGTTTCCTGGTAGAATGTTCCCCTCCTGTTCCCCTTTTGTTCAATTCTTGTGTAATTGTTACTCTGCTATACAAAATGGCGTATTCACTTGAAACAAATACACACTTTAAATACACACTTGCTGACACTGCCTCTGTCTGTTCAAGAAGTGAATTAACCCCTACTAATAGCACATTACAAAGACAGTCATAAATTATTCAGTAAACAATTAATTAATTAAATAACAAAACACACCTCAGATCTTTTGGATTATGACCTCCTGTAGCAGTGGTATTGGGTAGCATATTCTTCTCTGTTTTATCTTCTGGTTAACTCTGACAAAACTCCAAATTATGTGCTATAATTCTAGTACTCTTGTAATTAAACACACTTCAAACTACACACAATAGCTAATGCAGACATAACTGGCTTGCAGCCATAGAACACCGATAATATATGGTTAAGCACATCTGATCAGTGACTTCAATCAGCCCCCAATAACTCATAGCAAAGGCTAGTAATAAAATTCTTAAACAAACAAGCAGTAAAATATCAGCATACAATTAATTAAAGAAGCACTTTCAGATATTCACTTTTAACACAATGGCGCTGTTTGCAAAATGACAAAGTTTGCATCGGTCACCGACATTTTGTTTTTCGACATGATATTATTGAAATAAAGGGGTGTAGATGGCAGACTTTTAGCGTTATATTTACTAAACTGCGGGTTTGAAAAAGTGGAGATATTGCCTATGGCAACCAATCAAATTCTAGTTATCAGTTATTTAGTACATTCTGCAAAATGACAGATAGATTATGATTGGTTACTACTGGCAACATCTCCACTTTTTAAAACCCGCAGTTTAGTAAATATAACACTTTTCATGTAGAGCTCAAATCCAGATGGATATAAGGCAACTTTCTAACATTGAATTCAATATTTATTTATCAGTGATATCCAACTGACTTATGTATGTAATAAATACAAATATAAATTTTAATATAGTCCAACATACTGAGAATGGTTATAGGAGGAATCTTTAATTTTGCTGAGTCAAAATCCGTTAATCAGTAAGTAATCACCCCCATTTTATAGAAAGTCAGAGGCGTCAGAAGGTTCATAATCCCTACGAGCTGAAAGTCTTAAACCACATATTTTGACATTATTATGAAACAGAAAATATGTATAATAAAGCAATCCCAGGGAGCATCTGTTCAGTGTAAACGAGAAAATAATTATCAAAACTCCTTATTTTTATTATATACATGTGGTGTGATTCCAAGTTTGTTGACCTCTCACAAATACTAACAACTGCCATTAGTGAGCAGACTTATATGAAAAGTTTACTTACTTTCACCTAAATAAATACGTATAATAAATAAAATATTAGAACTGAATGTGACTGACAATATTAACATTGGTTTAGGGTGGGTGAATATGTAAATTGTATGATAACACTGTGCTGCTGAGTAATCAGAAGTGAATAGATCAAACAAATTTAAATGCCAGCCTTTCATGTAATAGTATGTGTGTTTAAAATAAAGTAGTATAATAAACTTATAGACATTTTAAAAGTAAAAATAGGACAATGTAACAAAATGTAGAAAATGTAACAATGGTGTAACAATCTAAAAATTGAGAAGGTTCTATGACTTCTGTTCTGCCTTCTACCCTTATAATTGGCTCCAGCGTTATATTTTTTTTTATTTTTTTTTGAGTGAAACCAGTTAGTTAAATTCAGAAGATGACTTATGATACACCATTATGGGTCAGTATACTATGACCCATATATTCAATAATATGCCAGGGACCACTTTCCTAAAAAAAATGCTTATTCTTTAAACAATTATAAAAAGCTTGAAATTAAAGCAATTATGGCTTGAAATTTAAAGGGTATTTCCTTCTTTGCAATCTCAATCAGCCTAAATGGATTATGGATTTCCATGCATATATGAATGGTTGTGCATCCAATCAATACATTTGCATGATGCATAGGAATACACGCTGGAATAACTGCCATGTGTTTATAATTAGGGATGTGCACCGGCGACTTTTGAGGTCTCGTGTTTTGTGTTTTGGATCCGGATTTTCGCGATGTTTTGGGTTCGGATTTGTTTTGCAAAACACCTGCCAAAAGGTTTTGGTTCGGATTTAAGGTTTTGGATTCAGATTTTTTTTGAAAAAAAAATAAAAAGTGTAAAAATCAAGTTTTTGGGCTTATTTTCACTCCTACGCTATTATTAACCTCAATAACATTCAATAACAATAATTTCCACTAATTTAAAGGCTATTCTGAACACCTAACACCTCACAATATTTTTATTTTTTTTAGTACAAAACGTTGCAACGAGGTATCTTTCTGGACTGCGTAGAGGAGTGTTCCCCACAATATAATTAAAAACCCATCAACTGGTCTGAATTACACCCAAAAATAGTATCTGGACTGCGTAGAGTAGTGGGCACTGGGCACCACAATAAAAAAAATATATAGAAAACCTTCAACAGGTCTGCATTACACCCAAAAATAGTATCTGGACTGCGTAGAGTAGTGGGCACTGGGCACCACAATAAAAAAAATATATAGAAAACCTTCAACAGGTCTGAATTAAACCCAAAAATAGTATCTGGACTGCATAGAGGACTGGCCACTGGCCACCACAATATAATATATAGAAAACCTTCAACAGGTCAGAATTACACCCAAAAATAGTATCTGGACTGCGTAGAGTAGTGGGCACTGGGCACCACAATAAAAAATATATAGAAAACCTTCAACAGGTCTGAATTACACCCAAAAATAGTATCTGGACTGCGTAGAGGACTGGCCACTGGCCACCACAATATAATATATAGAAAACCTTCAACAGTTTAGAATTACACCCAAAAATAGTATCTGGACTGCGTAGAGTAGTGGGCACTGGGCACCACAATACAATATATAAAAAAAACCTTCAACAGGTCTGCATTACACTGCACATACGGCTGCTCCTCCATCCTCTCCATCATATACATGTTGGAGTTTCAGCGTGTGAAAACATCTTGTTTTTGATAATGTCAGTGCATTTTGAATATTTTTCAATTTGCCCCACACCACTGAATGTACTTTATCTATGATACGCATCTATCTATCTTGACTGCGTAGTGTGGTGGCCCCGGTACACAATTTGGTACCGAGGCCACAATATAATTAAAAAACCCTCCACGGGTCAGAATTCCACCAAAAAAGGGTATGGACTGCGTAGTGTGGTGTGCCCGGAAAACAATTTTTTACAGCGCCAACAATATAATTAAAAAATTGGGCATCAACTGTCACCGTTGTTTAATATCTGATACACCTAAATATGGACTGCACAGTGGAGTGGCCCCAGTAAATTTGGTGCCGGGTCCACAATACCTCCTCCAACTTCCAAGTGTAGTGTTTATAAAGACAGACAGCGTCGAAGTGTTATTAGTTGACTTTCTTAACCCTATAATTGTCCCTGTTGCAAATATTCGTGTAATGGACAGTTACTTTTTCATTGAAAGACTCAAGCTTTCAAGTGTAGTGTTTATAAAATATAAACAACAATACAGTAGTTTTAGAGCACGTCAATACCTCTTGTTTTAAATTATGACAGGGCATTTTACTTTTGGTTTAATTTCTTGAATTTGTTTAAATTTGGTTTTACTTTTTGAACATGGCAAACGACTGTTGATTGGTCATATAATGCAAAAAAAAAAGTTCCAAGATGGAATTGTCCTTGGGCCCTCACACCCACCCTTATGTTGTTGAAATAGGACATGCAAACTTTAACAAACCAATCATTTCAGCGACAGGGCCTACCAAACAACTTTGGCTGAAATGATTGGTTTGTTTGGGCCCCCACACCAAAAAAGCTATTCATCTCTCCCTGTACAAACTAAACAGGCTCTACTGAGGCAAGATGTCGTCCTCATCCTCAACCTCTGATTCCTCTCCCCCTACAGTGTGTACTTCCTCCTCATCACACATTATCAATTCGTCCCCGCTGGACTCCACAACCACAGGTCCCTCTGTACTATCTGGAGGGCAGTGCTGTACTTCATTGAGGAATTGATTATTCATTTTTATAAACATCATTTTTTCAACATTATGAGGAAGCAACCTCCTTCGCCGCTCACTGACCAGGTTCCCCGCTGCACTAAAAACTCTTTCCGAGTACACACTGGAGGGGGGACAACTCAGGTAAAATAGAGCCAGTTTGTACAGGGGCTTCCAAACTGCCTTTTTTTCCTACCAGTAACAATATGGACTGTCTGACATGTCTACTTGGAGGGTGTCAGCAAAGTAATCATCCACAATTTTTTCTATTGTGACAGCATCCAATGCAGCGAGAGTAGACATGTCTGCAATGGTTGGCAGGTCCTTCAGTCCGGACCAGATGTTATCAGAATCCCCGCCAGCGCCTCTTTTGGGAAAACTGAGCTTTTTCCTCGCAGCCATAGATGTGGAAGAAAATGAGGGTGGAGCTGTTGGCATGTCACGGTCCTCTTCAGAGGACAATCTCCTGCCCAGCAGGTCTTTGCACCGCTGTAGACTTGTGTCCGCCGGAAACAGAGACACAACATACGCTTTAAACCGAGGATCGAGCACGGTGGCCAGAATGTATTCCTCTGACTTTAAAAGAGTGACCACCCTCTGATCCTGGCAAAGCGTACGAAGGGCTACATCCACAAGAGCTACATGCTTGGTGTAATCGCAATGGCTTACCAGCTCCTCCCTCACTTTCTCCAGCTGCTTCTGCAACAGCCTGATCAGGGGAATGACCTGACTCAAGCTGGCAGTGTCGGAACTGACTTCTCGTATGGCAAGTTCAAATGGCTGCAGAACCTTGCACAACACAGAAATCAGTCTCCACTGCGCTTGACTGAGGCACATCCCCACTCCTTTGCCTATGTCGTAGGTGGCTGTGTAGGCCTGAATGGCCTTTTGCTGCTCCTCCATCCTCTGCAGTATATAGAGGGTGGAGTTCCAGCGCATCACAACCTCTTGTTTGAGGTGATGGCAGGGCAGGTTCATGGTTTTTTGATGTGCCTCTAGTCTGCGGTAGGCACTGGCTGAATGCCGAAAGTGTCCAGCAATTTTGCGCGCCACCGCAAGCATCTCCTGCACACCCCTGTCACTCTTCAGGTAATGCTGCACCACCAAATTAATGGTGTGGGCAAAACATGGGACGTGCTGGAAATTGCCCATATTTAATGCCCGCACAATGTTACTGGCATTGTCTAACACCACAAATCCCTATGAGAGTCTAAGTGGGGTAAGCCACTGGGAGATAATTTCCCTCAGTTTCTCTAATATGTTGTCAGCATTGTGCCTCTTATTAAAGCCTGTAATACACAATGTTGCCTGCCTTTGCACGAGCAGCCATTTTGTAGATGCTGCTACTGATGCAGCTGTTGCTGTTGCTGCGGAAGGGGATGCATCTACCCAGTGGGCTGTCACAGTCATATAGTCCTTCGTTTGCCCAGAACCACTTGTCCACATGTCCGTGGTTAAGTGGACAGTGGGTACAACCGCATTTTTTAGAGCACTGAGGACACTTGATCGTACTTCTCTGTACATTTTTGGTATCGCCTGCCTAGTGAAGTGGAATCTCGGCGGGATTTGGTACCGGGGACACAATACCTCCATCAACCCTCTAAATCCCACTCCACTGATGGCGGACACCGGGCGCACGTCTAACACCAACATTGCAGTTACAGCCGCAGTTATACGCTTTGCAATAGGGTAACTACTATCGTATTTTGTGGTCATGGCAAATGACTGTTGGACGGTCAATTGTTTTGTGAAAGACTTAGCGGTCTTACGACTTCCCCTCTGGGAAGATGACCGACTAACAGCAGCAACAGCAGCAGTGGCAGTAGTAGGCGTACCGCTGCAGGATTCCTCAGATGAATCCCGTATTGAGGAGGACACAGTCTGGCTGCTGACTTGGGCTGCAGGACTGAATCTGATGGAGATTGTGGAGGAAGTTGACGAGGAGGGTGTTGCTGGTGTGTATCCAACTGCACCACGGGATTTAGGTGTCCCTGTACCGATGAGGGTCCTAGCCCCAGTTCCTGAACTAACCACTGAACTATGAAGGTTATTCAGGTGACGTATAAGGGAGGATGTTCCTAGGTGGGCAAGATCCTTACCCCTGCTTATTTGAGCTTTACATAAGCTACATATGGCCATACATTGGTTGTCTGGATTTGGATAAAAATAACTCCAGACCGAAGAGGTGCATTTTTTGGTCTTCTGACCAGGCATGACGATGGGCTTTTTCATCCCATGGACATCAGCTGTTTCCCCCCCTGGTGCCTCATTTACAATAACCACATCACCATCCTCATCATCAAGTTCCTCCACAGCACCAGCTACATCATCAATAGGCTCCTCCCGAGCCACCTCTTCCCGTACAGTGATGGGAAGGTCAGGCTTGACAACCACCAACACCCTTGGACTCGCCTTGAGGATTTGTGATAATTTCTCTTTAGCAGGCAGAGTTGTTTGCTGTTTTGTTGCTGACAGCATAACTCTCTTCAATTTTTTGTAGGGGGGGGAGGAGGAGGAGCGATAAGATCTGTGGGTGAAGCTGAACCACTAGTCATGAACACGGGCCAGGGCCTAAGCCGTTCCTTGCCACTCCGTGTCGTAAATGGCATATTGGCAACTTTACGTTTCTCCTCAGATGATTTTAAGTTTCTCTTTTTGCTACTTTTTCTTAACTTGGGCTTTTTGGATTTTACATGCCCGGTACTACGAGATTGGGCATCGGGCTTGGAAGACGACGTTCATCGTCTATGTCATGACTAGTGGCAGCAGCTTCAGCATTAGGAGGAAGTGGGTCTTGATCTTTCCCTACTTTATCCTCCAAATTTTTGGTCTCCATTATATGTAGCACAAGATACTGCAGAATGTGTGAACTTGGTAATATTGCAGTACCAATGGACTTATACTGCTGGATTGGTTTTGCAAATTTGGTTATAATTACTTTTTCTTTTTAATTTTTTATTTTAATATTTTTTATAACTTTTTTTTTATTTTTTAAAAATTTGGGAATAATGGGGAAATAACTATGCCCTTAGAAGCACAGAGCACAGGACACAGCACCACTGGACTGAACAGGACACAGCACAGGACCCAGCAGCACTACGGAACTCAGCAGGACAGAGCACAGGACACAGCACCACTGGACTGATACTGCAGAATGTGTGAACTTTGTAATATTGCAGTACCACTGGACTTTTACTGCTGAATGTGTGAACTTGGTAATATTGCAGTACCAATGGGCTTATACTGCAGGATTGGTTGTGCAAATTTTGTGGTAATTAAAAAAAAATTAAATTAGTTTTTGGTATTTTTTTAAATAACTTTTTTTTATTTTTTTAAACACAGGGGAATATTGGGGAAATAACTATGCCCTTAGAAGCACAGAGCACAGGACACAGCACCACTGGACTGAACAGGACACAGCACAGGACCCAGCAGCACCACTGACCTCAGAAGGACAGAGCACAGGACACAGCACCACTGGACTGAGCCCAGCACAGCACAGCACAGCACAGCACTGAACTGAACAGCACGAGATATAGCAGGACAGAGGACCACCTAACACACCCTCCCTCTACCTTGATCAATGCCCGAGTGAAGATGGCGGCGACTAGCGGGGAATTTATAGGATCTGAGTATCGCGAGATCCGACAACGGGATTATGAGTCAGAGCCTCAGTTTCAGATTTGAATTTGGCGCCAATACCCGGATCTGTCTCGGATCCGACTCGGATCGGCAACGTTCGGGTGGGCTCGGATTTCATAAATCCGAGTGCGCTCATCTCTATTTATAATGCAATTAACATAAAAAAACATAATAGCAAATAATAGGTCAGTAAGTTATTACAGAGGGTTTATACAAATAAATATGACACAATTTCAGACTTTATAAAATCATCAGTTGTTTGTGATCACATTTTTCTTTTGTTTTCTTGAGGTTCTGTATAATGAGATCAGCTGCAAAACCATGCAGTTTGCCAGTTCCTCATATTGGGCCTGATTCATTAGGGAAAGTTAAGCAAAAAATGTAGTAAGTTTTCTTACTCAAGTATTCTGGACAAAACCATGTTGCAATGCAAGGGGTATAAATTAGTTTAATATTTTTTGCACATAAGTTAAATACTGCCTGTTTTTTCATGTAGCACACAAATTCTTGATAGCTTATTTGTACACTGAAATTTATATTTGATCTAGGACATGCCCTACCCCAACTATAAATCTGCATTCACATTTTAAATTTACCTCCCTCTCTAATGCAACATGGTTTTGCATTACTTACTTACTTTTGCTTAACTTTCCTTACTAAACCAGACCCATTATGATTAGTGGCCCACAAGCAAAATTAGCAAAATGACGTCTGCAAACTATAAGAAAAAACAATAACAAAACCTTGATGAGTAAGTTTACCATGTCTTTAGGATACAACAGCAGAACAAAAACTTTGCCTGCAGGAAGACTGACTAATATAATATAATATCTATATAAATATAGATTTGTTTTCAGAAACCAGTGGAGACATTGCTTGACTCCTGATATTAGATATGTCATTTATTGTTTTTTTTTTTGCCATGAGCAATTTGTTTGACATTAGTGCATGATATTCTTCTGTTCTTTTATGCTCCATGCAAATTGTCATGTACATGACATATATAAACTAATAATGTTGCTTCTGGCAAGGGAGAAGAAGGCATCTAAATATATGCAACACACAGGTTCATTTTCTAGTTTCCCAGAGATTTCCAAACAGGTAATTATATTTAATTTAATTAACTATTGTTCACAGGCGAGGGCAGGCAAATGTTAGCCCAGGGGTCAAGACTCGACTCAGCAGCCTATTGGAACATTTTAAAGAAAAAAAAATGCAGGTGACCAGGCGACCCAACCCAAAGTAGCCCACTATGGTACTGGACAAGGTGGAAGATGCCCCCCTGCCCTCCAGCCCAGCCTGCCCCTGATTGTTAACAATTTGTTAAAAATAATTTTATGTATCCTGAAAGGTAAAGTACAGTTCCTATTTTTCTTTTTTTTTTTATGACCATTTTGATGTTTTCAGAATCATCATGTGTACAGTAGTTCCTTATTTTGCAAATGCTTACTGTTGTTTTTACTTACAGGATCACATTTAGGAAAAGGCTCTTGCTAAAAGAGTACAATTGCATGAGGAGAGCACTAATGGTTTTTGTTTTAGTATCACTTTACATTTTTGATTCTTTTGTTAATGTGTATCTGTACTTCTGCTGAGTGCCAGGGAGCAGAGATGGAAATGTAATAGGCGATGAGCACACATTGGTTCTGGTCATTTCAGGTTCATATTCAAAACATCAGTAGTTTGACCAATTTGTTAAGTTCCTATAGTACATATTGTATGAGTGTTGGCAACAATGCTTCGTGTTCTTCAAAATTGGAAATATTTTTTTTACTGCTTTTTGCTACTTATTTATTAAGCGTCACATTTCCCTGCCTGGCTTACATGTCCGGATCAATCCTTGTTTCCTATTTTACTGCGTGAGGATGAATTCTGGCTTTCTTTATTGTTGTAAATTTATGTGAGTGTTTTATCTCAACAACAAATGAACAAATGAGACATGCAGACCTTGTACACGTATGTACCTTGTTTGCCACTGTGTATACATGTTTGCCACTGTGTATACACAGCCTACATTACAATGTATATACCATACATATTAATAAATGACATAGGTCAATCTTTCATTGCAAATTCTAGATTTGTTTGCACTATAGTACCTTTATTTTGATGCTTAAAAAAATATTTAAAAATGGATAGCTTGTCAGTTTTGCATTAAATAATTAACTTGATTACTTATAATAATGGATTACTTATTTTTTATAATATATTATAGCAAGGTGAATAACTTCCCATGTGTATCTTGCAGAGTAGGCTCCAGGTGTGACTGTGGGAGGCATTGCAAACAAGCAAAACAAAACAGACCAACTGTTCACCTGCAGAGAGAGCAGAGCTGTCTGGGGATCACTGTGCAGGGCAGCTCAGCATGTTCAGGGTGATGGACACAGTAGACCAGGTACCAAGTGCCCTGGACACCACACACCACTAAGATGATGCTCACAGTTATTTCTGGCATATAGTCTTCTGTTTTTTGGTCAAGTTGGCAAGGCAATAATATTGAACAAAAGTCCAATCCTGGTGTGCTCATATTTGTATTTCATTCCGCTCTCTACCAGAATACTTGTTAAAATAAACATGAAAAATCATTAATTTGTTTATTTATATCACAATTACCAAAACATGGTACTTTTCTATAGTTTTAAATATGTATCTTTAACATCAAGTGTCTGTTCAAAATCTATTTACATTGTTAAAGTCACATTTTGCCATTTCCTATCAGAAAGAGGAAGATACATTAGTAAAATTGACCCTAGTCTACCCCTCTCTGTCTGTCTGTGTGTGAATGTGAGTCTATAGTAGGGAATTTAGACTGTAAGCTCCAATGGGGCAGGGACTGATGTGAATGAGTTCTCTGTACAGCGCTGCGGAATTAGTGGCGCTATATAAATAAATGATGATGATGATGATAAATGATGATGATGAAAATACATATGAAATATATTTTAAAAATGCATGTAATATTGTAATACTTGTGGTGTTAAATGCATTTTCAATGTATTCAGTTGTAAAACAATAGTGGCACATGGAGGCAATTTGAACCTAGACAGTAAAATACAACATAACAGAATACATACACATTTACAAATATGCATAAGGCCCCATAGTCTTTAATTGCTGTGTAAAACTGTATACACATTTTAAGTGCTTAGAAATGCATAGAATATGCACTACAAATCTGCATGGTAAACCATTAACACATGCTATTTGTGCAAAGGAGTCTTTTATCCATGACATTATAGTACCTTAAAAGACACAAAATAGGACTTCTAAAGAAAGCATACAAAATCTTGCTTAGTCTATTATTATGTAATCATTGAGGTTTCACAGTTACTAACCTACAATTTAAATTCTTGTGCTTTATTGAACTGTAAACATCGAAAAATCAGAATGACTGTTGACACATAAGAAATAATTACACGAGTCACATGCCCATCAATTCCTACTCATGGTCTTTGGTACAGAAGAATGAAACCCAGTTTTCAGTCTGCCAAGGATCACTTTCTGGCAACACAGCCTCCTAGTTATACAGCCTTGAAGTGATTCTAAGTATATCACTAAATATATCAATTACACTTTTCCCTGTAGTATCAATTGCCAACGTAGATGCCAACAACTGCAAGTCAATTGGAGAAAGGTTTGATTATCTTAACATGATTGTTTGATTAAAGTAAACCATGAAGCTTAACGAACTGCACCTGTTCCTACTGGATATTCCATGTCATTTCCTATTTTAACTCATAAATTCCTGTTCATATAAAAAAAAAAAAAAAAGACCACATGAAATTCCTGAATTCTAATATATAAAATAAAAGAAGAAACATAGTTAAAGCACCTTATAAAGTACATTATTACATCAGCAGTACTGATGCAGTTCTAATAACACTTTTGATAAAATGTGCTTAGAATAATACACCATAGTCTTTTTAATGATAGTAATAAAGAGTTACAACAGGGCTGCACTATTCTCTTTGCGTATTACTTGGTTTCTGTGGGACAGTAAAGTGCATATCACATCTTGTACTTCTCCATGCTCACTTACTACCAGGTAAACTCTCCACACAATTTTGCACTGAAATACTGTATATACATTATGTAAAACACCATTCACTTTATATCACTACCCTCACTATGACAGTATATTCAGTATTTATCATAAGTATGTTTTCATAATATCTATACTTTTGATATGTAGCACAAATGCTATGTAGAGTGTTGTGTGATTTCAATGATCACTGAAGTTGGAGATAAAGTTTAAATCATTGTATGTGATATCATTAGTGGCATACTTTTATAGTTTGTCATGTGATTTTATGGATTATTGCTTGCGGTACCAAGGACTGCGAGCAAAAATCTGTGCTAAAATTACTGTACTAATAGTAATACTGCTCACTATTACCTTAGTAATGGTAATAGTGCACAGGCCCCATTATTCCTAGAATAATGCAGCTAAATTGAATTGGTCCCTAAGAGTCATATGTCCTCAAAGTTTAAGTAATTTCTAGTCCACTCCTCATTATACGAATATGTTACAAATATACAAAAGGGTTCATTAAAGAAACAACATTGTATAATTACACACGAAAAAGGCTAGTGTGATAATTCTTGGTTAAAATTATAGGGAAAAAAGGATGCAGTAGTGTCTTACAGTGAAAGTATAGGGGTCATACAGAGAATGAATAGTGGAGACTAGAGAGGCTGGAAAATTTTGAACCAGTTCAAAACTCAATCAAATTTCACCAGTCTTTAGCATAATCCGATTTGATTATATAGTTTGAAATTTTCAACTTGCGTTCACTGTTTGTGGTTTCCATTCAAAGTTCATTGTCCGTTTCCATTAGAGGTTCACCATTCCCACTCATGGTTCATTGTTTGCATAAGAGGATTGACATTCATAGTTTAAGTTCGGTTTAAATTAGTATTTTTAAATATTTTTATTTTTCAATATTATATTTAATATTATAATATTATATTTATATAATATTTTAAATGCTAAAACCTATTTTAATGCAGCATTTTTTTTACATAAATCAGTTTCAGGCTTTAAGAGCAGCTTGGTAATTACCTACTTTCCTTGTTTATTTTGTCAGACTGCTATTAAGGATTGAAAATTCTGCAATTTTCCACAGTGCTGTGACTACCATGTCAACCACAGTCACATGATATAGTGAGTAGAGAGGCTTTAGAATACTCATCTGAGCCCAGTTTTCCCCGAACCATCCTTTTCAACCCTCTGCCATCACATGACATTCTGTGAGTCTGAAAGCCTCCATTTATGTCTGGCAGTCATACTTGTTTTCCCTCCAGAGTGATTTTGAAAAGGAACTAATGATTTGTAGGAAGATGTAGGAGAAAAATGACAAATGAGATGCTTAAAGGATATTTAACTTGCCATTTTAAAGAAAAAAAACTTCTATTTGGGATTACTGTTTTAACCTTTTTAATTCAAACAGAGAACATCACTGTGTTGAAATTTCACTGTTCTTCAAGGATCACTCTCCACAATTAAAAACAAAAAAAACAAACACATTAAAATGTATCAATTCAAGCCTGAAGGTGTGTGTGTGTGTGTAAAATGACTTGATCACATATGAACATTGTCAATCTGCTTGAATTTTGCTTAATTACATAGTGGATATAGCACAGTGCAGGAAAAGTAACATACAATGGATTTGGTAGTGTTTATACAGAAAATATGGTAGAATGTATACATGATATGTAGTAGTGACTTGACAAGGAATCTGTTAGCAGTTATACTGTAGTTTCTATGGTAGATACACAGTATATGCATGTTGAGTATACAGTGTGTGACTAGTGATAATTCTGTAACTGTTGGAGTGGCAATAATGTGGATGCATTTTGAAGTTACCTTGGTAGTGGCTATAGAGTGAGATGCATAGTTGATATAAAATCGGTGACCAGTGGCTGTAAAGATAATTGCTTAGTAGCTAGAGAGTAAATAAACTAATGGCTGTGTTGTGTGCGTTAGTTGCTGTAAAAGTATATGCATATATAGTGAATGCATAATGGGTAGTGATAGATAATAATTAATGATTGATAATGCAGAATATTAAGCAATTTAATATTTCTTATTTTTAATTTCAAATGTATTTCTACATATACTTTGTTAACTATGGCTTTAAAGTATGAGATCGATTGAATTTTTTAATGAATTGGTGGAACAGATAGGGATGTAAAACTACAGGTTTTACTTATCAGATTTGCATACACATACCTGTAATATATATTGAACAATTATGTGAACAAAAATATGTAAATATGCTAATGCTTTGGGTATATGTGTGGGTGGCATGGTGGCTCAGTGGTTAACATTACTGCCTCACAGCAATGAGGCCTTGGGTTCAAATCCAACAGGGCTATATCAGTGTGTAATTTGTTTGTTTTTTATAGTTTTATCTAGGGTTCCCACACTCCAAAAACATACTGGAAGGTTTATTTTCTTCTGAAGAAATTAACCCCAGACTGTTTGTTCATGTGGTAGGAAAAATACATTGTAAGCTTCACTGAGTCAGGGCTGAATGATTAAATATTCACTGTTAAGCACTGTGCAACAGTGTTTGCGCTATCTAATTAAAGGTTAATAATAATATGTGGAATTTGCCATTTTTACTAAGAGGTTAATATAGAGTTAGGTGCAAATAGTTAGCAGCTAAACAAATCATTTTGCACTATAAGAGGCGTAAATTAAATATTTTTTCTTACGAGTGGCCATTGGACACTTAGCGGGAGGTTAATTCAGAAACTTCAGATGGAACTTCTTGACCAATCCTGGAGTGTGTACAAATGAGGTTTTGATCTAGGCCTTCTCCGCTGGACCATAGCTCTTCCAACTGACCAAATACTGGAAGTGATTGTGTCTAAAATGAGAGTCCAGCATGTCCTTGACCTCTTATTCACTTACTTGTTCCGTCTCGATCTTCGGTGAGCCCTAATTTGGATTGAAAAAATATTTTAAAACTATGGAAGGTGAAAAATATTGAATTAGTTGGGCAGTCTGAGTTAAGACAGCAACTGTAATTTGTATGATCCTGGGTTGATAACCTAGGTGATGTTGAATGGCCCTATGAAGCAGGAAGCAAGTTCATAGATGATACCCTGATATGTAGGTTACAGGTCAACAACAAAACTCTGTCTACTGGCTGCAGACTTGTGATGGTTCGCTGCTTCTTATCAGTTTGGATCTTATAGCACTGAGATGCTTTTACCAGCAAGACTCTCATCTGACTTCAATTCCCCACAAATTTCCTGAGGTATGATTTGGATCCAGGGACAAAGGCTGCTGGTACAGGGGTAAATGCATGTACTCTGAGATGTAAGTCATACACAATGTATAAAGGAATGAAGCAGAAGACTAGAGGTAGTGGTTGTTGTGTGCAAATTTGGCACAGGGGAAGCAGGTGTTGCCCAATCATCTTGGGATGAAGAGAGGTACAGCTAAAGGAAAGTCTCTAAGTCCCAATTTAATTGGTAGGTTTGGCCATTGGACTGGGGATGGTAGGATGAGTTGAAATTCAGTTTAATCTGCAGACTTTTACACGAGAATCACCAGAATTTAGCCACAAACCGGACACCACGATCCAATACAATCTACATGCGGCAGCCATGAAGACAGAAAAGCTAGTATTGGAGCCACAAATAGGACTAAAATGTGTATCTTATAAAATCGATCCACTATGACCCAGATGGTGGTGAACTTATTGGAGTCATGTAGATCAGTCACAAAATCCATGGGAATGTGGGTCCTAGGAGTCATAGAGACAGACAGTTGACCTGCAGGAGATTGCCTAAAACTGTTATGATGGGCAAATCAGTAGCAGGCTGCCACAAATTGTTGTACATCCTGGAAGAGCGTGGGCCACCAATAACTTTGGAGAATAAATGTCTGAATCTTATATACTCTTGCGTGACCAGCAAATTTAGAACAATGAGCCCACTGGAGCAATCTTTTATGCACGTACACTGGTACAAATGTCTTCCCTGAGGAGTAGTGATGACCGGCTTAGTGCCAGCAATACAAAAGGGTTCAATGATTTGACATCGCTCCATTGTCATGGAACTTTCTTCATCCAACTTGGACTGAGGTTATGCAGATGAAACTTCATTTGAATTTCAAATCGGGAGAAGGACAGCACCCACCTGGCCTGCCAGGGCGTCATGCATTGCGCAGACTTGAGGTAGAGTACGTTTTTATGGTCAGTGTAAATGGTGACTGGGTAGCGAGCCCCCTCCAATGGCATAATTCCTCTCTGCTGGTAGAAATTTTCATGAGAAAAACCCGCAAGGATGCCACTGCTCAAAAGATGCTCCTTGCAAGAGGACTGTCCATATCCCAAAAGATGAAGTGTCCAAAAAGAAATGGCAATGTTTGGTTGTCTGAGGATAGGGGCAGAGATGAAGGCCTGTTTTAACTGCTGGAAAGTGGTTTGAGCCACTTTAGACCACTTAGTGAAATTAGCCCACTTCTTGGTAAGGGCGGTAAGTGTTGCGACAACTGTGAAATTTCCTCAGATAAATTTACAACAGAAGTTGCCAATCCTGAGGAATTGTTGAATTGCCTTTAAGGTGGCAGTCTACAGCCAATTGAGAATGGCTTGTACATTATTTAGATCAATTCACAAGTCAGACCCTGAGACGATGTACCCAAGGAAGGGTATGGATTCTACCTTAAAAATGTATTTTTCCATCTTGCAGTACAATCTGTTGTTACTAAGGCAACAGAGAACCTCTTTGACATGTTTGCGGTAGCACTAAAGGTCAGTGGAAAAGATGAGGATATCATCTAGACATACTATGATGCTATGTGGTAAATCTCTGAACACTTTGTTGACAAAGTTCTGGACATTGCTCAAAGAAAAGGATTTGACAATGTATTCATAGTGCCTGTCCCAGCTATAAAAACTGTTTTTCACTCATCTCCCTCCCTGATTCTTATCAGATTATATGACCCACAGAGATCTAATTTGGGAAAAAATATATATACTTTCACCCTGTCAAATATCTCAGATATTAGGGGTAGCAGGTATCAGTTTTTGAAACATTTCTCTGAACAGGCTGGACACAATGCCAGGATTTAAGTGGTTGTCCAGCTGACATGGGGGTTATGCCATTGCAGCCAAGGAAACCCGAGGACTCTTGGATTGGAGGATTTGGAGATAATCAAAAAGGTCAGAGTCTCTGAATGAAGTACCCCCACCATGAGTGTTGCAGGAAGTGTTTTCTGGTTGATGCTGCCCCCAGGGTCACAGCTACCATCTACAACCATAACATAGATAGAGGTGGGAACCATAGTTAATGGGATAGCTTGTTCTTTAGCCAGCTCAGCTGACATGAAATTCCCTACAACTCCAGACTCCAGAAGGGCTGGAAAGTATAAAGAACCCCGAGGGTGCTTCTGGGTAACATAGATTACACAGTCTTTTTGTTGTGAGGAGCAAAGGGCCACTCCTAAACTGACTTCCTCATCACCAGTTAGGAGGGAGTGTTTCCAGACTTCTTGGAGCAAACCGGCAGCAGGTGGCAGGAGCCAGCACAGTAAAATACTGATATCTCTGCCTCGTTTCTCGCGATCCTCAGGCAAGAGACGGGATCTGCTGAGCTGCATGGGCTCCTCCACGGGATGGAGGTCTGGTACATAGACTCAAATAAAACTTGGAATGCACAGCCCTTCCCCACTCCAGAGCTCATTCCTGAATCGGAGGTCCATACGATGACAGAGTGTGAACAATTTGTTAAGGCTAGCCTGTAGCTCTAGAGCCACTAGTTCATCCTTAACACGGTCAGAGACACTTTGCCAGAAGACAGCAATGATAGTCTCATTGTGCCACAATAACTCAGAAGACATGGTTCTGAACTGCACTACGTAATGTCCCTGTCAGGTGCCATCCTGTTGCTTCATCTGGACAAGCGACTGTCTATGTCCCCGTCGTGTCTGGTTGCCAGGCAACCAGACGCAATACTTCCGGGTGGGCCACCGGGTCTCCCACCATGCGCGTCCTGTTTCTAGGCAACGAGATGCTACTCCAGTCTCTTGCGGTGGCCGATGACATCGTCGCTGCCCTCCCTCCTCATTGGCCTCTAGAACTATTTAAGGCAGTTCCTTTCTCCAGGTCACTGCCAGAATATTAGGTCTCTTCCTACTCCAGCGTCCTTGTGTATTTTAGCTTTGTCTGACTACTCTCTGATCTCCAGTGTCCTCCTTACCCAGCCTGTTTGACTACTCCTTTGGATTTTCCCTGTGCATTATTCTATCCTGGAAGTTACCGACTCTGCATTGTTTGACCTCTCTTATTGATTCTCCCTTTGCACCTTGTTCCTACATGGTACCTGACCGGCTTACCTGACTACTCTCATTCTGTACTTCGCTATACGACTCAGTGAAGGACCGCAACCTGTGTGTTTTCTGCAGCGGAGCCCATACTTCTTTGTGGCGGTTCTTGGTGAAGACCAGATGCATGTTAGATTCCGCACCTTCAAATTGAGTTGCGCCAACGTTAGCAGATACGCTAGCATAAGTTATGACAGTCCCAATGAGACCCATGACATAGTCGTAGAATATCGGATGCAGCTGAGGTGATTCTCTCTGCCTCATCAAAGAACCTATGGAAAGTAGCCAGAAAGCCTTATACATTTGACAGAATTGGGTCAGACTACTCCCAGAGTTGAAATGCCCATGCCAAGGCTTCCCTGTCAGTAACAAGATGATATATGTCGTCTTGGTTCCTGTAGGAAAGTTCCCAGGCTATAATTCAAAGTGCATGTTGCACTGATATAAAAGCCCTCAGCAGGCCTTGGGGTCCCCATCATACTTGACCACCATAGGTAGGAGGAGTCTAAATCGAGGATCTGGAGAACCGAACCTCAAAAGTGTGGATGTAGAAAGCAATGGTTTTGGTTGTCCATTCATGTAGAGAGATCCTGCAGAACCTCATGACTTAGCTCTGATTGACTTCTTGTCTTCCTTTGATTTCAGCTAGTATCTGGACTATGTCTGTCCTTGGGGTATGTTCCCCTGCTGGATCCATAGGGCCAGAACAAACTCTGATTAATGGCAGGGTTTGGACAGCTAAATAAGGACCCTTGGGGTTAGCTGTCATAAGAGATGAGAATTTGAAGCTGGGAGCCTTGGGGAAGATCCTGCTTATTTGAGCCTTACCCAGAAGAATGGCACGCTTCTGTGGGTACTGTTGGCACAAGACTCACAACTGGATTCTGAACCACCGCAGAAATTGTAGGGGGGACAGGTGATGGTCCCACGGCTTCATTTAACCTAATTTCCCTGGAGACCTTGGCCTGCAGAGATGACCAACTTGGTGCAGGACTTGGGTATATAGATTCTGGCAAGAGCCCGTCCCCCTAATCGTACCACAATCCCACCCAGGTAAACTTCATGTCTATATATATATATATATATATATATATGCATTAACATTTTAAATTACTGTAATGTCGTGCCAACAGGGATCTAATTAACCACTAACAATATATATATTCATGTGTTTTATAAATTTATCTCTACTTGCCATTCTGAAAATTAAACTGCCAATTTGTCATCAAAATCCCCAGCATACCCTAGCGGCCTTGACTGAAACCTAGTCAAGCAGTTGGATAATCTGTCCACCTAATCAAGATTACAATGTATTTTCTGTGATGATCCCTTGGAGAATGCAAAGTTATACATGGATTCATAGGTAAAATTGCCACAAAGACAATGATATGCAAGTGTTAGGAACCCCTCCAGCCGGAACAGCACAACCCAGAGTCTGCTCTGCCAGTCAGGTGTTCACTGGAGCCCCTAGTGGTGGGGACAGACTTGGCTGCAGACTGACAGAGGGTCGTGAAGTGTGTACCGGCTGGGGAGAACCTAGGAAAGCGGTGCGAAGTCCAGGCAAAGGTCAAGGGCCGGCAGCAGACAATGAATCCAATAGACAAGACAAGGTCAAGGGTCACTAGCAAACAGGGAAGTCGGTAAACACGCCAGAGGTCGGGGTCTCAAGAAACACAGGCAGGGTCCAAATCCAGGCAAGGGGTCATACACGGGCTATCCAACACAATATCCAAAGGACAGGAGCAAGGAGCAGAGCAGGTCAGCAGACTGGTAAAAGAAGCTATAACCGGCAGTGAAGCTGCAGACCTCACTGCCTTAATTACTGGTAGCCACCAATCAGAGCCTAGCTCTGCAAAAGCCCACAGGAGGCACCAATCAATAAACCAAGCCCCCTTAATTAATCAGCCGACAGGCTGCCTATTTGCGCGCATGCGCCTGGCTGCACCACTGCCAGGACGCAGCGCTACACAGGAGGCGCCCGGCCTTTGCCTTGGCAACGGCCGGGCAGGAAGTGGAAATGACGTTCCGGTCATCAAGGTGACGGCCGGGATGCCAGAGGGAGCCAGAAGCAAGCTTCGGCGGCTGTGAGTACCGCCGCGGCTCTTGACAGTACCTCCCTTGAGGAGGGGTTAAGGAACCCCGACACCCAGGTTTCCCATGGAAATTTTTTGAAGAATTCCTTTAAAGTTTATTCGCATGGAGGCGCCTTCGAGAAACCCAGGAGCATTCTTCAACACCATGATTCTTCCATTGAACCAGAAAATGGATCTGACCTTGAACTCTCTTTGAATCAAGAATTTTCTGGACCACAAATTTCCTGGGACTATCCGGATCTGAAACCCGAGAACTTGAAGGCCGAGAATGCTGAGACAGACTTGGATATAACACCGGTTTAAGGAGAGAGCAGTGGAAGGTGTTAGGATTCCTCAAGGAAGCAGGGACTTTCAACCTGAAGGCTACAGGGTTGACCTGTTTAGTGATCGTGAACGGTCCAATGAACTTGGGGCCAAGTTTCCTGCAGGGTTGTCTGAGCCTGATGTTGCGAGTTGAAAGCCAAACTTTCTGCCCCACTTTGAAAGAACAGGATGTACGGTGCCGATCTGAATTTTTTTTTAGAGAAAAATGAGGCTCGTTTTAAAGAACACTGAACTTTCTTCCAGATACTTCTGAGATCTGTAGCTGTAAAACGTATCTCTGGAATACCAGCGGACCTGAGCGAATATAAAGAATTGGACCTGGGGTGGAAACCAAAATTACAGTAGAACGGAGAAGTATGAGTGGATGAGTGACAGGAATTGTTGTACGCAAATTCTGCCCATGGTAACAGAGAGGAGCAGTTGTCGTGGAATTCTGTGGTGTATAATCGTAGAAACTGCTCCAGGGACTGGTTAACCCTCTCAGTTTGGCCATTAGATTAAGGGTGGTATGCGGATGAAAGACTGATTTTGATTCCAAGAAGGGTACAGAAAGATTTTCAGAACTGCGCAACAAACTGAGAACCACGATCTGAGACAATATCAACAGGAAGACCATTGAGTTGAAATATATGTTGGACAAAGAGAACAACCAGATCTCTAGCGCTGGGAAGTCTGGTTAGCGGTATGAAATGGGACATTTTACTGAATCGATCTACAATTACCCATATGGTGTTATGTCCTGCAGAGGATGGAAGATCAACGATGAAGTCCATCGATAAGTGTGTCCAAGGTTTTGAGGGAATGTACAACGGAACAAGCTGGCCTGAAGGAGAGTTCCTGGGGACCTTACCCCTTGCACAAGTCTCACAGGAGAGGACAAAGTCTCTGACATCCGCAGATAATGAGGGCCACCACACGGCACGAGAAAGAATTTCCAATGTTTTATGAAGTCCAGGATGCCCGGCTGTCTTGTTGTCATGTGCCTCAGAAAGGACCGCTTTTCTCAAGTGGACTGGAACAAACAGATGGTTCCCTGGAGTATTAGCAGGAGCTATCTTTTGGAATCTATGGAGCGTCATACTTAAATCCTGAGTTAGTCCGGCATGGATTATAGAGGAAGGAATGATAGGCAGAGGATCAGAAACAGGAACGTGATGCGACATAAAGCTCCTAGACAGAGCATCTGCCCGGACATTTTTAGAACCAGGTCTGTACGTAATTACGAAATTGCGGGTAAAGAAGAGTGCCCAGCGGGCCTGTCTGGGATTCAACCGTTTTGCCGACTGGATATACTGTAGGTTCTTGTGGTCCGTAATCACAGAGATAACATGTACCGCTCCTTCTAGCCAGTGACGCCACTCTTAAAAGGCCCACTTAATAGCCAATAGCTCTCGGTTGCCCACGTCGTAATTAGCTTCAATAGTAGAGAATTTACGAGAGAAGTATGCACATGGATGTAAACGGTGAGTGTGAGGATCCTTCTGAGAAAGGATAGCGCCAGCACCGGCATCGGAGGCATTCACTTCTAATACAAAAGGAACATCTGGATTGGGATGTCTAAGGACTTGAGCAGATACAAACTCTCTCTTTAAGACTTCAAATGCAGTTACCGCCTGAGGAGGCCAATTAGTGGGATCCATCCCTTTCCGGGTAAGAGCGACAATAGGAGCCACTATATCAGAAAAACTGTGGATGAACCTTCTATAATAATTTGCGAAGCCCAAGAACCTCTGCACGGCCTTGAGGTTGTTGGGTTGTACCCAGTCGAGAATGGCTTGGACTTTAGTTGGGTCCATGGAGAAGCCAGCAGGGGAGATGATGTATCCCAGAAATGACACCTTCTGTACCTCAAATTCGCATTTCTCCAACTTGGCAAAGAGATGATAGTCTCCAAGTTTTTGGAGAACCTGCTTAACATGACTCCGATGCAAGGACAGCGACTGAGAGTATATCAGGATGTCATCCAAATAGACAACCACAAAGTGGTCGAGAAATTCACAGAGAACTTCATTAATCAATTCTTGAAATACAGCAGGTGCATTACTGAGGCCAAACGGCATGAATCTGGTCATGCCATTTGGCCTCAGTAATGCACCTGCCGCGAGTACCGCCGCGGCTTGTGACAGCAGGTTGCACTTTATTCGTATTTTCCAATCATTTGGAGTAATATTTTCTGGACATAACTCCACATATACACACATGAGAACAGAGTAATGTGTGTAAAAAAATATACTGATATGATGCTCAAACTTGGATGTTATTGATACAAAAATGCATGCTTATAATGTTATTTTTTTCTTCCACTATGTTAGCTAGAGGTGAGGAGGCAGAGAGTGACCTAGAAGAGGAGGCCACATGGGAAAAAACCTGTGAAGGCGCGAATAAGAGCAGCCCCAGGAGGAAGAAGCAAGTGGTAGTGGGCAGGGGACAAATTTCAAAGATTTCTATCTAAAATGAATGAAAGCAATATCATTTTGAAGGGACACATGCTGGAAATAAATTGCACCCTTAAAAGAATGCAGTCAACATGGGACTGACTCACTCTGTTGTTTCCTACCTTCGTAATGCACATCCTGACCCATAGCCACCTTTTTCCCCATGCCTCTTTATCCCACATCTTTCCCCGGTGCCACCTTATACCCGTCCTGCCCCTGTGCCACCTTTTTCCCCTTCAGCCTATATGCATCCACTTTATCCACATTACCATCCCCAACCTGTTTACCCTCAATATTATCAGCCACCAGTTTACCCTCCTGCCCCATTACCGTCTTCAGCCCTTCTATCCCTGTTGCCGCTACTGCCTCTCCTGCTCCTACTTTCCCTACTGCCCCTGTTGCTCCTCCTGCCTCTGTTGTCTCTACTGCCCCTGTACCACCTGCTACTTGGGTGAACCGAAGGCATCTTTGATCGCGTAGAACAGGGAAAATTGGGCCAGGGGCAAGTGAGTGAGAGAAAGCTAATGAATCGGTGTTTTTGACTGTTTCAAAAAATAAAATGTTTAGAAACCAAATATTTTTTCCTTGTTTCTTTGTACATATATTCTAATTATTCTATTTTAAGCTACAATAAAGATGTCGATATTGTCCCCTGCAATGCCTAAAATGACCAATGTCCACTATAGAACCTAAACAACAGCAGTCAAAGTGGCTTTATATCAATCAATGTGCTCCAGAGTGTTCTTAATGTTTACCATATTACCTAATGTTCCCAATAGCCTAAATACAACATATCCAGTAATCTAGCACGATTTAGGATTCAATAATAAATTATACTTGTACATAAAAATTCACAAACCAACCAAAAAGAAAATGGTGTGACTTAAGAGCACATTTAAAATACTGATTTCCAGCTACAACAGCACAATTTCCATGAGAGCTGCCTTGCTGCAATGTTGACACATTTGATTGAACAGGAAAGTCCCAACAACACAGAAATGATTTGATGGAATGGCTCTCATATGACAGAGGAGTGTCACCTCTTTACTTCAGTGTGTCAGTGGAAATTGAGTTCTTATGAATAGTACACTTTACCAGATACTCGCAACCCTAAGCATCCATCCTGCAGTACTTTAAAATATTGGCAAGATTTGAAAAATGGTGGATGTCATCCATTCACAATGGACAGGTAAAAGGGTAGAAAAGCTCACAGCATATCATTATTCAATCTATGGTTACACAAACTATCTCCTCTAGATGTATTAACAACTATTACATTTAATTCACATGACCAGTTTATGTCACAATATTCACAGTGTGGGAACCATGCATTTTCCTATAAGAGCAACCTGAAGACTAAGTACTAGTGCTGCATTCGTCTTTGCATAAAAAGCTTACCTTTGTATATGTTTTACTTAAGAACAATAATTTCAAAGAATAATAAATTGAGTTATTTTAGATAGAAAAGCTGTCAAAGTGTAAAGAAACATGTACAAACCACACTCAAAATTGCGTAAAATGGAAATATGTCATCAACTAATAACTTACATGAGAACAACTGTTTGGCATTCTACTGTAAATTACATTTTAATTGATTATACCATATATACTCGAGTGTAAGCCGACCCGATTATAAGCCGAGGTACCTAATTTTACCACAAAAAACTGGGAAAACTTATTGACTCGAGTATAAGCCTAGGGTGGGAAATGACTTGCTTCTTTTAATAAGCTCAGGCTCCTAAAATGTTTCCAAATGTACCAAAAAATCAGCAACCATATTAGTAAGTTGTATATATAGTGTATATAGCGCTTACATGGGATAGCAGATGCCACAATTTGGAAAATATTGGAGAGGATATGTTTGTCATTAAAAATTAATAGATAAACTGCTCACCCCAGGTACTGCGCCTGTCTCCTACTAGGCTGTCTTTAGGACAGTACACACACATCTTGCATCTTTGTCTCATTGACGAGGAGCTCTGGATGTGTCCCCCTGTGTTTACTCTCCTCTGTGCCTGGTAGGGAGGGAGGGATTTTCTTCAGCACTTAACTTCCACAGTGGAACGCATGTGCGTTCCACTAACATGAAGTTCGGCATTTGGAACGCAAATGCTGAACTTCCTGTCAGTGGAACGCACATGCATTTCACTGCGTAAGTTAAGAGCTGAGAGAACGGGACTCGCTCAAGTATAAGCCGAGGGGGGGCTTTTTCAGCATAAAAAATGTGCTGAAAAAGTCGGCTTATACTCGAGTATATACGGTGTGTGTGTGTCTATATATAGGTGCGTACAATCAGCTGCTGGCCGGAAGGCAAACTGTCACATACAAGTTGGTAATCTGGACAAGGTACCTGTGCAAGAAAATCTGCATAATTATCTGTACAAAGCTTGGAAATCACAAGGACTTGTGAATAATATCAGCTGCTGCCTGAGAGCGGTGTTTTGCATGGGGACGGCTGCCCAAGACCAAGAACTACTGCATACTGCACCTGCTGGTTTACCTGTTCCTGACACACTAGATGGAGCTGTGATTCCCTCCTGGAGACCCTGATACAGATAAGCTGGTTTTATATTACCTTTCGGTACGCTTCCACCTATTACATTGTTACCTGGTTAACTTCATCATACAGCCTCTATTTATCCCTGTCTCTTTGCTGGTATATAATTGGAGAGCTTGTGGGCTGGGACACTGGTCCAGCCAGCTCCGTTTGAGCAGTAACTGCATATGCATTTTTATTGTGACATTGGAGTTAATTCTCTGTACACCAGAGTCTGATACGGTTGTTCAATCTGTGTCTAGCATTTGGATTTAAGAACTGGATTTATTGCATACACTGTTGAATACCAACCCAGAGACTTGCACTTTATCCTCATGCCTATTCATCTGTTCCCACTTTGTTTAGCATAATCTGCGAACATCACCAGTGCGCCATCCATCTGTTGCACCTATCACTTTTATTTCCGGCCTTACCAGCCAGAGTTTTGTAGGAAGGCTGCCTCCTCACGTGGAAGAGGTGTATATGTGGGTTTGAACTATACTACTTTATATGCACAATACTGTTTTGAGCGCCAGTGTTTACATCTTATATCTACATTATATATATATATATATATATATATATATATATATATATATATATATATATGTATATATATATATAATCTATTATATAAATGCCTAGTGGTGTGTGTGGAAAAAAAAACCAAGCTGCAGCGCCAGAGTTATACACTGACCTATAGATTTCTTGAAGGAGAAGTGACAGTTGGGAGTGGTTGGTGGTTGCCGGGGGTGACAGTGTGGAGTTTTTAACACCTTAAGTAGCTTGATGAAGGATGTGACGATGAAGATGAAGGAAGAGGTGATGGAGAAAAATGATGAGGTGGTGACATGTGGACAAAACCACGTTAAAAAAGAGCGCTTGCGTCGGGAAATAACGCTCTTCCCCTGAGGAGGCCTGGGCTAGGCCCAAATGCATGACAAGAACCTTTTTAACACCTTAAGTAGCTTGATTTGACTAGAATGCATGAGTATCATGCACGGGTTAACATATATATATATATAGCGATTTTTTTTGTTAGCACAATTGGAATCAGAATATTGTATCCTCTGTCCCTGCTCTAATCAGCCTGTGACTGCACCCTGCTCTCTCCCGATGGATTGCTGTGGAGGCGTGTATTTATAATCTTCAAGTATCGCGAGAACCGAGCCCCGAGATCCGACGACGTCACAATGACGTTCGGCCTCGATTTGGATTCCGAGCAGGCGGGAGAGGCTCGGTACTCGGTACCCAAAGTTCGGGTGGGTTCGGTTCTCGGGGAACCGAGCCCGACCATCTCTAGTTACTACAGACAGAATAAATACACATTGTGCTTCAGAAACATATGCAAATAGGTTTAAGACACTGATCATTTTTTTTAAACTAAGTACATTGACAAACAGATTATGTTGATTAAGAAACATATAATAGTAACAATCAATGTATATAAAAAATAAATGTTTTAAAATGTTTCATATTTATTTTCACACCAAGAGAACTATGTTTATGCTTTTGCAATTACATATGAATATATAATAAATATATAGTCTTAGTAAAATGAAAGAATCCATAAAATACCATAAAAAGCTAGGAGATGATAATGTTATAAACAGAATGAAACAAGCAAGCAGTCAGAACAATGGTGCTAAATGCAACATACATGTATCCTCTATATTCTGTAGAAATAACAGGAAAACTAAAGCAGACAACCACTTACTGCTGACTACATTAGGTGCTTGTTTTCTAAAGTATAGTTCTGCGTGGGGTCTAATATAATGCCACACTTCAGTCACACTCTTTCAAGATACAATGCTAGTAATGCTGAAAAAAGGAGGAGACAGAAAATAACTAGCTCATCTGAAGTTGTTGATTTTCCTCAACATACCTGGTTAGAATGGTCTTGTTAAATATATTGTTTAGACAAATGGGGCCTGATTAATCAAGGGATGTATACTGAACGCAGCTTGCGTTTGTATTAAAATGCACGTAAATCAGATTTACGTATGTCCGAATTCAACAAGGAGCAGATCTCAAGATAAGCTGCCTGATGAATTCGATAGCAAAGTAATTTACGTGACGTAAAAATTGACATGGTGCACCACTGCGTCTACATGCCTATGTCTTTGGTTCCCTAGGTACTTTGCAGGCACACGTATGTATGAGCATGCTGTGCATTTGTATTGCCAGCCTGTTATAAATAGGTCCATTGATGCTTAAGAGCTCACTTTGCAGCAGAGCTCTTATGAGCTACTTTAGAGTTGTCTAACAGGGCTTTTTATTTTGCAAACAATCTAAGGATCTGTTACAGATAAAGACCCTGAATTTAGATGACCAATAAAAAGAGTCAATGAGAGTTGTGTTTTTAGTTCAATTAAAAATATTTTACCCTTGTGTCTGTGTTTTATTTACATTTTTTCTTTGAAGCACTACAGGTCTCAACAGGCCCTAGATGCAAGGGCATACTGGCACTTGTGGTTCCCCAAGTGCCAACATGCCCTGACAGCCATAGGTATTCTGATGCTTGCAGTACTACAGGCGCCAGCTTGACCAGACACTTAATGACATCCTGGGACCTGTAGTGCACCAGGGACAAAATGCATTTTTACATTAATTACATTACTATTACCCCACATTCACCACCCAGGGGTGTGGGAAGATCCCTAGTGCTATCAGCACAGGGATGGGTTCATCTGAGATGACAGCTGCAATTTTTTTTGTGGCAGACCCCATCTCCCTAAGGAATATAGCCCAGTGCTGTGGGTTTCCCTGCTATGGTGTCAACAGACCAGGTTACTGCTGGTAATAATAATATCACAAATGACCCCCTGCTTTTTTGCACATGCACATTTTGTTTTCACTATTAACAAAACTTTTTTTATTTAACTTTTAAGCAATGAAACAAAATTGAAAATGAATAATGTAAGTGCAATAAATGTAATAAATAATTAATGTTTCTTTTTGTTTGTTTTTTTTTTATATATTTTTTTGTTTTATTTGCATTAATATAACCAGATGTGGGTTATGTGTGGGGGTAAAAATATTATTATGCCTATGATAGCACCTTTGGAATGGACACTTTGTCAAGTCTAGGGTAAAGCATATTTTGGAAGAAAGTCTTTCAGAGGGCTACACTTTTATGCTGGCAAAGCAAAAGTTAAAATTATACCAAATAAAAAAATCCAGATACTTACTTTCTTCTAAAGCACCAGTGGATCCTCCTCTGCCTGTTGATTTAGTGTTGAAGTAAAGAGGAAGGGGGAATACAAAACAGTTTTGGGCTCCACCTCCTGGGCCTCCTTCTGCTGGGGCTCCTACTCCTGCCTCTCAACTTCATGGGCCTCCTCCTCATGGTCTTTCTCCTGGTTCTCCTCCTCCTGACGCTCCTCCAGGAGCTTCTACTGCTGCCGACAGTGGCAATGACGGATGCTGAGGTCTCATATTTGAATAAATATGACCCTTTAGTTTATATAGAAATGTTATCTCTGTCTCAAACATACATAGAGACATCCCGATAATGTTAGGTTGTAATATGAAATATCCAATACTACACATTTAACCTCAAAGGACAAATAAGCACACATCTACACCACTTTCATATGTACTTGACCTGAGAGGCTTATATTCATCACAAACTGATTTAGCTATATCACTATTAACTATAGAAAAAAGGAACTGCGCTCAACCCCAACCCGGCAAGAGCAGCAATACTCAGGAATCCCTTCCTGTGAAAAGACCAAATACACAAACCAACGTATCGCGCTCAATTATCTAAGGTACACTGATAGTTGAATGAAAGTTAGTGTCAATGGTGAATATAAAGATATGGTGTGATACAATAGTGCAAAATCTGAATCCCTTCTTATATGACCAGGGATAGACCTATATCGTTATATAGTAAACAAATGACTAAAATGCATTGATCAGTGATTAATTGTTGTCTTTACAGCTTTAAGGATAATAGTGTGTATCATTAGACAATATTGGCAACCATAAAGAAATACTTCAGTATATAGAATTTAATAACTAAAACAAAATCAATACAGAACACCTAAAAACAACAGAGCAGTATAATTAAAACGTCATATGTACTAAATTGTCCACGATAAAAAAGGGCTATCACAGGCAATCCTCAATGATGAGGAAAAAATGTCCATATAAATTCCTTGGTGTCCCAATCACACAGATAGTATCAGACACAATTGTTAGAAATAAGGCACAGTTGATTGATGCCACTCTACTCGCAGCGAATCCAGCCTGGATATGGATGTAAATTCAAATACCTGATACCAGTAGGTTATCCAGGGCGGGTCGTAGTGTGAATGAAGCGGTGGCTAGCGATGGAGCGATAGCGATTAACTAGAAGGTGTTATACTTTGTGCAAGGGAGTTTATTAGAAGCTATCTTGCTTTGTAATGGGCCAGATATAGCAGTAAGATTATTTCTAAGTATAACAAAGTGAGATTAATAGAGAACCTACGCCTATCAACCTCAGCCCTCAGGTCTGCGAGAAGTCTGTGCTGTCTCCTCCTCAAATTGCTCCATAAAAGCTATCAGACCTGATATCCATTGAATGGATTGGCCAGGTTCAGCCATGAAAACTATCCTTCTAGATATGCATCTCCAGTGTGCGCCTTTAAAAATGTATATTTCATGTCTTATTTCTTGAAAGTGTTCATCATTTATTTTCTCTGGATCATCTGTGTCATGAAAAAGGTGCAACACTGGGGTCCAAATTGAGTATTTAGGGTCAGGCAGTACCCTCCAGACTAAGCTCTCAGGTAGTCCAATATTAACCTATTGTCTTGTGTAAATGTAAAAATGTGCTGGGTTCTGGCACCATTTGATACACCTTTCTTCAGGAGGATGGCCACAATACTCTCAAATACATTTTTGTATTGGGTGTAAACCCCTACAGTCACGAGTTGCTCTTTTCTTTATTTGGTTGAGTTAAACTTTCATATTGGAAATTTTCTCATTATGTATAATGATCTCTACATTACTATTGGCGTGAGTCTGGTTCTTCCAGACCTCGCTTTCCTTTCTAGACTGGTACACATCTATAGCCTACAATAAAAGAAAATAACTTGCAATCAATATACTTTCTGCTAATATCATTGAACACCATTCTAGTGTCTTTTGGGCCTTTAAGTAACTTGTAAAATACATTTTGCTCAGACTCTTGTCTGAAGATCTTGGAGAGGGAAGCGTGTATTCAGGTGTCATTTCCCTATACTTTCACTGCCATGGGAATCGTCAATAAGAATTGATAAGGATCCTTGCATCTTGGTTCAAGACTTCTCCTGAAGTGCTTCTCATGACCACCCAGTCCCCTGGTTGAAGTTTGTGGGTACCTATATCAAAATTAGGGTCTGGAATGGAACAGTACACTTGACCATGTATTTCAGTTAGTTGTTTCTCTAATAAAGCAATATAGTTCAACAAATCACCATGTATTCTGTTGTTGCTGTGGAAAATAAAAGCCTGTTCTGTGTGCTGTGTGCTGGATATCATATGATACAAAACCTTTGTCTTTCCTAGGAATGTTTCTTACTAAGTGCAGGGCCATAGGCAAACATAAAATCCATGGCAGGCCTGTTTCAGCCCTTACTTTCTGCATTTTCAATTTCAGAGTACCATTAAGGTGCTCCACACATACCCGAACTTTGGGGTCTGTAGGGGGTGTGAAGAGCAGATATGATTCCCATGTCTTTTAACAGCTCCTGGAATCCTTGCCCCGTAAAGTGTGTCCCTCTGTCACTTTCAATGACCTCTGGTACCTCATATCTGCAGTTTACCTCACTCACAATTTTCTTGGCTACTTTTTTAGTATTTGCTTTCCTATACGGCCATGCCTCCTACCAGTGACTAAAGAGGTTGACACAAGCAAGCACATACTCATTGCCCGAGCATTTGGGAAGTTGTATAAAGTCTATATGTATCCTCTGAACGGGATACTGTGTCTGGGGTGTGCTTTTCCATGGAGTTGGGACAGACTTACCTAGGTTATTCTGTGCACAGATTAGGCATCCTGCCACTAACGCTTGTGCTGCTTGGGCGAACCCTGGTGCTATCCATAACCTGCTAGTAAGTACAACCATAGCATCTTTCCCCAGATGCACTTTCCCATGTGCTATATTTGCCATAATGGGATAAAGTGCTTTTGGCAGACACAAGCGCTGATCTTTACACCACTCTCCTTGCACTCCTATTGCTCCATGTTTTAACCAAGCCTTTTTCTCATTCTCTGTTGCTTGTTTCTGCATAATTTGGAGTGTGTTATGGTTAAACTTGGGGTCAGGAGTCACCATGTAAATAGACACCCTTTGGGGTACTGGGGATATGGCAGCTTACAGTCTATTTCCCTTAGCTTCAGGAATAATGTCTCTTGTATGCGCCTTCACCTTCAACACTGACAGTTTGGAGGGCAGCTGGAATGCGGTGAATAGTGCCCTGATATGTTCAGCTTCTAGTGCTGACATGTGACTCGGTAGAGTCTGTTGAATTACTATTTCTGTCAAAAAGGGTGATGTCTGCATCTGGTAATGGCGCATTTTTAATGTCAAATAAAACCATAGATTATCGCGTCATTAGTTCTACACAATCATGTTCAGAAAACTTTTGTGTGTATATTTTTTCTTCTTGTTCAAACTAGGATTCACCCAGATCCTTAAGGGAACCCTGACATGTCCTCCCATCTTTTGAAACATGCAAAAATAATGTAGTACGAGTCAACATTGTGCACCGTTTAAGTGTAACATTACTGGTAGTGCTACTTCATATTCAGTAAGTCTGGCCGGTGTCAAATGTTTTGTTTGTGTTTGGTTTAAAATTTCTGTTACTGCATGTGGCACTATTAAGGTAACTGGGTGTCCTAGCATAATCTATACTCTTTTCAAGCACTACAGCTGCTGGAGCTACTGCTTTTGCGCAGGTAGGTGCTAATCGTATGATTTGATCTATTTGTACAGAGTAGTATGCAAGTGGCCTCAGCTTGCAACCATATATCTGTGTCAGTACCCCTTGTGCATGTGCACTGACTTCATGACAAAATAATGTAAAAGGCTTGTCATAATCTGACAAAGCCAGTACTGGCGCTCAAGTTATTTCAGCTTACAATTGGTTAAACTGCTAATGCAGGAGCATGGATAATAGCTCATAAAGTCTTGAGTCTTTTCTTAATTTATGTACAGACATTGAATTCCCAACAATGCGTTACCTTACCCAAGATACAAAGAAGTATTTACAGTATATCGCGATTACAGTACAGTAAATAAGGGCAATGAATGTGTTTACAACACTGATTGACTTAAAACTATTGTGAGGATAAAAATAAAAAACCTTTTGTTATCTACCATAATTTGACATTACATTGCATTACTTTCTTTCAAACCATCTAATATTGCAAACTTTTCTTCATTGGGAATTGGATAAATTCAATCTGGATTGCCTAAAAGGGTTTTTCTCTGTAGCTGGAGACCTTCTGTGAAGAGAAAAAACTTTGTATAAAGATTAATATTTATTCATTAGGGATTACAGTAATTGTCATTAATTCACATTTCCCAATCTGCATGTAACATACTTGTCAGTATCAGTACACCCTTATTAGGTAACCAATGAACATTTTTGTGCAGCGAACAACTGCTAATAAGACACTTGTTTATGTGTTTCTCTGTGTAACTTAACTGTGACACTATGCGTAGCCCCCTTGAATGACTCTGATGTGTCTTCCTGGTTTTCAAACATTCAATCAACCAGTTATCAAAAGGTTCCAGGTATTCAGACATTTTAAAAGCAACACTGCTCCTCTCATAAATCAGAGTACTCTCGTTAGACACCTCACATTGCGTGTGCAAATCACTCAGCATTTTCTCAACAGAATCTCCCATCACCAAATATTTACACATATTTTCAGATTCACTTAAACAAGTCTCGCTCACAGATGGCATTTTATCTTGCATCATTTCTTTATGTGCATAATAAACGCCCCTGATTTCTGAGAACATTCATCAGTGCCATTTTCATACAGGTTAGAACCGCTTGTAATATCTACATGTAAAAGCTTTCTCCTAGCTTTCTCTTTTAACTTAAAGTGAAAGCTATGTTTCTCAAATTGACAGACAAAATTATTTTGTTTAAATACAGAAAAACGGCTTGTTGGACACCAGCCAGCTGGAGGTCCGTGTTTTCTCCTGACACTATCTGTACATTACTTACAGTCTTGCCAGTTCGCTGATTTGTCCAGTGATTGACCAAATATTTTAAAACTTGTTTTCCATCTCTTCAAAAGCTTACAATTAAGCAATGTAGGCATTACATTTACAAATGTACAACTTTTTCAACCTTGAAACATGACTCTTGTAAAACAGCCAAGACAGACAAACACGGATCTCCCTCACACACAGTAAGACATAGACAAAAACTCACTTACAGAGAAAAAACAATTAATTCATATCTTTCAGAATACTGCTGTGGGACTACAAGACCCAGCATTAAAACTAAATACAAGTCAGCTTCAATATGTTATTACTACTCACCACTCCAGACACATTTCAGTTACTCTTGAATTAATGAAGCATACACGAAGAACCTTTTTATCAATTCTACATACATTGTCAGATAACAAAAAACAGAGTCCTTCTAGAAGATTTCTTACACACTGTACCGATAGGGGGAATGAGATTTGCAGGTTCCCCGCTGTTCATAACACCCACTCTTACCTCAACACACTGAAATCTTTTGCACAGAATAAGGGGGGGCACATTCCACTCTTTCAGCTGTGCAGCATCAAACATACATTTATAGTACACAACCTACTTGATTCATTCCTTGGCTATCTCCGCTTTCTTGAAAACTTACTTGCAGACCTTCTACTGCCCCCATTTCCTAAAATCTTTGCGCATCATGTCTGTGGGGGAGCTGCTGTTATTTTTCTGTTTACTATCTATATTTTCCATATTGACAGTATTCTGTTGAGTTTTAATAGGGACTCTGAGCTATTGTCTGTGGGTTGTCCTGGTAGTAGACGTCCCGTTCTGTGGACTCCTTCCAGTGGATGTCCGGTTCTGTGGACTCCTTGCAGTGGATGTCTGGTTCTGTGGACTCCTTACAGTGGATGTCCGGTTCTGTGGACTCCTCATACTGGATGTCCGTTTCTGTGGACTCCTTATACTAGACGTCCATGCAAAATAGCCTTTTTGACAGTATCTGGGACGAAGGTCTGTGAAATTCTTCTAAACTTTCAAACAACAAGATAATAATCAATAACTTCTACAAACTAGCTGTATTTAAGCTTTCTTTAAGCTGTGCAAGGACAAAATGACTGATAGGCAACAAGATGGTGTCCGCTCAGCAAACCCACATTTCTCAAGATCTTCTAACATGATATGTTGCTATTGTTATGGTACAATATTTGACAATTGAATCTATGAGCCTGATTCATTATGGCAAGCAAAGCCAAAAAAGGTGTAAATTTGCACCTTGGTAAAACCAGGTAAATTTACCATGTGGTGCCAGATTTATAGTTGGGGTATGGTATGTCGTAGATTACTTTTAAAATAAAGCTATCAAGTATTTGTGTGTTACAAGAAAAGCAAACAGTATTTTCCTTATGTGCAAAATAATAAACTAATTTCAGCCCCTTATGTTGTAACATGTACCATATTGCAAAGAGTATTAATAGATAACATATAGAGTAGAATACATAAGCAAGACTTTGAAAAACTTACACAAAAACATAAAACACATAATACTAATGTATGAAAGCAAGTGATTAACTTTTCAACAGGCACATATAATTTTAAAACAGACAAGCATTGGCAATGTGAAACATTGCTATATTACAAATGTATGAATACAAATTTGGCAACAATTACAATTTAAACCATTCACATTTGCATGCAGTGTAAGAAGAAAAAGGAAAAATCCTCTTTACAAGGAAATATATAAATTTCAATTAGCAATCCAAGTAGCAGATAGAAGACGTTGGATTTAATGTGCAGACGAAAAGGCACAATAGTAATCTCCCTACATGGGTCTTATATAGTGGTGTATAATGAGGTGAGTGTATGCAGGTGTTTGCTGGAAGGTGGGTCAAACTTCTATTAGCTAAAGCATGTATGAAGCTGTGGTCATGGCTATCAGCAGTGACTTAGACTAGAACCCGGACAGGCGCAGACTTTCGTTTGAAAACAGTGTACGTCTGCGTTCGCCGGAGTTTGAATTTGAAGTAGGTGCAGGGGATATGGAGGTAAAAATTTTTGCATCCTCCAATAAAAGGAGCATGGCAGATCACGGCACTAGTGTGGACTAGGCACCTTCAGATATCAATTTATGCATCAAATTTTAAAAACAGTGTCACGATCGCCCAGCCTGTCCCAGATACAGAAATCTGAACAGTTGGCCGTGACTGGTGTCACCTTAGTCACTTAGTAGTGAACACACCTTTTCTACCAACAAGAAGGATTTATTATGGTGCCCTTACGTTCACCGTTTAATGTTTCACACTTAAATCACAGACACATGTAGCATGAACCTCCATGGCTTTGTAAGTTCACAAAAAATCATGGAGAACCCATTACATTAAATTTATTTAATCTGAAAAATGTTTCAAAGGCTTAGTTACAAAAAAGTTAATGACAAGACATACAAAAAAATTGCACAAGTAAGTTTCAGAAAGTAAAATAGGAAATAAAACCAGAGTCACTACTTACTAGTTAAGTCTTGGTGTGTGAAGGAAAACAACTGAGAAACATGGGACATTTCAGTCTTGATAGGCCTGCTCATGAAAATGCACATGTTATTGTCTAAGGCAGAAAGTTTTAAACCTTTTCCACATAGCTTTCACCCCCCACCTTTGGAGTTTAGCTGTCAATAAGGACAGATTGATCTCCCAAATGTCACAGGGCTTTCAAGTTAGCTATGGATGTCTTGAGATCATAAATGTTCACAGGACCTGAATTCGCACCTCTGCTCGTTCTGCTTGGCTAGATGGTTTACAACTTTGGGGCTTCAAATTTCTCAGAGATGCCTATCTCTCCCTGGTGTGGCTAATTTCAACAGATTGTTGACACTTGCAGTTCAGACTCATGTCATCTAGCAAAGCACACGTTGAGATTACATTACAGGGTTACATACAATATACATTGTCATACATGAATTCAACAGAAAATAACAATCAGTCACTAGATATACTCCATAATCGTCACAAACAGTATTTTTTTTTGGGGGGGAGGTAATTATTTTAATGGGGTGGGGTACATTACTATGATGCTTTTAATAACGACACTGAGTATATAGTCATATAAAATCCAATTGGCATAAAAGCGACCTGCTTGAAATGCTTACATTAATAGAGACACAGAACACCTCCGAAAACACTACCTTGCAGAGTGCTATAAATTCCAAACTGTCTGCATGCCAGCACTTCTGTTTTACAACACAAAACAGAGAGACTTTGTGAATTTAAAGCAGCAAGGCAGGACCCCACAACTTGACAGTTTATTTTAAGGGTTAGGGTTAAGCAGTCTGCAAGGTATTATATATGTCTTTATACTCAGTGTTGTTATTAAAAGCATCGGATTAACCATTACCACCATTTTAAATGAGCATGGAGTATTTGAGAAGGTCAAATTCAAGGGGGCATTTCATTATAGGTGGCATATTTCATCCTTCAAAAACTTTTTATTACATGCCTTGCAGTTGGCTGAAAGTGCACCTTTGACTATACTTATTTTTTAATTTTTGTTATGGTCTGCAGTGACAAAAGACAGTAGCAACACAAAAAGTATTGAAGCCACTTAGAAAGAAAACAGGGGGCCTAGTGGTTAGCACTTCATGCCTCACAGCACTGGGGTCATGAGTTCGATTCCCGACCATGGCCTTATCTGTATTGAGTTTGTATGTTCTCCCTGTGTTTGCGTGGGTTTCCTCCGGGTACTCTGGTTTCCTCCCACACTCCAAAAACATACTAGTAGGTTAATTGGTTGCTAACAAAATTGACCCTATTCTCTCTCTGTGTCTGTCTGTCTGTCTGCCTGTGTGTGTATGTTAGGGAAATTAGACTGTAAGCTCCAATGGGGCAGGGACTGATGTGAATAAGTTCTCTGTACAGCGCTGTGGAATTTATGGCGCTATATTAATAACTGATGATGATGATGATTGTGCTTGGGAGGGATGAAAAAAATCCCAAATTTCCAATTTGGTAGTGTTGATTTTGAAATTTGAAAGGGCAAAAAAATGGTGAATCTCCTGTAATAAGTTAGGAAGGGAGATCAAAGGATTTGTCACTGTGAGCAGAATATAATTCGCGTAAAACATCATTTTATGATTACCAGTATCTAGAGCTATACCAGTGATATCCTGGTTTAAGCGGATTCTAGTGGCTAGGGGTACCATAATGAGAGCAAAAAGGAAGCGGGGATATTGGGCAACCTTGTCGGGTCTTGTCATAGGCTTGAATGGGGAAGGAGGAGCACCTGTTCACCTGGATATAGTGGGGTTATGGTACAAAGGCGAAACAATGGAGAGAAATCAGTCTCCGAAGCCATATGAAGCGAGTGCATTCATCATAAAAGAAACTTGGTCAAAGGCCTTCTCAGCATCGAGAAGGACGACAACCTTGACATAATGGATCAATAATCTATCTTATTTTGTCCGCAGCCTGGGAAAGAACTGACTTGATTAGGGTGGATAAGGTCGGGAAGACTGTATTAACATGTTTTGCCAGTATTTTAGCAAAAATCTTGAAGTCAACATTCAATAAAGAAATGTGACAATAGCTGCTACAAAGGGAGGGGTCCCTTCCTTTGGGATGATAGAGATCTGAGCATGCTTGGTAGCGGGGTCAAGTGAGTCTCCATCTAAGATGAAGTTACGCTCGGTACACACTACAGGTTTTGCAGCTGACAATTGGGTCAATCCAGCAATAAACGACTGTCTGGTACAATTTCGCATTAGTGTGTATACTTGAACAATGAACGACTGTCTTTTCAAAGTACCGATTGTTGTTTCATTTGATTATTCAGCAGAAATATAAATCTCAGTCCAACCGCCTTCCAGTTCTACAATGTGTAGAAAATCACTTTTCACCAATTGCTTGACAACTGCTAATAGTTCCTCAAACAGCGACTCCTTTATGGGTGTGTAAATTTAAACTTTTGATGTTCTCTTTACCTCTCCAACATGGATATGTATTGCATACCATGGATAATTTTTAACCTGCATCCACCCTGATAGATGTGTAGTGAACATGATAATTGGTTTTTCCTTTATTTGAAGTCTATCTTTCTAGCATGCTCACCAAATAAACCACAAAGTTGTTATCAATAGCATTTATTTTTAAACAATATCCAGTGAAATGGATGTAGAAAACAAAGAAATAGCAAAACTTCTTAATCCACTAACATATTTAACCTTTACCCTGGCTACTGCATTCTAACATTACTGCCTCATATATTTGAAACAATTCCAGATAATTTTTCTCCAGTTTGTAGAACTTTTTTTTACCATCACTGATGTTAGCGTTTAATGTTTTAAAATAATCATTCAGCTTTTCCATATTCTCGACCACACCTTTTCCATCACTGGAAATACTATTAGTATTAGTGCATGTTGCATCATTCTCTCCTTCTGAACTTTCGTCAGATGAAGAACAGACAAATATTGTTTATAGAAGAAATGGAGCCCAACTTAGTTTCTACCAGAGGAACTATTATCATTTGCTCCCCTTGGACACTGCTTGAAATCACTTTATGCTGATGTCCCTCGTGGGTCTGGCCAGGCATGCTGCCATGCTGGTCCATACCAACTGAAATATACACGCCATTTTTTTAAGTAACAGAAAAGGGTGTTCCTTTTGTTTTGTTTAAGGTTTAAACGGTTTTTAATTGCCTTCTTTTTCATTCCACTATTATTTCTCCAATTTATTTTGTAGTCGCCAGTGATCCCTTGAAAAAGCGAAGGCGAAACATACGTCGGGACTTTAGGCGTCATTACTGACGTCATAGACCCGGAAGTAGCAGCCGACAATGCGATCTTGCTGTGCATATCGACATTGTCCGCATATACAATCTCTGTTTACTAAGACCTCCAAATTCTATTTAAAGAATGAGGTGCATAGATTATATTACATTTGGTAGATATCTTGAGGAGTCATATTATAATTGAGGTCTATGCGGCTGAATATAGGAGCATCTTTTGGAGAGTATGCAACTTGCACTAATGAGATCTAGCCATATATCCCAGGATGCAATGTTATGTGAGAGTGTATTTTAGATATTAACCATCTCTAATTATAACAGATGATGTATGTGCACTAATATAAATTTCGTTGGTTATCCCATCTCTCTCATTTTGTATGTACACAACCACATGGGAGACATACAGAATATCTCTTTGAGTGAGACAATTCATGGCAATAATGTTTTAAAATTATAAAATATGCAAATATATCCTAAAATGCCATACCGATAATGACTATGTTAATGCAGCTTTAGGCAAATATACATTGTGGCTATTTCAATAATTTCACATCACATTGCTTACAGCCTAGTTTGGGTTCCAGCATCTCATACTCACCATTAGCTCACTGCCCAGGGCATTTGAGTGCAGGCAATAACTCACATCTGATTATGCATACAGATTTGTAGTTCATAGTGACCTCTTTTACTGCGGCTATAGTTCATAGTGGCCTCTTTTACTGCGGCTACTACTGAAGGGTCTATTGTTTTAATTCACTATTTTTCTATTTCTTTCACTTGTTTTTAATATTTCACCCAAATTCTCTAAAGAAAGGATTCGGCCCGGATACATATATGTACACAGGTGATTTCAACCACATATATTAATGGACTGGAGTGCCCTACAGTATTCTTTTGAACTCCAAGTCTTTCTCTTTCATTTGTCACAGCAACTTCTTTAATTTTAATTTTTTGAGTAGCTGCGCAGCACACTTCTTTGTGCCTTCTTCTTTCTGTAAATAGATGTCAAACTTTTATTAATCATACTAATCGTTACATTACCATTACTTACTAACAGCATTTACTAACTAGTTTTAAACATTTTTAATAACCACTTTTAATGCTCACTTTTTTTAATGTTCTTTTGGACTCTCAAAAGCCTTTTGCTCTTTATTTTTTAAGTCTGACCACCGTTTTGGGATTTGGAATTTTGTCCTTTTTTTCCCGAGTTTATCTCTGATCTGAATTACGAGTTTCTGCTTTACTTCTTTTCTAAGATTAACTTTTTGGTATTTTCACTTTTGACAGTCTTAGCTGTGCTGGTTCAGCACTCTCACTATAATCTCCATTTCCCTTGGGCTCATTGACTTTGCTCTTTAAATGTCTGGCTCAATCCTATACCTTTCAGCCACTACCACTCCACATGCAGCATCTAGTCATGGGAGGACAATGTGTTACCCCGCCAGCCTACAGGACTTCTACACCTATGGGTAGCACAAGCATGCCAAAGTATACAAGGAGTCAATCAACATTGGGAAACAGTGAACATTTCAATTATGAACAACTGTGACCCCTTCCCTTTTTTAAATGACACTTTTTTATGGTTTAAATGTTGAAGTGATCTGTTTAGTTTAGACTATTTCTTTTACCAATCTTCATATACTGTCTACGCAGAACTTGAACTATAGCATTACAAGTCTCTGGTATGATCAAACCCAGAGCTTGAGGTGAAATTGCTGTGCTGTATTTGAGATCAGTGAATGTCCTTCCCATGGCCAAATATCTCATTGTAGCAACCAGTCTCTGCTCTGCAGATATGGGTGTCCTTAAATAGGTGTCCTCTTTCTGGATAAGGGGGTAACAAATTAAAGCAGTTCAAGGAATTTGAGTTCATTCCTCAATTTGAAAATCAGGGTCATCAGGGTTGTTGTCCCGCGTCTCCTGTAGAAAAGGCATATGAGAAAATAAGTCTCTCCTCTGAAACCACACTGTGGTCCAACAGGTCCGATTCTTTCTCCTTCTTTCTCTCTGCGTCTGTGCTTGCTGTGTTCTTGCTATAGTGAGTAGCAAAAGATCACAAGCTTGCTGTTGTTCAACTGTGTAAATAAATCATAAATGGGCACTTGCGAAAGAACGTACACTATACACAAAGATGTGTTATATAATGAATGGCCATGATGTATTTCCTTTTCCTGAATCTGAGTTTGTTGGAGTTCTTTGCCAGTGATGTTCACCCCTTCATTTAAATGTATTCGTAATATCGCTGCAGGGAGGCCATATTTCATTTAAGTGTGTCTGAAATCACAATATTTTACAACGACGTTATGCCTGATAAAAATCGCTGGCACGACGGTTAGTCGCGCAAAAATCATTTAAAGTGTCATCCGATCGAAACTTCAGTGGCAGATACAATCGTTGTAGATAACACAGTGGTCGGGAAATTCTGTATTGTGTACCCAGCCTAAACCATGATGTAAGTTTATGGCCTGGGATAATAGCAAACTTCTTATAGAATACCGCTGGGAAGCTGTCGGGACCTGGGGCAGAAGCAACCTTCATAGTGAATGTTGGCAACAGTCTTCTCCTCGGTAATATCAGAACTAAGGTTCTTTATAGCTACTGGGGGGAGCTTGAGAAGATTACATGAGCGTAGGTAGTCATCAATCCGATCCTCAAGAACATGAGACGATAAGTGATTGCTTGACTTTCTTTAGATAAGCTTAACACATATTTTTTATTTCGGATGTCTGCAACATTTTTTGGTTATCCCAAAGCAGCAAAAACTGACATAACCTAAATCTTGACAAACAAATTACATCATCATTACTCTTTAGTAAATTGACTCTAGCTGTGGTTTGCCATTATTGGTGATATGTGGTAAGCTTTAGTAAGAGCACTAAAGTTTATGACATTTCATCAAGAAAAATTGTTCATTGCACTTTAGAGATAAGCAAACTTTTGTATTTTATTTTATTTTTTTTACATTTTTGTAACCGATCCGATTTTGGGTTCTTTGGGAGGTGATGAGATTTTTACTTTCTGATGAATACAGGTTTAACTCTTCCTCGCACAGATGTGAAATGAAAATGATTTAAACCATACCAACTATTCAGTCTTTTGTGTTAAGTTTCTTAACTACACTACTAAAATAACAGCTATAATCTGATTGGTTGGTGTAGCTGTCACAACCCATTTCGCCTACTAAAGGAGCAGTGTAATGTTTAGAGGTCCCTACTATTTTTATAAGTTCTACTTTTGCTCCTTTTACTTTTTTCCTCCACCCAGATAACTTTGCCTGAGACTATTGAAGATAAGTATCATGACCAATTCAGTTATGTTATTATTGAGTTTCTAGCAATTGCAATATAACCTGTCCATTTGATTCATCTGTAACCTCTCTGCATTCTTTGTTAGGACCTGTTGAATTATGGGGTATATTTATCTCATTAATTCTTTACATAGTGACATAGCTCCCTTTGTTATAGATAAAGGAGATATTACCCGCACCAGGTTGTTCAAAGCATATAGAAAACGTCCCTTCATTAGTTGATTATCCAATTACATTCAGAACATTGTCATAAATAGTTGTTTGAAGGGTGCACCCGAATACTTTAACATGAGTATACATACCAAATGTATACTTTCTTTTTCTCTTTTGGTATGTATAGTCCCCTTTATCTCTTCTTCACACAAAAGGATTTTTCTTCATATTTTGTCATACTATAAGAACTTGATATTTTCATACTGCATATTAATGGTCTTTGATTCTGAAAATGATACATTATGTTCCTTACAAATTAAGACATAATCTTTGCAGATAAGTGATTAGTATGTAGGAGGACAGTGTAGCTGCAAATTACAGGTTTAGAATCAGTTATATTGTTGATTAAGCTCATAATACTTTAGAGAGACACCAATTCAGAAAAGTGCAGTTTGATTTTGATTTTAAAAATAATTAGAACATTACTCTAAACATATTTAAAATCTTCACTGTCTGATTATCAAGCGAAAAAACAAGCTTTGCAATCAAGAGTGCTCCAGGCATATAGACAATAAGATAAAATGACATTCCTTGAACAATAAAATTGACTTTTCAATTCTAAACAGAGAACACAGAAAATGCCCTAAACAATTTCCTCTATCCAAAGTGCCCTTCTTATTAGGTTCTGTCCTAAAAAAAGAAACCACAGGAAATTGACTGCTTAGGTGATTGATAATGCTCACTATCTTTGTAGTTTTGAACCATCCCATTAATTAATGGCCTTGCTATAAAAATTATGCTGACAGGAATAATCCTACTGGAGACACAGTTTAGCAACTTGGTCAGTTTGTTTTTCAAGTTTTTGAAATGGATTCTGACAAACTATATTTTTATGTTGGGTAATTTGGTGATGGTTTGTTGATGTGCGTGTAGGTGTTCTTGACTAAAACAACTACCAGTTCAAAAAGTAGACACATTGGTCTGGAAGATGCACTTACTTAAAAATACATGTACAAAGTAGATAGATCATATTTGCCAACAGTTAGTTATTCCCCTCATGAAGATCCCAGAGAAGAGGTCAGGTGGTAAGTTGGGGGGTAGTGATGTGATTGCATTACCACTGTCCCACCCCCTCTGTGCAATGCCAGTATTTGGGACTTGCACAGCAAGGGGGCAGGCCAGTGATGATGCAATTGCGTCTTTAAACCCACCCTCCTGCTGGGATCTGGGAAGGTACCTGCTCTTCCGGGAGTCAGGGAGGGATTCCTGAAATTCGAAAGCCTCATGGATATTCCAGGAGAGTAGGGAAATGTGAGCTATATATTAACTACTCCTCTTTAATTAAATCAGTTCCTATCTTGCTGCAGTCAGATTGGGGCGATACAGGGAGAAACAGTGGCTTAGTGCTCTACATTAGCCTCAAGGCACTTTGTCAATGAAACATCTGCAATTTGTTAGTGTGCCAGCAACAATAATGTGCCCATATTGTTATCCGTTCTTTATATAGCTGAAAACCTGTCTTTACGAACAACATTTAGGTAAAGGAAAAGTTATTAGGCACCAAGTTAAATTTTTACTCTATGGTGAAGTTTCAAGAATGATAGTCTTTGGTTTTAATGGTTATAAATTAATTCCTAATTAGAATAAAGGAGAGAATAAAAATAACGACATGGATGGAGGTATCAAAACTTTAGTTTGCTATGTGAAGGCCAATAGAGCCAAAAGAATTTTGGGGTCTAGATTGGTCTTTACAATGCTGTTCTACAATCACATTCTTCATTGACAGTTCCCTTGGTGGGCCTTGTGCAAATATAGCACAATATATGACAATATCAATAAAGCCACTGTCAAACTGTTCTTCATGATCCTTACCCTCACCAAAAGTAACCAAAACCAATGTGTCAGTGCAGATAAGAGATGCTTTTATTGCTTTTTACTTACAACAGTTTTTAGGGCTGCTTAAACAGTAAATCTCTTCCTGAAACAACTGCCACTACCATGACCATTAACAATGGTCCCATGAGTGGTGCCAGTTGATGAAGAGCCAAATAAACCTAAATGCAAATGCGTCCAGTGCTAAAAATTGTTTATCATCACCATCATCATCACCATTTATTTATATAGCGCCACTAATTCCGCAGTGCTGTACAGAGAACTCATTCACATCAGTCCCTGCCCCATTGGAGCTTACAGTCTAAATTCCCTAACACACACACAGACAGGGAGACAGACACACACACACACACTAGGGTCAATTTGATAGCAGCCAATTAACCTACCAGTATGTTTTTGGAGTGTGGGAGGAAACCGGAGCACCCGGAGGAAACCCATGCAAACACGGGGAGAACATATAAACTCCTCACAGATAAGGCCATGGCGGGAATTGAACTCATGACCTGAGTGCTGTAAGGCAGAAGTTCTAACCACTACGCCAACATGCTGCTATTATATTAAGAATAATATCTTCCTCCTGCACATTCCCATCATACATATGGACTGACAGAGAGATATATGTTAAGTTAAAAAAAAATTCAAATATATATATTTTTGTATCTGTTTATATCTGTTTTTGATCACCAAATGACACTACTGAAGAAGTCAAACTTGGCATGTGTGCATGAATTTCTTTTCAAAACTAAAATATCAATAAAAGAAAAATAAGTTTTTTTTTAAATGCACCCCCAAAACTCATTTTCATTTAGAACCTTAGTGAAATTTAGAGGTAGAGAATGTTGAACTAAAATTATTGAAACATCATTTTCAAGGCACACATAGTTAATATGGTTATTTGAAAGTGAATTTAGGGAATTGCATTGCTCGTCGCCTAATGCCAATCAATGGTGTTATGACAAGGAAGGGTGGGCCTTAAATAGCTTTATTTTTGGTGAAAGCCATATTTTGTGATTGTAATAGTCCATAATATGACAAGAACAGCTCAACTTAGCAAGATAATTAACATTCCCATAGTACTTAAAGAAATGAAAGTCAGTCAATCAGGAATAGTGCAACAGTTTTGAAAGTTTCTTCAAGTGCAGTGGCAAAAACCATAAAGCACTTTGATGAAATAAGCTCTCATGAAGGTCACCACAAGAAAGGCAGAAAAAGAGTTACCTGTGCTGCACAGGATAAATTTACTAGAGTCACCAGTCTATTAACAGCACCTTAGATTAGAGGCCAAATAAATGCTTCACTGAGTTTAAGCAGCACACAAACCTCAAAATAAATTGCTCAGAGAAGACTGTGTGGATCAGGCCTTCATGGTAGAATTACTGCAAATAAACCACTGAAGGAGAGAAATTAGAAAAAGATTTGTATGGGCAAAAGAATACAGGAAGTGGACATTAGACCAGTAAAAATATGTCCTGTGGTCTGATGAGTGCAAATTTGAGATTTTTGTTTCCAACAGCTGTATCTTTGTGAGATACAGAAAAGATGAGCAGAGGAGGTCTGGAGGTACGGATCTCACCGTGAAGCATGCGGGAGAAGATGTGATAGTGTAGGAATGCTTTACTGGTGAGATTATTGGAAATGTATTTAAAATTGAAGGCACACTTAAACAGCATGGCTACCACAGCATTCTGCAGTAACCACCGTGCCATTCCACCTGGTTTGTGTTTAGTTGAGCCACAATTTTTTTATACAACACGACAATGACCCAAAACATACATCCAGGCTGTGTAAGAACTATTTGGCAAAGAAGGAGCATTATGGAGTGCTACAATAGATGAATTGGCCTCTACAGTCACCAACTTAAATCCAATAGAGATGTTTTGGGATGAGTTGGACTGGAGAGTGAAGGCCAAAGCAGCCAACAAATGCTCAGCATGTAAGGGAACTACTTCAAGACTATTGGAAAAACATCCCAGATGGCTACCTTGTGAAGCTTTTGAGAGAATGACAAGAGTGCAAAGCTGTTTTCAAGGCATAAGGTAGCTACATAAAAGAATCTAAAATATAAGATTTTTTTATGTTAAATTTTATTTAGTCACTGCATAATTCCATTTGTGTTATTTCATAGATTTGATGGATTTACTATTATTCTAAAATGTGGAATAAAGTAAAAATAAAAGCATAACTTCTGTTATGAGTAGGTGTGTTCAAACTTTTGACTGGTATTGTATATTAAAAGACACATACAGATAATATTGGCACTCTTTTCTTCTAGTACATGCATATGTCTATATGTTGTTTTCTGAAACTGTTAAAAACACTGCACTATGGATAGTGAGCCTTGTCCCTAATTTTTTTAGAATGATATGAATACAGCACAGCCCTTTCCTACTGCTATCCATAGTTTATTGTTTTTAATGTGTATTAGTTTAGTAGATATATATTCTAAAACTAAAGTAATGTATCCAATGTAATGTATCCATTTGCCAGTCATTCAAATATTTATTGAAAGTATGCAAAAGTTTACAGATTTTTAAAACAATGGGACTTGAGACTAATCAATTTATAATAAAATCCCACACACAGACATTTTTTGTTCAGTTTCACCTCCCAAGTGTTCACATGCCCTGGTTACTTAACGACTGGATACATTTGGAATGCCATGTATAATTTATTATAAATAAACATTTTAAAACACTTTTATTTCATTGAGGAGAATTGCTGGAACATACCAAATGTAAAATGTATACATTTGAAATCTATTTAAGATATATCCCCTTTTTTTTTTTTACCTTTTAAGGTTTGAGACTTGGGGTGGCAAGTTAAGTTTACACAATGTGCCATCACAGAATAAGCATAACATGACCTGGTTAACCTTATGGAAATTATATAAACACTGCTGTGGGCTTGAAGAGAAAGAAAGCATTGCTCCACTTACATCAAGTTTATAGACTATGAAATGCACATGACCGATATTAAAGTCAGATTCTGACAAACACTCCTGCATCAATTCATTATACAAGTTATATTAAGTGTAGTTTAGGTATAGAAAGCATCAGATTTGTGTACAACTTTGTGGTACAAAAAGCAAAAACAAAATCTGTCCTATAATACATATACATTTTTCGTTTTGTATAGTAGACTTCTATCAAAACGCATAAAAAATAAGAAACATACATAAAAAACCTGTGTAAGTATATGTATTGTTTATGATTCTATTACTGCAGAGGTATGGAGTATACCCAGACCAAATACATCACATTAAAGTGTTTTTCTTTACTGCTACTGAACAGTAACCCTTATTGCTGTTCATCTAGGGCTGTGTTTAGCAAGATGAGTCTTAAAGCAGAGATCAGTTAGGTCCCCTGCTGTTAGAACTGTAAATATTCCAATATATACAGAATAAATGAGTGAAAAACTCAGTATGGAGTGAAATAAATATGTTTTGTGAATAGTGGACACTATCATTCCAACCACAAACAGCTCCATGGCCTTCATGTGCAACTCTCAGTCTGGCCTAACAGACTCACATATAGTTCTACCATAAAAGCTTCATTGACATCACATGCTGCCAAATGCCCACCATATACTACCTTGAGCCCATAACAGCCTCATACCTTCTAGATACAGTCCTTAGACTAGCACAATAGCTTCATACCCATCACATACTGCCAAGTGCCCACCATATACTGCCTTGAGCCCAGTATAACAGTCTTGTACCTATTAGATACTGTCCTTAGATTAGAACAATAGCTTCATACCCATCACATACTGCCAAATGCCCACAGATTGGGTACACCTAGCTAGACACAGGAAATGACTTCACTCGGCACTTACATGCAAAAATAAAATTTTGTATTGCAGAAAGTGATATATAAATGAGCTTTAAAGGGAGGAGAGTGCAGATTCAGGATGCATATTGCAGCGGAGACCCATGTCAAGCCAAAGTGCCTGATGTGTTTACACCTGTTGCAGATGTTGTGGATTCAGGATGTCAGGATGTCATTCCTGATATAAAGGGTGGTCACAGGGTCTCTTCACATCACCTTATTTTTAGAGTCTTCAAAGGTAATGGAGTGTCAGCCTATATTTTCAATGGAATGCTCTTGCCTGCAGGTGTACTTTCATGTGCACAAATAACAATGTAAATGGCACATGTAATAAAGGTAGCAACTATTTTCTCTTGCTTTCCATATCTTTTTAATACACAAATAAGACTCAAACAAGCAGTGTTTTAGGAAACTAATGAACAAGATTGATGTAAAATAGTAGACTTCAAGTGGATATTATTAGACAGCTTTTTGCTGAACTATGTTCCTTTTCCACCCTGTGGTTTGGACCTGCAGTCCTGCAAATAGTTCTTCAGAGCATTTTTCATTAGCATGTTCCAAACAGGGAAGTAGGTGAAGACTTTTCCCACATACTTAAATTCACTGTGCATCTGTACCTCAAATGTAAGGTGATGACGCCATAGTACTTTTTCTTTTCTAAAAATTGCAATGAGAGCTGGGAATAGCTCAATTTATTGTGGAAGGAGAAAGTGCCTACTCAAAAAGCACACAAATATAAGATTATTATAGCTTTACTTTCATAATAAAGCTCATATTTCCATTGCTACAGATTTCTAGCTGTGCCTTTCATTATACATTGAAGTTTCAATGGACTGAAAAATATGATCAAGACAGATTGCTTTTGAGCAGTGTTGGTATAAGAAGTTTAAAAGCACTCACTGTTACTGGATCAGATTACCTTGATACTTTGTAATCTCTCATTTTAGAACTTTTGTCACCTTACTGATTAAAGGGATTTATCAAAGAGAATTGAAATCTAATATCAGCTATAAATAAATTGTATACTGAATAATTACTGAAAGTTGACTTTAGCTGAATTATTGAATATGAATATTAGTTTCCCATTTAACTGGTGTCTACTTTTATCATTGACAATTTGCATTGAGGGGATCAGTATAAATATGAGATGATAGATAAATATATATCTATATCTATATATATATATATATATATATATATATATATCTATATATATATATATAAATTTATACATATTACTACAGCAGATTTTTTTTTAAACAAAAAAAAACAATCTAATATAGCACAAAGTGTACTGATGCCTGCCTGCCAAGAAGCAGCTGAATAAGTGAAGTGCATAGGAGTAGACTATCAAGCCATAAGGTTAGCAATAGAACTAAATGGGTTTCAAGTGAAACATATTGGGGATAGTTATTTACTGCTCACATTTGGGAAAGGGGCTTATAATGTAATATATTCATGTATATGCTCTGCAATTGTGTATTTGTGTTGATTGTATTGTGCACAAAGTCTTTACAAAATGTATTAGAATCATAATTAAGCATTTGTATATGTTACATTTCATCTTTGAATATTGATGCAGATATAGAAACCAAGTATTTCTTCAGGCCACTTTTGGTTGGTACTAACCACTGCATACCAGGAACACCCCACAAAAATTGTCGTTTGGGATATGCTCTGACCCAGTCGTCTAGCCTTTACAATTTGGCCCTAGTCAAAGTCGCTCAGATCCTTATGATTGCCCATTTTTCCTGCTTCCAATACATAAGCTTCAAGAACTGATTGTTCACCTGCTGCCTAATATATCATACCCCTTGGCAGGTGTCATTGAAATGAGATAATCAATGTTCATCACTTCATTTGTCAGTAATTTTAATGTTGTGGCTGATCGGTGTATGCCTGCAGCAAGACTTTGATGTGTAGGTTCTGATCTGAATATACTTAGTTTATTCCTGTTTTAAAGTGATACTTTTAAAATACAGTATATATAAGAGATTTTCTATTTTAAGTCTAATTAGACATGAAAATCCTTTGAGAGCATGTGCCCAATCAATAAAAGTTCTGGCTTAGCTTTCAAAGACCAATTTTCCGATTACTGTCTCTTTCTGTGTGTGCCTGTGGTTTTGTTAGTAGGGTGCTTTTTTTTGTCATAGAACTCACAGAACTGAGTTCCGTTACCTTTTTCCAACGGATTTTCCAAGTTTTAAAAGTAACTTTTAAACATTTGATGTTTGGTCCACGTGGACTTGAATCGCCCTGTCGAGCGCAGCAGGTCAGCGGCAAAATCAGTAAAATGGTTCATGCGGGCTGCTTGTGTGTCGAGTCCGATGCATGCGTACTTCATCCGCGCTGGTTGTGATGTCACTGCTCGGCTTCTGCCGCTACTCAGCTTGTGATTGGTCTTGTGGTAGTGCGCTGAGAGTTTACTGCGTACGGTGACTGTTATGTTTCGTTACACAACTGACGTGTTTGGGTATGTGTACAGTGATTGACTACGTGATGTGAGTTCCGGCACCTTTATTCTTACAAAAAAAGCACTGGTAGGGGGCGGAGGGTTCCTTGGTCTCCCTCTGGTGTTGCTTGTCAAGAACACTACCCAACGAGGAGCCTACTACACTCAGACCAAGGTGGAGGCATTGTGCTAACTGAGAGTAGAAGTAAAGGAAACACCACAGGTCACAATACACTTCACATAGACACCCAGCTGATCTACGGGAAAGGGGGTGCTACCTGTAGGTGTCTGTTTGTGTTGTTGATGTGATAAAGAAAATATACCATAATCTAGTCTTGGAGGCTAAACCTCCTGGTACAGTTGGGAGTGCCATAATGAAATGGGCACCAAGCTATTGTTGCTGGTCCTTTCCCTCTCACCTGATTTGTTTTTTGGACAGGATTAATAATCAAAACACCCTGTGCCTTGGGGGGGGGTGGGGGGTGGGGGTTCTGGCCCCATGTGGAGCTGCCTGGGAAATGTGCCGTCAATTTGTCTCTTGAGTTATAGAGGTCTTCAAGAGCCCTGACCAGTACACACTTACTAAAAAAATGTTAAATCAAATAATACACACACTCCATAAGTCTTTATATGAGCCTAAAGGTACTTATTACATGTAGATCTATACAGGTCTATTTTCTTGGTACATCTTCATCAAGTCCTTGATCCTCTCTCCAACCTCAATTGGACTAGAAAATCTGAATAAAAAAAGTCAATGAGCAATATGAATTTCATATTGGGATTCCGGGGAGCAACAAATTTCATTATGGCTTTCACTGGTTCCTTCTGTTACAATAGCCTTGAATCACACATCGGGTAATCCGCAATATATATAAACAAACTGGACTAACAAGTTCTCATGAAAATTGGTGCAGCCTATAAAATGCTGTGCTTAACATAAAAAAATACACACACACACACACACACACACACACACATCAGTCTTTATGGTATTGTTAAAATCCCTTATTTTAGAATGTCATCACATTTACTTTCTAAAACGATCACACTGTCAATCATTTTTATGTAACAGAACTGTAACCTTCTTGGCAGCAAAGATCATTTTGAATTATTTATATTGGAGAAGTCATTTCTATAGAACTGCTGAAATGTCCAGTGGTCAGTCTGAGGTCAGATGCATCTACCTAAGCTACGTTATTATTGAGAAAGTCGTCGGTGCACACTAACCTGATAATAATTTTTATTGCTTAATCTTTTATGCAGAAAAATATTTTCACTACATTTTACAATCCCAGTGATAACTGTTAACAATACTAGGGGCCTATTTATTATTCTGTGTTTCATTGAATTAAATAAAATGGTAGTTTTTGGGGAATAGACACAAATACAATTATGGTCCAAATGTATCAGCAGAGCATCGAAGCAGATATTGTAGATATCTACTGCTTTGTATCAAAACCTATAGCACTCCCCATAGATGTCTATGGGGACTGCTGTTTACCGCAATGTAACAAGTAATGAAAAAGCATTTACACATACAGTGATGATCGCCAGCTCAGGCGTCTTCGCAGGAACAGCAGTTGTTACGTGACTGCTATTCCTGTTGAAGTTTTTTAATAAATGCACATGATCTTTCAATCCATTTCTTTGCGATAAAGATTAAAAGGGATCATGTTAAAAATGCGTTCATTCTTAAATATACCCCCTAATGTGAACCTGCATAGAAAAGCATGTATAGTGTATGCTCATAACAGTGGCTTTAAACCACTATAGCATCTTTCCGATAAATCTACTGATTGCAACAAATCAATCACAGCAATTTATTGTGAGATAAATCCCTGAGGTGTGTGTCAATAAGTGGTGAAGAATGGCAAAAAAAATGGGAGTTACTATGGTAACCCTTAAGTTGGAGCCCTTACAAACCTATGACATGCAATACTCTATCCGACTACTGAAGCTTGACAGTGTGGTTAAAGAAGAGGAAAAAAAGGATTTTTTATACTTGCATTTGCAGTTGTTTGGGGTTAATTTTATAGTAGCCTCCACCAAGATTGTGCATACTACCTGTCCACACTATGTTGGGAAGGGGGATGTACTTATATTGGTTACAGTTATTTTTTAAATTAGAAAAATGGTTCTCATTGGGGGGAGGCAGTTTGCTCTTCAGATTACTATTTTTAGGTGTTAAACTAATTCAAGAAGTAATATTTATTATAGCAATATTATAATATATTTTCCAAAGAGGGCACAGATTTATATTTGCAGTATGGGAGTCAGCTACCTTGGCAGCAGCGGGGAAGAGGGGAAAAGGAGGCGGTAACCATAGACAGATCATATGCTCACTAGCTGCTGTCTAATTAAAAGTGACAGCATACTTACCCTCCCAGAATGTCTGGGAGTCAGACAGTAATGGTGGCAAAATTATAGTGCTGAGTGTACATTGGTGAATAAAGTTAACACGATTGGTTCACTAATTACACAGGTCTGCAGAAAAAAAATTTTGGACAGCTGTTTTGGTGGTGTGCTGAATCCAACCGTTTTGTCCTGGGACGTCAGGTTTTCGAACAAGCGGGTGGTCATCGTTTTAAAAAAATCTCTTAACGCAAATATTTTATTTACATGAAAAATATTAACTCATTTGCACAGGTGACGACAAAATTAACACCACACTCAAGTAGATTGCTTGTGAAATCGTCTCCTTCAAGTACACCGAATGAGCAACAGGAATGGACGCATAACGGCCACCATTGTGAAGTAAAACTGCTTTTAAGCTTCTTTTGGAAGAGTCAATGAAAAGCCTCCATTCAGAAGAATCATACTGAATATGGAACTGAGCCATCAACCCCTCTAAATCAGAGCAAAACACCAAATTGCCCTCATGAAAAAAATAAGACAGAAAGTCTTTTTCCCGATGTCTGTACCATGCAAAAGATGTACCTTCCATCAACAAATTTTTGCTTTTAAGTCTAGAACCAAGTAATTCAGCAGATTGCTAAGGTAGATCTAGGTCTCTCACCAAATCATTGAGTTTTAATTTAAAATAAACTAAATAAACTTTCTTAACAAAATCCGTAATATTCAACTGCTGCTTTTTCACCATGAACTCTCCACATATGAAACATAAACTGTCAGGCGAATTTACGGTGGTCATTTTCTAATTCAGGGCATCAAAAAACATAAGAATCAGATAAAATTATGAAAACAGCTTTTTGGTTGCAGACCTGTGTTATTTATATCATTCTCATAAAGGACATTTCCAATTGGAATATAATCAAGGGACCTCTATTTATATACCATAACGTGAGCTCCTCTGGTTGGTAATTAACCATGTAATGCCCTCTGGCTGGTGTTTAATCACTTGGGTAATTATGGCTGGTATGACTAGAGTAGAATGATATGGGAATCTCTGACTGGTATATAATCATATGGATGTCTACTATAAATGTTATATCATCATGTGGACACCTCTGCTTGCTGGCATATTATCCTGAGCGCACTGCTACCTAGTGGTAAATCATGTGGGTACCTCTGTCATCTCTCTCAACAGCTGATGTGACATTTGCTACTGTACATTAATGTGCTGCTATATAATGTTGCTTGAGATTAGCACTGAAGGCATCAGAATTGTGCAGCAAGTGAATATTCTTGCATAGAGGTCCGCTGCTGTCTGTGTCCACTACTGACCCGCACTGGCTCAGAAAAGAGTTCCTGGTATTAGGCATATACCTACAAACCAACTACAAGTGCCACAATGCTCTGGCAGCCATAAGTATGGTGGCACTTAGAGTTCTACAAAAGCCAGTATATCCAAGCAGTTAATGGAGGGTGGAGAGGGTTTGCTACGACTTGCAATGCCACATACTACATGTTACATAAGTACTGTTTTATAACACATTACAATTTTACCCCAACTGCCATTACAAAGGGGGAAGATGTGAGAAGCCCCAATCAACACAAGGCCAAGCTAGGGCTGAGTCCCACTATAACATGGATACACTATGCTGTAGGTCTCCTTGTTATGGCATAGACTGACGCAGGTATAGTTTTTCTTGCAAAGGGAGCCCAAACTGTTTTTTGCCCTTCATTAGTTGTAAACAGACCAGGCTATAGTCTCATTTAATTGGGGGGAGGTTTATCTTTTTTTTTTATTTTAAATATTTTTTAGTTCAGATTTTGATTTGTTTTTTAATTGCCAGTCATTTTCATCAAGTTGATGATGATGACTGACATATTTAGTATGCATTAATATTTTCTTAAACAATATTGATGCTTCAAGTGTATCATTATGATCTGCATTATTACATGCAACACAAAATACACAGGTAACAACACAATTTTATAACTTACCCTTGTGCTGCAAAATTGCAGTCAACATTACACGAGGCCCACCACTTGCAGTAAAGGTAATCACAATATTCCCTCGCTCTCATGGTTATATAAGCTATAAATTAGGCTAAATCAAGAAGTATTTTAAGAGAAAAACAAAACTATTTATTTAGTGGGAGTAATAAAGGAGTTGATGGGATGTTTACACTTCCGCACATTGTGCCTCTAAAGATTTTTCTGCCTTTGCTTACATTAACATCACTTCTAATTTGTAAAGAGATCTCCCAAGTGAAATTTGATTTGTGCTGGGAGGACCATTTAAGCGAAGTGGTGGGAAACCAAGGCATTTGGTCATGTACATCAGGTGTTCATAAATGACTTCCACACTATGCTTGGTTAGAGAAACATGTCCCTACCAACATGGCAACCTTATTCAGAGAAGTGAAAGAGAGCTTAATGGACATATCTAGTTACCGTATATACTCGAGTATAAGTCGACCCGAATATAAGCCGAGGCACCTAATTTTACCACAAAAAACTGGGAAAACTTATTGACTCGAGTATAAGCCTAGGGTGGGAAATGCAGCAGCTACTGGTAAATTTCTTTAATAAAAAAAACTTGTCTGCTGATCCACCTCCACTGTGTTTGCAGGAGAGACTGACACTAACATCAAATAACACTAACACTTTTTAAGACACTGTGGTACACTATTCAGAAGAGCATACAACTCCAAAACTTCAGGACAAGTCAGGCAGAGTAAACAAATACTTAGAATACCAATTTATAGGAAATAAAACTGTAACCTTCATGATCTGCACTTGTACAGAAATGTTCTAGAGCTCCATACAAGGCTGCTTATAAACAAAGGACTTCAGTACTAGTGAACAAAATGCAGATGCTGCTTAAAAATTCATACCAATGATGCTGGCTGACATGAAGAAGCCATGTGGGGAAGCGTATGTGCCTTATGTCGCAGGTCCCCATGAAAACATGTTGCTATTATCAGCGGTTTAAGGATGTCCAGGAAATAGGTAGATGTAGCTATACATTTCATTATCTACTCAGCGTTTTCAAATGTGAGCAGGAATTAGTTCGAGTTATACAAACTGCATGAGAGAGAGAGAGAGATCTTTTACTAATCTCTGCAGTGGAACGCATGTGCGTTCCACAGACAGGAAGTTCGGCACTTGCATTGCAAGTGCCGAGCTTCCTGTCTGTGGAACGCACATGCATTCCACTGCGGCACTAACGGCAAGCACCAAACTCTTCTCCGTTAATATTTTCCTTCACTTTCTCTTCAGCCCTTAAGCGGGCTGAAGCTATGGAGGCAGGCACCACCCTCCTTACGGCCCTGCATTGTGGGCTTAAAGCATCACTCGAGTATAAGCCGAGGGGGGGGCTTTTTCAGCACAAAAATTGTGCTGAAAAACTCGGCTTATACTCGAGTATATACGGTAAGTAAAATACCCCAGTTATTCAATATATATTATTCAACTAAGACATATACAGCCTTAGGTATATTAATGTAAAATAGTGGGTGTCCTTGCTATAGAAGAAGAATATTTAAAAAATGAATGTCCCAAACTACTACAAAGTCTCTGTGACCTCTTTAGTTTGCACAACGTAATCAGTTAATTATTTTAATAACTATTATAGTGTTCTGTGGTGAATTTATTATGCTTGGCTCTTCCCCAAAAAGTGACATTTATGGACTTGATTCTAGAGAGGTATATATGGAGAAGAGGTATAGATATTTGTTATTAGTCAAAGAAAATGAACACAGTAGTAGAATAATTTCTAAAATGAAAGGTCCCTGTTTCCAGTATAAATTTATTGATTAATTTAAAGCAGGGTGCCAAACTCGCTCCCCTCGGGCCACATGCGGCCCAAACACATATTTTTTCGTGGCCCTACTTGAGCCCATAAAAAAACTTATCTTACGCTGCCACGCCAGGTTTCTGATGCCGCTGCGCCCTCCTCCCACATTGTGAAACGGGAGACAGATGAAAAGGAGCAAAAGCAGCATGGAGAGCACAGTGTCAAGCATCGGAAAGAAAACATTAAACTTTATTTTTATTTTTACTTAATTATACACCTTACAAAATTGCATATGAGACTTTTTCTTTTTATTGTGGCCCACACAATTTTAGACTTTGATTATTTGGCCCAATTGGGGTTTTCAGTTTGACATGCCTGTTTTAAAGGTTTGCTCAATAATTTATGGTGAGTAATGTCTGACATGTCTGATTTTAAAGTCAAAAGTACAGTCATTCTCTTACTTATTGCACAATAAGCACACATTCATAATATCATCTTAGTCAAAGCAAAGTACTTCAAAAAAATTATGTACTGCAACCTATTACTTATGGAAATTTTTTAAGTGATTATCTGCAATATAAAAAAAAGAAATTCCACTGGCATCTACCACCTCTAACCAACAGTGTAATTATGAAAATAGGTGGAATAAGCAGAGCTGAAAATGTCAAATTCTTCTATCTTTGGGAAGCACTGATCATGCTATTTGTTCAGCTGCAGCATGCTGAACCTTTTACAGTTGCCGATTCATACCATATTAAGAGTTACTGAAGCAGGCAAGGGGAGGCACCTGTCAGATGCATCTCTGATTGTGGGATTTAACTCTTGTTGTGAGCACTGAAAATAGAGAAATCACTGGAAAGATCAATTGTATGTTTACCACCTTTATTATTAGAGTAATCGCACTTACACCTGTTGAATAGGAAAAGGCAAATCAATAAGACAGGGTCAGCTGGCCAAAACTGTGTTCTCCTATGCTATGTTTTATATTATTCCTTCTACAGGCAAAATAGAGGCACTTCAAACAATGCTACATAGCTGGTTTTTAAATAAGAGCTCTCCTTAAGGCATAATTAAATCAATTATCACACAATGATGTATATTGATAAAATCATCTAATAGTAATATTTTGCAACAACATTAACTAAAACCAAATAGAAAGTGGGTATGCTGAAGCTTCATGTAAAAATACAAGGTAAAGACTGTAATGTTGCGATTAAAATAATCCATATTAAAAACATTTTTGAAATTATTTCTCAATAAAAAACACAATGAAATCAAAACCATCATCAAATCCTACAGGTGCAAAATGTTTTGAAGTATAAATCCAATAAATCTGTTATTTCTGTGAAAGTCCCCTTTTTGTCCATGGGGATAATTATATATGTAACCCCCTATCCTGGTGTGTAAGGTGCACAGGTTAGGAAGTCACCTCCCTCTCCAGCACTGGCTAGCTCATGGGCATGGGCATAAATTACCAGGGGGTCCCAGAAAAGGTAGGTTATTTTATTGCAAAGTCTCTTTGAAGATGTTATGACACAGGTCATGTACCTTTGTGGTGCAGTGTAATCAGATGTTTCAATAATTAGGGCGCCAGACCAACTCTATATGGCAACATATAACATCTTTATTTACGCACCTCTTTGCTCCAGCACATTCTTAAACTGTTGCAGTGGTAAGTAAATATATACAGTTCCTATATACATGTCCTGTCTCCTCCAGCACAGTGCTTAACGGTTACATGGACAGAATATTCATGGGGAGGTCATATGTAGTATGATGTATTTTTAGCTCACGTATCTGTCTATCCTGTTAGAGGAACATAAATCAGTCTCACTTGGCATCTGGCCATGAACCCTCTCCCAGGGTGCTGACACTCTTAGTGACTATATCCAGGGCTCTCTCCCCCATTTGCTCACACAAATGCTCCTTTGTGTCAGCTGTCATGCACTCACCCTTATCCAGTGTCTCTGTATGTCACTCATGCATACCTCTCTTCTCCTGGCAAGCTCCACTGTAAAGACTCCTCAACTCCATTCTCCTATGTTATGAGCACTCTCTCCCTCTTGTGCCAACACTCCCAACCAGGAACTGGTGCCTCAGTTGGGGTACCCCTAAAGGTCTTATTCCTGCCTTTAGTGGGTTCTCCATTATGCCTTCTGGTGCTTCATGGTGCCATGCCCCCCTTCACTGGCCAAGGACCTGGGACCACCCTCCTACCTCCTGGGTCCTGGCTTCCAAGATGTCTTCCGCTAACTGCAAACTGTCACACTCCCTCTCCACACAAGTTCTGATCCTCATACATTAGCCTTGTTGCTAAGCAACCCCCCTGATGTGTCTGTTCTGGGTTCCAGTGCCGAGCCACACACCCAGCCACTGGGAGACATCTATAACAACACCATAGGGGGTGTTACATATATCAAATATCGGAAGAGATACATCAAAACATCTTCATATTTCTTACACACTATTTGAACACTTTATTATAGGCTAATTACCTAGATTAAAACATATATACATATACAAGGGAGGTTATAATGGCCAATTGTCTGTCTGCACAGTAGCAAATTGCTTCAGCAAAAGGTTGCGTCATTTTTCTTAAAGGGGATATTTAAGGAACACATATTGTTGGTACAGTGAAAACACACTTTTATTTAAGCAGCAGGACAACATTTTTGTGATGAAAAATGTATATACATCTTTAAAAAATGGTTGAGATTATTTTAAGAAGGATTAGTTAACCATCTCCTCAAATTTAATAAATGCAAAATCTTGTATTATGTATTTCCAATACCAATGCTCTGTATATTTTCTTGCATTGGAGATGGAGAGAAGTGCAACGTGGTGCAAACATTGTTCACATATTGTTTATCACAGATGGGTTTTAATCAATGATGTTTCTTCTTCCACCACAGAAAGTAGAAAGGTGGTAAAATTTCTGATAGCAATGCAAATTTCTACAAATATTTCTTCAAACTATAAGCTATATATAATACTTAATAAGTAAAGTGGGCTTTTAATGCCTTTAAACTAGCATTATAGACCTTAGATTGTTTAAGTTCACTTAATAAAGATGGTGTATGATCATTTCAGACATTTGGAAACCAAGCTTCGATGAATGTTTCCATTCCCTCATCTCCACCCTAAAAAAATAATCCCTGTTGTCTCTTTACTATTGTTAAGTGAACCTTTTGTCCTCCCTCACTATGGACCCCTTCTCATTCACCTCTCAAGACATTGCCACCTAATTTAAAGAAAAATTGACACTATTCACCATAAAATCTCCTCTTACCAGGCCCACTCTCTGAGAATCTCAAAATCCCTCCTAGAACGGATTCCAAGGGGTAAATGTATCATACTCCGGTTTCTTCAAGTCGCCGGAAATCGGCGAGATGACAGCTAAAATTTAAAGCGGCACTGCCTTGTAAAGGCAAGTTTCCCTTTACAAGGCAGCGCTGCTTTAAATTTTAGCTGTCATCTCGCCGATTTCCGGCGACTTGAAGAAACCGGAGTATGATACATTTACCCCCAAGATCCTCAATTTCCTCTCTTCCATTCTCCCACAACCTGCCCCCTTCACCCAGTTCCCTGCAAGATCATCCAATCCCTCTTCCCCAATGTTTACCTGTACTTGACTCATCTCTTTAACTGTTCCCTCTCCACTAGCACCTTCCCCTTAACTTCAAACATGCTCTCATCTCCCGTATTTGCAAAACAAGCCCCACAATTGACTTTTGTTCTCTCTCCAACTACTGCCCCATTTCTCAGTTCCACAGTGCTTCCAAACCATTGTTTCTCCTTCCACTCTTATTGACCTTCTTCAGTCTGGCTTCAGCCTTTCTCACTCTACCAAAACTATCCTCACCAAAGTGACCAATGACCTACTTTAAGCTAAGTCAAAGTGCCACCTCTCCCTTATCATACTTCTTGTCCTCTCCACCACTTTCTACATTGTCTATCACTAAAATATCGGTTTATTCACTCATTATTATGTTCCAATACCCACTCCCTCTAGAATGTAAGTTGTCATATGCAGGGTCCTCTTTACTCTATGTCTCATCTCTGTCTACTTCATACTTCCCTGATGTCATGTCTGAATGTGTTTGCTTTTTATTTACTCACATACATGGAATTAATAACCAAATCTGTGCTAGCAATTATTTTTATTGCATTTATGTATGTCATATCTATACAATGATTGTTCAGTGCTATGGAAAGTGTTATAACCTATAAATATACATTGATGATGATAATTATTTTAGTTCTAGCTTAATCCTCAACTTTAAAAACGGAGAACACAAACTGAAAACATTTTCCATTGACTGATTATGCTGGTTCAGCTCACTTATAATGTAAGTTACAGGAAATACATCCATCTTTAATGATGTTTCTGCATCTTCTAGTTTATGACACAGGCCTTCCCTGCTGTGCTTTTTTAATATTTTGAAACGTGGGTTCAAGTCCTTTGGAATTTTTTATAATTGCTAAAAGCAATGATTTTGCCAAAAAGTAGAATGAGCTTTTTTTTTTTTTAATAAAATTACATTCTTTCTTCAGAAGGAGACTTAGGGGTAAATGTATCATACTCAGATTTGTACAAGTCGCCGGAAATCGGTGAATTGACAGCTAAAATTTAAAGCGGCGCTGCCTTGTAAAGGGATGTTTCCCTTTACAAGGCAGCGCCGCTTTAAATTTTAGCTGTCAACTTGCCGATTTCCGGCAACTTGTACAAATCGGAGTATGATACATTTACCCCTTAATGCCATCACTGCTACTTCCATGGCAATTGTTTTTCATTGAGAATTGTATTCCTCTCTTTAAAACTTTAGACTCTTGACTCAGAAAGTAATATAGATTTGGAGCTTACAAATAAATCATTTTAGGTTTTTTGGAATGATCGTCACTGTCTTCACACAAGTTTTCTAGATTAAATCATTTTCTTAACACATCAATAATACATGGTCATTTTGTAGTTATTTGCTTAATCAGCTTATACTCTTGCACTCCACCTGGTGTTGCTTAAACCTCCCTCTTCTGCTTTCAAAATGTGTCAGCTTGAGCTAAAAAGGGCAATTAAACATTTTATACACCTGTAAAATGTTTTGACATCTGGACAGTATCACACTATGCATACACCCACAAGATTCAATGAATGAGTAACAGATGGGCAGTCAGACAATTGCTCCTTTCATTTTGCATATTGGCTTCATCCTCTTACCCTTGACCTACGCAGTTCTTAACATAGATGCAATATTCACTTAATATTTCAACAAACTCTTCTCCACTTAGTCAAAAAACTCAAAATATTCAATGAACCTCTCTTGAATATCCCAATGTTATGTCACTCAATCTCTAAGGACGTATGGCAGTACAATGGCATTCAGTTCTGTATGTGAAACATCTTACGTGTTTCCATATATCCTAGAAAAATAGATTGCATGTTCCATTCTGATACTACTGTGTCCAGTACATGTTTTCCACATAGACTGAAATATTTATTTTGGTGGTCCAAGATAAATAATATAATCTAACTGTTATTATTGAAAACCATAGTGTGTTACCAGCTACAAATAACCAAAGTAATGCCCACTGTTTAAGTCATTAATCCATTCAGAGCTTTCACTGAAAGCAATATTCCTTGATTCCAAATGCAAATCATATCCAGTAGACTTTACAGCTAAGCAGCAAGCTTTTCAATTTCCCTGTCCAGATTTTTATGTATCGGTGTCCTCTAATAGACATCTGCAGTGTTTTCCAGCTCCTATAATGCTGCTTGTCTGAATATTTTATTTATTTTCTGTCCATCTCTTGTATAGTTAATGTCATTTGTTCTGTCAGGGATCAAATCCTTCTTTCACTTTAGTATATTTGGCTACAGTGCTGGATTCTCCCAGTATTAGCGTTAACATCATCTTGAATTTCATTAGATACTTGAGGCTTGTTCTTCTACCACGCCTACATTTACAGTAACCTTAGATTAGCTAGAAAAAGATCCTGCAGCAAGTGCTCTCCTCTTCTAAAACGTCATTGAGAACTTCCACATGGCAGATCCCTCCAGTGTGCTTTACGCATAACATTTGCCTGGCAAGATTTGGCATAATTAAACAATAGGAAGCGCAAAGGCTAACATCAATACGCCACCTATAGTGTAACAGATAACAAAACATAATCTCATATTACCAATATTAAGGCTGATATTCAAACACACCATGGGGTGAGCAGAGACATGTTTAGTGGAATAAGAAAACACACCTACAGAATGCAGATGTCATGTCATAATGTGTGCTGAGTCTGGGTACTCTAGAGGGACATGGGGATAAAAATTAAATATTCCACGGTCATCACAGTGCTTACAAGTTACGTACATTTTTTTTAAGACACAAGTTGCATTCACATTGCATTTGCATTTGCATTTGAAGATGAATCAGGCTCTTATTTATCTTTTCCGCTTGTGGACCATACCAATGTTGGTACATTGTGCAATATTTTAGATGTTAATGAGCAAGCAGAAATAAATGTGTATTTTCATAAATAACAGCAAGTACTAAAAGGTAAAAGGCAATAAAAACACATTGAAAATTGAAACTTTAAAACACCAAAAAACTCAAAATAATGAGCAGTTTTTAAATAATTCCAACCTTAATTTAAAAGCTATGTTTTAAACCAGACAATAAATACCAAGTGCAAAAATATCATCAAATTGTCAAATATCAACAGTTAATGCAAATAATGTGCAAATAAATGAATGATAAACCACTTGCACAATTTAGTGGAGTGTGCAAAACTCAAGATGATTGATGTTACCACCACAGGAGAAATGTCCAAGAGTAAGTAGCGGTCTCTGAGGACTTAAGAAGAAGGCCTTCTCTTAGTCCATGAGTCAGTGATTAGATGAGTAATCAGAGAATCTTTTTTAGTGTGACTCGAGTCTCAGTTAAATTCAAATTCAGACAGTGAGAGAACTGCAGTCTAGAGATATGTAGCCCAGAGTTATGAGTGGGATATAAGCCAGAGTCTAACTATGTGAAGCTGCAGAGACATTGAATACAATAGGGGGCCTGCTGGGAACAATAGTGGACCATCCTGAAACAGTCCTGTGATGCTTGGGAGCCTGAGCCTGTAAGTTGTGTGATTCCCCATGTCTAATGAAGGTGACAAAGGACACTAGTGTTGGGAACTACTGACCTGAATATGTTGGAGAGGTCTGGGGAGCTGGTAACGATAATAGGGTTGAACTTGAGATCAAGGCATAGAGTGACTATCAGCAAGGCATGAAGTATCAGCTCTTGTGTACTACCTGTGAGACACTGTCATTTATTTTTTTAATTTGCAACTATTAGGCATGTGCAGGATGAATTTACACACTCCTTCAGCAGTCACTGACCATCTAAGGAAAACCAAACATTAGATATCCTAAGCACATGTAACTTGCCCTGACTAAACACAGACAACAGCCTAAAACAGATAAATCATAGCTAAAGAAATTCTACAAACAATAAAATACCTAAAAAAGCAGATTTTTTTTTTACAAACAAAAAAAACAAACCCTGAAGCCAACTCTGTTATTGTTATTTAATGCCATTTTACAAAGCAAGGAAATGAAAAAAAACATCTGTGCAGACATTGTTGTCATTCCTAAAGAAGGATGTGACCCAAGCTTGTATGCCAACTACTGGAACATATTCTTCAATGGAACATTGCTCTTGAAGGTGGATTTAAAATGGTTTGTTAAATTAGCCAATAGACTTTCCTCCTTTATCCTAGTGTTGGTCTGCCTGTGCTAAGTATGGTTTTTCAAGACTCCCAAGCTGTGGGTAACACAAGGAGACTGATTCATCAAGGCATGTATATGCAAATTTTGAGCATATCGAAAGCAAAATCAGTCGACACATGACCAGAATCAGGACAGACACCAGTAACTACAGTCCTGTCCACTCTGTCTTTGAACGCAAAGTACACTTAATACACCCTACGATTTTAGGGAGTGAACAAGGTGGGGAAGAGGCGTTTTGCCATAGTAATTTTACAGTAAGGGCATGCCAAACTCAAGTGGATGCAGCCACATCCGAATCCAGCTCTAGACACGGCAAAGTTGTTTTCTTGCTCTATCCCTTGCTCCAGCTCCAGGACTAGTCCTGAGTACTAGCAATGATGACAGTCTCGTATGCGTGCTATAACTTGTGTTTGCAAACAGGAGCAACTGTAAAAATGTATTTTATGCTCTTGTCACACTTCAATAGAAATGACAGCTAGGGAGCCCAGGATGTGATGAAAGCATAAGGTGTTCATTGAGCAGATTTTAATCAGAAAATCCAGAAAATAGTACAAACCAAATATTGCTGATACTGCACAGGGATTTCATAGTAAAGCTGAATACTGGTAGCAATGTAATACAACGGATGCAGGTACAATGGCTAAGTGGAAAGAAATCCAGTGTGGTGATGTCAGCAGCAGCATATGGAAGTCCCAGGAAAATCAGGAGAACACAACCATAAGGAATAGCAACAAAACAACAATGACTAGCACAGGTAATAGAGAGGGGTAGGTATAAATAGAGAACCACCAGGTGCAGGAGATAATTGGTACAACATGTTAACCCCTAGTAATGAGACGGAAAGGTACAATAGCAGCACCTCTGGTGAATAGAGGTACTGCCAGATAAACATAAATATAACAAGTCCAAAAGTACTGGAGGCAGGAACTGCCAATACAAAGTAGCATGCAAATGTAGAAAGCTGCAGGCAAATCCTAACAGTTCAGTAGACATTATCAACATCCTAATAAATGTTTCCATGAGAAAGAATTTTTTTTAAAAAAAAAAAAAAAATTTAACTGTTTTATCATTAATGTCTTTATTATAAACTGATGGCATTAATTCTGTATTTTTCTGTGCATTCTTTCGCAAATTTATGATCTACATTGGCTTTCAACATATCGTGCAGTGTCTTGTGTAGTAGACTACACTCAACAGGGCACATATCTTACGATTTATTCATTAATAAATTTCGGAGTGTGCAGAGCTGATTTACGTGTGTTTGTTTAAAACAAATGCATGTTACGTTCTGCGAGGACTCCGGGGTTGGAAACGAAGCTCCCTAAATACCCAATCCTCCAGGTTCACAGTTCACATAGGTAAGCAGACAGGAAAGAGATAATAATCTATTGTATTAAACAAAGTGAACACACTTAGTAAACTACAACAGTGTTCCCAAAGAGAAACGTGTTTCACCGCCAAAATTAACAAATTTCAGACAATCACCAGTGCAAGTAAATTCCCCAATAAAGTCCCCAGCAGGTTACTTCCCAAGCACAGCGTCTTAGCAGGTACAAAGTCCTAGCAATAAAAGTCCACTGAAGATAGTCCAAGTGGGCCAGGTGTTCTGGTCTTTTGATAGTTCTGTGTACCTTGAGGATCCTACTCTCCACCAGCATGGTGGGACCCTGGGTATTTGTCTCCCTGCTGATTTATGATCACTAATTCCCCAGAATCTACGAGTGTCCCCTGATGGAGTTTTGACAGAATGAATTCTAGAGGTGCACTCCGCTTTGTCTGAAGAAGCCCCTGCAATAGCAGTACTTTCTGGTCCTGAGTGAATAGGTTAATCTCAATCAGTCCAAGTCCATGCTCTCTCAAGATTCTCCAACAACAACCCTCTTCTCTCCCTGGCCATCCCTTTTTGTCCCTTCCCAAAAGACATTCGATTCTGGCCAACTACCTGGGATCACCTCCACACTCATTGTTCACTTGTGATTTGTGGTGTGCAGAGTTTGGGTGGTGACAGGGGTAGAGGTAAAACATGACATCCGTGGTCTCCCGCCTGCTGTTTCTCCGTGCCATCCTGTCTGGATTGATGAAGTGCTAGAACAATAGTTAATAAACAGGCAGAGTTCACCTCCTGATTTTAGATAGAGTCCTGTCCCTCTTTTTTTTTAACCCCTTTCACTCTTTTTTGATGTCACACTGTTGCACACTTACTGTGAGCTGCCTCCTCCCTCCCTCTCTTGACACCACAGCAATAAGAGATCTGGCCAATGGGAGGCATTTATTAACAGAGTGGGCCGCGATTGTTCAATTGGCTCACTGATGACAGAACGTCTGGCACGAGATTGACATTGTAAGACCCAGGTGTTCTACACACTCAGTATGCATGCCTTGATGAATCAGACCCAAGGAGAGCAATAGATCTAATCTAAGCAGCCAATAAAATAATTAACTCCAGCCACAATCAGTCAGCACTTACACCTGCCCTGTAGCTGGTGCAAAAGATATGGCTAAAAAAAACGTACCTAAGGCATGTGCAGAGCTTGCATCTGCTGAATATACGTTAACTTGAACTTGGCACACCCTTTCTGTACATTGCCTATATGCATACACCCCTTTCCGCCCGCATTCCTTCAAGTCATAGGAAGTGTAATTTGTGTTCAGACATGAATTGGATGCAACTGTCTTGACTGGCATAAAGACAGTTTCTGAACATGCACAAAGCAATTTCACGCAAGACACAGCACGCAATGGAACTTACGTCCGAAGATCCAGCCCTACATGTATATTTATACCAAAAACAAAAGGCGAAACAATTACCAAATAGGCTGCCGATAACAATGATTGTGATAGCAATACAACAGACAACAGACAACAAAATTGGATCCAATAATCCCATGAGGTGAACTTAAAAAAATGGTTCCACTGTTCTCACATCACACTTCATACTTTTGGGTTTACCTACAAATGTAATGTAATTTAGTAGACAGATTCACTGGCAGTAATCTACATGAAAGTGTAAAAGATGTTGGGCGGACATTTATACTTCTCTTACTGTGAAATATTTTTCCTGCATTTTGTATCTTATAAATTTTCATAGATTTTTCTATCCAACACAAATGTGACAGATTGGGAAATTAACCATATCTACGCACTCATTTATAACTTAAGTTGCAACTTTGACTGACAGGAGTATTTGGCTAATCTTTGCGTTCTTTAATCTTATTTATTTATTCAGGAGGAGGCTATTCTAGAGATTTCCTTGATGCAGGCTCTGTTGTAATCATAACCATAAAGGTTTTAATTCCATACATCTCAAAATGCATTTTAATAGAAAAACACAAATATTATCAATGATGTCCCTATAGTAAAAAAAAAAGTTAATGAAAACCAAATGATTATTTATAGATTTTTCATTGCTCAGTTGAGTGACATGTCTACTCAAAGAAATGATTGCAGCTTCACAGATGATAGATTCTATAGGTAGTGAGATGACAGCTAAGAGTTTAAGCTTTTATTATTTATTAGACTTATAATTTACTGCCAATGATGGGTAAGAATAAAGCTGCCTCATTAGGGGTTTTTTTGCTGTAGTCCTGCTCTGAATCAACATAGGTAAAATCCGGGAAAATGTTGAACTTTGACATACCTGATGAATACAGATATATGCATATGTATATATCTTGTGACACAGGCATCATTCTGCTATGCACACGGACAACTTCTTGCTGAAAGCAGTGCTTTATTGTACAGTCACAATACCACAGCAGGCAACCTATCACTAGCTAGACATAATCGTCCTGTCTAGATGCCGGCCACTGTTTGGCATTGATCACAATGCACAAGTGCACAGGCTTATATAGTTGAGTCTCCTTCCGCAGCCTTAGCTTAATGGTGATGGACAGGCGAACACTCCCACCTTGGCTTTACAAAGAAGTTCCCTGCAGATGCTCTGTAACCACTCCTCACCGCAGACACACCCTTTCAGCCTGCTGTAGTTGTAGAAAAAACACTTTCAAGCATGTAAGTTAAATCATAGTTTCTACTTTTACTTTGTTACACGTCTTACACCTGTAAATTTTCGAACCTTAGTACCCTGCTATACGTGTGTACAACCCGCTCAGTAGCCCTTGTCTCTCTTAGTGGCCTATGGTGAACCGCTCCCTTTGTCACTATATATATATATATATATATATATATATATATATATATATATATATATCACTCTCTCCCTCTCTTTCTCTATAGAATTTATTATATGTTAAACAGATTTATACTTTCTGTGCATCTAGACTTATATTCTACTTGTTTGCCACAAAGAGTATCTATTCATCCCATCCCACGTTGTTGCAACACAGCATGCAGTACATAACAAAGAGTAATAATAAAGAATGTGAGAAAAATAATTGCAATACTACATATCATACATTTTAAGATAGACTCCTTTTTCTTGGTTCTATAACCTATAACCCTTTTTCCACTGTTGTGTGTGTTGTAGGTGCTCCCCACACTTGCACCTACCTCTTGCTCAGAGTTTCTCCAGGTGGTTGAAATGGGTCCTTTCACAGGGGTGTTTGAAAAACAAGTGAATTGCTAGAGACACATTTTGAAAGTGGTTAGAACAATGGGCACCAGGCCTTTGCTTGATACAATTCATTCCTTTAAATCATTTTTAAATCAATATTCAGATTATAACAATTATATTTGATGAAAGTAACTTAATATAGCCTTTGCAATGATAACTAGTATTTCTTTATTTTATTTTTTTTGAGTGCTTTCGTACATTAGATTAAGAGTAAATTTGCTGTTTTGTAAGAGAGATATATTAGCTTCTTATATTAAAGTACATATAAACAGTTCTAAATTTGATGACAGTGAAAAATGTGATTTCATTATCTGTGTTCATGTTTTACTTCATTAAAAAAACAACCACACTGCTGCCTTACATGACTGATTATATTGATATCAGGGTATGCCTCAATCAATTCATCACATACAAAAAGCCCAAAGAACAAATTAATACAAATGAACCACTAAAATTCCCTTAAGCTACTCCTAATAGGATGATATATGTTAAGATCAACTTAACAAGTGGGTACCTGAAAAGCCTGTTGGCTGTTGCTTAAGTCTAGAAAAAGCTGGGACATAGAGTCAAATGAATTGGTACAATAAATTTGCTGAAGCAACATAGATTCTAATAAATAGCATTATAATTAATTTAAATATTTACTAGTAGCTATAAAATCTATGTTTATTGCTTCCGTTTTACATTTCTGAGTTGTGCTAAAATAACATTTTCATAATGCACGACTGCAGACAACATGAAGGGCCGAACAAAAGCCAGATCCTGATAAACCATGCATGTGTTAGGGTAAATTTTCAGCTTCAGTCACATGGTACTATGTAAAAAAATCATATGAGTCCTATTGGCAAATGTAGCCTCTGTCACACTATGGCTTTGACCAGACATGACTCAATCTATTTTGGCAGTTGGGCAAGAGATTACATTTGTCCAATGTGTTGTATGTTATCTTTGACCTGTGGGAAAATAATAAAACGTGATTATGGGCCAAAATTGTAATTTAACGAATCAGTCAGTTTGACTGCTATGCAAATAGCAAATATTTTGTAGCCTTGACTTAACATGAACATACTATACTGGCTATTTTTTTTTATAAATAAATGAAATTATATAAATGAAAGGTGCTTCATATTGAATGAATTGTAAGCCAGGTAATGGTAGTAGTCAGAAAATCCACATGAAAGGTGTTTGCAAATTCACTTGAAAACAGCGCAAATTCAAATCTTGAAATTTCCACAATAGTTGTCATGTAAAACAGGGGCGCACGCAGGGGGGGGTTTCTGGGTCTCCAGAAACCCCTCCCTTCCGCTAAAAAAGTTCCCTACATAGCGGCACTGTACTATCCTTTTTTGACAGCACCGCGGCTGCTCTATAGTACAGTGCTGCTGAAACGGAGCTCTCTCGCTTTTTTTTTTGGGTGGAGGAGAAACCCCCCCTTAAAAATCCTCCGTGCACCCCTGTAAAATGTATAGAGACAAAATATTATATATATCATTATCTAATTATAGCTGAGGTGTTGCAGGAAGGTGGTTTGTGTGCGTGTCTTCTCACTTACTCCTCTTGATGACACAATGCCTCTACCAAAATATTCTCTAATGTCAAGGGACGACTCGGAAGACCCCTTGCACCTGATACAAGCAGGACACACAAACTTGTAGGTTCTGTAAAGCCACCTCCACACATTTATAAAAGAGTGAGGAAAGTAGGTAAAGGGAATAAAACAGGATAAGAAGTGGGTGGCAGCCACAAACAAATAATGAATTCAAGCAGCTGTAACAACAAACACAATGAAAGCTTTCAATATAAATCACTAGGATAGCATAGACTTTCAATGTCAGTCACTTCAAAGTTAGAATCTGCTAAAACTATGGCAACTCAACAGCAGGGTTCACTCACATACACACCTCTTCACACCAACACAAGCTACCAAACTCGAGCCATACTCCTTTGGCTAACTAGGCAACATTAATACAGGGGCAAATGCAGGATTTTTAACCCCCCCTCCCAAAAAAAAAAGAGAGAGAGAGAGAGCTGCTGCGAATCCGGCCACGCATGCGCAGCAGCTCCATTTTGGCGATGCTGTACTGTACAGCAGCCGCGGCGCTGTCAAAGAAGCGTCCGCTGCAGTGCAGTACAAAACAGCACCACCGCTGACGCTTCTGTGACCTTCGCCACAGGTGCTGTACAGTACAGGGAAATGTTTAGTGCCCATTTGTTTGCGGAGGGGAGGGGTTTCTGGAGAACCAGAAAATCCCCCTGCGTGCGCCCCTGCAATATAAACACTGTGATAGTACTGTTAATGTACTGTTACAGTGTTGCACATGTCTTGAGATGAATTCAACTGAAAATACAGCTGTAGAAATATAACTATACAGATAAGTTTTTCATGCACACAGCAGTCACATTTTTACAGCCAACTCTAAGCCAGGTACATAATTTGCAAATGTACACTTACAATATATGAAAACTGTAATCATCTATAATATAAATGCCTAGTGGCGTGTGTTAGTCTGTGTGTGTGTGTGTGTGTGTGTGTGTGTGTAAAAAATAAAACCAAGCTGCAGCGCCACCTGCTGGGCGGAGTTATACACTGACCTACTAAATTCTTAGTGTGTGTGGAAAAAAAACCTCAGAAAGGGCTGAAATTTGGTATACTAAGATGTTCTTAATTTGTTAATTTAATTTGTTAATTGTTAAAAGTGTTTATAAAGATTTAAAAAAAATATATATATATTTCTTGAAGAAGAAGTGACAGTTGGGAGTGGTTGGTGGTTGCCGGGGGTGACAGTGGGGAGTGGTTGGTGGTTGCTGGGGGTGACAGAGTGAGAGGAGTGTGATACTCAGGACAGCTGAGAGAGATCCCTGTGTCTGGATAGACATCTGGATAGATGTGGCGATAAAGATGAAGGATGAGGTGATGGAGAAAAATGATGAGGTGGTGACATGTGGACAAAACCACGTTAACAAAGAGCGCTTGCGTCGGGAAGTAACGCTCTTCCCCTGAGGAGGCCTGGGCTAGGGCCCAAATGCATGACAAGAACCTTTTTAACACCTTAAGTAGCTTGATTTGACTAGAATGCATGAGTATCATGCACGGGTTAACTTGTATAATATGAACGGCCACTGGAGAGTGTTATGATTGCCTCCAATCAGAACACTTGGCATCCAGCAACTCATTATTGAAGAAATTGTTACCTTATATATGAATGTGATATATTCAAATACACAAAATCAGAGATGGGAGAGCACTCGTATCTCTAGCATATCAAGCAAAACATAAATCTCTCACATGATAGCAAGCAAATATAAATAGTGGTGGAAAGGTGATGTTTTGGACAGAGTCTTAAACAGTAACGTCAGTGAGATCTGACCTTTTAAATACTTGATAAATTCATGATTGACATGAAATATATTAACCAATGCTTTAATATTTTGTTTTATATTGCTTTAACATAGGAAATGTTTCCAGTGTCTTTGGGGTATATTTACTAAACTGCGGGTTTGAAAACGTGGAGATGTTGCCTATAGCAACCAATCAGATTCTAGTTATCATTATGTAGAATGTACTAAATAAATGATAACTAGAATCTGATTGGTTGCTATAGGCAACATCTCCACGTTTTCAAACCCGCAGTTTAGTAAATATACCCCTTTGTCTTTTGAGTTCTTGCAGCCTGCATTTTGTTACCAATCAAAGAAGAGGCGAGTTACATCTACCATGTGTTAAATCTCTTTACTAGTAGAGATGAATGAAGCTATTTAGCTTGTTACGTAATGTAACTAATTTAGGTTAGTTCAGGGGACTTGAACTAATTTATGAGTCTGCCTTATAGTGGCCATCTATAAATATATGACAGTCTAGTGATACAACTCTTTTGAATGGATTACAAAATAGATAATTACTAACTCCATAGTTCAAGTTTTGTTAAAGATATGTGCAAAACATTTGTAGATATTATTATACATAGTTTAAAAAGCAGAGACATAAAAAACGAAGAAATAAATCATTATCACATATATAAAAAGGAAAACAGGTTAGCGGAGACTTAAGCTAAAAAAATGATGGCAAATTATAGCTAATCCCAATATATCTGATGGGGAGAAATGGTTCTTATATTGTCATTTTGGAGGTTTTTGTAGTACTTCCTGGCAAGTTAGATCTTGATTTAAAACATAACCCAACATAGGGAATCTCAGAGTTTAGAGTTAGGACTAACTGTAGAAAGAAGTGTCTTGAAAGGGCTACTTGTCGTATATTTTCAAATGGGTGTAATGAAGACCTCTGCATTTTATTAAGAAAAGTAATATACGTTTTACTGGTTGACATCAGTGTGCTTTACGCTTTTTGTTATCTGTTTTTAAATGGAGCATATTTAGACTGGACTAAAGTTAATAGTTGTAAACCACAGTAATCAGTATTCCATTCTTTTTATTTATGAACTTCTAGAGAGCCTAGAAAGCAAGTTGTTCATAAATCACAAAGCTATGTTGGGTTATTAACACAGAGCAGGATAGTAACTTACTACAGAAATATTTAGATAAAATAGCAAACAGAGCCTCAACATGACAGGTAAACTTGTTGTAAATATTTGTAGGTTTATGCATCTAAGTTGAGACAATATCTTATCTACTTACACAGTTAATGGAATATAGTCAAGGAATATTAGATGGAAAATTCTTAAGGAATACTAGTTTACAGATAACTGAGTAGTAGCACGCAGTGTTAGGCAGAGGGTGCAAATGGAAATAAAATCATGACACACATTACATTGGAGAACGAGATGTAAATATAATATTAATATTGTAAAATGTATAGTATTACAAGTTAGATCACATCTTGATTACTTGGTACGGTTTTGGACATCTCACTATAAAGGGGGGTATTCAAATGGCCGCGCTACTGCCGAAAGTAACGTAGCCTGCACACTTTTACCAATATTACAGCAATAGTGCGCATTATTACCATTAATACACTAATCTTTAATGCTGGTTTTTGCTCGCAGCTCAGGAAGCCGCAAGCAGAAATCATGGTTAAAATAACCGTATTAATGGTAATAGATTTAGCATTACATGCCGCAGAATTGAAATCTCCCCTAAGAAGGCAAAAGGAGAACCTGAGAGGGTTCAAAGGTGGACAACCTCTTTAATGAATGGAATGGTTAAATTATAAAGAGAGGTTTGCAAAACAATTTTTTTGACTTTGGGAAGAGGTGGCTTATGAGTGACCTCATTAATAAATAATTAGAAAATATTTGAGGTCAATATAAATATCTGTCTAACAAACTTTTTGTACCAAGAACCATACAGGAGATAGAGGGTCATCAATTATGAATGTAAGATAGATTGATGCATCATCAGAATAGAAAGCACTTCTTATGCGTAATGGTGGTTATGCTATGAGATTCCTTACCACCTCAGTAACATAATTTACAAGAATTGTAATTTGTTGCTATAATTAGTAGAGGAAATTATTGGGTAATCCAGGAAATGCATATGATTGCCAGTTTGGGGGTGAAGAATGCTTTTGCTACCCATAAATTGACAAATGTCAAATGTTTACCTTCCTCTGGAACAACACAGTTCTACCAAATGTCCCATCACTCATGTTCACATCTTTTGAAATACATGCTGTTCGGATATTTAATCCATTCTCTATGCATGTTGCTGTGATCTATCGTCCCCCTGGATCACACCAATAATATCTTGAACACTTCTCTACATGGCTCCCTCACTTCTTATCTTCCTACATCCCCTCCATCATCATGAGTGCTTTCAGCATCCCCATTGCTAATCCACGTTACAAATCTGCTTCTGAACTACTCATCTAACCTCCTTCCTCGGTCTCTCCAAGTGGGTTGAATCATGTTCTCAATGGGATAGATATTGCCTTGATCTTGTGTACTCTTGAGTATGCTCAGTTTTTGATATCCTTAACACTCCTTTCCTTCTCTCAAATCATCACTTTATCAGCTACATACTCACCCCCCAGTACATTACACCTCTCTAACACCTTTTCTCCCCAAATTCTACAATCTCCATCCCTGATACGGCAGTACCTCATTTTCACCAAACCTAGCAACAACCCTTGATCAGCTGGCTCCAGAGAATGTCCATACATGATTCCCTGACATATACTGCATCGACATCTACCACTCCTATCAAAATGCTCTTGACTTTTAACACATTTAAATCTCTTCTCAACCCTCCCACCCCAAACCCTCCAACTACTATTAATGCCTAGGATCTTGCTTCCTACTTCTGGGACAAGATTGATAAGATCCAACTTGAAATGGTATCCTCTTCCTCGACAAACAATCAGTTAAATTCCTTCCCAGCACCCTTTGACACCCTCTCTTCATTTGATTTCACAAATGAAGTTTCTACTCTCTTCTTGTCTCCCTACTCTACCTCCTGTCCTCTTGATCCTGTACTGCTCTGCTCATTACACCTCTAACTAAAATCTGTAATCTCTCTCTCTCCCTCTACTGGTTTCATCCTGTCATCATACAAGCATGCAGTGATTACTCCTATTCTGAAGAAACAAAATGTTGACCCAAACTCCTTCTCAAATTACCATCCCATCTCTCAGCTCCCATGCCCCTCCAAGCTTCTAGAGAGATTTGCCTACAGTCATCCCACACGCCTCCTTTTTGCAAAGAACCTGCTGGATTCTTTTCATTCAGGCTTTCACTCTCAACACTCCACAGAGACTGCTTTGACTAAGGTTGTCAATGTTTTGATCACTGCTAAAAACAACGGCCATTACTCTCTCCTAAATCTCCTGGATATCTCTGCTGCATTCAATCAAGTTGACCACTCTCTTCTCATACAAACACTACAATCCTTAGGTCTTCGAGACACTATCCAATCCTTGTTCTCATCCTATCTTTCTAATTGCTCTTTCAGTGTTATTTTGTCTGGCTCCACCTATGCTCCACTTCCTTTATCAGTAGGAATCCCACAAGGTTCAGTACTAGGTCCTCTGTTCACCATCTGTACCACTTCTCTTGGAAACCCAACATGCTCCTTTGTATTTCAATATCATCTCTATGTGCATAATACCCAAATTTAGCTGCCCTCTCCTGATCTCTCACCATCTTTGTTGTCTGGCATTGCTGACTGTCTTTCTGCCATTTCATCTTGGATGTTCTCTCGCCAACTCAGACTCAATCTTTCAAAAACAGAGTTAATAATTTTCCCTCCCACCAACGGAAGTTATCTACCTGACATTTCTATTTCTGCTGACAACATAACTATAAATCCCACCTCGCAAGGTTGTAACCTAGGTGTGATCCTTGACTCAGAATTATCCTTTGTTCCCCACATGCAATCATAGAATACACACATAAATCACAAATGTCACTGCAAAAACTTTAATTCTTGCACTCATCATCTACAGCTTTGACTATTACTATTGTAATTCCCTCCTTAATGTTCTTCCCTGAATCTGACTCTCCCCTGTAATCTATTTTTCATGCAGCAGCGAGATTGTTTTTCCAAGCAAATCGTGCATCTTCTGCTCAGCCAATCTGTTTGTCGCTGCATTGGTTGCTTGTTTTTTACCAAATCAATATAAAATACTTCTACTAAAGTATAAGACGATCATCAAAACTGCACCAACATACATCTCCTCACTTGTGTCAAAATATCTCCACCATTCTCCACAAGATCTTCATCTCTCCTCCACTCTCATTACATGCTTATATTCCTGGTTACAGTAATTTTGGGGGGCTGCACCCAATTTGTGGAATTCACTCCCTTGCACAATAAGACTTTCCTCTAGTCTTCAAACCTTCATGTATTCTCTGAAAACCCATCTCTTCAGGCTAGCTTATAATATTCTTCAACCACCCTCTTAACCTCACTAGATTACCCAATTACCACCCTTTAAACAGTTTACACTAGGCTACAATCCTCTGACCCCCTGACCAACATTGTTGTGTGACTGGATCATATAGCCTACTAAGCAATTTTTACCTTTGCATTCTGGCTGGATCAATATGCAATATGTAACATCTAACCTGATTTATCAAACTTGTATTACCCGATAGATTGTAAGCTTGAGAGCAGGGCCTTCTTATCTCACTGTCTGTTTGTATCTCCCATTATTGTTTTAGTAATGTGTTTGTTCCTAATTGTAAAGCACTACGAAATTTACAGGCGCTATTTAATAAATATTGATGATGTTGATGATGATGATAACAGACTACTCTATTCAACTTGTGTAAGTATAAACTAGTGGATTACTATACATTATTTCAATACTGTATTTCAATGTTACCTTCATTTTTTTGTATTAATTATTTTGTTTGATTTTAAAAATTGTTTGTAGATTTTTTTTTCTTTATTGCCAGTGAAGAAAACTAAAAAAAATATATATTTTGCGTTCTGTGTAAGCTGTGTTCGTTTATACTGCCATAGATGCCCTTATGTGTAGATTTGAACTTATTTATAAGGATTTATAATTATTTTCACAATGCATTATTTCTATAAATACATACAAATTATTGAGCAATGTATATCTAGAATAATAGTGTAGGTGCAGAATATCTATCTAAAGAAATGCAGCTGGATCCTCCCATGAGTTTCTCTTTCCTAACTGAGATGGTCCTAAGTAATATCATTAAGTCCAAATACATCACCCTCTGGCAGTGTAGTTGTTCCATTACTCAATCCCATGTTTGCAAATTACAGTTGTCTTGAGCCTGTCAGGAGATGTACCCAATTATTAAAAACATTAAAAGATTTAAGTTGTTCTTAGTGGAAAGAAAGAATGAATTAAACCTGAACAAAAGAAAATCCCTAGCATTAAAAAATATAGCAATGCCCTGTTGTTTCCTAGGAGGTCCAAGGGGTGAAAATAATTATTAAACATCTCATTCCAAAAAATCTCAGGATAATTTCAAACAATTGTGTAAATAAAAAAGGAAATATGAAAATAAAAAAAGCAGGATGACTTGTGATGTGTGCAGTGAAATGTATGAAAACACATCGAGGGAGATTTATTCAGTGGTGACTTTGTGTGAAATAAGAATAAGGTAAATATTTATTATTGAGTCAACATTATGGGGGCAATAATCATTTATTTATATAGCAGACAATATTCATTTATTTTAATACAGAACCAATATAAATTGATTATTTTAAAAAGGGAGCTATTTGTTTATTATTTTCTAACAGGGGCAATATTGCTTTATTATTTTAAAACAGGGGCAACATAAATGTATTTTATAATGGGGCAATATACTAGGTTAATGGGACAATACTATTTAATTTAAAACTGGGATAGTAAAAGTTAAATTATGAAGCAGCAACACTTATTATTTCAAGATGGGGACACCATTCAGTGCACACTTGTGACACCACAAAAATAAGTTGTATTACCTTTAGTGTTTCAAATAAAATATTTTTTTTAATATATTTTACAGTATGGTGTACTATATCCCATATATTAACAAACAGGGCTGCCATCAAGGGGTACAGGAGGTACCAGTGTATGAGGCCCAGACTTACCCAGGGGCAGAGGCAGGCTAGGCTGGGGAGCATCTGCCCCCTGAGCCACTTCCATAATGGGCTGCCTTGGGCTTGGTGACTGGGCCACCTGCATTTTTTTTCCTTTAAATTTCCTTTACAATGTCCCTAATTAGGCTGCTGAGTCGAGTCTTGCCCCCTGAGCTAAAATTTGCCAGCCCTCCCCTGTCCAGGGGGCCCCACTTACCAAAGCCGGTATGTTTTTTTAAATAATCTGTTGAGTCCCTCAGATGTAGCGGAGACTGTGTGGCATTATCAAGCCCAGCATTGTCCTAAAGAGAGTAGGCCCAGTCATTGTTGTACTGGTGGCTGACTCCTTCCCCAGGACCAGTAACCAAGGAGCTGCCTTACTTTCCAGTTCCGCCCCTCCCCTCTGTCTCCTGTTCTCAACCTCTCTTTTCCAATTCCAATGATCCCCTCTCCTCTTACTTCCCCTCCTTTACTTTGTGTGCTCCACCCCAACCCTCCCTACATGTGGCTGAAGATAAGTAAGTGACATGAGGTAATTTGTGTGCAGGGGATGGGTGGTTATATTTTTTATTATATGTATGGAGGGTATTTTGTTAAGTGTTGATATTATTGTTACTGGTGAGGTGCTATTTATAATATGTGGTGTAGATATTAATGTTATATGGGTTTGGATGGGGCTATTTTTAAATGCTCAGTGTAGCAGACACTCATTCGGTGTTCAACAGAATACTTCTCCTGTAAAAAAGGCAGTCTCTGGTCTGGTGCTAATACTAGTAAAACTTTTCCTATACTCCGTGTAATAAACAGTACTGTGCAAAAGATTTAGACAGGTGTGGAAAAAATGCTGCAAAGTAGGAATGCTTTCAAAAATAGAAGTGTTAATAGTTTATTTTTATCAATTAACAAAATGCAAAATGAAGGAACAGAAGAGAAATCTAAATCAAATCAATATTTAGCATGACCACCCTTTGCCTTTAAAACAGCATCAATTCTTCTAGGTATACTTGCACACAGATTTTGAAGGAACTCGGCAGGTAGGTTGTTCCAAAAATATTGGAGAACTAACCACAGATCTTCTGTGGATGTAGGCTTGCTGAAATCGTTCTGCCTCTTCATGTAATCTCAGACAGACTCGATGATGTTGATAACAGGGCTCTGTGGGGTCCGTATCATCACTTCCAGGACTCCCTGTTCTTCTTTACACCGAAGATAATTCTTAATGACATTGGCTGTATGTTTGGGGTCATTGTCCTTTTGCATAATAAAGTTGCGGCCAATCAGACACCTCCCTGATAGTATAGCATGATGGATAAGTATGTGCCTATATTTCTAAGCATTGAGGACACCATTAATTCTGAACAAATCCTCAACTCCATTTGCTGAAACGCAGCTCTATATTTTGCTATCAGAATCTCTGTAGTGTTCGTCAAAGGACAAACCTCTCTTTCTGTAGTAAAGAGCATTTGGGGAGGTCTGTGAGCATTTAAGGGGCATGTGGTGAGGTCTGTGGGTCAGGTAAGGAACATGTGGCTAGGTCTACAGGGCATGTAAAAGGCATGTGGGGAGGTCTGTGGGGCATATGGAGAGGTCTGATAGGTCTTTGAAAAAGTGGAGATGTTGCCTACAGCAACCAATCAGATTTTAGTTATCATTTATTTAGCACATTCTGCAAAATAGCAGCTAGAATCTGATTGGTTGCTATAGGCAACATCAATACTTTTTTGTAACCCGCAGTTTAGTAAATATACCCGTAAGGGTCATATTTATCATGGGATGAAGAGGCCTTGCATCAATGGGTGTTATCACTGGTGATAGGGCTCATTATTGCATCCCTTGATATATAAAAATAGTTACTGATGGCAATAGAATTGTTATCACCAGTGATAATCCTGCCACTCATAAGATTCACCGGCTTTCATTTGCATAGGTAAGCATATAAGGATGACAATAACATCAAAATTATTTAAAAAAACAAACACAAATTTATTCTCAGAATAAACCATTTTTTAATTCAATTTTTTTTAAATTATAATTTTCAAAATAAATACAATTTTTATTTTATTTATTTTTACTAAATGGAACTGATGCCCAAAGCTGGGCTTTCAGTTACACTGTGCCGGCTCATGCATGTGAAGAGACTGGAGGTAAGTTATCCCTATCTCCGGGGCAGCTGAGTATCGCTGAGATGCCTTTGTGATATTTATTTCATAAATACCAGTGATAAGTGATTTTGGCCACCATGAGACTCTCACTAATAAAAAGGCATTGTGGCAGAGGCCATATTACTTTTCACATTATTAAAATATTTCTGGATTAATGGACTCTTTCTCATATTTGCACCACAGTCTAGGAAATGTCAGCAAAAAAGGAGGTATGTGGAAGGGAGGTCGCACAGTGGCTTAGTGTTTAACACTTCTGCCTCACATCACTGGCATCCTGAGTTCCCAACCCTTATCTCTGTGGAGTTTATATGTTCTACCTGTGTTTGCATGGGTTAACTCCCACAATCTAAAAATATACTAGTAGATTAATTGGCTGCTATCAAATTGAACCTAGTCTGTCTGTGTGTATGTTAGCTAATTTAAACCGTAAGCTCTAATGGGGCAGGGACTGACGTTGGTGCGTTCTCTGTAGAGCAATGCAGTATTAATGGTGCTATATAAATAATGATGATGATGAAGTGAAGATACTTTCTTCCTTTCTTAATAGTTTTACTTAAATAGGAATTAAGATACCTTTTCATTTCAGAAGTTGCTGTACATTGAGGTCCTCTCACTCCCATTAGAAATCATTGTTTTGTTTTGCATTATCACTGTTAACTAGAGAAAATAAATGCAAAAACTGTATAACTTTTCATGTAAATTACAGCAATTGCGATATAACTAAACTTTGGTAAGCGTACACCTTAAGGTAACAATTTGAGTCAGAGCTTTTAACCTCTGAGATAAGGCTTTGTATGTAACTTTTTAGTTAATATTCTTCCTTTTTATAGTTCTAATGTTATTGCTTACAATGCTTGTTTTGTCTGAAAAAATGCTGTAGAAGGGATTTTGATTCGAAAGACTTGTCCTTTTCTAAAAATAGTAACAATTTTGTCATATCTTTGCTATGTTTCATTAATAAAAGGCTAAAAAAGACAGTAAAAAATGAGAGCAAGATGCAGAAATGAACGACCTTTTAATATTTAGATTTAGATCAATGAAGGTCTCACTTAAATATCAATGCCACACCAGTGCTTTGCATGAACAAATTCAATTAACATGGTTAGAAATAAACATTTATTTGAGTGAAAACATTAACAATAAAACATTAACCCAAAAAATATTTAAGAATAAAATCCAAGTTCAAGAAATTCCATTGAACTGAGACAATTATTTTTATTATATCTTTTTCTTCATATAATCAGGCCCTTTTTTGTGTCACAAAAAAGAATTATTGCAAAACTGATAGTGCTGTAGTATACCAATAAGCCCCAAGCACTGTTCCCTGTAAGCTGAGCAATTTGGAAATGATAGAGTTAAACCTGTATCTTACTAGGAAACATCCTGCAGATTGTGAATGCAAACCTTCCGGGTGGAGCCCTCATTAGAGTGACCTTTTAACTCTTTCCTTTCCAGATTGCTCAGTTTAGCGGGAACACTGGCCCCAAGTGGTGGTTTCTAACAAGGCCTGCGTTTAGGTAGAGAGAAGCAAAAAATTGAGAAGCTCAGTACTGTTTTACCTGAATGCAGTGAGCGTCACTTGTCACGGCACACACTTATGTGTTGCTGCAGCCAGAACTGGATTAAGGGGGGCCACAGTGGGCATGTGCCCAGGGTCCCCTATACCAGATGCCCCGCTCCAGCTGGTAGGATCACCTGTTGTAAGGTGATTTGTTGCGGTATAATGATCAAGCCACTCTGTGCGCACACCACTGGAAAGTAGTAAAAACTTGTGCAGGCTCAGTGTGCTGACACTGTATAGACACACTGACCATGCAGAGTACAGGGAAAAAAGGATGTGGCACGTGTGTGCATCATCCAGTGAGGTGCGCCCCGTTTGACCAAAGCTCACAGCAGAGAGAGGAGTCTCATCATCAAAAGTGAGTTATTAAAATCAATACTATATTAACAACAGTCTCACCTATAGTAATGTAATTATTAAATAGTCTTTTTCCAGCTTTACAAACAAGCATGGCACAATAAAATGGACATTAGCGTGTTTTAAAATATAGTTATTAAATATAGGATTTTCAAGGTGGGTAAACATGCATGTCCAGTAAGGCACAGGGAAATAATTTATCATTACACTGTGTATATATATCATCATCATCAATTTATATAGCGCCATTAATTTTGCAGCGCTATACAGAGAACTCACTTACATCAGTCCCTGTCCCATTGGATCTTACAGTTTATGTTCCCTAAATACACACCAAGAGTGACTAAGGTCAATTTAATAGCAGCCAATTGACATACTAATATGTTTTTGGAGTGTGGGAGGAAGCAGGAGCACATGAAAGAAACCTGTGCAAATACGGAGAGAACATGCAAAGTCCACACAGATAAAGCCCTGATTGGGAAACAAGTTCATGACACAAGTGCTCAAAAAGGCAGTTTTAATCAGTGTGACAATGTGACAAGAATGAATGAATATTGTGCTGTCATTCTCCAAAGACTAGAGGACCAGATGAAGAGCACAGATCTGAAGGTAAATCGTGTCAGTGTGTATGCATGAATCGCCAGACTGATCAGACCTTCAGTCGTAGGTTCAATTGTGTGAGATAACACGTCGGTCAGAAAATTCTTCAATGTGTACCTAGCCAGCACTCATAAGTACTTTCCTAGTCCAATCCAGTTAAGGTGTATTTGACACATTAATCTTCTGTATCTAAATACAAGTGAAGCCATATAGCCAAACGCACTTAAAAGCAATATGTTTGTGTGTGTTATAATGTACTTACCTATTAAGGATTAAAGTTTTGTTAAGGTGTTCAGCACCAACCAATGCAATACCTAGGGGAGGTCCCTGGGGTTTTCTAAATAGGCTTCCACACTTGGTTGTTCTGCCTCTTTTGCTGCACAAAAGTCAATGGACCTGTAATGAAAATGCTCAGTATTTATAATTTTATATTGCTGTTTTCATTGTGTCCTTTTTCAATTGTATTTATGTTGCTTTACTCTCAGTCTATCCTTGCTTCTTTCCTTGGTTCCCCCTTTTCTTTACCTCCTTTTGACTTTTACCCCTCAGCCCTTTACCATCCTCCCCGTTTCATTCTGCCTCTCACTGCTCCTCCTGTCTTCCTAACCATGCATCCCCCTTGCCCTGCGCGTTTAAGGGATGACCCCCCCCCCCATTACTACAGGCAGCCATCTGTCTGTAGCCCACCACCCCCCTCTGGCCGCCCTATTCGTCTCCGGAGCATCCTTTTCAGAATAGGGTTTCCGGGTAGGTTTTTGTCTGCCTGTTAGTGCTGCTATACATTCAGGCGCTACTCCCAATTTATGTTCTGCCTACACTTTCCCCACCATCTTGGCTTAGAAAGTTAGCAAAGAGGTGCATTTGGGAAACATGATTAGTCCTCTTTGCCCCCTCTCTTTCCCAGACCAACTTATATCTCTGGTAGGAATAGTCATTAAAAAGACCACTGGTAAATATAGACTTATTCAAAAGCTGGGGGATTAGTTAATGGAGAAATAGACCCCGTCATAGCTCAGTGTTTTTCCAGTCTTTTGAATCCGCTTTCGGTTTAGTTAGGGATTTTGGTAGGCAGGCATATTTAGCTACGGTGGACATTGAGGCCGCATTCTGCCTCATCCCCTTATGCCCAGAATCCTTTTGCTACATGAGTTTCCGATTGCCCAACGATTTATATATCTATAAACTTTGAAAGGTTTCCCCTCGATACTTTAGTGGATTGTTGCCATTTGACTCTATATTTGCATATAGAATCATCCCTATGGGCAAGGTTTTCTGCAATAAGCTTCATAGGGCTATGGCAAGGATTACCCTTTCTCATGCTAAACTATGCTTGTCAGAGGAAATCAAGAATGATTCAGATATCTGGTTGAGACCTCTAGAGAATTTCATCGGGGTCCATATTTGGCCAAATTCAAAGGTTACTAGCTGCCAGTTGGAGCTAAATACAGATGCTTTGGGGTCCAAGGGTTTTGGTGGCTATCTCAATGGGGAATGATGCACCAGTCCTTGTACAGAAACATGGCACCATTGCTGCATTGTTTACAACCTACTAGTGTTGAAACTCTACCATAACATAGTGGCCAGCAGGGCTGGACATATTGTTCTGGTGCGACAAATTGGGGGTGATCCAGTCTATCAATGTCTTATTTGCCAGCTATTTATCTTATTAGACATCTAGTCCTGTGCTGCCTGGAATAGAGCAGAACACATTTCAGGCTTTGATAATGATTTGGTTGATGCACTTTCACACTTGTTGACAAAGTTTCAATGAGCTAGCAGGGTGTTCTGCAAGGCTTGACAGCAGTGGGTCCAGTTCTTGGAGTCACAAGAACTCTGGGAATCAGGTCAGAAGTCGATATACTGCTTGCCTTTATGTGATCCAGGTACCAGGAAAGTGTACGTTCAAAACATCTGTTTGCCCCTCTAGCAGGCATTTCAATTATGGCCTACTACATGGGTTGAAAGACTTCACCGAAAGTTTTCTGATCACCAAGGCCCTTTGGGGGTGGGCTAGGGACTGGGCAGCTGGAGAGGACACTAGGTGGCCTGTTGATCTTTACATTTAAAGCCAAATAATGGTTGCTCTCAATTCTTTTACTACAGATGAGTACGAGTCTTTATTATTTAGCACTGCACTTGCATTGGTGTTCTTTTGTGCCTTTAGAGTAAGCAAACTAGTAGCTCAGTCTAGGCATGCTGCAGTACCTAGGTTGCTCACTAGGTATGTCTATTGTAAGCACACAGATTACTTGCAAAATTCAAAGGTCCAAGAAAGACCAGTTGGGTAAAGGACGTTAGGTCACCATCCCTTAACAGGTCAATACCACCATTTGTTTAGTCACTTTGTGTAAGAGGTACATAGAGGTCAGACCATAAGAGTATGAGACATAGTGGATTCGTAGGGATGCTTTGCTTCTGACCAAGTTTCAGTCATTTTTAGGTGGTCCCTCAAATTTATCGGTTTGGACCAAAGAGTTTATGGCACTCAAGGCGAAAAGCAATTACGGGGATGGAAGACTGATGTGTACAAGAGATATATCAGGCCCACTAGAAAGTGAGGTTCCCAACCCTCAGTAGCCCAAGACTTTGATTCATGTCACTTTTAGTGATATCATACAGGAATTTTTTCCTGTTTTTTTCCCCACTCCAATGATTAGTTATGTTACTCTGGGCTTATTATGGCTTTTTTACCTTCATGTGGGGTACCACATCCCCCCTTCTCCCCCACATTCTTCCATGACTTGCTATACTGTGTGACGGATATTAAAGTTTATCTTGTCGTAGGGGTGTTTTATGTATGTTTGCCCAGAGCAAAGATCCAGATCTGAGTTGTGGGCCATTCCTATGTGTTCTAGACATTCAGGCACAATAGGGCTCATAAATGATCCTCCTTTGCACGTCCCATTGAGATTCATTAGTTGGGTAAGTAGGGTTGGTGCTGCCCTTGTCTTACAGACTTAATGTGATACTCCAAGGTTGAACAGTAAGGCCCTCCTTACATACTTGTCGTTCATCTTGGAGGGAATGATCTGGGTAAAGGTGAATCATTAGAGTTGCTGATTAATAATATATGGGCCTGATTCATTAAGGTAAAGCAAAAAAATTGAGTAACTTTGAACCTTTGTAAAACCATGTTGTTTTGGAGGGGGAGGTAAATTTAAAATGTGAGGACAGATTTATAATTGGGGTAGAGCATGTCCTAGATCAACTTTAAATTTCAGTGTACAAATAAGCTATCAAGTATTTCTATGCTACATGAAAAAGCACACAGTAATTTCCTTATGTGCAAAATAATAAACTAATTTGCACCCCTTGCATTGTAACATGGTTTGTCCAAGAGAAAACTTACTAATTTTTTTGTCTTACTTTCCTTAATGAATCAGGCTCATAGTCATTAATGAAAAATCGTTTTTCCCAAAAATATTTTTTTTGTTATTTTTTGCTCCATAAAATACATTTATCAGAATTTTATTAATGGCTACTGTACATAAAGTGCATTTTTACCGTTGCTCTTGATTGCAAACACATTTTCTAGCATGCATACGTGACCGTCATCACTATCACTTGACACTTACACCTGACCTGCTGCTGGTGCAAGTGAAACAACAGAAAAACACATAGGTCTGAGATGCTTGAATTGTTGCTGCATGCGCTCGAGCTTTGCATGCCCTTACTGTACATTGACTACATGCATATGCCCTTTTCCCTCATTCTGCCCATGAAATCATAAGTTGTCATAAGTGTCCTTTCTTGAAGATGAATTGGATGTTTTTGAGCTTACTGGTGTATAGGCCGGTTCAGGGACTGCGCAGAGTGATTTTACACAAAATGCGGCACGTACTGACATTTATGTTCCTTCTCTGATGTTAAAGCAATAATAGACAGAGCATACAGGGTTCCAAATCCCAAAAGGCTATCTCAATCATGCCCAGAAGTTCAGATAGCAAATACATTTTTTCCAGTTAAAAGAAGAGCTCCATCATTGGCATTCCCCAGATTGCAAAAATGCATCAATATTCATTTGTCTGCATTTGTCTGAACACGCTGAATGCAAGCAGTGCCAGAATGGCCCACCTAGGCACTACTCACTAGGTGGCTGGGTTAATGTTGTGCACCAGGAGTTCCGGGGGCAGGGTTACATTTGTATTCCCAGGCTGGTCTGATAATGGACTGACTGGGCAGGTCTACCAATACCTCCCCCTTGCGGCAGTTCTTGGTGAAGACCGGGCAGTCCGTTAAACTCCGTGCCTTGGGAAGGCCTGTGATAACTCTGACTAATAGGAGTCTCCAGCGAGACGTAACACCCCCAATCTCCCACCACACTCCCCTTTCCCTGTTTCCAGGCACACCATCTGCCACTCTATCTCTTCCCTTCTTCCAGGCACTCCATCTGCAACACTCTCCATCCATATTTCCAGATAGCCCACCTGAAACACTGCCCCTTCCCTGCTTCCATGTACCCTATGTGCTACACTCCCCATTTCCTGCTTCCAAACACCCCATCTGTCACACTCCCTGGCTTAAAGGCATCACTTCTGCTACACTCCTTGTTCCCTGATTCCAGCCACCCCATCTGTCACACTCCTCCTCTCTGCTGATAGGTTGTGATGAAAAGATACATTTTTAGAGAGCATTAGTATCACACGCCGGGTGTGCGGGCAGCACACCCGACACCCGGCAGACTTACCTGGCTCCGTCGCTCCGCTCCGTCCTGGGCGCCGCCATCTTGGATTCGGGTCTGCGCATGCGCAGGCCTGACGGCTTCTTTAAAACCTCTACTCTCCTCTCATTGGTGGATTCTAATGACGCATAGTTTAAAAGGCACTTCCTCCTTACCTACAGTGCCTGTTCTTTGAGTCACCTCCTGGTGATAGAAGTGGCATCCTGTTATCCTCCAGCTATTTTCTTCCATACTGGTCTGCAGAGCTGACGTTCATCTCCGGACATCGTCCCTACGTTTGTCTACAGAGCTGACGCTCCTTCTACTGAACTTTGTACCACATAGTGGTCTGCAGAGCTAACGCTCATTCTACTGGACTCTCCGCCACATAGTGGCCTGCAGAGCTGACGCTCATCTCCGGACATCGTCCCTACGTTTGTCTACAGAGCTGACGCTCCTTCTACTGAACTTTGTACCACATAGTGGTCTGCAGAGCTAACGCTCATTCTACTGGACTCTCCGCCACATAGTGGTCTGCAGTACTGACGCTCATCTCCGGACATCGTCCCTACGTTTGTCTACAGAGCTGACTCTCATTCTACTGAACTTTATACCACATAGTGGTCTGCAGAGTTACACCGAACTGCATCATCTTCTTTGCCATTACTTATTATATTTACCACTCTTACTACGGTACATCTGCCGAGTCTCTTCGTAGGAACCGTGACAGTAAGAACAGGCCAAAATAACGTTGTCATTAATATGACAGAATCTAACGTGCAACCCTCTGCTGAGGATATACTTCAGCACTTGCTCGACAGGGTAGAGCAACAAGATGTGGTCCAACAACAGCTATTACTGGGCTTCCAGAGTCTTGCTGTTCGTTTTGACTCACTACAAGCATCACCACCTGTTCAAGCGGCCAGCTCACCGGCACCTGTTCCCATCGCTGCTTCCAATTCGTCTCTTCGGATTCCAACTCCTTCCAAATTTGATGGAGATCCTGCCAGCTGCCGTGGGTTCTTGAACCAGTGTTCAATACAATTTGAACTCCAACCACAGAATTTCCCTACCCAGCGCTCAAAAGTAGCATACATAATATCCTTGCTCTCTGGTCACGCTCTAGCCTGGGCCTAACCTCTCTGGGAACTTGATGATCCGATCCTGGCGGACAGTGCTGCCTTCATTGACGCTTTTCCCAGGATTTTTGATGAACCAGGAAGGGTTACTTCTGCAGCATCTAGTATTCTTCGCCTGCGTCAAGGATCTCGCTCAGTGGCCCAGTATGTTATTCAGTTTCAGACATTGTCGTCAGAGTTACGGTGGAACAACGAAGCATTAGTAGCCAACTTCTGGCAGGGGCTATCTGACAAAATCAAGGACGCTTTGGCTTCCCAAGAACTCCCCACTACTTTAAATGCCATGATCTCGCTATGTAACTGTGTGGATCTACATTTCCGCGAAAGATCTTCAGAGAAGGATTCCTCTCGGCGTAATTCCACCAGACTCGCACCTCGGTTCACTCATCCGGTAACAATGGAGGAACCCATGCAAATTGGGCGCTCTCGATTAACTCCAGAGGAACGTGATAGAAGATTAAGAAATAAGTTGTGCCTTTATTGTGCGGATCCGGATCATCTACTGAATGCCTGCCCCAAGAGGTCGGGAAATGCCAGACCCTAACCTGCTCCGGAGAGGTTTCTATACCAACTGTACCATTAGAAATTCCTGTTTCCATCACGGCCATCGATGGCTCCCATATAGCTAATGGTACCGTGAAAACCCGGACCAAACCCATCGTCCTTCAAATAGGAGCATTACATCGAGAAAAAATTACCTTTCACGTGCTGCCGTCTACTACTACTCCCGTCATCCTGGGTCTACCATGGCTTCAGCAGCACTCCCCTCAACTTGACTGGTCCACCTCGCAGATTCTGTCTTGGGGTCCTACTTGTCGCCTGAAATGTTTGACTCAGGTCCAAACTATTAGCTCCATTTCTACTTCCTCTAATAACAAAGTCTCCATTCTGCCCAAGCAATATCATTTCTTTTTAGACATTTTTGACAAGCTTCGCTCTGAGCATCTGCCGCCTCATCGCTCGTGGGACTGTCCTATTGAACTGCAGTCGGGCAAAATACCTCCTCGAGGTCGAGTGTATCCACTCTCCATACCTGAGACCTCTTCTATGTCAGAATATGTTAAAGAAAACCTCTCCCGAGGCTTTATCAGACCCTCCTCATCACCAGCGGGAGCAGCATTTTTCTTTGTTAAGAAAAAAGATGGATCGTTAAGACCTTGCATCGATTATCGTGGGTTAAATGCCATTACAGTCAAAAACCGATACCCCATTCCGCTTATCACCGAACTGTTTGATCGCATCAAAGGAGCTAAGATCTTCACCAAGCTAGACCTGCGGGGCGCTTATAATCTCATCAGGATCAGAGCAGGAGACGAATGGAAGATGGCTTTTAATACTCGCGATGGGCATTACGAATATCTTGTAATGCCCTTTGGGCTGTGCAACGCCCCCGCCGTGTTTCAAAGTTTTATCAATGAGATATTTAGAGATCTTCTCTACCTCTGTGTCATGGTATATCTAGACGATATTTTGGTTTTCTCTTCTGACATCACCTCTCACCGTAAGCATGTGAAGGAAGTTCTTTCCAGATTACGACGCCATCAACTCTTTTGCAAACTGGAGAAGTGCTTCTTCGAGTTCCCTCAAATGCCGTTTCTGGGTTACATCGTCTCTGGATCCGGATTACAAATGGACCCAGATAAAGTCAAAGCAATTTTAGAATGGCCTCTCCCCCTTGGGCTGAAACCTATTCAACGTTTCCTCGGATTCGCCAACTACTATAGGCGCTTCATCCAGGGCTACTCCACCATCGTGGCACCTATTGTGGCTCTAACTCGAAAGGGTTCCAACCTTAAATCCTGGTCTTCAGCTGCGATCGAGGCCTTTGACTTTTTGAGAAAAGCTTTCGTCTCTGCACCTATCCTTCAACAACCGGATGTTTCCTCTCCGTTCTTTCTAGAGATTGATGCCTCCAATATGGGCATCGGGGCCGTCCTTTCACAGAAATCTCCTCTGGACCAATTCCATCCGTGTGCCTTTTTTTCTAGAAAATTCCTCCCTGCTGAGAAGAACTACACCATAGGGGATAAGGAATTGTTGGCAATCAAAGCAGCACTAGCGGAATGGTGACATCTCCTTGAGGGAGCACTACATCCAGTGACTATCTTCACGGACCATAAAAACCTGCTCTACCTCCAAACCGCGCAGTGCTTGAACCCCAGACAAGCACGCTGGTCTTTATTCTTTTCTCGCTTTGAACTTCGCATTACTTTTAAACCTGGCATTAGGAATAAGAGAGCTGATGCTCTTTCTCGGGCTTTTTCTACTCATGAAGTCACGGAGGAGGATCATGTCCATCCGATTCTGGACCCTAAATGCCTAGTTTTAGCTACTCAGCTTAAACCCTCTAAACCCCCACCGGGGAGGAGTTTTGTCTCTCCTAATCTTCGCCACAAACTGCTGAAACATTATTACTCTACCATCTTCGCTGGACATACTGGTACCGCAAGACCATCGAATTGATATCCAGAAACTACTGGTGGCCCAGCCTTCACACTGACGTTAAGGACTTTGTCTCCGCCTGTAGCGTTTGTTCTCAGAATAAGTCCACTCATCAGTCTCCCGCTGGTTTACTACGTCCATTGCCCATACCTCATGAACCATGGACCCATATAAGTATGGATTTTATTACCGATCTCCCACCTAGTAAGAATTGGACTGTCATATGGGTGGTAGTGGATCGATTTTCTAAAATGGCCCATTTCACGGCACTTCCGGGTCTTCCATCCTCTCCAGTCCTGGCATCCCACTTTGTCAAGGAAATATTCCGCCTACATGGCTGTCCACTCGACATAGTCTCAGATCGAGGTGTGCAATTTGTTTCTAAATTCTGGAGAGCTCTCTGCAAATTATTGGGGATCAAACTGAGTTTATCATCTGGATATCATCCTCAATCCAATGGACAGACCGAAAGGGTGAACCAGGATTTGGAGACCTACCTCAGGATATTTTCTACCGCCAACCAGGATAACTGGGTAGATCTTCTACCATGGGCGGAATTTGCCCATAACAACGCCTTCCATGAGTCTTCTTCTAAATCCCCTTTCCTGGTGGTCTATGGACATCATCCGTCTCTTCCTGAATTTGCGCCCCTCCCACCCACCCAGGTGCCCGCAGCCAATTCTCTATACAACAAATTCCTTTCCATTTGGACGCAAGTAAGAGCTTGTCTTAAAAAGACTTCTACACGTTACAAATTGGCTGCAGATAAAAGGTGTAGATTTCTTCCCACCTTCAAGGTCGGTGATAGGGTGTGACTCTCCACCAAGAATATACGCATCAGAGTCCCCTGCATGAAACTGGCTCCGCGATTTATTGGCCCATACAGTATCTCGGGAATCATTAACCCAGTCTGCTTCAAACTGCGTTTACCGGCATCTCTTCGTATTGTCAACTCTTTCCATGTGTCTCTATTAAAACCTCTGAAAATTAATCGATTTACATCAGTAGCTCCTTCCATCACTCCAGGGGCCCATCAAGAGGAGGAGTTCCAACTCAAACAAATCTTGGACTCAAAAAATTGTAAAGGCGGTTTGAAATACTTGGTTGACTGGAAGGGCTTCGGCCCTGAAGAGCGCTCTTGGGTTCGCGCCTCCGACATCCACGCTCCCTACCTGCTGGATAAATTCCACAAGAAGTTTCCCTTGAAACCTTGCAGTAGACGTGCGGTGCCCGTCTTTAAAGGGGGGGTACTATCACACGCCGGGTGTGCGGGCAGCACACCCGACACCCGGCAGACTTACCTGGCTCCGGCGCTCCGCTCCGTCCTGGGCGCCGCCATCTTGGATTCGGGTCTGCGCATGCGCAGACCTGACGGCTTCTTTAAAACCTCTACTCTCCTCTCATTGGTGGATTCTAATGGCGCTTAGTTTAAAAGGCACTTCCTCCTTACCTACAGTGCCTGTTCTTTGAGTCACCTCCTGGTGATAGAAGTGGCTTCCTGTTATCCTCCAGCTATTTTCTTCCATACTGGTCTGCAGAGCTGACGCTCATCTCCGGACATCGTCCCTACGTTTGTCTACAGAGCTGACGCTCCTTCTATTGAACTTTGTACCACATAGTGGTCTGCAGAGCTCACGCTCATTCTACTGGACTCTCCGCCACATAGTGGTCTGCAGAGCTGACGCTCATCTCCGGACATCGTCCCTACGTTTGTCTACAGAGCTGACGCTCCTTCTACTGAACTTTGTACCACATAGTGGTTTGCAGAGCTAACGCTCATTCTACTGGACTCTCCGCCACATAGTGGCCTGCAGAGCTGACGCTCATCTCCGGACATCGTCCCTACGTTTGTCTACAGAGCTGACACTCATTCTACTGAACTTTATACCACATAGTGGTCTGCAGAGTTACACCGAACTGCATCATCTTCTTTGCCATTACTTATTATATTTACCACTCTTACTACGGTACATCTGCCGAGTCTCTTCATAGGAACCGTGACAATTAGTAGTCTTAGAGACTAGTGGCTAGGTTGGTTGGACAGTCAGTGAGGAGCCCGGCAAAGAGGAGCAGCTGCATGAAGAAAAGAGCCAGGTAAGTAAAGAATAAAGTGCTGGAGAGGTAGGGGGATAATGTGCTGCAAGGAGGGTACAGTGTGCTTCAAGGTGGTGTTTGTGCTGCAAGAGGGGGGACATTGTGATATATGGGGACAGTGTGCTGTAGGGGGGCAGTTTGCTGCAGAAGGGGCAGTGTGCTTCAAGGAGGGGGATTGTGCTGCAAGGCGGTAAGATTATTATTATTATTTTTTTAATTTATAAGGCGCCACAAAGGGTATATACACACACACACACGTAACATGGTAATGCAAATCAAATTATTTAGGGGACAATGAGTGAAAGTGATGGTAGATATCAGCGAGAAGTAGGCTGAAGCTTAAGAAAACAGTGCTAGGGAAGCAGGTCAAGAGGTACAGAGGGTGATGGAACAGTAGAAGGAGCACACAAGGAAAGAGGGCCCTGCTCTTGAGAGCTTACATTCTAAAGAAAAGGAGAAGACACAAATAGGGTGGTACTAACTGGGGGAGTGAGCCGGTACAAGGGAGTTAGGAGGAGGATTGATAGACTTAAATAAAGAAATGAGTCTTAAGGGCACGTTTGAAGCCTTTGAGACTAGATCCTAACCTGAGGGAACATGGAAGATCATTGCACAGCTGGGGAACAGCCCAGACAAAGTCCTGCAGATGGGAGTGGGAAGAGGTAATCAGTGTAGTAGTGAGGAGGCGGTCACAGGCAGAGCGGAGGAGCGGCTAGCACTGTAGGTAGAGATGAGATTGGAGATGTAGGGAGGGGTGGATTGATTAAGAGCTTTAAAAGTTTAAATTTAAGGAGTTTAAATTTAATTCTGTAGGCCATGGTGAGCCAGTGCAGTGACTGTTGCAGGGAGACAGCAGACATAAAGAGGCGGGAGAGAAAAATGAGGCAGGAAGCAGCATTGAGGATAGACTTAAGAGGATCAAGGTGAGAATTTAGGTAGGCCAGAGAGAAGAAGATTACAGTTGTCAAAGTGAGAGATTACAAGTGAGTGAACAAGGGTTTTCATGGCTTCCATGGTGAGAAAGGGGCGTATCTTGGATATATTCCGAAGGTGGAAGCAGCAGGATTTTGAGAGGTATAGAATGTGACGTTTGAAGGAGAGGGAGGAATCAAGGCATCAGACTTGAGGGTAGGGTTATTAACAGAAAGAGAGAAGGGGGGAGAGTCCTGGAAGGAGGAAGATGATAAGTTCAGTCTTGGAATTATTGAGTTTAAGATGAGATGGCCGAGAGACAGCAGGAGACACAAGACAAAAGGGGAAAGGTCATGGGATGAAAGATAAATTTGGGTATCATCAGCACAGTGGTGGTACTGGAGGCCAATGGAGCAGGTGAGGACACCAAGGGAGGAGGTGTAGCGGGAGAAAAGCAGGGGGCCAAGAATGAAACCTTGGGGAACGTCAACAGGTAAGGGAAAAGGGGGAGGATGTAGAGTCATGTGTAGAGACAGAGAAGGAGCGGTTGGTGAGGTAAGAGGTAAACCAGGAGAGGACGGTGTTACAGAAGTCGATAGATTTGAGAGTTTGCGAAAGGAGTGTGTGGTCAACGGTATCGAAGGGAAGGGATTGTGCTGCAAAGGGGGAAGGGATTGTGCTGCAAGGAGGCGGATTGAGGCAGTGTGCAGAGGGGGGGCAGTGTGATGGAGGTGGGGCAGTAGTGTGATGTAAGGGGCTGTAGTGTGATGCAAAGGGGACAGTGTGAGGTAAGGAGGGACAATGTGATGAAGGGGGCAGAGGTGTGATGCACGGGGGGCGGTAGGATGCACAGGGTACAGTAGTGTGATACAGTGGGGCATTGTGATGTAGGAAGCAGCAGTGTGATGAAGGGGCAGTAGTGTGATGCAGGGGGGGCAGGAGTGTGGTGCAGTGACATGTAAGGGGCATCTATTTGGATTACTTAATGTAACAGGAGTGTGACAAAGGGGGCACGAGTGTGATGCAGTGACATGTTAGTGCTCATATCATCACTAAAAATTGTATGTTGTACCTCCCCTCTAGAACTCCCAGGGCAGCAGTGGAGTCTGGACAGCGTTCTGCATCAAACATCACTGCACCTAGACTGCTGGAGGAAGTAAGGCTTATCAATTTTTCTTCTTTTTTGTACAAGTGTGTGAGGGTCTGGGAAGTGGGTTTTTGATGTGTGAGAGGTAGAGGTGGTTGTGTGTGTTTGTGTGTTTGTGGGGACGGACGGACGATAGTTTGAACAAAGGCACAGAGAAACCTTACACTGGCCCTGTAGGCCAGGGTGTCAAAATTGACACCCAGTGCTCTGCTCCACCTCCCAGTACCATCCTTCATCAGTGCCCTAATCATATAGATATATACATGGGAGTCTCAACTTCACTAGGAGGCTCCCAAGAAATAGAAACCCAATATACTTGCCCACCAATACAATGGGAGCTTCAAGGACAGTAGGAGGCTCCCATTTAGGCAGGACAACCCCCACCTCTGCATCCATTATTGAAAGCCTGAGACATGCAAGAGAAGAGTAATACAATTAAAAAAGAAGAAAGAAAAGAAAGAAAGAAAGAAAGAAATTACAATCACTTTTATTCAGATAAGTGTATGCTCAGTTTTTAATATAATCTTTTCATTTTTATTGTTAAAAACATACAAATGGGTCTTCAGGACCACTTTCGCCGCCAGTCTCATACAAATAGCATAAGAACAATATTTGTGTAAAACACATACCACACAGCCAAAGGTAAGTTTACACATATTTTATTGTAATTATGGGGAGACAGCTGTGGGACTGGAGGAGAGACCAAGGAAAGTAGAGTGAGTGGGATGCAAAGGAGCTAGGTAGTCTATAATTTTTATGAGTTTTATATAGACTATTTTTTAATGTAACTGAAAGTTATTTAAATGTGTAATGTATTTGTTTCTCTTGCTACTTATTAATTATATAGACGCGCATTAGGGCAGCTTCTTCAACTTGACTTGTTTAATATTCTTTTGCTTGAACAGCCAAAATGAAAACAGCAGTTACCTGCTGTTCATAACAACTATGTAAATCTGACATTAACAAATAACAAAGGGATAAGAGTTTTCCTGTCGTTCAAATTGTGGGAGTAATGATAACCTTGGTTCCAAAATTCTAAGAAATTACTTGTAGACTAACCATGGGGTACAACCATAAACTTAACCATATTAATAAGGAAAAAAAAGACCAGAAGTTCATTCAAAAAATGGTGCACTATAAACTCCCTTATATTCTCTTTTGTTATTATTGGCAAAATGGAAAATCTTCTTATGTTAAAATTTAACCTTTATTGAGTTACATTAAATTTAAAATATTAAAAACCAGCGAAATGTAAAAAAAACAAACATGTGCATGTGAATAAACAAAAATGTGTGTTTAAAGTAACTGGATGCACTTTAGTTGTCTCTTATATTGTTTAAGGGTTTTTAATAGATATATTCAAGTATAATAATAAGGTGGAATTATTTGCTAGGGATTGAAAAACTCTTTATGTCACTACCACCTTACCTAATAAATTTGCTATCTTGCTTAACTGCTGGTGACAGTTTATCCTCTAATACTCTTACTATGCCTGGCTTATTTCTAGATAGTGATAGATTACTATTGGCATTCAATTATTAATTTATTACCGAAAATTCCATACCTAGAGGTATTGACTGAGAATTAATACAGCCTATAATCTGTATAATTGATTAGATCACATATAATATTCCTAATCATGGAAAACTATCACAATTTCCTAACTGGTCATATATCTGGCTGTAGGTGGGGAGAACTTGCTATCTGCCTCCTTTTATCCATTCTCACTATTTATTATTATTATTATTTTTTTATTTATAGAGCGCCACAAAGTATCCGTAGCGCCGTACAAGGACAAACAATGGCACAGTACAAGGTGAAACAGCACACTACAAGTAACAGTAAGCACTATAACTCTGGGGGCTCAGGCACAGCATGAAAGAGAGGGAGGGAGGGGAAAAGTGAGTATAGGCAGGTAACTATGGCCCAAGAGGGTGGGCACGGATGACAGGTTGGGAGTCACTGAGGGGAGTGGAGAGAAGCGAGAGGAGACAGAGGGCAGAGGGACCGAGAGGAGGTGAGCAGAGTAGCTGGAGAGCGCAGTTAAAAGTGATGGAACAAGAGGTAGGAGAGCCCCGCTCAAAGGAGCGAACAATCTAAGGGGAGGGGAAGACAGACAGACACATGGATGAGACAGAGAGACGGGAGAAACGGAGACGGAGTCGAGGAAGGGGGAGAAGGGAAGAAGGGATAAGAAAGAGAGGTAGCCGACCAGTGGGAGTTTAGGCATGAGACTGGAAGGCTTTAAGGAAAAGGTGGGTTTTTAATGTTCGTTTGAAAGAGGAGAGATTAGGGGAAGTTCTGATGGAGCGGGGGAGCTTGTTCCAATGGAGGGGAGCGGCGTGGGAGAAGTCTTGGATACGTGCGTAAGAGGAGGTAATCAGAGGGGAAGAGAGGCGACGATCATTGGACGATCGCAGTGGGCAGGAGGGAGTGTGAATAGAGATAAGGTTAGAGATGTAGGGAGCAGTGGAGTTGGCGAGGGCCTTGTAAGTCAGAGTGAGGAGTTTGAAAAGGATTCTGTAGGTCGAAGGGGAGCCAGTGAAGGGCTTGGTAGAGTGGGGAGACAGAGGTGGAACGGCAAGAGAGGAAAATAAGCCTAGCAGCGGCATTAAGTACAGATCTAAGGGGAGCGAGATTAGAGAGGGGGAGGCCGATAAGGAGAAGGTTGCAGTAGTCCAAGCGGGAGATAATCAGAGAGTGGACGAGAGATTTAGTGGCATCCTGGGAGAGGAAGGGCCGAATGCGAGCAATGTTGCGAAGCTGGAAACGGCAGGATTTGGCGAGAGAGTGAATGTGAGGAGCAAAGGAGAGAGAGGAGTCGAGGATGACACCTAGGCAGCGGAGTTTGGGAACAGGGGAGATAGATGAGTTGTCAACAGTGATAGAGAGGTCAGAGGGGAAGGAGGTACGAGAGGGAGGAAAGACAATGAATTCAGTTTTAGCAAGATTGAGTTTAAGAAATCTTGAGGACATCCAGGAGGAGATGGCAGAGAGGCATGCGGATACCCTGGAGAGAAGGGAGGGAGAAAGATCAGGAGAGGAAAGGTAGAGTTGAGTGTCATGTAAAGGTGGTACTTGAGGCCGAAGGAGTAGATGAGTGCACCCAGAGAAGAGGTGTATAGTGAGAATAGTAAGGGTCCAAGGACAGTGCCCTGAGGGACCCCGACTGTAAGGGAGAAAGATGGGGAGAGAGAATCAGAGGTGGAAACAGAGAAGGAACGGTCGGCAAGGTAAGAGGTGAACCAGGAGAGGACGGTACCGGAGAGGCTAATGGACTGAAGGGTGTGAAGCAGGAGGGGGTGGTCAACGGTGTCAAAGGCCACTGAGGGGTCGAAGAGAATCAGGAGGGAGTAGTGGCCCAGGGCTTTAGCCGAGAGGAGATCGTTCGTAACTTGAGCCAGGGCAGTTTCAGTGGAATGGAGGGGGCGGAAGCCTGATTGGAGAGGGTCAAGGAGGGAGTGTTCAGAGAGGTAGGTGAAGAGATGGTTGCAGACAAGTCTCTCCAGTGTTTTGGAGGCAAATGGGAGAAGGGAAATGGGGCAGAAATTCGAGAGTGACGTGGGGTCAAGGTTGGGTTTCTTGAGAATGGGTGAGATGAGAGCATGTTTAAAGGCGGAGGGGAAGATGCCGGACAGATTAAAGAGGTGAGCGAGGTGGGAGCAAGTGGAGGCGGAAAGGGAGCGAAGAAGGTGAGAAGGGATGGGGTCCTGGGGGCAGGTAGAAGGGGGGGAAGAAGAAATGAGAGAGTGGACTTCCTCACCCGAGGTGGGGCGGAAGGAGAGAAGGAGTTGGTGGCTGGGGGGAGAGGGGGGGAGAGTGGAGGGGGGAGGAAGGGCGAGAGGGGGGGTGGCAGAAGAGTGGGTGGAGGAGGAGATTTCAAGTCTCATGGCCGCGATTTTAGAGGAGAAAAAAAGAGGTGAAGTCAGTGGCAGATAAGGAGGAAGGGAGGGGGGTTAATGTTTGTGCTGTAAGCGCCAGGCTGTATTAGAGAGTGCTCCGTGTTCACTATAGATTTCAATGGCGCTATTACAGTTCACTGAGACTCTAGTGACACAAGGTGGAGACTTGGTACGATGTTCTGCAGGCTGACACAAGGTAAAGACTTGGTACGATGTTCTGCAGGCTAACACAAGGTAGAGAATTGGTACGATGTTCTGCAGGCTGACAAAAGGAGTAGAAATGCTGGCAGATCAGGAGAGCCAGCTCCAATGCTAGCAAAGCATAAAGCAAAGTGACACAAAGGTCCAGCACTGAAAGAGGAAAAGGAGGTGTTTAAATAGTGCGAGCAATGAGTAACCACCAATGAGAGAACTGGAGCGAGTTTAAACAGAAGAATGGTTCTGCGCATGCACTGAACCGCCGGAAAGATGGCCACCGGGACCAGCCGAACGGAGCAGGGAACGGGAACCAAGTAAGCACGTCGGACCTCGGGCGTGTGACAGGAGCTAAGATTGGAGTTGAAATTGAATATATTGTAACCGCTTATAAAATTATCAAGACTAAGGTGCACCCAGTGAGAACACCAACAAGCATTTTGCTTAGGTGTGCTTTGTCAAGGCAAACCGAAACATAACATTGACAGGTCTTAAATACTCTTAGAGCCTGACCCCCAAAGTGACGTCAGTAATATCGGCCAATCAGAGGTGATTTATCTGTTAATGAATGACAATATGAGATGCCAATAGGGCAGCATCTGTTATTTATCCCACCCTTTGGGGTTTCTTGTTGGCTGGGAATGGATATCCAGTGTTTACAATTAAAAAGAGTCTGATCGTCTGAATTTTTATCAAACATAATTTACTAAAGCAGATCACTTTATAATTTTTTTTTTGTAAATGCCCAACCACCTGTACTTTTTTTTATTGAATGCAAGTGGGTTTTTTAAAAAAAAAAAAAACTGCCAGCACGTAAAAGTATTTCTATATATGGTTATGCACCATCTCAGATCATGAAAAACTATTCAAACATATATTCAGTCAAGTATGCAATGCTTTTAAAATAAAAATGTGCACACATGTTTTGGTATGTTTTCCCTTTAAATCCCATAGGGATTTAAGGGGAAGCAATTTTTTGTGCTTTAGTAGTGTTTTAGAGACGCTAAGACACTTGTAAAATAAATGGAAAATGGTCACGTGGACAAGCCTTAGGCTTAGGTTAACTTAGTGAACAGAGAGCGCTGGGTGAGACCTACCTGCTGTGTAATAGACTTTTAGAGACATTGGGAGCATACATATTCTGTAATTTAGAAAATAATGGAAGAAAAACCTAATTTTATCTTTTTATGTAACATTAGTTATAGGATGAAAAGTATGATACTTTTTTAAAACTATAACACACAAAAACATTTTTACATGATAAAAGATTTCATATATAAAAAGATTTAAAAGATATCCAGATGTGTGACGAGTGTATAATGTGTACTAGTTTGTCCCGGGTTTCCAGACTGCCTCCAAATTTGGCTACCACTGAGAAATGGGATATTATTTGCGATTCATGTAATATGATTTGCACAGAAATCTAATTTGTATGCTGTGTCATTGTAGAGGTAATGATACAGTATATTTAGTGAGGATCTCTAGATTACTGTATTTACCACTGCTTAAAAATTGTATTTTGTTTTTGATTTCACTGAATGCTGGCATTTAAATACCAAAATATATTTGTTTGCATTGCATTAAATATATAGGGTTCCCTATGTTAGCAGTTTGTTGACTGCTTGCTTTGCACCTGGCAAGTATCTCCATTGTGAATGCAGGTGTCTCATTCAAGATTTGTATTTTCAGAGAGGCCAAGCACATAGTGAGTGACATTATTAACATGCTTTTTAGTGAGCCTGAGGACATAGCGAGTGACATTATTAACATGCTGTGAAGGCAAAAGACTGGAATATTATGTGCCCAATTTAGTAGGTAAATTACACGAAAATCACTGTTTACACATGAACGCATATAGGACTCAATATTATAGGAATATACATAATGCAATGGACATGCAATTAAGAAAATATGTTTAACTACACTAAAACCACAGTTTCCTGTCCATGGACCCAACATTTTGATGTTTTGATCCCTGAGCCACTTAGTTATCACTTTTGCCTTATGTCAAGGTGCTCCATCATGCTGGGAAAGGCATTGTTCTTGGATTGTTAGGAGAAATTGCTCTTGGAGGGTTTTTTTTGGCACTATTCTTTATTCATGGCTGTGTTTTAGGCAAAATTGTGAGTGAGCCCATTCCCTTGGCTGAGAAGCAACCCCACGCATTAATGGTCTCATTATGCTTTACTTTTGGCATGTCACTACTGATGGTGGCGCTCACCTTTCCCTCTCCGGACAAGCATTTCATTCATCAGAGAAAATTACTTTACCCCAGTCCTCAGCAGTCCAATCCCTGTACATTTTGCAGAATATCAGTCTGTCCGTGATGTTTTTCCTGGAGAGAAGTGGCTTCTTTGCTGGCCTTCTTGACACCAGATCATCCTCCAAAAGTCTTCGCCTCACTGTGCATGCAGATGCACTCACATCTGCCTGCTGCCATTCCTGACCAAGCTCTGTGCTGGTGGTGCCCCGATCCCGCAGCTGAATTAACTTTAGGAAATGGTACTGGCGCTTGCTGGACGTCCTTGGGCACCCTGAATCCTGCTTCACAACTAGTGAACCTCTCTCCTTAAAGATATTGATGATCCGATAAATGGTTGCTTTAGGTGGAATCTTACTAGCCACAATATCCTTGCCTGTGAAGCTCTTTTTGTGCAAAGCAATGATGACTGCACGTGTTTCCATGGTTAACAGAGGAAGAACAATGATTTCAAGCACCACCCTTCTTTTAAAGCTTCCAGTCTGTTATTCTAACTCAATCAGCATGACAGCGTGATCTCCAGCCTTGTTCTCGTCAATGCTCTCACCTGTGTTAATGAGACAATCACTGACCTGATGTCAGATAGTCTTTTTGTGGCAGGGTTAAAATGCAGTGGAAATGTTTTTTTGGGATAAAATTAATTGTCATGGCAAAGAGGTACTTTGAAATTAATTGCAATTCATCTCATTTCATAACATTCTGGAGTATATACAAATTGCCATCATAAAAACCCAGGCTGCAAACTTTGGCCATTACTGTATATATACTCTTTGGACCTGATTTAGAGCTGGAAGCAAGAGCATTTGTGTGATGTATCTATGCTTCTCACATAAACTTTGTTGCATTGCCCACACTTTACGGAAGTATTTTCAGCCACATGTATCTGTAATTTGTGGTCCCTTACACGTTAGGATGCAGCTCACAGTGGAGTACAGGAAGAAGTATGGACATGCACTTTAGCCATGCTCTATGAGAAGATCACTGCTTTGGGCTACATGTATGTTTAAATGCATTGCTTCCAAATTGTGCATAAACTTCATACCACAGATTCATTCTTCCACGCACAACCTCTCCTCAGGTATAACCATATCTCTTACCAACTAATAAATAAAGACACCGACAACTTCAGCTTTGGCTAAATAGGTCACAGTTTATTAATGTGTATAAACCTGGTGGTGGCGAGAGCACTTGCCTTCAGCAAACCACTAAAGGCTAAACCAAACAGTGTACGAGCACCCGGTCTACCACTGGTACCGGGACCTAGTCCCTTGCGATTGGCCGGTGCTAAATCTGGTGTAATAGTGACCACATCACTTCAGGGCTCACAAATGTATTGCCGTACAATACAGATCAACGGGTCCCCATACCGGGTAACCACGAACCAGGATGCTTCGAAGTATGTGGTGGCATTAGCCAATCAGCGATAACACCGTACGCCCTAGTTGCCAACTGCAAGGGCTCTCCTGCCAAGCTGATGTCCTTTAACGGACAGCCAGCCCGCCACCAAGTGACCTAGCAATTTTGGCCAAAGACAATCCAATCTGCTCTATAAACAATCTATTCCCCTCATCTAACAGATGCACCCCGTCCTGCCTATATAAATGAGCTTTCCCAGCTGTAATTAAGGGATGCTGAATAACTACCCCTCCAAGGGACTGCAACGTTTTGCTCGCCATTCTATTGGCTTTTGAAAGCAGCGTTTTCATAATAGCCATCGATATTAGGGACCTCCACCTAGGCCTGGGTATGATGTTAGACCAGCAGATACGCACTTGTGCCCAGTAAGCCTGAATAGCACGCAGATCTTCTCTTATTGCTATAAACAGAACCAGGGACTTCCCCTTACCCAAATCATTACCCCCTAAATGTAACACTATGTAAATGTAAAGGACATTATGTGCAAGCAAAATATGCCTAGCCACTAGTGCATTACCAATATCATGCTTAGAGGGAGAAACCAACTCGCTAACTCTGAACGCACCAAAAAAGGCAAGGGAAAATGCAGCACTAAACAGTTTCATAATCTGAATTTGTAATACTAGCCAGTGCAGCTAACACTGTTTCAATAGGCTTGCATCTATAGGCCTTGGATGATCCTCAACTGATGATTGTTCCTTTGCCCACCCTTTCATAGCCTTAGATATGAGAAAACCTTTGTTAAGTCATTAAACCCATATAAGCGGGCCATAAAGGAGATGCCCGCCAGCGTGGAAGACATAGCTGCCATCAATACACCCTCCTTGAAAAGCACCCCTACTGATGCCACATAAAATTTGAGGCAAGGAGGGGTATAGCCCCAGAAAAAAAAATTGCCAGCCCTCTTTTTCAAGCCGCAGCGGTAGCTGCCCCAATCCTATTTGAAAGGGTGCTGAATTTCTTTAAGTTAATGCTATATATATCGATGGCTGGTGAAACAGATGCTCCCAACTGTAGCCTAGTCAAGGAAGAATATTCAAAATGGCGCACCCCTAAAGCTACAGGCTATACACTCCATGCCAAAGCAACTGGACATATGGTATGGTTGACATGTGCAGTGATGGATACTAATGCCCGTTACCAAAATGGTACTTCTCGAGCCTCAGAACGATAGGCATGCATCAAGTGTCACTGATCTAGTGTCATACAGGAAGACAGGAGCTACAGGTGATTCTAGACTGTAAAAATTTCCTTCAAGTTTCTTTCAACATAATAACTAGCCATCAGGGTGCTACCACCATGACGGGAAATACAGGATAAGCCTCCAATGATCTCAATGCCACCGTCTAGAATATTGGTATAATATGTCCTAAGTATTAAAGGGCTTGTGAGTAACAAGCGGGGTATAATGTCTATATAACATGAAATAGATAGTATTAAAACTAATGCAAGCACCTCATGCTAGTGGTATTACACTATGTCCTATCTAAATTATTAACAAGTGCAAAGTGTGGTGAGGAAAGGGGCTGAACGTGGGCCTGATCACAATGTGACACTTTGTCTAATGGTACTGCACCTATGCCCTCAAACTACAAATGGTGATGGATACTCATGGCTGATATAATATCCTGAATATTTACTGAATAATGCTGACATGAACACTCTAAATTGCAAAATATTGTAAACCACGAGTCTCTAGATTGTGCGACACAAGTTTGTAAATGGACTAAAAAGGAAATTCGAGTGGGCCACAGGGGGAGGTACAGCGGATTCCGAAAAAAGGGGGCTATATAGGATTCTCCCCTAAACATGGAGTTAATAATATATCTCAGTGACACTGTATAGCAACTACAATGATCAAGTATACTGGCATTGCAAGAAAGCAGCGACCCAATGAGGTGTAAGGTAGGTCATATAAACCCGCCATACTCCAAACGTGCGTATACTAACTCAAACTTAAAATTGCGTAAGCCCCAGGGTATATAGATACAACAATAGAGGCACTGCAAAAGCAACACAGATGGCTCATTGGAATTAATGTCTGGATCTAAAGTAATAACCAGGGGAAGAGGTATCAACGCCATATTCCCCGAGCTATGTCCGCTTTGTAACCCAAAGCAGAGTAACAACTTAAGTAACTTAGGATCCCAAAATAGTGCACAATCCACCTGGACACATAAAGGAGGAACCTTAGGGTCTAACCGATGCGCCGACTCACATTATATGCTGAGTCAAGGAAAACAAAAAGCCGAAAGTGCGGGACAACTAAACTTGTAACACACCATCCCAGAAACCTGCAGTCACACCTGATCATATGTGAGCCTCCCTCTGTCCTCAAGCTGTTCTTAAAATGTAAAATCTGTTAAATAGGATGACATTTAAATTTACGTATAACATTTTCTAAATGTAGTTACACTGATGTATGCAAGCTATGCCTATGCTGCAAGAAAAATACATATTAATTGCCAACTAGGTCATCATGAATGACAAATTGTGTTTTGATTTTTTTTCGTTTGTTTTTTTTACTATATATGCGCTCTTTTGGGGAATTGAACCCACAACACTATGTTATTAGACTAGTGTATATTTCAGTTGAGCCACAGCATCTGATCAGATAAAAATTTAAACCATTTCTTTGTTTTTTTTGTTTTTTTTGTGTTGATGATAGGACAACTGTATTAGGCTATCTTCAGCCGTATAAAGGGCAATATCCCATTCATACCAAGTAAGGGGGTGCCAACAATCCCCTTGGGCTAAATCACAAGTAATAGTCATGTGGACATTTTAAACTCTCCTCATAGATAAAACTTGCTTGTCAGTTGTGGAGGTAAAGAAGTCCGTGCCAGCCTGCTGTGGGTTCGGTTGTTGTTAAACCTTAATACTGGCCAATGTAATGTTAGGACTCATAATCCACCATCCTGGTATCTCCCTTAGGGTTGTCAGCTATACCTTACTCCGCCCTACCTAAGTGACGATGGGCACCTAATATACGTCTGCAATTATATTGTCAAAATTTGAGTGCATCATAAACTCCCATATGTATGAAGAGTGGGTAATAGCATTTAAATATGACATAAAATGTGTAATGTAGGAACATGTAGAAGCTCCGTCATACTCACGGAAGAGGCGCTGTAAGTCATGCATCCCGTCGCTCCTGTACGTCTTGCTGCCTGGCGTTGGTTATCAGCCCATCGTTCCACTCGGACACCTGGGAGGCTTCTGTGTGCCTTCTAAAAACTTCTTTGGGCCGTAGCAACTGTGTTACTAAAGAGGGAAACATGTTAGAACCGACAAGGGCAAAGGTGGTATAGAGCAGTGGTGACTGGCTGAAAGGGGTCAGAGAAGGTAGAGCACAGAGGCTAAATTGGAACTTTGGGTGTATACTGCTGCACCACACGCCGCCGTAAGTGGTTATTATGTTGTTAGAGCGTATGTTTAGTTTTTTTTAGTTTTTTAATGTATTGGTTTATTTATTGCAATTGATTGAATGTACACTTAAAGGTTCTTGGAGCAGAGGTTGTAAATGTAAGCATTAGTTTAAGGAGGACCATGTTAAATGAGGAACTAAAAAACCTTAAATGCAGGTTAGTGGGGCAACAAAATTTAATAAAATTCACAATTTTTAAATCCTTTTGTGCAGCCTGGCCATAATACTACTAAATTGTTATAGCATCAAAAATGACTAGTGACACAGGCAGAAGACTGGGGGGTTGCCTGTGCCACCTACGCTAGCTCAGCGAGGGGAGCAAGTGAATGGGGAATGCAGATTGTGCTGCAGACTAGACATGATGAAGGGGGGAGGGGGGGCAGGTGAATTCACTGTAAACCCCTGTTCATAGGCTGATGAAGGGGTTGCACATTGTCCGGGACCCTTAAATGCCTGGGACCCGGCTCATTAGAACTCCTTTGGTGGCTCAACATAAAAAAAAAACTAAGTTTCTTCCCCATAGCAGTCTGACAGGGACAGCAGCTGAAGGAGGGGTGGGGAGGAGCACTTGTAGAGATGCCCCCGGAGCTGGTGCCCGAGAAGTGGGTGAAGATGCCCGCCGCCGCCGTGTCCGTGGAGGGACAGGAGATGTCTCCGGTTCCTGTGCCAGCAAGAGGTGAAAAACGAAGAAAGAAGTGACTTACCCGTCCAGCGCTCCAGAGGCGGTAAGTATGTCCTATTTCCTGCAGGTCCCCCCCAGGCTGACATCTGCCAGCCCGCGCCTGCCAGTGGGGAAGAAGCCTATTCAAGTGGTCTTGTTTTCACCCAAAAGCGCTGACAAATGTTTGAACACACACATACATATGATTGTTAAAGGTATAGGTGAAATAAAATTAAAGAATATTTTTAGAAGTAGTGTATAATTTAGCAGTGAAATAAAACATCTGGTTTAGAATATATGTTTGTATGTAATATTTAAATAAATATGTGTAAACACAGCAGTTATGTATTCACACTGTAAATATTTATATTGTATCTTTAATATTCGTGTAATCCTAACTTACATTATATTAACTGACATGTATTGAATTATTTAGGACACACATCAAGTCCCCACTGAAATTTTAGTGTGCATTAAAAATGATCACACTCTTTCTGTGTCATATGCAAATGAGTGCAATATTGCTCACATCATATGTGCATTAGCACTGCAAGAATGGTAAAGCTTAGTTGCAAGATTTGCAAAATTAATGCTTTGGTACATTTACAGTGCACTTATGGGTTTAGAATCAGAATCATTTTATATGATCAATCAGTTCTATAGCAGAATGACAGTTAAAACAGACTATTGGATTTTAGGACGATGTTCAAAGTACTCATCACCATAGGACTGAGGTCTGAGAGAGGAGACAAGTGGCGCCAGGAAGGATTTACCTGTCAGAGGAGAAGCAGTTTCACTAACTAAATGTGAAATAAAAGAGACACTAGCATAATATTGGCTGAATTGCTTAGTCACTAAAATTAATTTTATAAATGCCATTACAAATTTGGATGGAACAATAGAGTATTTCAGAAATAAAGGATTATAATATTACTGCAGTTGAAAATTGCTTTTGTTTTTCTTTTTGTTCATAATGTATAAATATAGCCAAACAATTAAATGAATTTCAATTCTTTTCAGCTAAGACATACAGAAATCTAAATGGTTTCCATTATTTGTAAATTGTAATTCACAAAAAATGTTTATTTAATTTGGAAAGCATATTTTGGGTTATCCATTATTGGATAAAAAGTTTGTGTTAATACTGAACATTTGTATCCCAAAGTGTTCTGTTGAAGCTTCCATTATGCAATAGTCAATATGTTTCATTTTATCCCAATGGGCACACTGGGCTACAAAGGTATATGCAAATGATTGACACAATAGGCCACCAGTGAATGGGCGCTGTATAGAACACTGAATACAAATCATGCTAATCTTTGTGGGCAATGTTTTTATTCTGTCACCTTTCTTCCTAACTAGCTTGTTATAATGACATGATTTTATATCTACTGTACTGAAGTATTTTATAAAATGCATTGCCTCAAGAGTGTGGGTCTAGGGAAATAATCCATAAAATACTGAATAGTATGAAAGGCAAGTCCAGGGCACACTGTCCATAAGTTCATGTTCCAAAGCATCCAACAATGCCTGTACAGTGGGTCACTCCCAAAAAATATGTTGAGATGTGTCCCTTCTGGCTATGCAGGAGGGGCAGTGAGCATATCTGCACAGGTTCCGGAAGTGAATGAATGTCCTGAGAGGCAAACTCCCCTGGAAACCATCCATGCAATGCCTTCATGTCTATTAGTTAGCCTCTTAGAGGCTACATTCTCCCAAATATGTTTTTCAGTTGCTGCAGGGAATCCAGGAACCAACTCCATTGTGTCTTTGGATTTCCTCTTGTGGATAGTTTTTGCGCTCACAGGTACTCAGATGCCCTCAGGACTTAAACTCAGCGTAGTGCAAGTTTATGAATATAACCGCAGCATGGTATAGGAGGTGATGACAGGAGATAACCGTTGTCAGGTACAAGCCAGGGTCAGAGGACAGAAGCAAGCAGCAAGGTAAGGTTCAGGCAAGGGTCAGGGCTGGCAGAAAGCAAGGACATCCGAGTCACAAGCAAAAAGTCAGGGCCACCAGCAATAAAATACAGTCCAGAAAAAGAGCCAAAGGTCATAGACAGAAAATCAATCCAGGAAATCAGCACACTACAAAGGAGCAGGTCAGCAGCCAGGAACTGAACGCTATAACCAGCACAGGTCCAGTAAAATTGACAGGTATTTAAAGAAGGAGTAGCTAATCAGTGTAGATGTCATATTAAGCTGCAGGTGAGAGGAGTTGAAGTTATCACACCCAGGCTGAAAACGACACTGCAACAGACAGAATGAAAACAGCAATTATCTGCTGTTCCCTGCAGCCGTGTACAGCAAAACGGGAAGAATCTTGTTGCACAGCACCAGTGCTTTCCTTTTGATGTTGAGAGTCTCTGAGGCTCCACAAATCAATTTTTTTGTCGAACTGGCGCAAGTCTTTCCTCCCAACACTTCAGGGCCACCTCCTCTCCACTAAACCAAACTCCCAGAATCTTGATAAAGTCTGACTTGATTGTGAGGCGGATTGCAATGGGATTGACAGATGCCACTGCCCGAATAGCATCGCCTCTGACTTCTTGCAAGCTCAGCCAAAGTTCTCGCAGGTCTGGACGAGTGCTGTCACAGAAAGTTGGCCAGCTCAAGAGACAATGATGTCATCCATGTAAAGTGAGCACTTGGTTTTTAGTCGGTCTGGACCCGGAGTGGTGATGCCTTCTTTCTCTGGATACTGTCTGATGCACATTGTGAGGAGCTCTATACAACAAACAAAAAGGAGATGTGAAAGAGGGCAGCCTTGTCTGACCTCAGGCATAACAGAAAAAGGGTCGGTCTTCCAGCCATTCACCAACTCTAAGCTGTACATGTCAAGCAGTGGAGGGCTGGCAGACTTTAGCCCGGGAGGCAAGCACAAAGCACTGGCCCATAAGTAGCGGTCCATCCTTAAAGGGTGGTTTTTGGTACAAAATATATTTATCTATATAAAAAGAGACTATTTTAGTGTTGCTTAATCCATATATATATTTTTATGCCCATGCCCAAAGCTGGATTAAGGGTCTGGGGACCTGGGCACTTTAGACAGGGTAATCCCCTATGATGTAGCATGGTTGCCATTGTAGACAAATACACTGGCACGTTTTATAATTACGCCTTCCTCCAGCAACAACATAATTTTCACATTTGCTAAATAGAATTTAAATAGCATTTACATTTAACAAATATTACCATTTCCCACAACAGTAACAGGCATTAAAAATACATAATCACATTTAATAAATAGACCTCATTTTCCACAACCAGCCCACAACCAATAAATAGCTCTCAAACCACCCCAGCATTAAATTAAAGGTCTAATTACCCCATTATAAATTCATAGGCCCCACTATTAAATTAAATTGCCCCACCATCACCCCACAAATAAAATAGCACCCAATAATTAGCCCCCACCTGCACTCCACAATTAAATTAATAGCCTACCTCGCACATTATTTTAAGACCCTTCCTCACATACTACATTCATTTACTGGCCCCTCCACACACTACATTAATTTACTGCCCCTCCCCCCCCACACACACAATATACTGGCCCCATACTCATATATATACAATATACTGCCACACACACGAATACAATATTCTGCCACACACACACACACAGTATGCTGCCACACACAGACACACACACAGACACACACACACACACAAGATGCTGCTGCCACACACACACACACACACATACAAGATGCTGCTGCCACACACACATACAAGATGCTGCTGCCACACACACATTCAAGATGCTGCCACACACACATACATACATACAATATGCTGCTGCCACACACACACACACACACACACACACACACACAGCATGCTGCCACACACACACATACAATATGCTGCCACACACATACACATACAATATGCTGCCACACACACACAAGATGCTGCGCATGTACGCACGCACACACACACTCACACAAAACCAACCCTGCACTCACCTTATTCTATCCGCGCCACGTTCTCTGCTCTGTAGTCTTCTGACATGGGATGGCACCTATCACGTAGTGCGCGTCCCATGTCACAACAAAGTTTGCCAAACGTTTAGGAGGGAATATGGGCCTTCGGCAGCAGGGCAACAAGAAGGTGGCTGGTCCCGGAGAAGGGGCTAGCCACCAAGTAAGTGAAAATAGGGCAATCCCAAAATAATGTTTTTGGGTCCGACCCAGCCCGCCCCTGATGTCAAGGTACATAAGGTTAACATATGATAAAACATTTTCCCCAAACCAAATCTGTTCAAAGCCCTATGCATAGCTTCATGAGAAAAAGGATCAAAGGCCTTCTCCTGATCAAGCCTGACCAGGACCACATGTGCATGGCAATCTTTAATGTAATGGACAGTGTCCCTCAGCAGTACAAGGCTATCTTCAATCCTGCAACCAGGAATGCCGCAAGTCTGATCTGGATGAACTAATACAGAAGTGGAAGCTGCTCAAATCAATTTATAGGCCATAACAGGTGCTTGAAAGGGTGGTGTTATCCTACAAGGAAACTACACACAACATTTTTTTCCCCAGCACACTGCTATGGCCAGCAACAGATCTGCCATTTCTACTGTAGATAAAAATGCAAAAGTCTTTGTTGCACACATTTGCAAATGTATGTTTAAGCCATCTGCCACACCAAGGCGCTTTTGCTAATAGGATGGTCCTACTCTAAACAATGAGAGTCCCATATATTTGGGCCATACATATGTGTTTTTAAATTGAGAGCCAACTTACCAAAGAGGTACCCCAGAAGCCTCCAAACAGCAATTCAGTGCCAGTACCACCTCTCAGCTACTGACAAACAACATGCCTCTCAGACAAATACAGAAGTGGAAGCTGCTCAAATCAATTTATAGGCCATAACAGGTGCTTGAAAGGGTGGGGTTATCCTACAAGGAAACTACACACAACATTTGGATGAACTATCTGCACAATGACACCCTTTAACCTGTTGGCTAGTAGTTTGGCAAGGATCTTGTATTCCACATTTAGTAGGGAGATAAGCCTCCAATTTTTAAGGCCACACCTCTCCCCCTTGTGTTTGTGTAGGATAGTAATCAATCCCTTCTTTAGAGCAGAAAGCATTCTGCCCTCCACTACCATTTCCTCATACAGCTCTAGCAGGTCCAGGCCAATGAGGTCCCACAGCGCTACATAAAGCTCTGCTAGGAGACCATCACTGCCCGGAGTCCTACCCAGCCTAAAAGATATAGCAGCAGAAAGCAGTTCCTTCAGCTCTAGGGGGCAACCATGGCTTCTTTACCTGCAGGATTAATGGTGTTAGTGATTCCTGACAGGAATGAATCAGCCGCTTCAATATCAGTAATCTTAGGGGAGTAGAGGTTGCTGTAGTATTCTGTGATGACTACCATGATGCCCTCTTTCCTATTTCTGGAAGTGCTGGTCTCATCTCACAGTTTAGTAAGGAGCTTCTGACCAGAGTGGAGTTTTCTGAAAGAGAAAGAGTTAGATTTCTCACCCTTCTCCAGATTCTCCACCTTGGAATGGAAGATAATGTGTCTGGATTCTTCCTCAAAGTGCCTTTTTAGGCCTCCCTTACACTCCACCAGATGACCCTTCACATCCCAACTGCAAAGTTGGAGATGCAGCAGGTTCTGCAGTTGTCTCTGCAGCCTCATGAAGATTCTCTTCCTCTTACATGCCTTTTGTCTAGCCTGAAAGAAACTGCAAATTTTGATCTTAACATATTCTAATCAGACATGCAATCAAAATATTAATAACTATAGCTATAAAAATAATAATAATAATAATAATAATAATAATAATAATAATAATAATAAATTGTAGTTTTTCCATGTGATGTAGGCATCTATCAATATCCTCCCTTTCCAGCAGAGCACAATTCATTTTCTAGAAGATCAGGCCAGGAGGAAAACTGTAGCCCAGAAGCCCTTGAATCAGAATGACCTTGTGGTCTGAAAAGAAGCAGGGAACCATGACATGCCTATTCTGCCTTACTGCTCTAGAGGTAAAGTCAATTCGAGAACATACTGAGCCATCGGGGCGGCTTCAATTATATGTAACAGAGCCAGAGCCCATTAATCTCACTGTATCCTGCAAGGATGCCTCAGTTACCATTTCCTGCAGCAACCTAGATATAACATCTAGCTTAGCAGTGCTACTGGAACTACGCCCACCTTCCTCTATAGAACAGTTAAAATCCCACACCATCACTATCCTGCAGGGGCAGATTGGGAACTTAAAGTAGCCCTGAAAAAAATTATTGAAGTGGCCTCATGTGGGTGGGACCAAAACAATGGTAGCTGTGGCACAAAAGTAGGCGGGATTTAGAACTACTGGAATTTGGTTGTACTAACACTTAGGAAAACCTAAATGTGATGACTTAAGACACAGTGGGTCATCTCTAAAACAATGCAGGGCAAAAGCTGACAGTCCTGTAAAACATGTTGGCACAATTGTATCTTATCAGTCTGCCAGAATAGCATATGAGCACCTCATACACTGTTGCATCTTCTCCTGACGTTATGAGATACAAACTACCAGTCAAATCTCTGTATATATAATTTAAAAATGTGTACTGTGTGTTTCAAAAAAACCCATTAAAAATAATCCTTATAATAAATGGCTATCCACTGTGATCACCTCAAAGGTGAAACACTACAAGCATCTGCAAGAAAACACTTCTTTTTTAACAATTTTGTATTAGCCCTAAATGTGCCCAGTGATTTGGGTATTGGTTTGACTTAATAACAGTGCAGGGAGGGTTGGCAGACAATAGCATAAGTGAAGGGGAGAGCAATTCCAAGGGTTTGCTGGTGATACAGTAAGTGCAAAGGTGGCAGGATTAATGATATTGTCAGTGTAATTGGGGCTGGCCATATGTTCAACAAAGTCATCTGAGAATGGAACCATTGCAAGGTAGAAGACAGACAAAGGAATTAATGCAACAAACACTAAAGTATCACCAGAGCTGGAATAAGGCTCTGAGGGGCCTGGGACACTTAAGACAGAGGGGAGAGTTATCATTTTAGATACATGGGCAAAACTGTGTGCACTACTGTTAGATGCACGCAGCTCTGCCGTCACGAGCAGTACAGGGCTAAGCGGGACTTACCTCCCAACTATCCTTGCAGTCGGACCAAATCCTGATTAAGCAAGAGAGTCACCAAAATTCTTCTTCCTGCTCTCTCTCCAACCCATTCTTGTCACTTTCACTACCTGTGGCTGCTGGTGTCTTTAGCTCATTTGCCGCTTGCCTGGATCCTGGAATGCTGGAGGCCCGAAATGGAAAAAATAATGGGTACATGAAATTTAGAAAATGCCAACTAGCCCCAGCATTAAATCAATAGCACCCACATTTAAACATTAGGCCTCCCTTCAGTTCCAACATTAAAATAATAGTACTCACATTTGATAAATAGATGTATTTCCCTCCATCCGACCCTGACATTAAATTAATTGCATACACATTTAATAAATAGACCCATTTCCCTCCAAATAACCCCAGTAAAAAATTAATATCATTTACGTTTAACATTATCATTTCCCACAATCATCCCCGACATTAATAATTCTTGCTGACATTTAATAAAGAGCCCTCCTCCACAAACTCAGCCCCACATTCAATTAATAGCCCCATACCACCCCAGCATTAAATCAAAGGTCCCATCACCCCATCCTAATTTAATAGGCCCTACTATTAAATAGCCCACCAATAAATTAAATTGCCCCATCACCCCACAAATAAAATAGCACTCTTTAGCTCCCACCTAATCTTCACCATTAAATTAATAGCCTATCTCCCACCATTGCACTCTTAAGAGAGCACTCTCCCTTTCCTTATATCACACATTATATTAAGAACCCCCCATTCCCTCGCACAGCATAGTAGGCCCCCCACTTTCAATCACACACTCAGTATAGCAAGGCACCCCCTTCTCTCACACACACACACACACACACACACACACACACACACACACACACACACAGTACAGCAGGGACCCCCTTCTCTCACACACACACACACACACACACACACAGTATAGCAGGGGCCCCCCTTCTCTCACACACACACACAGTATAGCTTGCCCTCCCTTCTCTCTCACACACACACACACACACACACACACACACAGTATAGCAGCCCCCTTCTCACACACACAGAGCATAGCCGCCCCCCCCCACTTTCAATCAATCACACACACACAGAGCATAGCAGGCCCCCCACTTTCAATCAATCACACACACAGAATAGCAGCTTCCCCCCTCTCAATCAATCGCAAACACATCATAGGAGGCCCCCCCACTTTGAATCAATCGCACACACAGTATAGCAGCCCCCCACTTTCAACACATACATACAGTATAGCTTTCCCCCCATATCTTTCACACATGCAGTATAGCAGGTCCCCCCTTCTCTCTCACTCACAGTATAATAGGGCACCCCCTTTTCACAGACACACAGACACAGAGAGACACACACCCACTAGCAGCTCCCCTCTTCTCTCACATTTACCTGTTTATAGGAGCTTCTGAGCTGCTGGAGATTCCTCTGTCTGCTCACATGGGACGGCACCTATCACATGGTGCACGTCCCATGTGACATCTAGCACTACAGGGATTGGAGGACGGAGGGAGGGACGGATCTATAGATCCGCAGCCACAGTAGAGAAGACAAGCCACCCAGCACCACACTGGATGTCCTCTCGCCAACTCAAAATCAATCTTTCAAAAACAGAGTTAATAATATTCCCACCCACCAACAGAAGTTACCTACCTGACATTTCTATTTCTGCTGACAACATAACCATAAATCCCACCTCGCAAGGTTGTTGTAACCTAGGTGTGATCCTTGACTCAGAATTATCCTTTGTCCCCCACATGCAATCATAGAATACACACATATATCACATAAGTCACTGCAAAAACTTGAATTTGTGCAATCATCATCTCCAGCTTTGACTATTATTATTGTAATTCCCTCCTTAATGCTCTTCCCTGAATCTGACTCTCCCCTGTAATCTATTTTGCATGCTGCAGCGAGATTGTTTTTCCAAGCAAATTGTGCATCTTCTGCTCAGCCAATCTGTTTGTCGCTGCATTGGTTGCTTTTTTTTTACCAAATCAATATAAAATACTTCTATTAACGTATAAGGCGATCATCAAAACTGCACCAACATACATCTCCTCACTTGTGTCAAAAGATCTCCAAACACCGCCATTCTCCACAAGATCTACATCTCTCCTCCACTCTCATTACATGCTTCCATTCCTGGTTACAGGAATTTTTGGGGGCTGCACCCACTTTGTGGAATTCACTCCCTTGCACAATAAGACTTTCCTCTAGTCTTCAAACCTTCATTAAACTCAATGTTTCAAAAACAGAGTTAATAATATTCCCACCCACAAAGAGAAGTTACCTACCCCAAAAGCTCACTGTCTAGGTGTCCTTGACTCAGAATTATCCTTTTTTCACCACATTAACTCTACATTTAAATCATGTTGTATACATTTAAAAACATTTCTAGAATATGCACATATCTTGCACTTCAAAAACTGTAATTCATGTACTTATCATATCCCTCATTGAATATTGCAATTCCCTCCTTACTGGTCTATTCTCCTTATTGGGAGCAGCTAGATTGATTTTCCTTGCAAATCGTTCTTCCTCTGCTGAGCCACTCTGTCAGACTCTACATTGATTACCTGTTTTTTACTGAATCCAATACAGAATACTTCTATTAATTCACAAGATCATCAACAAAATTGCACCAACATGCATCTCCTCACTTGTCTCAAAATAATGATAATGTTTGGCAGCTTCAGGAATTCATCCACCTCCAACTCCCCTGCGGAAGGGGGTCTTCAACAAACAGAACTGCTAGCATCTTGGTAGAGTCAGCAGCTGGGCTTTTGAGTTCTTTCCTCTTCCTCCTCAATTTATTTTGCTTACCTGCAGTGGGCGCAAGAGGAGAAGAATCTCCCAGGGAAACAGAGGGTGCTGCAGTAGCTTGGGACATGGTTAGTACTACTGCAGGGGACAATCCCGTCCGATGGTGGGCGCCATCTTGGATTCAGGTCTGTTGATTAATTGTCCCTCCTACTCATGTCCCCCAGCTATATAAGCACCTGTGCTTTCCGAATGGTTTCCATCTCTTCTTGTCCTGCAACCTGCTCAGTTCTGGATTGTTTGGCTTCCTGAATCCTAGCCTCCTGTACCTGCAGTTCTCTAATTGTGTCTGTTATCCAGTAACTCCTGCTTCCTAGTTAAACCTAGTAATCCTTACATCCTGTACCTGCAGTTTTCCATTTGTGCTTGGTATCCAGCATCTCCTGCTTCCTAATGATAACCTGGTGCCCTGGTGGGTGTAGTACGAATTTCCTATGCAACTAATACTGACACTAAAATGCCACCACTTAAAATACTGACAAGTAGGAAATACCTAACATTGTAATCACTGACATGCAAGGACTCCCAACAGCCCAAATACCTACATGTAAGAAATCCCAACACATGCAAAATACTGACAGTGTGATTGCAGACAGTAAAAATGCAGACAATCACACTGTCGACTGTATACTGTAAAACTGATAAACACTATTAACACTAGTGCCGTGAAATTGGGGGGGGAGAAGGGAGCATAGTCCCCCCCTTATCCCCCCCCCCTCTGATTTCATGAAAAACAACACAGGCAAACCAGCCGGGGTAGTAGGAGTACAGCAGGGGGGCAGGCGGCAGCGGTCTACCTGCCATAATAATGACCAATCCCTGACTGTTCAGCAAGGGGCTGGATTCTGTACGAAGTGCAGACCCCCCCCCCCCCCCTATAGGAACAACCAGCCCTGTGCTGAAGGCCCCTGGGGCGCTGGGTGTAGGGTAATAAAATATGTGAAAAAGTAAAAAACACCATTTTACTTTATAGAACTACAAGTCCCAGAGAACCAGGGCTGCCATTAACAGTCTGAGCATGCTGGTGCTTGAAGAACTACAAGCACTAGAATAACAATGGAAGCCAGGGCATGCTGGCACTTGGAGAACGACAAGTGCCACCATGCCCTGACACCCAGGGCTTGCTGTAGTGCTGCAAACTAAAAATGTTAAATAAACCACACCCTTATTATTACCACATTACTTTAATTTTTTAAAAAATACCTTATATGGAATACAACTCCCTCTTTATAACCACATCCCTTTATTAAAAATAATGAAACCCCAAATACTTACTATCAGATGTCTTCATCTGTATATAATCCAGTCTTCTAAACTTTCAATCCAATAATGCTTGAACCATACCCAAAACAAACCGTAATATTCCCAAAGGTCCTGTAGCTGGCCATAAAATAACATTCCAGGTCCAGGAGTAGTTCAAAAATAACAAGGGCTAAAATAAATTAAATTCCAATAGTCCTATTAATGGCAGCCCGGGCTGGCTGAGACTTGTAGTTCCACAAACTGAAATGGTGTTTTTTACTTTTTTTTACACACATTTTATTGCCTTATACCCATGGGGATGGCTCTTCCTAGAGGGGGGCCCCGCACACATATTTTTTGCGGACACTACTCCCTAGGGAATCCAGCTTTGTGCTGAACAGCCTGGGGTTAGTTGTCATTATGGCAGGGGGATACCCACCTCGGTTGGTTTGCCTAGTGCAGGATTACATGAAATCATGGGACCCCACGCTTTTTTCCCCCCGATTTCACGGAAACCAGCAGTAGGCTAGCAGCACAAAGGTTATTAGATTTTATAGGGGGGACTCCATTCTTTGTTTTCTTACTTGTTCTATTTTTAGCAGTATACAGCCAGCAAGTTCAGCGGCTGCTCCCATTGCCGTCTTCATGTCAGCAATGTGATTGTTGGCATTTTTACTGTTGGCAATCATACAGTCAGAATTTTATATGTGTCAGAATTTATTACATGTAGGTGTTTAAGATTTCTTGCATTTCAGTGTTTACAACGTTAGGTATTTCCTACTTGTCAGTATTTTAAAAGTCAGCATTTTAGTGTTAGTATTCTTTGTGTCGGTAGTATTTGCATAAGAATTATGATTACCACCCATCCTGGTATCCTGCACCTGTATCTCTCCTATCGATCCGGGTATTCTGTACTCCTAACATGTTCTCCAACCAGTCTTGTCTGGAACCCACCTGGAGAACCACGACCCTCCTTGCGGGGGTCCCTGGTGAACACCTTCACTTCGTTACTCTTCTACAATGTGGGTAGAGTCAACATAGGCAGACCGCAAAGAATCCAAAAGTCTTGATTAGTTTTGTGACAGGCTATTTAATTGAAAAGGGGGAGCATACAGTGTTTTTTTTGTTTATATTTAACTCTTTAAAAAGACAAAATTTTAAACTTTGAGGACCTTTTTCATCAAAAAATGTAAAATGAACGTCATTTTTTTTAAATGCACGCACATTGGTTATACGCACATCCATATTCAACAAGGAATGGATGTGAAGATACGTCTGCTTATGAATACAGGTCTAGGTCCACCCTGCTCATTCATCAAAATATAAAACAAACGCAATGTGCATTTTTTTTTTAAACGCACATATATTGGTTACACACACATCAGTGTTCAACAAGGAGCGAATGTGAAGATACTTCTGATGATGAATACAGGTCTACATCAGACACTGCAGGACACTTCATATACATATGTGGAATATAAAGTCACAAAAGAGTGCACACAAAAAAATTCAATTAATGTCAGCTGTTATACTCATTAAAAACAAAACATAAAAAATTGTTTTTTCCATCAAATATATTTATTAGGATTTTATTAATGTCTGCTGTTCATAAAGTACTTTTATAATGTTGCTACTTATTGCAAACACATATTCTAGCAAACATACTAGTCATCACTAGTAATCAGCACTTTGACTAGAACTCTAGCTATAAAAAGAGATACGGCTGAAAAACAAGTACCTTGGAGATGCCCACACCTTTAATCTGACGCTGCTGCATGCACTTAAGCTTGGCACACACTTACTATACACTGTTTACAGGCATATACCCAATCCCCTCCCAATTCCACCCATTAAAACATAGCCTGTGGTAAGTGTTCATTGCACTCAAACATGAATTGAAAGCTGCTGCTTTCTGTGGCGTATCGTCTGGTAACTGAGTAATTGTGCGCATTATATGCAACAAATCGCCAGTTATACTCCTTAATGATTGAGGCACTTTATGTCTGTTGTAATCTACACTCAAGGCAGATATCCAAATACATATTGTGAGGAAAGCAAAAAGCCTAGAGAACATATTTAAAGGCTATTTTGCTGGGTAATTGCTACACTCATCTACATTGTGTATTATATATAATTAGAGCGCAATAACTAGGCAGTGCACATCATATTAGGTTAAAGTAAAGCCTGTAAATCTGTTCCTTATAGGTTATAATTAAGTGTTCCAATCTTCAGTTTTTCATTGTTACTGTTGAGCCAGTTGGCAAAAGTGTTCAGATTGAGACAAATTTGTTTTAATCTATATGTAGGGATGTGCACAAACTCCAGTGTTTTGGTTTTGGATATAAAACCATCTATGTTTTGGGTTCGGTTTTGGCCAAAAGTCTTCTCATGTTTTTGTTTTGGATCTGGATTTAATTAACAATTGTGAAAATAAAGTATATATTATATAGATTAACGTGCCTGCACCCAGAAGAAAAATGGTGAGAGAAAGAGAGCAGTATCAGTAGACATTTAGACAAGTAGATAGACAAAAGTGGAAAGCAACCAGAAAAAAATGGTGAGAGAAAGACCATGCACTATATATATTTTTAATGTTAGACAGCAGGAATCATGGAAAGTGAAGAAGCAGTAATCAGAGCTCATGAGACAGACAGCAGCAGTCGTATCAGAGCTTATTAGACCGACAGCAGTAGTATCAGCAGACATAAGCCCATAATGTAAAAGGGTGAAAGATAGAATACTCCTTGGGCATGTTAAAAAGGAGATGCACATAGTTTAAGAAACCAGGCACTTCAGCGACAGGGACTGCTACTTTTGTGACTCAAGTGCTTGATTTGTTTGGGCCCCCTAAAAAGAGAACGTTTTGGTTGTTGGTTGTTGAATTGGAGGATAGACAGGGATTTTCACAATTTACTAATTGGCATTTGGCTACCAGTGGTCAACTTCCTCAATGATGTCATCACCTTCATCATCATCCTCATCACAGATGTCTAATTCAATTACATTGCCATTTAACTATAGAAGATACACCAAGTAGGTAACTGTTAGGCAGCATTTGTGACACATTGGAGAGGAACAGTAGAGACACTCTGCCGAGGGACAGCACCGACAATATCAGAGCTCATTAGACAGACAGCAGCAGTAACATTAGACATTTAACAGATGATGATAGACCTAGGCCATAATGTAAAATGGTGGAAAATGGAATTGTCCTTGTTCCCTCCCACCTGGGTGTGATGATTATGTTCAACAATTTCATGATCAACATTTATTTCCTTTTCTGTAATGAGTTTGTATGTTCTCCCCGTGTTTGTGTGGGTTTCCTCCGGGTGCTCCGGTTTCCTCCCACACTCCAAAAACATACTGGTAGGTTAATTGGCTGCTAACAAATTAACCCTAGTCTGTGTGTCTGTCTGTGTGTGTGAATTTAGACTGTAAGCTCCAATGGGGCAGGGACTGATGTGAGTGAGTTCTCTGTACAGCGCTGCGGAATTAGTGGCGCTATATAAATAAATGATGATGATGATGATGATGATTTATTTGGTGTTCACTCTAATATTGACAAGGTTGGAAAGTCTACAAATATGACATTGACAGTATTGTTAGGTAGACAATTAAATTGTAGACAGTATTATTAGATTGTCAATAATATCCCTATCCCTAACCGTATACCCAGCCTTGTCCCTAAGCCTATCCCTAACTCAGTCTCTAATCCTAGCTCTATCCCTAAACTTATTTAAATTTTCGACCTAATACTGCTGTCCACCATGTGAATTGTCAACATAATAATACTGTTGACACCTGAGTTGTTGACTTTTTGAATGTCAACCAAATGAATGCCTAGGTGATGACAGCTTAGCATCTTACACAAGATTATGACAAGGCCATAATGTATAACAATGAATGATGGAATTGTCTTTGGGTCCACTCCCCAACCCATATGTTAAAAAGGACATGCATTGTTTAACAAACCAAGCAATTCAGCAACAGGGACTGCCACTTTTGTGGCTGAAGTGCTTGATTTTTGGTGCCCCCACAAAGGAGAACATTTTGGTTGTTGAAGGTTGAACTGAAGAATATTAGTCAGGTGGGGGGGGGGCTCTCATTCGTGAGCTTACCTTGGACGTCTGCGCTTGTCAGGGGTTTATCAGGGATTGGTGCTGCCGTTACGGATTCCTCGGATGTTCCGTTTGCCGATCTCTTTGTTTCTATTTTTGGTTTTGCCGTGGCACAACCTGTGGATAGAGAAGAGGGAGGGGGAGAGAGAAGAAGAGAGAGGGGGGGGGGAAGAGAGAGAGGGAGGATGTATGGGGGTAATGGGGATATGTGTGTGGAGAACACAGATTGGGCTGGTACCTTTCAATATACTTATAGGGCTTCTAGTGGTTTATAGCTCTTTTGCCGGTGTAAGTCTAAAAGCCCTGTTGTCGGCCCTATTGGCACTGTATATTGTGGGGGTAAGGTACCTCCTGTGAGGGGTGTGGCTATATGTGAATGGGGGGTATTAAAGAGCACTTATATGGCTAGAGCAGAAAAAAGAGGCAGTATGTTGTGTGATGGCCTCTGGATGTGTATTATGATGCGATGTGGGTATTAGTTATTGACGTTGAAAGACTATGTGTGGTGGTAAGTGGGGATGGATAAGTATAAAGTGCGGGTGTTTGGCTTTTGCTTGGGAGCTCTTATAAGAGCATTTAGTAGGTTACAGGCGGTCTTGTGTTCCTGTGGTTTGGGCGCTGCGGTCAGCGGGTTTTGTAGCGTTTACCGAGCGGTGTTGTGGCTGTGGATTTAAACGGGGATGTTTTTTCTTCTTCTGGTAGTCGCTTGTGCAGGACTTCCGGTTTTGGTGGAGCGCAGACTGCGTTCCACTGCGGTCGCTGTTTTCTTCCTAGTTAGCCTTCTTACCCCTTCGTTCCTGGAGCTTTTTGTGAGAAGTGGTTCCAGGGTAGAGGTGAGTATTCAGGTAGTCGCTTCTTGTGGTGTGTAGGGGTCCAACGCGTTTCGTCCTTAGACTTCGTCAGGGATGTGTCATCTTTGTGTGCTTGTGTTTTTATACTGAGAGGTATTCTGGAAAAAGAGCGGGAGGGCGGGCGGAGGGGGGGGGGGGGGAAACGCTACTATTTTATCGGGTTATATTAAATATTGGAGCCAGAGTGAGGAGTTGAGGGTGTTTGGCTGGGGGCTTATTGATGGCGTGGCGTGAAGTATTTTATTTGGACCTTTATGTACTATTTAGTTGAGCGTGGTTGACGGGTGTGGGCTGGCCGTTGCGTGAATGATTTTATCTCTGTTTATTTTGTTATGGGGTATAATATGCATTAGGATTGTTGTGGCATATTTGTCTTAATGCCTGTGGGGAGAATGTTATTTGCTAGCAGCAGGGGCTGGGGATTGGATGGGGGATATACAGTGGCTAAGTTGGTGGTGGAGTTTTGACGCGTGTGTGAACTATGAATGGGGGGGTGCTGGGGTATTGGTGATTGGGGTGTAGTATTGATTATTGACTATGGGTATAAGGTGGGTAGTCGAGGCTGGGGTGCTGTATTTAATTATATTGGGGTCGTGCATGTATAAGGGGAGGGGCTTCTCACGGGGCTGTCCGCTGATTGGACAGATTAAAGTGTGTGGTGGAGCGGGTCCTCGTTTTATCGCCGCTGTCTCTGTGTTGAGGTGAGTGCTTTAAAAGTTGACTAAGTGTATTTATACTTATGTTTAATTGTTTGTTTTTATTTTTTATATTTTTAATTATTTTTACAGTTTGGTTACTGCCTTGGGAAGGGGTTATAATCCAACTAATTGACATAAACTTTAACCAGACACCACTAACTAAATCAATTATAGATCAAATCCTATCCCAACTACCCCGCGCCCCCCCACAAATCCTAATGTTTATATCCCTAAATACACACCCCAACCTCCAACCCAATATTAAACGCCTTTCACATACAACATCCATCTAAAATAACATCTTAGAAACTAGGTCTCCCTAAGCACTTAAGTATCCAGTCCACCCCCTTAGAATCCCTAATACCCACCCAAATAAAAGCTCCAAGAGCCTTTACCACTCAAAGCACTTGCCCCCACCACTTAAAATAAAATATAAAAAAACCCTTCCCAAGGCAGTAACCAAACTGTAAAAATAATTAAAAATATAAAAAATAAAAACACACAATTAAACATAAGTATAAATACACTTAGTCAACTTTTAAAGCACTCACCTCAACACAGAGACAGCGGCGATAAAACGAGGACCCGCTCCAACACACACTTTAATCTGTCCAATCAGCGGACAGCCCCGTGAGAAGCCCCTCCCCTTATACATGCACGACCCCAATATAATTAAATACAGCACCCCAGCCTCGACTACCCACCTTATACCCATAGTCAATAATCAATACTACACCCCAATCACCAATACCCCAGCACCCCCCCCATTCATAGTTCACACACGCGTCAAAACTCCACCACCAACTTAGCCACTGTATATCCCCCATCCAATCCCCAGCCCCTGCTGCTAGCAAATAACATTCTCCCCACAGGCATTAAGACAAATATGCCACAACAATCCTAATGCATATTACACCCCATAACAAAATAAACAGAGATAAAATCATTCACGCAACGGCCAGCCCACACCCGTCAACCACGCTCAGCTAAATAGTACATTAAGGTCCAAATAAAATACTTCACGCCACGCCATCAATAAGCCCCCAGCCAAACACCCTCAACTCCTCACTCTGGCTCCAATATTTAAAATAACCCGATAAAATAGTAGCGTTTCCCCCCCCCCTCCGCCCGCCCTCCTGCTCTTTTTCCAGAATACCTCTCAGTATAAAAACACAAGCACACAAAGATGACACATCCCTGACGAAGTCTAAGGACGAAACGCGTTGGACCCCTACACACCACAAGAAGCGACTACCTGAATACTCACCTCTACCCTGGAACCACTTCTCACAAAAAGCTCCAGGAACGAAGGGGTAAGAAGGCTAACTAGGAAGAAAACAGAGACCGCAGTGGAATGCAGTCTGCGCTCCACCAAAACCGGAAGTCCTGCACAAGCGACTATCAGAAGAAGAAAATACATCCCCGTTTAAATCCACAGCCACAACACCGCTCGGTAAACGCTACAAAACCCGCTGACCGCAGCGCCCAAACCACAGGAACACAAGACCGCCTGTAACCTACTAAATGCTCTTATAAGAGCTCCCAAGCAAAAGCCAAACACCCGCACTTTATACTTATCCATCCCCACTTACCACCACACATAGTCTTTCAACGTCAATAACTAATACCCACATCGCATCATAATACACATCCAGAGGCCATCACACAACATACTGCCTCTTTTTTCTGCTCTAGCCATATAAGAGCTCTTTAATACCCCCCATTCACATATAGCCACACCCCTCACAGGAGGTACCTTACCCCCACAATATACAGTGCCAATAGGGCCGACAACAGGGCTTATAGACTTACACCGGCAAAAGAGCTATAAACCACTAGAAGCCCTATAAGTATATTGAAAGATACCAGCCCAATCTGTGTTCTCCACACACATATCCCCATTACCCCCATACATCCTCCCTCTCTCTCTTCCCCCCCTCCCCCTCTCTCTCTTCTTCTCTCTCCCCCTCCCTCTTCTCTATCCACAGGTTGTGCCACGGCAAAACCAAAAATTGAACTGAAGAATAGAAAGGGATTTTAAAAAAATTGCTAATGGGCATTTAGCTAACAGTGATCATATTTCTCTTTGTTGACAATGTCCTCACGCTCATCTTTACCTACATCAGTGATGTCAAGATCAACATCACACAATATTAGTTCATTATTCATAATTTTGATTAACACTGGTTTTTCTAGATTTTTGGAAGCAGTCTCCTCTGATGTTCACTCACAATGTTCCCGTCTGTGCTAAACACACTTTTGGATTACACACTAGAGGGTGGACCGCTTAAGAACACATTAGCTAGTTTGTGCAAGGGGCTTCAAATTGTCTTTTTTTCCTCCAAGAATTCAAAGGTACTGTCTCAGATGCTAATTTGTACATCATCATTAAAGTAATCCTCCACCTCTCTACTAATACAACGTGTATCAGATTGAGACATGCTAGAGGTGTCAATATATTTAGGCATTTATTTTAAGCCTGACTAAATATCATAATAATTTTCCACATTGGTGTGCTGTGTTCAGTCATCATCAGTGTGACTTTTTTCTGTTACTAGTATTTGTTGGAGAAGCTGATGCAGGAGACATGTCATATGCGACTTGAGGCTACAGCTTGGTCACAAAGAGCTGTTTGCATTTGAGAAGATTTGTGTCAGTTGGAAAGATAGACATTGCATGTCACTTAAACCTAGGATCAAGCATGGTTACCAAAATGTAGTGATCTAATTTTAAAATGGTGATGTGAATAATAAACTTGATCTACATGGCTGACATACTTTGCAGAATCACTAAGTTTAATCTCCTCCTTTGTCCAGCTGCTTTTCCAGTAGTTTTATTAGGGATATGACTTGACTCAGTGGCAGTGTCTGAACTCATTTCATTTGTTACAATTTCAAATGGTTTCCGCAGCTTGCACAAAGCAGAAAAGATGTTCTGGAATAAGTTACTATATCAACACTTACTCATGGCTTGATGTGTAGGACTTGATGACTTGTTACTGTTCCTCTAGTCGCTGAAGCTTATAAAGTGTGGAATTACACCTTGTTACTACCTCTTGCTTCAGTTGGTGGTATGGTAGACAATATTTTTTTGCAGCTGCTGCAATATTGTACATGCGGTCACTGAATGTTGAAAATGCCCAGACATTTTATGGAGCATGGATAGCATGTGTTGAAATTCACCCAGTTGTACTGCATACACAATGTTTGCTCTGTTATTGGTAATGAGGAATACTGAGCAGAGTCTTCACCGGTTGAGCCATTTTGCTATCACATTCCAGAGTTTTCCAAGAAATTGACACCAGTACATTTCTTTTTGAAAGTAGCAATACAAAAAAGTAGCTTCCATTGTGTGCTGGCAGGATGAAAAGGATAATGATGAATTAATTGGCACTGCTGCTGATAATGGTGATACACCTACCCACTGAGCTGCCATAGTAATGTGCTCTTTTGTTTGACTAGTACTGCTTGTTCACGTATCCATAGTTCTGTGGATTGTTGGTACAATGGTATTTTTTAGAGACTGAATTACTTTTACTTTAACCTCCCGATACAGCTGAGAAATTGCTGTTCAGGAGAAATGGAATCGAGATGTAGTTTGCAAGCTTGGACACATGACTTTAACTAATTGGCTTAAACCTGACGCATTGATGGCAAAAATTGGATGCACATCCGACGCTAACTTTCATGGCCTTAGTGATCCACTGTGCTGTCACTGATACTGACACTCATACAATTGCATTCAGAATGAAACACTTGGGATTTTAAAAGAAAGAAATATATTAGTTTTTTTGGGATGTGTTGTTCAGAACACTTTTAGCCTGAGTCATTAAGGAAAGTAAGGAAAAAAATTAGTAAATGTTCTACAGGACAAACCATGTTACTAGGGATGCAAATTAGTTTATTGTTTTGCACATAAGTTAAACACTGTTTTTTCTCTAGCACACAAATACTTGGTAGCTTTATTATTACACTGAAATTTAAAGTTGATCTAGGACATGCCCTACCCCAACTATAAGTCTGCCACCACATTTTAAATTTATCTCCCCTTCCAATGCAACATGGTTTTGCCCAGGTGCAAAGTTACTCCTTTTTTGTGCTTTGCTCTCCTTAGTGACTCAGGCCCTTTGTTCTTTGACCACTTACTACTAAAGATGTCACTAATACTGCCCCTCACACATTTGCGTTCAGATTGAAACACTTGGAATTTTAAAAGCATGAAATATATTTGTTTGTTTACCGATAAAGAGTACCCCGTATTTTTGTCTGCTTAGTAAAATATATATATATATATATATATATATATATATATATATATATATATATATATATATATATATGTATATATACATATTTGGAATACGCTGCTGAGAGTCAAAGACCACCCTTTTCTTGGTCCACTAAATACTTTATATTTCACTGATACTGCCAGTTGTTCAATTGCTTTCAGATTGAATCACTTGGGATTTTAAAAGTAAGAGATATATTTGTTTTTTTGGAGGGTGATGCTCAGTGTCAAAGACCAACCTGTTTTTTGGCCACTTACTAATGATGTCACTGATACTATCCCTCACACAATTGCTTTCAGAATAAAATAATTGGGATTTTAACATTAAAAAATAAAAAATGTGGGTGGTTTTGCTAAGACATATGCAGCACTTAATGGTTGATGTTCTCACTTAATAATAACCCCCCCCCCCCCCTTTTAACATCCCTTCTTTCAAATCTATTATTAAATAAATGGCATGAATCCAGAGCATGGCAAATAAAGGCATTTATTAAAAGTACAATATTTTAAGGTACAGGAGAAAATGCTAAGCAGTTCAGCTGGGACATATGCACTTCATGTTACGACTCTGCCTATATTTTGCATGTGGCAGCAGTACCTCATATCCATCAGAGGTGCTGCTGTTCTGCTCCTGAACTTTACACCATGCCTGTAGGAGTTAATCTCCTTGCCTGATTAGAACTGCCCCTGTCTCACAGCTTCAAATACCTGCTTAAATCTGTGCTCTGTGCAGTTCATCGTTAATCCCTGGCTGCTGCTTGTTTCTCCCTGTTCCAGTGTTTGTGCTACTGCTTCTTGATCTCCCGCTGTGACCTCGGCCTGATTACCAGTTTATGCTTATTTGTTTGTGACCCAGAACTCTGCCTGGATACCTGGATACTGCTTGAACTCTTGTTGCCCTGACCTCAGCCTGATTACCGGTTTATGCTTATTTGCTTGTGACTCTGAACGCTGCCTGGATTCTGGTTTCAGCTTGAACTCTTCTTGCCCAGACATCTGCCTGGTCCCTGGACTCAGCTACTCTGTTTGCTTCCCTGGACAGACTCGTGCATCCTGACAATAGGGTAACTCCATACTTGTTCCTGCATTTTAACTGTATTTGTCATTACTTGGAACCTGTTAGTCTGTGAACTTTCCTGCTATTTGTCACACCTGTTCATATTTATGTATTGGAGTTATACCTGTTTATGCTGCTACTCAAAAATCTGCATATTCCACAAACTGAATCTTTGTTCATATATTTTGCCTGAATAAAGACATTTGGTTTTATACTTCTGTTGCCGCTTCCTGAATACGCTAGGAATCATAACACCTCAGATTACAGTGAGTGTAATTTACCCTTTCGATATCAATAAATGGGGAACAATTTCACCAGGGTTCCCCTTTAACGAAACTTATCCCAAGCATTCATCAACGTTTCTTCAGGGCTGGCTGAATACAATCACCAAACCCACCCCCGAGAACAGTGTACCGAAACCAAGGGGGGGCGGGTTCCACCATTACATAAAATTAAGATAGTACTCACCAAGCATAGGCCACTGACTGCTCAAATTTTCTGGCCGACACAACCACTAAACCAGCTCGTGTTGGCACCCAAAGCACCAGCAAACTATTCCACCAGAATTAAACATAGCACAAGGTAGCTAATGGAGCCCAAAACCCTAAACCATCCCAATAGGGGCACCAATAGACATGCCTAGAGTAGGTTTTGTCACCCAAAGAACCAGAGAATAAGGGTGGGCAATTTGTCCTGTAGACTAAGAGGCAGAACACAACCAGCCAGGGACATTTATAATGTAGTCTAAGTGACCTGCCACAGTGACACAACTTGGGCGTACTGAAGGCTCACTTTGCCTGTCCAATTTAACCCCTTAAGAGAAGGGATAAATAAAGTTATGAACACACACCTCAGCTTTTACTTTCCCTCGGACTTAATCATCCCTTGGTTATAAAAACATTTGCAAATGTTGTACTGCTATCTCAGCAAAGGTAATTTAACTAGCAGACTAAAAAGAGAAGCGCAACCAGGGGAAAAATAGATGAGATGGGGAAATGATATAATGCTCTTGCAAGCAAGCCCTTTGTACACTTTATTTATTTTACGTAAATGCAATGTCTTTGCATATTTCACTAACAACATAGTGCTTTATAAATACTGAATGATAATAATAATAATAATAATAATAATAATAATAATAATAATAATACTGTCTTGACAGATAAAGCATTTATCAGGCATTGAAGTAACTTTGTGTTAAAAAAAACAAAAAACATTGTATTTTTTTTGGGCTCAGTATGATATTCTTTAACACTTACTTGTAGTCAGCTAGGTTTATATGAGGATTTTATCTTTAACTGTACTTGCTAACTTTCTACAAAGCTCACTTTAACCTGCAAAATTAATCTTTCTTGTTTCTGTGTGCCACTTTGTGTCTCACAAGTCAATGACAGGTAAAGCAACATATTTATTAAATATTGTTACAGAAGATCAATATTACAAAGTTGATAACAAATATTTGTAGCTGAGGCAGCTGCCAATTTATCATCACTTGGTGAAAATGTAACCCATAAATTTCAATCAGCTAATTTCCTTGGGTCAATCAGCCCTCATGCTCTGAGTTCAGGGTGTGGGAAATTTCTTGTCTATATAGATGAATGCACAGCACTATAACTGTTATTTGTGTTGAAGCTCTTGACAAGGCAAGTCATTATTTAAAAGGTTTTAGGTAAGCAATAAAATGGTTAAAGAGGTCTGTGTGGGCTTGTGTCTATTGATAATGAAATATTTTTATCACATTGTGTGTGTATGTGTATGGGCAGCCAGGGAATGCTGGGATCAGTAGTGCACCATGTAAATATGGTAAAATCTCACCTTAACTATAATAATTAATCCATACCCACTGCTCATTTGATGTGACAATAGCAAGGGGCTATTTTTCTTAAGGGCTATACCCACATTTTATGCTGACCTGCCTAGGTTCGGTTGATACTATTTCAGGGGGAGCTCATACTGTCTGTTTCCCTGCTATATTGCCACCAGGCTTCGCTGACATAGCTAACACTGTTATCAACTTTTTGGGAGGGGACCCCTTGCTTTTTGTCCCGTCGATTTTGCCAATAGCATAGTCCACCCTTAGTGAACTGAGGCTACACTGGCCCGCCTGTTCCCTCCAACATTCCGCTTCTTTATGTGGAGATGTGCAATGGACAGTTATGTCTAAGTCTGTATACAGACATAGATGTACATTGTTTTACTGCATATACGCAGTTTGTAAAAGCACATTTTGTGTTTATGATTTCTACGTATGTCCAACGTATGAACTGTTATAAGAGCATTAGAGAGTAAGTGGTACTTTTAATGGATGATCTATGTTAATTACATAGTTTGATGTTTTGGAGGATAAGATTATTTTAAAAGAAAGTTAATTTGCATACATAATCTCATTCAATTATGGTCAAATGTATTTGTAAAGTTAATATATTTTTTACCTTATATTAAGAAAGTGCTCTTTGAGAAACTCCTCTAATTTAAACACACTTTCGCCTTTTGAAGCAGAGTTGTGACACATATAATGCTTATAGAATAGCTTTAGAATAAAAACAGAGGAGAGCTGACCTCTACCACCTTAATGATGACGGTGCAGGGCGGAGAGAATGGAGCTGTATATCAAGCCTCATGATAATGATTCATCTGATTACCAGGCATATGCACCCTTGTTACACCCTGACCCCTTCTTCAGCCATGACCCCCCACCAGAAGACAGAGCAAATCAGACATCCAGAGGTAAATATGGTTTAAAACGTTAACATGTGCTACTATTTTCTCCATATTTGGCTTCATACATAGACCCCTGTAACCTTATATATTGTGAATTTAATGTAGCAACATTTTTCATCTACTTTGTCAGCACTGTTCTGCATTTAGGGCACCATAGGTGTAGATTTTACATCAGATACTTTATACAAGGATAGTATATATATAGCTAGATAAAGCATGTAAAATAACATTTCCCTATATAAGCATGTTAAAGGACACATCTCAAATCCCCCTCTCAGTGGTTAGGCCAGTTTAGACTGTAAAAGTTTTTGGAACCTAAATGACACATTAATTGATCAATGACAATTTTCCGTACAAGGGCTTTACTCTACATACACTGGAGAGCCAAGCCGAACTTGGTCATTTGTCTCTCTCACTTTAGTCACAGAAAGTCACACAGGAGATTTTCATCAGCCATAGTTACCACGTACTAGTAAAATTACTTGGGCCTGGAAACTCATCAGTATTGTATCATCTATGTTGTAACATTGATGACTAAATAAAAATACAGCAGTATGATATGGGTTAATCTATATAGGATTAATGGGACCATGATGGGACATACTGGGAATTTACAGCATTATCTGGCAACTCTAAACTTTGGCTAAATATTTTAAAAAACAATGGTGGAGTATCAAATAATATAGAATTGTGAAATAAAAGAAACAATGACTTATCAGCACTAGTATTCTCTTCAAAAAGAAATATCAATCATAAAATATCACTGCTAAAAAAAATGTGAATATTTATATAAAGGATTAATATATCCTCAGATAACTTCAAAGAGATCAATGATTATAATAGAGTCTATCAAATGTGTTGCATAAACATGAACTCTATTAATATGTTATTTGCTGAGATTGCTTCGTGATTTGTCTCAATCCCTTATATGATAATCTGCAGCCATTTAGTACCAACCCAAATATATTGCAAGTACAGCACCCAGGTATTATTTTGTATAAATACTCTTGTATATAGCTTTTGGTTAGCTAATATTTGACAATATATGTCAGTTATTGATAGCAGTATGATCTCCAGTTATAAGAGATGGATTTCACGTCTTCTATAGGTGTATTGCTATCTTCTAAAACTTGTATGATACTGGATAAAAACTAGGGCACCCTGTCCAGCAAAATAAAGTCCTGGGATATATTGATGGGAAAGACTGCTTTAACAATCATGCAGCTAACACACATTTCTTTTAGATCAAAACATTAATGGTATGTTTGTATAATATATCTGTATAAGAGTATACTCCACATATTTTAATGATGTCTCTCTTTACTATCTCCATATGGAGAGAAAATATCTTGATTCAATTGTACGTGCATATTATCATTGTGTTATGAGATCTCTACATATCTCAAAAGGAGACAACCTCATTTAGAACATATTGCAATAAGATGTCCATATTTATATTAATTAAATGAATACACCATCCATTGATCCAATGGGTGAACTGAAATAATAGTTATAGAGACATAATTTGATGTCAGAGTAGTAATATGATCAAGTAATGAATCAAAGGTCTTTGAACTATATTGCTGAAAAACAGAAATCTCTATAGATAAAAGTACCGTGAGTATGAATACAGGGAAAACATAAATTTTAAAATAGATGTATCTACAATGTATTGTTCTAAAAATATTGAGTAAATTGATTCAATTAAATTGACAATGCACAATACAATAAAGCATATTCATTGCTGGGCCATACTTTAAACCCAAGCTGCCAAGTTAAAAGTGGTCTGTATCCTGGATCTACATGATAATAAAATTATGAATCCTAAATATACTAAAAAGATTAAACAAATTTATCAAAAGAATATTCAAATCAGTCATAAATAGTAATTATTCATCAAGTATCTCACTTCAATAATCACTTAGAAAATTTTAGAAATATATTTTTTTTAAGTAAGTTAAAAATGACCCTTTCTGTCTATTGTCTGGTTATTACACGTAATACACATGTAAATTTTGAAAAACAAATCAACAAAAATTGAAAATTCAATGTAAAATATAACTTTTATTTTTTTGGAACTTTTATAATCAATTAATGCCCCAACTCTAGTGTGTGACCTAAAACAATTGATCGGAATGTGGCATTGTAACTATAGTAGTTACAGGCTACAAGAGTATACACTTGTTTTAAATTTATTAAGTCAATTTCCTTTAGTTAGGTGGTTAGGTTTTGTCTACCACAAGTATATAATGAAATTCAGTATAATTTGAACTTTATAATGTACCTGAGACATGGAATCTAGATACACATAGCGTGAAACCACCTCTTGCTATAGTACAGCCTTATGGCACAGCTGTAATTTTAAAAGTTCTGTATAAGGGTAATGTTGCTTTGATATGGCACAAAAAAACATAACTATTGAACCTGATATAGTGTTCTTGTGCGTAAGGTAAATAAAAGCAATTTGCTCAGTGTTTTGGAAGAATGCCCAATTTAGTTCAATGTGGGGATTCAATGATCCTTTTGTACAACATTACCAAAGCTGAATAGATTAAAGTAAGAGCTCAGTGACTTGGCAGAGTTCCCAGTATCAAATAAGTGGGGCTAAATAGAATGCAAAGTAACAAATCTTTGCTCTAAATCATTTTAGGCTTTTATTCCATACAACACCCATAGTAAAGTCAGGATCTTTGATTAAGAATGTGTGCACCTTAAAAGAGCATATAATTCTGCGACTCAAATGATTCCTATAACAACACCCAGTGATAAAATTAGATTGAGAGAAAAAAAAAGGGAAACTGTGGTGGACTTCCTTGTAGTTGTCTTATTCAATAAAAAGTGCATCAGTGTAGCTAATATTAAACACTACTATATAAATAAATAATAAGTAGACTTAACAAAGCTATACCTAAGAGAGAGGGGCATATTTACTAAACTGCAGGTTTGAAAAAGTGGAGATTTTGCCTATAGGAACCAATTAGATTCTAGCTGGTATTTTGCGGATTGTACTAAATAAGTGATAACTAGGGGGCTGATTCATTAAGGATCTTAACTTGAAAAACTTCTTATTTCAGTCTCCTGGACAAAACCATGCTACAATGCAAGGGGTGCAAATTAGCATTCTGTTTTGCACATAAGTTAAATACTGACTGTTTTTTCATGTAGCACACAAATACTTGATAGCTTATTTGTACACTGAAATTTAAAGTTGATATTTGTGTGCTACATGAAAAAACAGTCAGTATTTAACTTATGTGCAAAACAGAATGCTAATTTGCACCCCTTGCATTGTAACATGGTTTTGTCCAGGAGACTGAAATAAGAAGTTTCTCAAGTTAAGATCCTTAATGAATCAAGTCCTAAAATTAGATTGGTTGCTATAGGCACTTTTTCAAACCCACAGTTTAGTAAATATACTCCAAGAACTTTAAAGACAGTTGAGCATAAAATAAAATTTGTCAGTGACTAATACAAATCACAAATATACAGTATATGTAAAGGTTTATTAAAAGAACTTGAGAATGCTTACATTGTATTTATACATTGTGTATAGCAAAAAAAAGTGTAAGCTATTACTATATTTTATTAGCCACTTTCTAATGCTGATCACACACATGCCTATTATTTCACTAATCCGGTTGTTGAGGAGAAAGTTTATGATATAAATTCTCCTATAAAAACATGCTGTGTACCTACAAATTAACTGTCATTTGTCACCTCTTTGATGGCCAGTCTAGATTAGCAGTTTTTTTTGAATGTGTTTGCATTACAAATGGAAGTAGAATTAAATCATAACTGAAATACTGCAGGCTAGGAATCAATTGATCCATATGTGTTGGCAATCCTGCTGTCCACACTTACAGTAAAGAACTATGTAGCACAGAGATAAAGCCAGAAACGAATGCAGCTATGAGTGTTTATGTGTGTGAAAAGTGACAAATCTGCTAACATGAGGGAAAAAGACATGAGAGAAAATATATTGGGATAGTTAGAACTCATTAAATGTCCAATATCGTACATGTTTTAACTATTTCAAAACAATTTGTGGACAAATGTTTGTGCAGCATATATATAACGCACAATTCTACAAATTACCATTTAGTAAACCTATACCCGAGTCAAGGATTTTTTCATTTTTAAATCTTTTAATATGAATAACTTTCAACTCTCGAAAAAAGCAAAATGAAAGCTTTCATTAGCTAAAGAGTACAAAATTGTCTTCTAAAGCGCTTAAGGCCTAAGATTTTACTTCAGTTTCAATTTTTTAACCTAGACATGATCATTTAGTAATGCACTTCTTCTGCACATAATTCATTTTTCCTTTATTTCATTTTAAACAGTGAATAAATGACTTGCATACCAGACTTAGAAGAGGAAATGCATGTGATTTCCATGAGACTTGGAGTCTGTCCTATTTTATTCTGGACTGTGGAACAATTACACAATGAGCTTCTTCTTTTCATAACCAAGTCATTTCTTTGCCCTCAGGGCTTAGTTTAACAGAAGGTCAGTGTGTGATATCATACATTTTGTACTCAAGCTAAAGTTATAATCCATTTATATAACTACTATAAATATATAACTATATTGGGATGATACATTAATAAAATAATATTTTGCAAGAATCTTTGTTTCTTCAATCTTTGTTTGTACATTTTAAATAGTTTCTTTCATCTAATCAACAATATTCATTTGGGTCAAGACAACACAGAGAAATGTTGAAGAACAGAGTATTTTATGTAGCACAAACATGCCTATCCCCTTTTATTTGTATATATGCAGGAGCACATTTTGTTTGGTTTAAAACTAATGCCTGCAAGAGTTAAAAAAATCACTACCTAGATCACACTTCAATATTTCCCTTAATTATTTGAAAAACAAAATGTTTACTTATACATTTGACTGTGATGGACATAACAAGTGCATTATATCAGTACTGTTCCAAAATAAAATGAAAAAATAAATAAATAATAATTTAAAGGAATGGTACAAAATGTAACAAAATATAAATATATTTGCCAGCATCTCCTCTGCACATACACATTATCCAATCCAATTCCCCAGGATAGTGGGGTCATAACTATATTTGCATTATGATTATTTTCGTTTTCTACATGACCCTGAAACAATGACTAGAAATATATGGGTTTGCAATGCCTGAATCAATGAATCCTTCCTTTTTACCTATGAAGTGAATCCTGATTCCATCCATAGTACTTAAAATGAGCCACAAAGACAATTAAACCACATTCTCACAAACAACTGCCTCAATTAACTGACAGCTGTTTATGTATGAGTACTTTTCTGCCCTATTCCCATTTTATCTATTTCGCCATGCAAACACACAAATGATATATATATATATATATATATATATATATATATATATATATATATATATATGATCAGTCACCACATTAAAACTGCCTGCCTAATATTGTGTAGGTCCCCCTCTTGCCACCAAAAACCTCTGACCCCTTGAAGCATGAAATTTGCAATACCTCTGAAGATGTCCTGTGGTGTCTGGCACCAAAACGTTAAAATCAGATACTCTAAGTCCTATAAGTTGCGAGGTGAGGCCTTCATGGCTCTGACTTGTTTTTCCAGCAAATCGATTTAATTGAGTTCTGGGGAATTTGGAGGTTAGGTTAACACCTTGAACTCTTTGTCATATTCCTCAAACCATTCCTGAACAATTCTTGCAGTATGGCAGGTTGCATTATTCTGCTGAAAGAGGCCACTACCATCAGGGAATACCATTGCCATGAAGGTGTGTACATGGTCTGCAACAATTATTAGGTAGGTGTTACAAGAAAGCCAGGATCTAAGGTTTCCCAGTAAACATTGCCCAGAGCATCACACTGCCTCTGCAGGCTTTCCTTCTTCCAATAGTGCATCCTGGTGCATCCTGGTTTACCTTCCCCAGGCAAACAATGCACATGCACCCGGCCATCCACATGATGTGAAAGAAAACATGATTCATCAGATCAGGCCACCTTCTTCCATTGCTCCATCGTCTAGTTCTAGATCTCATATGCCCATTGTTGGGGCATTCAGAGGTGGACAGGGGTCAGCATTAGCGCTCTCAGTGGTCTGCGAATTGGCTGCTCCATATGCAGCAAACTTCTATGCACTGCATGTTCTGACACCTTTCTGTCATAGCCAGCATTAACTTTTTCAACAATTTGTGCTACAGTGGACAATGCTTGTCCACAAACTTCAACGTCCATCCAGACCACTCCAACAACAGGGATAGGAAGATTGTTGGCTGCTGTCAATTTGATCCACGTATGAGTCCGGGCCTCCTGCAAGTGAGTGTAATTTCCCAGTAAACATTGTTCTGACATGGTAGTCACATGAGACCTGGTGTTGCTTTCCCCCCAACGTAGCCACCACCGTAGGGCACTCACCAATTAAGTCAGCAGAGTTGGTAATCCTAGGATTTGCTTCCATTTCCCCCGCAGGAAGCCCCATCACCATGAGGGACTCTAATTTAACGGATCCGGAACAGCTGGCTCGGTATAATTACGTGCGTAATGCCCCAAACGTTGACATCTCCAGAGGTGGACATTTGACCTTAAACCTCTTTGCGATCTGAGTGCGCCCCATCGGCCTCCACTGTGTTCTCCTTCACTCCGACAGTCCCTAGGCCGGTGGACTTCCTGCCATAACTGCGCAACTTCTTCCTTCATCACCAGCAGAGCTTCTTTCAGGACTCTCACACAACTCTCTAGCGGGTGTGCTTCAGCTCCGGACAGGTTACCGACTGGAGGGACTTGCTGAGGAGCTACAGCATAAGGTCTGTAATGATCATTCTGGTCCCGGGATACTGCATCCGACTGTATTTCATGGAACGTCAGGTCTGTCTTATCCCGCACTTTATCAAGTAGGATGTGTCAGAGGGGCACGTGCTGAGCATAGGATCAGCATCTCCCAGGGCACCCAATCCCTGTGGGTGTTTCTTCGATAGTTCTCTCACCACTTCCAGGAGTGCGTTGCTAAACTGCATCAAACTTTCATCTTCTCTCTGTACTTGGACGAAGAACCTCTACCTCAATAATGCTACCGACGAGGTATCACCATACAATACCCCAGGTTCTTGAAGATTGCATCCAGAGTATCCCTGTTTCTCTCTGGCCGGAGGAGAACAGTCCTCCTGGCGTCACCTTCTAGGGCATTCAGTGCGAGCTCCACTTTCATGGTGCCAGTAATCTGGTATAAATGGGCGGTGCCATGTAACCACTCCTGCCAGTTGGTTAATGAAAGGCTTCTTCCATCAAACTTAGATGGGCCAACACGGCTTCCACGGTCATCACTGTAGGGCGGGTGCATGGGGAGCAGGGCGTACTGCTATTTGGGTCTGTAACCGTCATACACAGTATCCTGCGGACTATGACAAATGTAACACCTGCGGGAACAGGACAGACGCACACAGATGTCCTACCTGCCAACTCGATGACCGCCTACCATCCACTTCGAATTCACCAAGCCACTCTCCAACTGTACACCGCCTTTTATGAAGGTTTGACTCCTGGACCCTGCAAGAGAATACACTAACAGGGACAGGTGCGTACAGATAATAAACAATATGGTATGTCACTTGCCAGTGACCACCTAGCCAATGACCACAAGCTACTTACCGGGGTACAGGACTGCCACGGGCCTAATGCCTGAATTGCTGCAGGGCCTTATGCCCTTATCTGGTAGGGAAGAGTGCGGACGTGAGCCCTACCTGTCTCCAAAGTCTTCAGGGGGAGCTTCTCCGGGAGTTTAACCGACTGCCATTGCCTCCACATGCTGCAGGCGTCATCAGATGTTGATCCCGCTGGTTTTCAGGTCACAGAGTAACTGCTAGCCCTTCCGGTGCCTCTTGCACGCCATCTTCTAGCTTCTGTTCTTGACTGCTCCGTCACCTTCTCTCTAGCGTCTTCTTCTCTTCTTGACCAGGCCGCCTCTCATCCGACGTCCTCTTCACTCTCTCTCAGCCGACAAACTGAAAATGGAGGACCGCGCACTGGCTTCAATAGCCGGCGCCGCACCGACGTCATGCAACGTCGACGTGATGCCACCCCGGCCAAACAGGGAGCAGCTCCACAGGAATGAAGGAAGCCATTGGATCCTCGCCCGCAGATAAGCCCTCCATATCTGTAATTAGAAGCAAAAAGAGCAGCTGATGATAACTTCTTTTAAAGGGAAGGTGGGAGTGTCACATGCCTATCAAACTGAGACTGTGAGAGGAAAGTCAGGTATAAAATCCTGTTTGTTTCACTGTTCAGTGTGATCAATGCTAGAGAAGATGGCCGGTGGCTAGAGAGCTGATCTCTGTTCATCTTGTGTGTGGAGTCACAAGAAACTATGAGGAATATTTATATTGTCAAGTACAAAGTAAAAAGGCACATGTGTTTCACCAGAAGTGTTCATTTGCCACTGTGTATATATATATATATATATATATATATAAATATATATATATATATATATTTATTTATTTATTTATTTGCTAAAAGCTCAACGTTTTGTGCGTTTTATTACATCTAGATGATCGCATACCCATGAGAATTGGATCTATATGGAGTATTTTGATGATTTTAACAATATCTTGAATATGCAGTATAGTTCTGGGCATCACTCTATAAAAAAAATAATTTGGAACTAGAAAGGGTTCAGAGAAGGGCAACGAAATTGATAAAAGGTATGGAGTCATTAAGTTATGAGGAAAGGTTAGCCAGTTTAGGCATGTTTACTTTAGAAAAGAGGCGTCTAAGAGGAGATATGATTGCTATGTACAAATACATTAAGGGTCAATACAGAGAACTTTCATGGGAACTTTTAACCCCAAGGACTATACACAGGACACGCTGTCACCCCCTAAGGTTAGAGGAGAGGAAATTTCACAACCAGCAAAGGAAGGGGTTCTTTACAGCAAGGGCAGTCAATATATGGAATTCACTGCCAGGGAAGGTTGTGATGGCAGGTTCAATAGATGTGTTTAAGGAAGAATTAGACAAATTTTTAGCAGAAAAGTGTATCCATGGATACGACCATTAATTAAAATGGAGGATAGTAGTGGATATAGGATAAAAATATGTTGGGGTTATTAATGTATTTCAGGGGCTACTCATGCAATGTAATTTCTCTATTAAATGTGTGGACTAATAAGCTAATGATATGGCTCAGAGAGGGAAATTTGAATGCTACTGAGCAAGGGAGGACCAGCAGTTATAACCTGGGACTTTAACATCTTAAAGAATGCTGATCACCCTGCAATTGTCCTGTAGGCGTGAACTTCCTATTCTAATAGAGGATTCCCAAAAGCTCTGCTTAACACAGTGCTATATTGAACTTTTGTTTTTCGCTATTTATGTGAATTAAGTCAGTGTTTTTAAGGATAATATACCATATCTCAATATGTTTTTTGCATTTTATGATTTATGACATTGAGCATGAGAGGTTTAAAACAGCTGGAAGAATCGACGTAATAACAGCTGAAGATACTACGATTGACTACCATTCATAATTCTATGTTTATAGAATATGTACATTTGAAGGAGCATTTATTTTGTTTTGTTCACGTGGTGTACCAAGATTACATCTTTAGGTACCAATCACTCCAACCATTTAATAGAGGTTTCTGGTTACTTAATCCTGTGTAGAATTATTATCTTCTACCTAATATATCTGATACTGCACTTTTCTTTCTTCTTTATACTATCATCCAGAGACATTCTGTCGAATTATTCTTGGACCATTCTCCTTTAAATATCTTATGAACTATATGTAAAAGCATTTGGAAAAGACGTTTTTCAGGAGTTTCCAATTTTAAAGTGGTCTAGTGCTTGAAAAGGACTAGCTATGTCCCCACGGTAGTCTGAAAAATTGTTATATAGCTAATAAGTCTGGGTCCCTCAGGGCTCTGTCCTTGGACCCTTACTATTCTCACTATACACCTCTTCTCTGGGTGCACTCATCAGCTCCTTCGGCCTCAAGTACCACCTTTATGCTGATGACACTCAACTCTACCTTTCCTCTCCTGATCTCTCTCCTTCCCTTCTTTCCAGGGTATCCGCATGCCTCTCTGCCATCTCCTCCTGGATGTCCTCTAGATTTCTTAAACTCAATCTTGCTAAAACTGAACTCATTGTCTTTCCTCCCTCTCGTACCTCCTTCCCCTCTGACCTCTCCATCACTGTTGACAACTCATCTATCTCCCCTGTTCCCCAACTCCGCTGCCTAGGTGTCATCCTCGACTCCTCTCTCTCCTTTGCCCCTCACATTCACTCTCTCGCCAAATCCTGCCATTTCCAGCTTCGCAACATTGCCCGCATTCGGCCCTTCCTCTCCCAGGATGCCACCAAATCTCTCGTCCACTCTCTGATTATCTCCCGCTTGGACTACTGCAACCTTCTCCTTATCGGCCTCCCCCTCTCTCATCTCGCTCCCCTTAGATCTGTACTAAACGCCACTGCTAGGCTTATTTTCCTCTCTCGCCGTTCCACCTCTGTATCCCCACTCTACCAAGCCCTTCACTGGCTCCCCTTCCCCTACAGAATCCTTTTCAAGCTCCTCACTCTGACTTACAAGGCCCTCGCCAACTCCACTGCTCCCTACATCTCTAACCTTATCTCTATTCACACTCCCTCCCGCTCACTGCGATCGTCCAACGATCGTCGCCTCTCTTCCCCTCTGATTACCTCCTCTCACGCACGTATCCAAGACTTCTCCCGCGCCGCTCCCCTCCATTGGAACAAGCTCCCCCGCTCCATCAGAACTTCCCCTAATCTCTCCTCTTTCAAACGAACATTAAAAACCCACCTTTTCCTTAAAGCCTTCCAGTCTCATGCCTAAACTCCCACCGGTCGGCTACCTCTCTTTCTCATCCCTTCTTCCCTTCTCCCCCTTCCTCCCGTCTCTCTGTCTCATCCATGTGTCTGTCTGTCTTCCCCTCCCTTTAGATTGTTTGCTCCTTTGAGCAGGGCTCTCCTACCTTCTGTTTCCATCACTTTTAACTGCGCTCTCCGTCTACTCAGCTCACCTCCTCTCAGTCCCTCTGCCCTCTGTCTCCTCTCGCTTCTCTCCGCTCCCCTCAGTGACTCTCAACCTGTCATCCGTGCCCACCCTCTTGGGCCATAGTTACCTGCCTGTACTCGCTTTTCCCCTCCCTCCCTCTCTTTCATGCTGTGCCTGAGCCTCCAGAGTTATAGTGCTTACTGTTACTTGTACTGTGCTGTTTCACCTTGTACTGTGCCATTGTTTGTCCTTGTACGGCGCTACGGATACTTTGTGGCGCCCTATAAATAAAAATTAATAATAATAATAATAATAATAATCAGCAAGAATATTATGGAGCACGTATTGATATGAATAAAAACTAAAGATTTAATAAACATAAAATTAAAAACAACAAGGTAAGCAATAAACCGCAATACCAACAATAATGATAAAAGCTCTCGGATAATTATGATATCAGTAAAGTGCATATAGTAATTATCCAAAAAAATACGGGTTAGTTTGTTAAATAGACCCAGATGTTATATAAAATGATGTAGATTCTTCAAAAACACACTCTCAGACAAGTGCAGGGGACGAAGTCATGTGCAGAGATTTATCCATAATCATTAGAATACGATTCAAAAGTGAGTGGCAAGTTCAGATAATTGGTAACAATTTGTATAAATGATCTATATATGCTTCCTGTTTTTGTTCTAATCATATTCATGCAGGACTCAGTCAAAGATATAGAATTCAAAGATTCTCTGTTGCAGGAGTAAATAAGATGCAATCTCACCTGATCTGGAGTAGTACTGTTAGGGAATATCTCCCCTTCTTGGATTCCACACAGACAGAAAGCTGCTCCCAATTAGGGGGTAAATGTATGAATCTCCGGATTCTTCATCTCCAGCGTGTTCAGCCTCTTCTGCGCTTAAATTTAAATCGGCGCTGCATTGTAAAGGGAAACTTCCCTTTACAATGCAGCGCCGCTTTAAATTTAAGCGCTGAAGAGGCTGAACACGCCGGAGATGAAGAATCCGGAGATTCATACATTTACCCCTAGGACTGCTCTATAATGACCCACTTGTTAATCAGCATAACTGAATGGTATGATACTCTCCCACTTTGCATGTATAGCAGACATAGGTAGGAAGCCAAGATCAAAAAAAAGCAAATTCCTACTTGTTCAACAGCTCATGCCTTGAGGACATAATTATTAGTTTCAGCCCTTAGGGACATAGGAGGAACCCTACCACCAGGGAGTACCCCACTGAAACCAACAGAGGGGAAGTGGGACAGCTGCCACGAAGTACAGCCTGTTGGAAGACGGTTAAGGCCCCCATGCTATAGAAAGAAGAGACAGGAAGAGAGTGAGAGACTGGTTAGATGCGGGGAAGTAAGCGGGGAGATCAGTGAAAGAGAGAAACGAAACTAGAAACAAGAAAAGTAACCAGGGTCTAATGAAGAAAACAGCAGCTTGGGATTGACGAGAGTGACAGCTGGAAGCTATGAGGAGAGTAATGGTGGTTAGAGGCAGTTGAGAAGATCCATGCAGGACAAGATGTATATAGGAACTGTATATATTTAATTAATTATTGCAAAAGTTTTAGGATGTGTTGAAGTGAAGAAGCGTGTAAATAAAAATTTTATATTTTGCCTTATAGAGATGGTCTGGTACCTAAATTATTGAAATATCTGATTGCACTGCACCACCAAGTTACATTACCTGTGTCCCAACATCTTCAAAGAGACTTTGTAATAAAATAACCTGCAAGTGCGGAGACCCCTTGGTAATTTACACCCATGCACATGAGCTAGCAAGAGCTGGAGAGGGAGATGTACTGCCTAACCTGTGCACCTCACACTTCACAGTGACAGGGTGTTAGACATATTTGTAGAGTTATGATCAATACATAACATAAACAGAACTATTTAACTAAAAGCATCCCAAATATTACAGCATGCAAAAGAATCATACATTACTTTTTAATGATGAATGGCTGAAAAGAGAAATATATTTACTATTAACTTCTCCCATGCATTTTTAGTTCTGTTTATGTTAGGTATTAATTGTAACTCTACATATATGAGATTAGGATGACATCTTTTTCTCAGGCGTGTGTGTTAATGATAAAGATACAGCGATTGGAGGAGACATATCAATACCACTATATAGAGGTGGATATATGAACATTAGATATCTTTAATAAAGTCCTATCATGGATGATGAAACGCATCAAACACCTTCATTCGTGATCAGGTTGAACACGCAGGAATTTGCTATTTTTTGATCTTTGCTTCCCACCTATCTCTGCTATACATGCAAAGAGGGACTGTATCATACCATTTGAAAGTTATGCTGATTAAAAAGTGCATCATTATAGAGAAGTCCTGATCGGGAGCTGCTTTCTGTCTTTGTGGAATCCAAGAAGGGGAGATATTCCCTAACAGTACTACTCCAGATCAGGTGAGATTGTTTCTTATTTACTCCTGCAACAAAAGACTCTTTGAATTTTATATTTTTGACAGAGTCCCACATGATCGATGTGTGAATATGATTACAACTAAAACAGGAAGCATACATAGATTATTTATACAAATTGTTACCAATTAACTGAACTTGCCACTCACTTTTGGATCTTATTCTAACGATTTTGGATAAAGTTCTGCACAAGTGTTTTTGAAGAATCTACATAATTTTATATAAGATCTGCCTGCTTCTAACAGACTAAACCATGTTTAATTGGATAATTACTATATGCACTTTACTGATATCATAATTATCTGAGAGTTTTTATCATTATTATTGGTATTGCTGTTTATTGCTTGCTGTGTATTGTTTTTAATTCTATTTTTATTAAATCTTACATTTTTATTCATATCAATATGTGTTCCGCAATATCAGTGCTTGTTGTTTCTTATTAGCTATATAAAAGTTTGAACAGTTGGTGAATTCTCTAGGGATAGGCACCCCTAAGACATCGAACGACACTAGACAGTTTCTTGACAATTTTAATGATATAGTTGACCTTTGAAGTATGAACGCTTCAGAGTGAACACATTTTTGCAACATATTATATGCCCCACACTAGGCTGGCCACACTCCTCCTGCTATCACTCCCAGAACGATGAAGGGGGTGCGCCAGTCTTCTCTCTCACCCAGGGCACTAAAATATCCACTACACCCTCTGGCAGTAGTTATCTGGAAACAGAGGTGTTTAAATAAAGAGCATTAAATGTGTGTTTTGTGTCAGTGTTTAATACATATATCAATTTTAACTACAGTTATAAATATTTGTATGGTCTTCTTATCACTGTAAATACAAGTATATTCATAAAAGTACACATTTTGGGGGATAGAAGTGTTCTGCATATTTGTTTACTGTATGTGGCAATCAAAATATACAGTGTGGCTTTGATTAAAACACCCAGTTTTTTACAAATGTGCATGCTGCCACTTGTAGTGCCACAAGTATGTACTTTAAATGTACTTTATAATGTACTATATATATATATATATATATATATATATATATATACACACACACACACACACACGACATTGTTCAGATCTTTCTGAACAAGATACAAATTACAAATCATCTGCATTGCATACAGAACACTGCCGTACTACGCTGCATATATTTTTTAATACTTTGCCATTTGTATTTAAAATACAACACAATTTTAGTGTTTGGAAATGTAAGGCTTTGGCAATGATTTCCTTCTTTTCATCAAATCAGAAAAAGAAAACTGTTTAATGCTTTAAGCAAACATTCATAGGAACCTGTCTGTTAAACTGTCAGTTTCCCTCCTGTGCTGTGCATCCAGTCATCTGTCATGCAGCTCTCTATGGACACCAAGGTTGGTGTCTGGTGTTTGTAGATGTTTTCCCAACTGGAGCGCCCTAGTGCAGACTGCCATTCCTTCCTTGACAGGTTGTGTAGGCGATTACATCAAGAGATTGCAATGTGTTTTACCACTGGGGCCAGGTGTCATTCTTTAGGGAAGAGTGCTAAAGCTTTTGTCAGTGCCTATTCCTCTTGTTTCACTTAACATCTCCTCACCTTTTGGTATTAAAAAGAAAAATACAAACTGATAAGAATATCCCCAGGCATAGTTTTCATCCAACCTAAGGCAGCCATTGCGGTTGTAAAGATCCTTCAATAACCTGTCAAAAACTGACATCACTGGTAAAGAACTGTTCATTTATATATCTCATTTTGGATTGATGTACATGCCACTTTTATATCCTTTAGCTCAATATAACATTTGGCCTTTCATGTTCTCAGTTTAAGCCATTGGGAATTCAAAGCTATTTCAAAGCATAATTATACCAATCTGCATATAAAAGGCGCTATGTCCTAGAGAGGGTTCAATAGAAAAAGAAAACTCTTCTAAGGATGGAAATGAGAAATAAATCCCACAACTAAGATGCAGTAACATTAATACATTTTTCATCTGATGTGAATAGTTGGAAGGTTTGTGAAGTTGCTGGAAACTTGCCAAAGCCAAACGACAATTCTGAAACAATATAGGGGAAAACTAGATGGAGACATGAAAAAGAAACTGTTGCTATTAACAACTCATTTTCTAGCTGCTTGATAGTTTCCATTCATATGAATGCGTTTTGCAAATACATTGAAGTTGTATAGTATATCTGTCTATACAAACAGTGCAGGATGAGGGAGCTGGGAACACATAATGGGCCATTTCCAGATGTTTAAATCGTATCTCTACCCCACACAGAACTTCCACCAAAAATGATACATCAATTCCCTTATAAAAGAATGGATATGTTAATTCAAATAATGTGTGTCCCATGCAGTGTGGATGGATTCTTGTGTTGCTTCTTTCTAACAAAATAACACACAATTATTTTCTTAGCGCTCCTAGTTTGTAAATTGGTCTCAGAGCTGGAGGTCAGTCTGCTCATTTGAAAATCCAGCAATGATCGCACAATTGCACATATGTTATTAATACTTAAATACAATTTGACTTTCTCTCCACTCTTTCACAAATTTAACGGGATGTTATATTGAGAAAAGAACATAACATATGGCATGTTTACAGTGAGTTATGTCTTTGACACCCTCAAGCTGTACTGTTTTACTGAAATATTCTTAAAATATTCATGGGTAGTCATTTTTCTCACACTGGTAGATTAATTATATATGAATATTTAAATTATAGTAAATATATATATATATACAAGTTAACCCGTGCATGATACTCATGCATTCTAGTCAAATCAAGTTACTTAAGGTGTTAAAAAGGTTCTTGTCATGCATTTGGGGCTAGCCCAGGCCTCCTCAGGGGAAGAGCGTTACTTCCCGATGTAAGCGCCATTTTTTAACGTGGTTTTGTCAACATGTTACCACCTTTTTCTCCATCACCTCATCCTTCATCTTTATCGCCACATCTATCCAGATGTCTATCCAGACACAGCGTTCCTGAGTATCACACTCCTCTCACTCTGTCACCCCCGGCAACCGGCAACCACTCCCCACCGTCACCCCCGGCAACCACCAACCACTCCCAACTGTCACTTCTCCTTCAAGAAATATATATACCGTATATACTCGAGTATAAGCCGAGTTTTTCAACACAATTTTTGTGCTGAAAAAGCCCCCCCTCGGCTTATACTCGAGTGATGCTTTAAGCCCACAATGCAGGGCCGTAAGGAGGGTGGTGCCTGCCTCCATAGCTTCAGCCCGCTTAAGGGCTGAAGAGAAAGTGAAGGAAAATATTAACGGAAAAGAGTTTGGTGCTTGCCGTTAGTGCCGCAGTGGAACGCATGTGCGTTCCACAGACAGGAAGCTCGGCACTTGCAATGCAAGTGCCGAACTTCCTGTCTGTGGAACGCACATGCGTTCCACTGCGGAACTACACAGACAGTCTTAAAGGCATTCAGGGAGAGAGGGGGGCAGCCTGGCTCCAGTCAATACCACGCCCCCTGAAAAATACATCATTGCACACACAGAGGTAATGTTTTATGCTCAGCTACCTCACCATAATATAAATACACATGCAAAGATATATACCCACGGTCCCATTGCCTTATCCCCAGAGATATTAATGTCTCCTCCCAACTCACAAGAGTTTGGTGCTTGCCGTTAGTGCCGCAGTGGAACGCATCCACAGACAGGAAGTTCGGCATTGCAAGTGCTGAGCTTCCTGTCTGTGGAACGCACTGCGCACTAACGGCAAGCACCAAACTCTTGTAAGTTGATTTTTTTTTCTCACCAAAATAGTCATTTAATACTTATTTACCCAAAGTGTCTGGAAAAAAAAAATACAAAAACAAAAAGAATATAGCAGTGCAGTCCTATTCAAAAGTTTATATACCGGTAAATCATTTATAAGATGAACAGGGAGAGATAAATCTGTATTTCTGTGTCATAGAGCGTTACCAAAACCATGATAAGTGAGGAGCAAAGTAGATAACCATGTCCATGAATTCAGCCTGATAATGGAGCCATCATAATAAAATAATATTACAATGACAATTAAGATTAGACACTGGCTGAGGGCTACAGTAAATGGAGTTCAACAATGAATATTGACTGGTCTGGAATGTAGTAAACTACCGGTATGTACAAAGCTACCGTATGTTATGAAAGATCACAAATGCTCTTTCCATCCAATTGTAAAGATTCCTGATGGAACATTTCACACTAGCTCAGTAATAACTGCAAAGTTTGGGTTTCACCCTCGTTACAAAATACAAAAATACAAGAATTTTTTTAGTGTACATTACCTATAAAACCAGACTTTGAAAAGATTTGTTGTATTCTTTTTTGGGGGAGGGGGTATTTTTGTAAACTGACAGATATCATCATCAACATTTATTTTTATAGCGCCACTAATTACGTAGCGCTCTACAGAGAACTCACTCACTTCAGTCCCTGCCCCATTGGGGCTTACAGTCTAAATTCCCTAACACACACAGACAGACTAGAGTTAATTTGATAGCAACCAATTGACCTACCAGTATGATTTTTGGTGTGTGGGAGGAAACCGGAGCACCTGGAGGAAATCCACGCAAACACGGGGAGAACATACAAACTCCTCACAGATAAGGCCATGGTTGGGAATTGAACTCATGACCCCAGTGCTGTAAGGCAGAAGGGCTAACCACTACGCCACCGTGCCGCCCAGATATTGAACCCTGCATCATGACCCATCTTTCACAAACAAAGCAACCGAAAGTATGTGTGTCTTCAAGGATTTGGAGCGTGCGCCAGAGCAATTAGCGGCGAGGGGTGCTGATGAGAAGCCGAGATGCCCTCACTAATTGCAATGCACACATCCTGACAGGGGGGTCACTGTTATCTAGAGCAGCAGAACTGCTGGGTGCCGCTGCTTCTAACGAATGTGCTTCCACTGTAGTGGAAGCATGGGGTCTCAACTGAATGTATAAAAGTAAAGTAAAAAAAAAAGAAGATGAGCGTAATAAAGTGCATAAAATACTACCGTAGATGTTTTTTTTTTATCCTGTTAGAAATGGATCCCAGTACTTCTAATCCTGGACCAAAACAAAAACGCAGGTCATACGAAGCTGGCTTCAAACTTAAGGTTGTGTCAAGAGCAGAAGAGAGCAATAACAGTATTGCAAGTAGGGAATTTTGTGTTGACGAAAAACAAGTGAGGGAGTGGCGTAAAATGAAAGCTGACTTGGAAAAGATTCCAAAGGCAAAAAAGGCTCGACGTGGTTTAACGACTTCATATGAAGCTCTAGAGACTGAATTGCATAAATGGGTTATAGAGTGTCGTCAAAATGGTTACTGCGTGACACGTATGGGAATTCGCTTACGTGCCCTTCAATTGGCTAAAGAGGACAAATTAAAAGCACCAGGCATTGAAAATTTTGTTGCGTCAGCAGGATGGTGTACCCGCTTTATGAATAGGTTTGCCTTATGTTTGCGGCAAAGAACAAAGATTTCACAGAAGTTGCCAAAAGACCTTGAAGAGAAAGTGATGTCATTCCATTCATTCATCATAAAACAAAGAAGGATCCATAACTTTGACCTGGCAGATATTGGGAATATGGATGAAACACCTATGACCTTTGATCTTCCTAGCAACAGAACTGTGGCAAGTTTGGGAGAAAAAACTATTTTACTCAGAACCACAGGAAATGAAAAAAAACATTTCACAGTCGTTCTGTCATGTTTGGCTAATGGAACTAAGCTGCGGCCTGTCATTATTTTTAAAAGAAAGACCTTGCCTAAAAAGGTCAAATTCCCACCACGAATTACAGTGCGTGCACATATTAAAGGCTGGATGGATGAAGACGGAACAAAAAAATGGCTGGAAGAAATTTGGAACGGACGTCCAGGAACAGCCTTAAAGAAAAAACCATCATTGCTAGTTTGGGATATGTTCAGAGCCCACACATCTGATGACATAAAAAAATTGGCAAAGTCAAGTTACTTTGGCCGTTATCCCAGGTGGGCTTACATCTGTATTGCAGCCCCTAGATGTGTGTTTAAACAAACCTTTCAACGACCATGTGCGAAAGATGTGGAATGAATGGATGTCATCTGGTCAAGCCCAACTGACAAAAGTTGGAAATCTGAGGAAGCCCGACATAGAATTGGTAGCAAAGTGGGTTCGTGATGCATGGGAAGAGATTCCAGAGGACATGGTGCAACGCGCATTCAAGAAATGTGGCATTAGTAATGCTATGGATGGCAGTGAAGACAGCGCTTTGTATGAGAACGATAGCAGTGATGGTGATGACTGCGATCTCTGTGATGACGACAATGTCTATGCTGATAGCTTCACACCAGATAGAGTTGAAGCTCTGTTTGGACATACAGATGATGAGGAGGAATCCAGTTTTGAAGGATTTTAACTCTTGTGTTTTAGCTTGGTTGCTGATTGAGCTTAGGTTTTTGTACTTTTAAAGTTATTGTTGATACCATATTGGTTTCGTTGACTCTTTTCCACTTACAGAGCTAATTTACTGTTTTTCTTTGAAATAAATATTCAAAAACATTTAACCTACTGATGCCTCAATTAATGTAATTTTATTGGTATCTATTTTTATTTTTGAAATTTACCAGTAGCTGCTGCATTTCCCACCCTAGGCTTATACTCGAGTCAATAAGTTTTCCCAGTTTTTTGTGGTAAAATTAGGTGCCTCGGCTTATATTCGGGTCGACTTATACTCGAGTATATACGGTATATATTTTTAAAATCTTTATAAATACTTTTAACAATTAACAAATTAAATTAACAAATTAAAAACATCTTAGTATACCAAATTTCAGCCCTTTCTGAGTGTATAACGTTGCCCTGCAGGTGGCGCTGCAGCTTGTTTTTTTTTTTTGCACACACAGACACACGCCACTAGGCTTTTATATAGTAGATATATATATATATATATATATATATATATATATATATATATATTGTAACAAAGGGAGGCATTTATCTGACAATATGCAAAGAAAACATACAAGCAGAGTAAGACATTGGCGCAGTTATGCACCTAGATTCAGGTTAAACCAAGTAAAGACTTATGTGTAGTTTAAAGTTGGTTAACTTACATGATTTAAAAGCTGCTTCCTCTCAGCAAACAGACAGGGTGTGTCTGTTAGTTGAAACAGAGCCAGTGATGGGCGTTTTCTCTTAAAGAGAAGGTGGGTGTGTCACCTGTCCATCAAGCTAAGGCTAGGGGAGGAGTATCATGTATAAAAGCTTGTTTGTGCCATTTGTTCACTGAGACCAGCGCTGGGAAAGCTGGCTTATCCTGAGAGAGAGCTGGTCTATGTATAGCTAGCGTTTAGGGTCTCCATAATTGCTGTGAAAGTATACGGTGTCAAAACATTTACCATCCTGACAATAAAGAACCATAACCTTGTTCTGGCCTTGGTTGACTCGGGGAGTGAACTCTCATTGGTTTCCAGCTCTGCCTTACCCAAAACCATAACTTCTCGGTTGCCCAAGGTAAAGTTTTTTTGCGTACATGGCACGACAGAGGAGTATGAAAGAACAATACTACCAGTCACACTCAAAGACAAAACTGTTATTGTGGTAGCTGCCATAGCACCTAAACTCCCATATCCACTCATTTTGGGGCGAGACTTCCCACTGTTCAATGATGTCCTCGGTGAGCGGATCCGGCCGGACATGCCGGCAACTGATGCAACGGTTGGAAGCCCGGTCTTAAAGGAACCGCCTAAGAATCCACAACATCTGGACATCGATCTTTGGGAACCGCGAAACCGGAATGCCATCCTGGGAGTCACAGCAGGAGTTCCACAAAAGCATCCACCTGCGGGGAAACATGGACAGTCCAAACTAGCATTGGTAAGTGATGTCGCAGATGAGCCCACCCTGCCTGTCAGTGAGGATACGGACTGGTCCGCAATTCCAATTTTGTTTCCTCTGTAGGACTTTGCTCGAGACCAACTTAATTATGCCACTTTGGAACATGCCTTTAAAAGTGTGACTGAGGTTAATGGGGTAGCGAAAGCCGCTCAGCCTGCAGAAGGTATACCATATTTTATTGTTAAAAATAATTTTCTGTATAGAGTTGCTGGTGTACAGGGGGAAAAAGTAGAACAATTAATGGTTCCTCAGGTCCATGTACCCCTAGTGTTAAAAGCAGCACACACACATGTCTATGGGGGACACCTAGGGGAGGATAAAACACGGGAACGAGTTCTGCTTAGGTTTTACTGGCCCGGTGTACACATGGCTGTGAAAAAGTATTGCCGGTCCTGTCCCATTTGTCAGAGAACCTGTCCCAAACCCATGTAGAGGGCACCTCTCATTCCAATACCAATAGTACAAGTTCCCTTTGAACGGATAGCTATAGACCTTGCGGGGCCACTGGAAAAATCCGGACGTGGGCAGCAATATATACTGTCACGCTGTAGGCCTATGAAGGCTGAAGATAAATAGACACTAACCGGTATTAGCGCAACTGGTCAAACAGGTGCGGAGTCTAACGTACCCCGGGTGTTCACCAGGGACCCCCGCAAGGAGGTTTGGACTTCGCAGCAGAGAGCACGCAGGTCGCAGTCCTATTAGCCAGTTACCAGTGTAGCGTAGAGAGGTCAGACGGTTCCGGGTCACAACAATCAGGTATACAAAAGGGAAATCCAGTAGAGTAGTCGCCAAGCCGAAGTCACGGTACAGAATGGGTCACACAGAGAAAGAGGATGGTCGCCAAGCCGGGTCACAACGATAAACAGGAAGCAGGATACTCAGGGAAAAACAAGGGAGTGTGGAAGCCAGGAACACTGGTGGTGAACCTGTTACTCTGGCACCCTAATGGCGCCAGAGGCAGGTTTAAATAGAATCCAGACTGAGGTGATTGGTGGAGAGCGGAGGCGGCAGTGGAAACTGAAGCAGCGTCCCGTTGCCTAGCAACGGGACTGAGGCCAGGGCGCATGCGCCCGCTATCCGGAAGTCCGCGGCAGCCGACGGGGGGATCAGACGTCCGTTCCCCGTCTGACAGGGAATCAGCGGGGACGGCGTCTGACAGTACCCCCTCCCCTCCTCCCTCTCAGAGAAGGATTGCCTTTCCTCAGAAATTTTGCAAGGAGACGATGAGCATGAAGGTCGGCTTCAGAGACCCACGATCTCTCCTCCTGACAGTAACCTCTCCAGTGTACTAGATACTGAGGTTTGCGCTGGAAGAAACGTCTCTTCAGAATCCTCTCGATCTCGTATTCATCCCCTAAAGATGTTTTAATAGGTGGAGGAGGAGCAGGTTCTCTGAAGAATTCGTTGAGAATCAGCGGTTTCAGCAATGAAATATGAAATGTGTTATGGATTCTAAGAGACGGAGATAATGCAAGTTTGAAGGAAACATGATTGATGACTTGTGCTATGGAAAAGGGACCAATAAACTTAGGAGCCAATTTCATGGATGGGACTTGAAGTCGGAGGTTGCGCGTAGACAACCAAACACGGTCTCCTACCCTCAGGACTGGAGCAACTCTTCAATGAAGATCAGCTGCTTTCTTCTGTCTCTGTACTGAAGTAGACAGTGCTTCTTTGGTTTGAGACCAGATTAGAGAGAAGTCATGGATGAGAGTATCAGCCGCTGGTACTAGAGAAGAAGGAGCTTCGGATAAGAGAGGAGGAGTGGGATGTCTGCCATAGATAATGAAAAATGGAGAACGCCCAGAGGAGGAATGTAGAAGATTGTTGTGGGCGAATTCGGCCCAATACAGAAGATCATTCCATGTCGTTTGATGATCAGAAGCAAAACACCGTAGGAAACACTCCAAGTCTTGATTCACTCGTTCTGTTTGTCCGTTAGTTTGGGGGTGATATCCGGAAGAAAATTTGAGACTGACTCCAATCTTATTACAAAAAGCTCTCCAGAACTTAGCGACAAATTGTACTCCTCTGTCAGAGATGATCTCTCGAGGGCATCCATGAAGATGGAAGATGTTCTTTAGAAACAAATTTGTGAGTTTAGCGGCTGAAGGGAGACCTTTACAAGGAGTGAAATGTGACATTTTTGAAAACAGTCTACCATGACCCAGATGGTATTGTAGCCATTGTTCAAAGGGAGATCGGTGATGAAGTCCATAGTAATGCTGGTCCAGGGAGAATCCGGAATAGGCAGAGGAAGGAGAAGACCAGGAGGGCTTTGTCTTGGCACCTTGTGGCGTGCACAAACCGAACATGCAGATACAAATTTTTGAACATCTGAAGCCAGTTTAGGCCACCAATAATATATGGAGAGGAATTCTTTGGTTCTCTTGTAACCGGCATGGCCGGCAAATTTGGACTCGTGAGCCCAACATACTAGTTTAGAGCGGAGATGAGGTTCCACAAATGAACGCCATGGAGGGGGAGAGATCACTGAAGAATTGGTAATGGCCACTGTTTGTATTGGATTTAGAATCATTTTGTTGTCTAAGCAAGTGAGAATACCAGCATTATCAAAGGACCTGGAGAGAGCATCGGCCTTGGAGTTTTTGGAACCGGGACGGAAGGTAAGAATGAGTTGGAACCTGGCGTAGAAAAGAGACCAGCGAGCTTGACGGGGATTAAGACATTGTGCCTCCTGGAGATAAGTAAGATTTTTATGATCTGTCATGACCATGACGGGATGTAAGGCACCCTCTAGTAAGTGGCGCCACTCCTCAAGGGCAATCTTGATGGCTAATAATTCCTTGTCACCGATTCCATAATTTAGTTAAGTGCTAGAGAATTTCTTAGACAGGAATCCACAAGTCTCTAATGTTCCTGAAGCAGATTTCTGGGAAAGTATTGCTCCAATCCCGACTGAAGAAGCGTCCACTTCAATAAAAAATGGTCTCCCCTGGTCTGGCTGTTTGAGTATAGGGGCCGAAAGAAATGCTTCCTTAAGAGTCTTGAAAGCCAATATGGCTTCGACAGGCCATGGTTTGCTGCAGGCACCTTTTCGAGTTAAAGCTGTAATAGGACAAATAATGGATGAAAGCCTTTAATGAACTGTCGGTAATAATTAGCAAAGGCGATAAAGCGTTGGGTAGCTTTGAAACCAATAGGTAATGGCCAGTTGACAATGGCCTCCACTTTCTGCGGATCCATCAGCAGGCCGGTGCCTGAAACGATGTATCCTAGAAATGGAACTTGTGAACGCTCAAAAAGGCATTTCTCCAGTTTGCAATATAAGGAATGTTTCCGGAGACGAGAAAGAACAGTCTTGACATGGAGGCGATGAACATGTAAGTCAGATGAAAATATCAGAATGAAGGAGGGATCCATCTCTTCGTTCCCACAGTGGCGAGGCCCAAGCTAGGGCTTGTCCCGTCAGGAGGGAAATAATGTAGGCTACCTTAGCTCTCTCAGATGTGAAGTTTTCCGGTGAAAGTTCAAACTGGATGGAACACTGATTCAGGAATCCACGGCATCCTTTGGGATTACCGTCATATTTCTCTGGGGTTGGAATCCGTAGTGTTCTAGAGGTAGCAAGTACTGCGCTTGGTGGTGCAGCGGCTGGAGCAGGATCAGGAGCGGGAGCTGCTGCCTGAGAGGTGCTCAGGGCATCCAAGCGGGAAATCACTCCTTGTAAACACTGCAAGAGTTGTGCTTGGTTGGCCTCCTGGTGTTCTACCCGTACTCCTAAATGGATGAGGAGGTCTCGGGATGAGGGTTCTCCGGTACCGTCAGTCATGGCCAGAGTAAACTGTCACGCTGTAGGCCTATGAAGGCTGAAGATAAATAGACACTAACCGGTATTAGCGCAACTGGTCAAACAGGTGCGGAGTCTAACGTACCCCTGGTGTTCACCAGGGACCCCCGCAAGGAGGTTTGGACTTCGCAGCAGAGAGCACGCAGGTCGCGGTCCTATAAGCCAGTTACCAGTGTAGCGTAGAGAGGTCAGACGGTTCCGGGTCACAACAATCAGGTATATAGGTACAAAAGGGAAATCCAGTAGAGTAGTCGCCAAGCCGAAGTCACGGTACAGAATGGGTCACACAGAGAAAGAGGATGGTCGCCAAGCCGGGTCACAACAATAAACAGGAAGCAGGATACTCAGGGAAAAACAAGGGAGTGTGGAAGCCAGGAACACTGGTGGTGAACCTGTTACTCTGGCACCCTAATGACGCCAGAGGCAGGTTTAAATAGAATCCAGACTGAGGTGATTGGTGGAGAGCGGAGGCGGCAGCGGAAACTGAAGCAGCGTCCCGTTGCCTAGCAACGGGACTGAGGCCAGGGCGCATGCGCCCACTATCCGGAAGTCCGCGGCAGCCGACGGGGGGATCAGACGTCCATTCCCCGTCTGACAGGGAATCAGCGGGGACGGCGTCTGACATATACTAGTGGTGCTTGACTATGCAACCAAGTATCCAGAGGCAATTCCCCTACGAAACATAAAGTCCAGCACCATAACTAAGGAACTTGTATTGATGTTTACACGCTTGGGAATACCCAAAGAAATTCTCACAGATCAGGGTACTCCATTCATGTCTAAACTGATGAAGGACATGTGCCAGTTGGTAGGGGTTACGGCGCTTCACACCTCTGTATACCATCCACAAACAGATGGCTTGGTGGAATGCTTTAACTGCACATTAAAGCACATGCTCAGGAAAGCAGTGGCTCAAGAGAAAACAGATTGGGACACTCTTATTCCCTATTTGTTGTTTGCCATCCGTGAGGTACCTCAAGCTTCAACAGGGTTTAGTCCCTTTGAGTTATTGTTTGAGAGACAGCCCAGGGGTATCTTGGATATGTTAAAAGAAGGGTGGGAGCAGCAAGGTCCCAGGGAGCCAAATCTGGTACAATTTGTGTCACAAATGTATGAGAGGCTAGGAAAGATAGGGCCCATTGTGCAGCAACATGTAAAAGAGGCTCAGGAACAACAGAGGAAAAGTTATGATAAACGTGCTGTTGATCAGTCATTCAAGCCTGGGGACAAGGTCCTAGTCCTGGTTCCCACCCAGGAAAGCAAACTTTTCGCCCATTGGCAGGGTCCATATGAAGTTCTAGAGACTGTTGGTCCTGTCAATTACAGAGTCCGCCAGTTAGGTAGGAGAAGGGAGGAGCAAATATATCATGTTAACCTCCTTAAACCTTGGCATGATGAGGAAACCTCTCCTCAGGTAGTGAGTACTAACATTGAAAAGTCTGAAGTGCCCATAGAGCCAGCTTTGTCCATTCAGCAGAGACAACAGACTGAAGAATTGATTCCCCGGAAAAGGGATGTCTTCTCTTCCGTTCCTGGGCGCACTACCTTAATCGAACACGACATTGTCACTGCGCCAGGAGTCATTGTAAAGCAGAAGCCGTATCGTATTCCAGAAGCCAGACGGGTGAACGTGAGAAAGGAGGTCGAGAAGATGCTTCAGTTAGATGTGATTGAAGAGTCCACTAGTGAGTGGAATAGTCCCATTGTGCTTGTCCCGATACCCAATGGGACAATTAGGTTCTACAATGACTTTAGGCGCCTAAACAGTATGTCGCAGTTTGATGCCTATCCGATGCCACGTGTGGATGAACTAGTGGAAAATCTTGCTGGTAGCAATTATTTAACAACCCTTGATCTAACAAAGGGTTATTGGCAAGTTCCCCTGACTTCCACGGCCAAGCCAAAGACTGCATTTTCCACCCCTGATGGTCTCTATCAATATAAAATCCTACCCTTTGGGTTGCATGGGGCACCTGCCACCTTCCAAAGGGCCATGAATAAATTGCTACGACCTCACACAGCTTATGCAGCCGCTTACTTGGAAGATATAGTGATTGATACCCCAGACTGGGGATCACATTTAGACAAAGTTGAGGCGGTCTTAGCTTCATTAAGGTCAGCAGGGTTAACAGCTAACCCAGAGAAATGTGCCATAGCCATGAGAGAAGCCAAATATTTGGGATACTTTGTTGGTCGAAGGCGTGTAAAACCCCAGCTAGACAAAGTGGAGGCAGTCAAAAATTGGGCAAGACCAGAAAAAAAGTCACATTTAATAACCTTTTTAGGCTTAGTAGGTTACTACAGGCGGTTTGTAAGCCACTTCGCCACTAGAGCTGCCCCTCTTACGGACATGTTAAAAAAAAGTTGTCCAGATAGATTAACCTGGTCTGATTCTGCAGAAACCACCTGGTCTGATCTTCGGTTAGCTCTTTGTTCCTCCCCAGTTCTACAAGCACCGGATTTTACCCGGAGGTTCTTCCTCCAAACTGATGCTTCTAGTGTTGGCTTAGGTGCAGTCTTATCACAGAAGAAGAATGGAGTAGAAAATCCTGTCCTATACCTAAGTCGTAAGTTGCTTCCAAGGGAACAAAAATATGCCACTGTGGAGAAAGAATGTCTCGCCATAAAATGGGCTACAGAAGCTCTGCGCTATTATCTCCTAGCAGAGAGTACACCTTAATAACAGACCATGCAACATTGAGATGGATGCAGAGCAACCGGGAGGTAAATGCCAAGGTAACCCGCTGGTTCTTGGCACTACAACCTTTCAAGTTCTCAGTAGAACATAGACCTGGGATTCTGTACAAGAATGCAGATGCATTGTCACGAAAATATGCGCTCCTCGCGAAGTCCGTGTCCCCTGACTTAGAGACGCTAGGGAGAGGGATCTGTAACACAGGGAGGCATTTATCTGACAATATGCTTTGAAAACATACAAGCAGAGTAAGACATTGGCGCAGTTATGCACCTAGTGTCACTCACCGGACTGTGAGTGCTACTTCTCGTGTATTTAGGAACCGTGGCCGTCCACCATCCTGAGGGTCTGCGCATGTGCAGCCCTTTCAATCCTTCAGTACATGTTCCTTTTAGTTAATTGGCTGATCAGGCAACAGTCCCTATTTAAAGCACCTGTGTTCAATACCTCGTTGCCTGATCTTGGAGTCTCATTCCCCATGAGCCTCTGAAGGTGTTCCTGTGTTTCCTCGTGTATTCAGCTCCTGCTGATTCCTGTTGTTGGTTTGTGGTTTCCAGACAACTTCAACTCTCCTGTGTTTCATCGTGACTGCACCAGCTGATTCCTATCCGCTGCCTCTGTGCTTCTACAGTTTCCAGTCCACTTCAACTCTCCTGTGTTTCATCGTGTCTGCACCAGCTGATTCCTATCCGCTGCCTCTGTGCTTCTACAGTTTCCAGTCCACTTCAACTCTCCCGTGTTTCATCGTGACTGCACCAGCTGATTCCTATCCGCTGTCTCCGTGTATCTACAGTATCCTGCTTTTCTCAACTCTCCCGTGTTTCATCGTGACTACACCAGCTGATTCCTATCCGCTGCCTCCGTGTATCCACAGTATCCTGCTTATCTCAACTCTCCCGTGTTTCATCGTGACTGCACCAGCTGATTCCTATCTGCTGCCTCCGTGTATCTGCAGTGTCCTGCTCATCGCAACCCTCCAGTACTCCGCGTATCTGCAGCCAGCCGATCCGCTGTTCCGTACTTCTACAGTGTTTCCGCTTGTGTCAACTCGCCTGTCTGCATCAGATCAACGCTCCGCTGCTTTCATCTCGGCTAGACCGCCTCTACTCTCCTGTGCTCTCCGGGTGTCCAGTTCTATATACTACTGCTTCCTGAGTATTGTTTATATCCTTGCTGGTCTACCTACTGTGCGCTGCACCTACTTGGTTACCGCTTCCACCCTCCTGGGACTTCGTATCCTGCCGGCCTCCAGACGTTCAGGTATCCCTGCACTCCTTTCAGACAGCCTGCTCTCCTGAACCACGGTATGCATACTTCTCATTGACTGTGCTGGTGTATTGCATATCTAGCTGGACTGAGTTGTTCTCCTCTGGAGTTTCCTATCCACTGAGACTATTGCCATCATTTGACTGTGTTACCTTTTAGCCTGGATAGTTCTTGTGACTTTGTATATTTGTGCAGTGCTGCTCAGTTATTACTTTTGTGTGCATATCATCGTGGGATCAAGTTCAGTGTGCCCGTGTATACTCTGCATTGCATTTATCTTCCCGTGCTCCTCCTCACATATATATCTCAGTGGTACAACTTGCTAGAGGCAGACCACTGTTCCCTGTTTCCTGAGTCACCAGTTTCCAGCATCCCTTCACATAGCAGTGGTACAACTTGCTAACGCAGACCACTGACTTCCCGGATACCTTCACCTGGATTCCATTCCCTCACCTAGACAGCAGTACAACTTGCTATATGCAGACCGCTGACTTTCATCACCTCCTCGTTACTTCTGGACATTCCTCCTCACTATAGCAGTGGTACAACTTGCTACCTGCAGACCACTGACTACCCTCACGTTTCCTTGTCCATCCAGTTCCTCGTGTACAGTTATCTATATATTACCAGTGCTGCTAGTCATAGACTTTCCACGAGCATTCTCTTACCATCTGCTGTCTCCTGTTCCGTGATCACCCCGCTACCAGAGTACCATATTACCACCTATACTGCTCTGGTAAGTCCATCATCTGGTGATACCTGGGTAAAGACTCCTAGTGCCCGTGACAGTAAGATCAGGCCATGACAGACCCAGATTCGGAACCTACAGCTAAAGAGATGCTGCAGCATCTGGTTATCCGTATGGAGCAACAGGATGCTCGCCAACAGCTGTTGTTACAATGTTACCAGGCGTTAGCCTCCCAAGGAACATCTGGACAGAATATCACAGCTAATGTTGATGCTCCTGTGCTTGCCTCCGTTTCCCCAGTGCCATCCCAGGTGTCTACGGCTTCCACGCTACACCTGCCTACTCCGTCAAAGTATGATGGAGACCCCAAAACTTGTAGGGGTTTTCTCAACCAATGCTCAGTTCATTTTGAGCTCCAACCTCAAAATTTCTCTACTCTATACTAGACCCCAAATGTGTTTCGCTGGCTGCTTCTTCCACTAAGGTGCTACCATTTGGGAAAACTCTCGTGCCTCCTACTCTTAGGAGGAAAATCCTTTCGTGGTTCCACTCTTCTCGTTTTTCTGGACACTCTGGTGAACGCAAGACCTTTGAGATTCTCTCTCGATGTTACTGGTGGCCTTCTATGAGGAGAGATGTCAAAGAGTTTGTAGCCGCTTGTGAATTGTGTTCTCAGTTCAAGACCCCCCGCAGACCTCCAGCGGGTTTGCTTCAACCACTACCCATTCCGTCCAAGCCATGGACTCATATTAGTATGGACTTTGTTACTGATCTTCCTCCTAGTAAAAACTGCAATACTATTTGGGTAGTGGTGGACAGATTTTCGAAGATGGCGCATTTTGTTCCCTTGTCTGGTTTACCTTCCTCTTCTACTCTGGCTGAGCATTTCATCAAAGAAATCTTTCGTATTCATGGATGTCCGTCTGAGATTGTGTCAGATAGAGGTGTACAATTCGTTTCCAGATTCTGGCGGGCCCTTTGTAAGACCTTGGGCATACGATTAGCACTCTCATCTTCCTACCATCCTCAATCAAACGGACAAACTGAGAGGGTCAATCAAGATCTTGAGACGTTTATAAGGATGTTCTCATCAGCCAATCAAGACAACTGGGTAGAATTACTTCCTTGGGCTGAATTCGCTCATAACAACATGTACCATGAGTCATCTTCTAAAACTCCATTCTTTGTGGTTTACGGTCACCATCCGTCTTTTCCGGAATTTCCTGCCCTCCCTCCCACCCAAGTTCCTGCTGTAGAGACTGTTTGTCAAACTTTCAAAAATATTTGGTCTCAGGTCAAAACCTGTTTAAAGAAGACATCTGCCAAATATAAGTCTTTTGCAGATAGGAAGAGGCGGGCTATTCCACCACTGAAAATTGGAGATCGTGTCTGGTTATCTACCAAAAATATTCGTTTGAAGGTCCCATCTATGAAATTTGCTCCTCGTTTTATTGGTCCGTATAGGATCATTCAAGTGATAAATCCAGTTTGTTTTAAACTTTTACTTCCTAAGAATCTTCGTATTTCCAACGCCTTCCATGTGTCCTTGCTCAAACCTCTCATCATCAACCATTTCTCGGTCCCTCCTTCAGCACCTCGGCCAGTTCAAATTCATCAGGAGGAAGACTTTGAGATTACCCATATATTGGATGCAAAAATTTCGCAAGGAGTTCTTTGTTTCCTCGTTCATTGGAAGGGCTTTGGTCCTGAGGAGCGTTCATGGATCAAAGCTGAAGATCTCAACGCTCCAGCTCTTCTTAAGAAGTTTTATTCCAAGTTTCCGGACAAACCCGGTTCTAGGTGTTCTGTGCCCACCTTTAAAAGGGGGGGTACTGTCACTCACCGGACTGTGAGTGCTACTTCTCGTGTATTTAGGAACCGTGGCCGTCCACCATCCTGAGGGTCTGCGCATGTGCAGCCCTTTCAATCCTTCAGTACATGTTCCTTTTAGTTAATTGGCTGATCAGGCAACACTCCCTATTTAAAGCACCTGTGTTCAATACCTCATTGCCTGATCTTGGAGTCTCATTCCCCATGAGCCTCTGAAGGTGTTCCTGTGTTTCCTCGTGTATTCAGCTCCTGCTGATTCCTGTTGTTGGTTTGTGGTTTCCAGACCACTTCAACTCTCCTGTGTTTCATCGTGACTGCACCAGCTGATTTCTATCCGCTGCCTCTGTGCTTCTACAGTTTCCAGTCCACTTCAACTCTCCTGTGTTTCATCGTGTCTGCACCAGCTGATTCCTATCCGCTGCCTCTGTGCTTCTACAGTTTCCAGTCCACTTCAACTCTCCCGTGTTTCATCGTGACTGCGCCAGCTGATTCCTATCCACTGTCTCCGTGTATCTACAGTATCCTGCTTATCTCAACTCTCCTGTGTTTCATCGTGACTACACCATCTGATTCCTATCCGCTGCCTCCGTGTATCCACAGTATCCTGCTTATCTCAACTCTCCCGTGTTTCAACGTGACTGCACCAGCTGATTCCTATCCGCTGCCTCCGTGTATCTGCAGTGTCCTGCTCATCGCAACCCTCCAGTACTCCGCGTATCTGCAGCCAGCCGATCCGCTGTTCCGTGCTTCTACAGTGTTCCCGCTTGTGTCAACTCGCCTGTCTGCATCGGATCAACGCTCCGCTGCTTTCATCTCGGCTAGACCGCCTCTACTCTCCTGTGCTCTCCGGGTGTCCAGTTCTATATACTACTGCTTCCTGAGTATTGCTTATATCCTTGCTGGTTTACCTACTGTGCACTGCACCTACTTGGTTACCGCTTCCACCCTCCTGGGACTTCGTATCCTGCCGGCTTCCAGCCGTTCAGGTATCCCTGCACTCCTTTCTGACAGCCTGCTCTCCTGAACCACGGTATGCATACTTCTCATTGACTGTGCTGGTGTATTGCATATCTAGCTGGACTGAGTTGTTCTCCTCTGGAGTTTCCTATCCACTGAGACTATTGCCATCATTTGACTGTGTTACCTTTTAGCCTGGATAGTTCTTGTGACTTTGTATATTTGTGCAGTGCTGCTCAGTTATTACTTTTGTGTGCATATCATCGTGGGATCAAGTTCAGTGTGCCCGTGTATACTCTGCGTTGCATTTATCTCCCCGTGCTCCTCCTCACATATATATCTCAGTGGTACAACTTGCTAGAGGCAGACCACTGTTCCCTGTTTCCTGAGTCACCAGTTTCCAGTATCCCTTCACATAGCAGTGGTACAACTTGCTAACGCAGACCACTGACTTCCCGGATACCTTCACCTGGATTCCATTCCCTCACCTAGACAGCGGTACAACTTGCTATATGCAGACCGCTGACTTTCATCACCTCCTCGTTACTTCTGGACATTCCTCCTCACTATAGCAGTGGTACAACTTGCTACCCGCAGACCACTGACTACCCTCACGTTTCCTTGTCCATCCAGTTCCTCGTGTACAGTTATCTATATATTACCAGTGCTGCTAGTCATAGACTTTCCACGAGCATTCTCTTACCATCTGCTGTCTCCTGTTCCGTGATCACCCCGCTACCAGAGTACCATATTACCACCTATACTGCTCTGGTAAGTCCATCATCTGGTGATACCTGGGTAAAGACTCCTAGTGCCCGTGACAGCTAGATTCAGGTTTAACCAAGTAAAGACTTATGTGTAGTTTAAAGTTGGTTAACTTACATGATTTGAAAGCTGCTTCCTCTCAGCAAACAGACAGGGTGTGTCTGTTAGTTGAAACAGAGCCAGTAAAGGGCGTTTTCTCTTAAAGAGAAGGTGGGTGTGTCACCTGTCCATCAAGGTGAAATTGTCACATAGGACACAGAAGACAATGGGCCTGATTTATCTTTGAACGTAATGTGATTTTAACTTATATAACTTGAATGCACGTACGACCATATTCAAATACAAGTGAATCTCAAAAAACGTTTACATTTGAATATGGGTATAAGTACGCTCTGGCTATACATTACTTGCCGCATGCAGACAGATAGAAGAGACTGCAGGACATGCACATGCATAAGTGCAATTTTAAGTCCCATCAGAATGCAGGCACATAAAAAGAATTTCCGTTAAATAAAGAATAATTATTAACACTATAATTAGTAATAAAAAATATATGTTCCAAAAATAAATACATAAATTAGGATGTTCTGAATGCGTACTGTACATAAAATGCATTTTTATAGTTTCTTGGCACGCCCTTGATTGATTAATCAGGACCAGTCTGTCTGGTTAATTACTTTGTTATTTTCATGGGTTCTACGACAGCCTGAACTACACTTAGGTACCAATGACATAGAACCTTGGCTCTCACTCCCATATAATCTCCTATGACCAAGATTACCTCTGTCCCAGTACCCTTAGTGGTAGAACATATGTCTGTAATAGCCAAATGAATGATATTTCATGTCAAAGCATTTGACATGAAATTGGACATATTCAGCGCCGGCCACCAGAGATCATTGTACCTAAACTAGCCATTATCCAAGATGGTTGATACTACATTAGAAAAATCCATTTTGGCTCTTGTTTACTGTTTGTGCCTATGAACATGCACCATCTGATTGAAGTCCTTGCTTATGTATTTGTATTTGTTTGCTCTGCTCCTACTACCTGAACCTGTTCCCCTTGGGTTATCTATTAACATATATGACTAGGCTAACATCTGACTATACAATTGTGTCAAATTCAGCTTACACCTGACTATCCTCTTGTGTGCAAACTAGAGATGCTCAGCCTCGGTTCCCCAAGAACCGAACCCACTCAAACTTAGCAGTTCCGAGTTCCGAGCCAAGTCGGCTTGGTACTTTTGCGTGCCCTCAGAATTGAAAACGAGGCAAAAGTCATCATTACGTCATCGGATCTCGCAAGTTTTGGATTTTATAAGTAAGGCCCTCCACGGTGATCCAGTGCCATTTCACTGGGAGACACAGAAGGGGTAGCATGGTTCTTGGCAGTCTCTAGTGCAGTTGGGCAGTGTCAACACACCAATAGGACAGCTCCATTGCTAATTGTTATTGCTGAAATAGAAATAATAGGATTGGCAGTCTTGTTCTAAATCTGCAATCACATTGTACTGTGTTATCTAGATAACACACCAACAGGTGCGTTCAATTGCTCCATTGCTAATTGTCATTGCCGAAATAGAAATAGGGCCGGCAGTTTTGTTCTAAATCTCAGTAGAGGTAGGGACCTTAACCATCTAGGAACCTCATCCATGTTACGCCATTTGAACCGAGTTCATGGCAAGCTGTTGGGAAAATCTGAAACTTATGCTAAAATAATAACAACAAGCAGTCCAGCATCAGCTAGGTCCCTTCTCTCAGCTAGAACCCGACACCTGCAATCTACACTCCCAACACCTTTCTCATCAATATGCTCAGTAGCGATCAGAGTTAGTCCTGCACCCAAGTTGCTAAGGCTAGAAGACTCCTCCACTATCTTGGTTTCCTCAGAATAATTCTTGAGCATTAGTCCCACTGCTGCTGCTGCTGGGGGTGGATCTTCATTCCAAAAGCAGACCAAGAAGAAGACTACTAGTAGTTTACAAAAATTGACTGTTAAACAATCCTTTGCAAGAGGAAGCAAGTATAAAAGCTGTCATGGCGACTATGCTAGTATTAGATCTGCGTCCAATATCCACTAAATAATGCAGCTGCTTTTAGACAGTTACTTGAGGTCTTGTTTCCCCGTTACCAAATTTCTTCATGACACCATTTCACTAGAAAAAATTATTCCTCACCTCTACCAGAAGGTTTGTAAAAATGTAATTATTGGGCTACAAAATGCCATTCTACCCACTGTATACTTATACACAGATATATGGATGAGCGAAACTGGGCAAACTAAAGATTATATGACTGTGACAGCCCACTGGGTTGGTGATTCGCCTTCACCAGCAGGAACAGCAGCAGCATGTACCCAAGAACATCACATTTTGTCAGAGACAGGCTACTCTGTGTATCACCGGCTTCACTAAGAGGCATACAGCTGACAATCTGTTACAAAAGCTAAGGGATGTCATTGCAACATGGCTAATCCCGCTTGGACTCTCCTCAGGATATGTCATTTCTGATATTGCTAACAAAATTGTGAGAGCATTACAGCTGGGTGAATTCCCTCACATTCTCTGTTTTGCTAACACAATAAACTTGGTGATGCAGAGCTTTTTAAAAAATGACAGGGACGTACAGGAGATACTGTCTGTGGCCCGTAAAATATCTGGACATTTCCGGCATTCCGCAACAGCATGTAGGAGATTGCATCAGCTACAAGAGCAATTTAATTTGCCCTGCCACCAACTGAAGCAAGAGGTGGTGACAAGGTGGAATTCCACCCTGTATATGCTTCTGAGGATGGAGGGGCAACGAAAAGCCATCCACGCTTACTCCACAAGCCATGACATTGGGAAAGGAGGGGAGATGTATTTTAGTCAAGCGCAGTGGAGAATACTTTTCGTGTTATGCAAGGTGCTGAAACCATCATCCAAAGGATGGTGGAGGATTATTTTAACAACAGCATAGAAATAGACACATCAGACAGTCCTTTTACATACTGGGAGGAAAAGAAGGGAATTTGGATGGAGACCCATTTACCAAGTCGCTTTGCACTGCCTAAGCTGCCCACCCTCCAGTGTGTACTCAAAAAGAGTTTTCAGCACAGCGATCGGCTTAGGAGGCTACTTCCTCAAAATGTGGAAAATATGATGTTCATAAAAATTAACTACAATTTCCACGAGAAAAGCTTTTCCCGCAAAAATACAGAAGGCCTGATTCATTAAGGAACTTAAATTAAGAAGTTTCCTATTTAAGTCTCCTGGACAAAACTATGTTACAATGCAAAGGGGTGAAAATTAGTTTTCTGTTTTGCACATAAGTTAAATACTGACTGTTTTCTCATGTAGCACACAATACTTGATAGTTTATTTGTACACTGAAATTTAAAGTTGATATTTGTGTGCTACATGAAAAAATAGTCACTATTACTGCCAAATTGGCAGTAAAGGGTTTAATCATATATGATATACATAATAAATCTATCCATTTGGTGACATAGACAAAAAATGGATCTCAGCAAATTATCACACCTGGCAAACTGTAATGCACATAAAAAGCATATTTCATAACATTGTGTAAATAGCACAACTGGTAAAATATATAGACATTTACTTTTGGTGGCCTATGATGCCCAAGACAGAAAAAAGCCAATATTTCATTTTTGTTGTGGATTATAGCACATGTGTGATTTTATATGCTATGAGAGAATCTAATGCTATATTTTGCATTTTACTTTGTATTTATTTAATATAATAATAATACTTTAAGGGATGCCTGTATAAAATATCTGTTTTATAGGACTTTATTAGCACCTGTTGATACTAATAGGTCTGCTTGCAGAGCACAGCATTTGGTATAGTTCCAATATATGCTTTCTTTTCTACATAATCCCTTATTTAATCCCTGAGCTCTCCTGTCATCCTAACTAAAACTGTGTTAATACTCTCACAATACATTGGCTTGTGAATGTGACCTAATGACAAGTGATATGTGTGACGTAATTTGGGCATAATATGAAGTCAATGGGGACATGGCCAGGTTCACAAAGGGCTGAAAACATGACAGAAAGCATTTTAAGAGGTTGCAGACACAGCTTCCTGTGTTTGCTCTTTAGCCTATGCACAGGGATAACATAAAGTTCTAGACACTGCTAAGCACAGATTTTTTCAGTTGTGTCCCTTTAAATAAGTGTTACAGTGTAACTCCTTATTACATTTTTCTGTGCTTTGCAATTATCTATGTAGTGTATTGATAACAGTAGGTAGACCCAAATTTTCTATCTTGCAAATAAAACCCCCTATTGTTTAGCTAACCACTCATTAGGTACAGTCTGTAGCAGAGTTTATATCTGCCTGATCTCAACAAAAAATCTATTTGTGCTGTTCAGTTCAAGCACAATGATGTCAGGTTTGTGAAATGCTTGTGGGGGTCTAGGGTGTTTTTATGATAGCAATTTTTATGGCATTTTTGCCAGAGATACAGTTATAGCACTTATATGTAACAATACTTTATTACACACAGAATTGTTTCTTTTAAGTAATCCTCTTAAGCGTCTATTTGTTTCATATTCTGAAACGTAAATCTCTGTGTTTCTAGATTAGAAGTTGAGAACCCTGTTGCAGAAATAACATTCTATTATTTTTTTCCCTCTTTTTTTTCTGTATTGGTGATAAAAAGGTTTGATGACAACTTTAAACATCATGTGCAGACAGTGAAAAATGTTTTCCACACAGAGTGCTGGCAATAATGAATAGATGAAAGTATTTGATGGGGACTGAGTTTATTAGAAGTATTGCTTTCTTGGAGAAGGGAATCGGAGGAAATACAATCCTGTGAAAAGAAAATGAATAAAAAAGCAGAGGTTCCTGTTGAAGACTGATGAGCAGTGACAAGGAAGGATGTTCCCAGGGAGGTGCTAACAGATGGAGCAGGTGGGATTCAGTCGAGTTGATAGGTGTTTTGACAATAAATGAGCAAGTTTTAACACCCTTTGTCTCTAGCAAAGAAATGGAATGCTTTTACAACATGATAGGGAAGATTAACCCTTGTCCTCCATTCCCAGGCTCCTGTATACTGTAAGAAACAGATAAAGGCTCAAGTCTGCTAACTGGAAAATAGTTTCCAAACCAAAACCATAAAATTGAATAAAATAAATGCTATATTTGTTTAAGATCAGCTTTTTGGGTTTATGTTTTGCTTTTTATTTTAGTAAAATATTTCCAAAATAAAAATCTTAGCTGTACATCTCAGGTTACATGTAATTTAATGTTCACCCGTTTTTAATTTAAATACCTAATTCATTAAACCTTAGTTGTCAAAAAGTAGCAAATATCAGGACTAGTTTGCTATCATTCTGAGTGAGATTAAACACAGATAATGTTTAAGTCTTCAGTATAAATGTTCACAAGCATTTTTTGCTTACTTTCTTAGAGCATCTATTTCATAATTTAATTTAAATATTTCTACATATGCTAAATATTAGCGGAAGAGTTTATACCTTTTAACATGGCCCATTGCACCAGGTACACAATGATTATTTTCTGATGTTTTCATTTGTTTCCTGGTTACAGTAACCTGCACACCCTACAACACCATACCCTCCACTAGGTACAAAATGTTCTTTTCAATTAATTAATTCAGCACAGGTAACTACAAAAGGAAATTAAAGATCAGGGGGTATATTTACTAAATGGCAGGTTTGAAAAAGTGCCTATAGCAACCATTCAGATTCTGCATGTCATTTTGTAGAATACACTAAATAAATGCTAACTAGTGTCTGATTGGTTGCTATAGGCAACAGCTCCGCTTTTTCAAACCAGCAGTTTAGCAAATATACCCCCAGGAGTTAAAAATAATGCAGTGTGTAAAAGGATAATGTTTTGAAAATCTGAACTTATGCTGATTGAGGATACACCATAGAATTTACAGAAATTGACTCCAAATTATAAGAAATCTGTCATTGTAATACACACTACAATATCACTACTGCTATTAAGCAATTGCTCTGATCTTGCAGAATTTTCCTGATGTCAAATAATATTCCAATGTAAGTTGATAAGATCAGTATGATAGATATGTTAGTAAATGAAACTAGGCATTATATGCCAGGTGCCGTTATCTTCAACCACAGGAATAGGTCACAGTTAGACTCCATGGGCTATATTTACTAAACTGCGGGTTTGGAAAAGTGGAGATGTTGCCTATAGCAACCAATCAGATTCCATTTGTCATGCTGTATAATGCACTAAATAAATGAAAGCTAGAATCTGATTGGTTGCTATAGGCAACATCTCCACTTTTTCAAACCCGCAGTTTAGTAAATATACCCCCATGTGTTGAGAATATCTGGATTTCACCCATCATGACTATCTACATGTGTGACCAAGGAAGAAACAGATCCTGTCACTCGGCACTCAATGCAAATACACAATAGCAGTAGCCAGTGCCCATAAATTATATCAGTATCCAGTGCCAATATACCAGTACCCAGTGCCCATATATCATACCAGCCCATTATACTTGCCTTTCTCAAATATTAACAGTGATCATATATCAGGAGCCTGTGTCAACTCACTATACACAAAGGGCCTGAGTCATTAAGGAGAGCAAAGCATACAAAAGGAGTAACTTTGCACCTGGGCAAAACCATGTTGCATTGGAGGGGGAGGTAAATTTAAAATGTGGGGACAGATTTATAGTTGGGATAGGGCATTTCCTAGATCAACTTTAATTTTCAGTGTAAAAATAAAGCTATCAAGTATTTGAATGCAACATGAAAAAACAGCCAGTATTTAACTAATTTGCTAAACTATAAATTAAGTTGCACTTCTCGCATTATAACATGGTTTGTCCCGGAGAACATTTACTCTTTTTTTTTGCCTTAATGACTCAGGCCGAAAGTGTCTAGATACAAGAGGTGGCAAGGTAGTGCCTACAAAACAGATTTCCAGCAGTGTTTATATGCCAGAGCTGGCCATATAATATCAGCAGTTCCCATTTATCCAAGGTATTCAGATTATATGGCAGTGGCCATATACCAGAGGTGACAACATCATTCTGTACCCACCTCACAGCCCCCCCTTCTCATTTTAACACACAGTCACTGTTTAAGCTTGTGCGCCATGATGCTGCTGCCTCTGTCTATGTCTCTCCAATCACAATGTGACCGGCAGGTTGGCGTAGCTGTGGAAGCTGACTAGCGGAAGAGTAGAGGCTCTTAATGGATGACGCAACACATCTTATGATATTAGTGTGACTGTGAAGTCCTTTTTGCAACATTGAAAATGAGAAATTGCATAAATTGGTTATAATACTTGAGAAAAGAAAAATACAGCACAAAACATGTGATGCATCACACAGACAAAAGACATAAGTAGCACATTCCTGGCATCATTTAAGTGCCTTTCCTGCTAACATTTATATTATACACTATAACAATTATTTGTTGGTGGACTGGGGAATTTTCTCTAGATACTGCAACTCTTAAATTGGTCATACATGTTAAAATTTAGTGGTAAATATATCAAGCTGCGATTTTTTTCAGCAATTTAAAATCGCTGCAAATCACGAGAGATAACCAGCGATTTTAAGTGTAAAACCACCATATATAACCTGGGATTTTGACTTTCCAAAATCTAATCTCTGGCAATTTGTGTCGATTTTAAAACACCTATCTCTCCCATGTTGCAGTCAAACTCACCAGAGATTAAACACAAACTCGCCCAAGTTTCAACAGAAACTAAAACTTGAACAGAAATTAAAGCATGTTGTTTGCGCTATCTGGTCAATGTTAATATAACAGGAGGCAAAATGGAAGTTTAAATACAGTATGTTTTTTGTTGTATAGGGGCAAAACTGATTATTAATTATCTTACAGGAGACAAAAAAAAATAAGAATAATTTAGTAGGCCATATTTACTTCATGATTATATGGAAGGGATTTTTATTTTATTTTATTATATTTCATCATCAGTGGGGCAATATTTATATTTTTATAATGTGGCAACATTTAATATTTCCTGATGGGGAATCCATTAAAAGTACATACTTGTGGCACTACAAGTGTCAGCATGCACATGAGCACTACTAGTGTCACAAATATGTAGTTTAAATGGTGTCCCCATCAGGAAATATTAGCATCATGAGAAAAAAGGATTGACCCAGTTCTAATTAGATAGTAAGCCAATATAGTTAAATTAAAAATGTAAAAAATAAATAAATCATATATTAATTACAGACATTTGCACCCATCATGCGTAGGTGTTGAATTTGTTCTTGGTAAGAAAGTGTATGTCAAAATAAGATGCATCACAAGCCAAAGGGTTGCTTAACGTGCATCTAATGCCCCTTACTATAATATAATGTATTTGCACCTCAATGCCCCTTATCTGCCTCTTAAAGTACAAGAGGCTGCAGGTGTTAGATAGACACATCTTAGAATAATGGTTCAATTTGGGCATATGGGTAGTGCAGCACATTTTGCAAAATATACAAAATTACAACATTCTGAAGCATTTACATCCAACTCTAAATTAAACAAATGCAAATAGGTAGATACATACAGATGGCGCACAGAAATACCAGCCACCAATGCCTGTTTTTCTCAGAGGATCTTAATTCAGATGTCAAAGAATAGCCACAGACACTTTACTCACCAGCAGGTACAATAGTTATTCTGCTACCTTTACCTTATCAACTGTTCCCCACTTCTCTTTTTAATTGTAAAAATTTGGCCAGGCCCACATTTACCTTCTGTTCCACTTCTTTGTTATTATAATTCTTTGCAATTATTTTTTTTTTGCGTCATTATCCCCTCAATGTACATTAATATGTAATATGTCGGTGCTTTATCAATAAAAGACAATAATAAAAATGTAGCACATACTGTAGACTGATTAAAAAATATTACATAAATGTGCACAACTAATTTATTTGTAAAATAATGTGTTACCCGTAAGCTAATCTATAAACTTTTTTGCCCCTCTAAAACATAAATCATGCTTTATTGAAACTCCCATTATGCCTCCTGTGCAGGGGCTGGCAGGGCTGGGGGGGGCAGAGGAGCATTTGCCCCCAGGCCGCCCCATACTGGGCTACCTTGGGCTGGGTCACTGGGCCACCTGCATTACTTTCCCTTTAAAATGTTCCTAAAGGGCTGCTGAGTCAAGTCTTGCCACCTGGGTAACAATTTTCCAGCCCTCTTCTGCTCCTGTGATATTAACATTGCCCTGCAGTGTAACAGTGATGTGTTTGCCAGTCTCGCCTATAGAAAGCAGCATGTTGTATCTGGTGATTTTGAATTCAAACTCGGGCGAGTTTGCAAAGTCGCAGCTTCATACATTGGGCAATTTGTATAATTAGATTGTCAAAACGAGACTGCGATTTGTAGCCATTTTGAGAATGAGGATTTTGAAAGGAACACTTCTCTATCGATTTAATACATTTAATAATTCAGCAATTTTCAACTCACATGAGAAAATTGTTGGAAATGCAAAATTGCTGATATATACATTTACTCCCTGATTTTAAAATAGTCTTGAAACTATCATTTTTATTCAAATTGTAAGAAAGTCAAAACATGTGGGTGAAAATAAATTAAATATAAACAAAAGTAGGTGTCTGGATAAATAAAAAATATGAATGGGAATGGTGAGAAATGGTAATATGAAGCGATAAAATGAAAGTTTTTTGAAACTTGTGTATTCTAATAATATGACATTTTTCATACTTAGGGGCCAATTTATCAAAGGTTTCCCCATGTAAAATACCCAAAAACAACAGTTTTTGGGGATAAAACACTAATAATGCTATTTATGATTGTAGCATCGCAGCAGATATCATAGATATCACAGATATCTGCTGCTATGCATCTCCTATCGTTTTACTGAGCACTCTCCATAACAATGTATGAGGAGTGCTCAGTAACGCTATTTAACAATAAATGAAATTAACTTTTCAAACATGTTAATGTACGCCAGCTCAAGCTGGTGTACATCATAAATGAAAAGTTTCAGTGCTGTCAGCTCTGCTCCGAAGAGCAGAGCTGACCAGCGCATGTGTGGAGGGACCACATGATACCTCCCTGTCACGCACTCTCTCTCTTGGCAACTATAGTTGCCGAGAGAGAGCAGAAATGTTTGTGCCATGCCCGAGGGTTTCACCCGGCACATGCGCACTGGAGTCAGAAGAGGAGCCCCGTTGACCGCATGCTGCTTCAAGAACGAAGAGGCAGTGGTAAGTATGTTTTCCACTTCAGAGGAACAGCAGTTTTTCGGAACTGCTGTTCCTGTGTTGCTTTTTTAATAAATATGAGAAATAGTTCAATCCTTATAAATGCGATAAGGATTGAAAACTATTTTTCATATTTTGCGAGTGTTGATAAATGTGCCCCTTAATGTGATCATTTTTCAATAAATGTGATTGTAACATGTTACCACAATTGAAAATATATCTAATTGTATATAAAGACGATTGTTTGTTCTAAATCATGAAAAGATGTTGAGTGTGTCGTCATCTTTAGTTTTAAGTATTAAAATAGTATGATTATTATCTGTTTTACTCTGTATTGTTTGGTATGCTCTCATGTGGCCCTATGATAATAAACAGTTTTACAATAGGCTATACATCTTAATATAGCTATATATTACTTTCAAATATGTTTCCCTTACTGCATTGCCAAATAATAAAAATATGGGATCATTCAAAGGATTTTCAGAAAAATCAGAATCACTATGCTATATGTCCAAGCTAACATAATAAATCCTTGCCTTTAATCCACAATAAATATGTATTTCTAAGATTAAAATCTCTTCCTGTGCAGTCTCGTGGTGAGCTGACAGCTGCATATGATAAATTATGGAGAAACTGTTAAAAATTTGCTGAACACTCACAATTGAAATGTCAAGAGAATTGTCATTTTGCCATAAGTCATGGTACACGTTTTCCCTTTTTCATGTTATCATGTTAGAATATAACTTCTTCTTATTATTATTATTATTATTATTATTATTATTATTATTATTAGTATTATTAAAATTTACTTATATGGCCCTAGCATACTCATAATTATAAACATAAAAATACAACAAAACTGAGAATTAACAGACAGACAAACATGACATAAGATTGTTGTGATTACAAGCTCACAGTGTATAGAAAAAATTGTGAGCTTTTTTACCACATAAGAAAAGAGTTTGGGACATATCTCTCATTTATAAAGTTGTATATATACAATTTACAATGTATCTACCCTTTATGCTTATATAATACTGATTTAATATTAGGTGACATCTGAAGAAAAGAGTATTTTTAGACATGTTATAACATACTTTTCTATGTTCCTATTTTTGGAAAGATAACCTGTTTATTACATCATTATCCCCCCATTTCAGCAGTTTGCAATATTGAAGTCAATATCTTGCATTTCTTTAGAAATTCCAGTGTGTTTGGCCCTAAAACATGGATCAACCAATAATAGTTTAGTGGTAGTATCCTCCTGTGTATGGCCATACTTTTGTAAATACAAACAGTGGAATATCCACAATAATGCACCAGATTATGGGATAAATGTATCAAGGTCTGATCACTAGCGATTTGAGCCAACAAGTTGCCATATGTATTAACTAGAGATTTGTAGTCTCAAATCAGAAATAGCTGTCAATCTCGAGCAAGTTAAAGTGGTTTTACAAACTCTCAAATCGGCTGTGTTCAGTTTTAACATTGCAATTTTCAAACCTATACTCATATCTGATTGGATTGAAGTCTCCAAGCAAAAGTCGTGCAGATTTGACACTATGAAAAGCACTCTACTTCCTTACTTGAGTTGGTAGGAGTTTAAGGTGTATAGAGAAAGTAGAGGAAAGAGCAGGAAAGTGTCGAGTGTTGCAAAAGTATTATTGTAAGTGATATTTGTTGTTATTTTTTTCTTATTTGGTTTATCTGCCCATAGTCTATGTGTCACGGAATTGCAGAGATGGCCGCTAACCGGTATTAGCGCAACTGAACAGGGAGGCGCGGAGTCTAACATATCCCCGGTATTCACCAGGGACCCCTGCAAGGAGGTTTGGGCTTAGCTGCAGAGGGTACACAGGTCGCGGTTCTCCAAGACAGTCACCGGTGTAGCGACAGTAGTAGACAGGCGTAGTCAGGCAATCCAGGTCAGAGCCAACTGAGCGGTGCAGTACAAAGGGAGGATCCAGAGAGAAGTCAGGTGAAGCCAAATAGTCAAACCAGCCGGGGAGCGAGGTACCAAAATGAAACACAGGAGAGTAGTCACAGGAAGCCGAGTCAGAACCGAATAACACACTGGATCAGAAGTTCAGGAAACGCTGGAACTGGAGTAAACCAATACTCTGGCACTAGACAGGTGTCAGAGGCTGCTTTATATACCCTAAGGTGCCTCCTGATTGGGATAGGGAGATTTTGGCGGTCAGACATGCTGGCTGCAGACAGGTGAGCAGAGATAGCGTCCCGCTGCTAGGCAACAGGACGTGGTTGCTGAGAAGGTGCAGGCGTCCGTCTCATGCACCAAGTGTCAGTGTGGAGACGGCGCCAGACACTATGTGTTTAGTTTAGTCTTTTGGTCAGTGTTTTTTTTAATTTCTCCTGTGTTTTGTTTGTGAGTTTATTTGTTTGTTGTTTTTTGTATTTCCCTTGTGTTTTGTTTAGAGTGTATTTGTGGTTTTCTGTATTTCCCCTGTGTTTTGTTTTTGACTAAAGATGGTGAGAGGAAGGAGAGGTGGAGAGTCTAAGGAGAGTCGGGAGGAGGAAAGAGAGGAGCAAGGAGGTGAGGAGGAGCAGAAGGTTCTATAAGAGGCAGGTTCCACGGCTTCTTTTGGAAAAACAAACTCTGAGTGCAGTGTGTGCTTTAGAGGACAACTGTGTGCTAGTTTACAATATAATCCCAGTGTATGAGTAGCTTATGGCACTCTAGCTGCCAAAACTACCTTTTCAAGTAAAAAACAGATGAGGACAGCAGTCTGCGATGCAGTCAATGTGGTGGGGCCTATCAAAAGATCAATTGAAAATTGACACAAATGAATTTCTGACATAAAGAGACATGTCAATGGACAAAAAGCGTGTGGTCCCACCCTCCCCAGTCATATTAACCCTTGTTTTGCCAGAAAAATAGGTGGGGGGGGTCGTGGGGACTTCAACCAGCTGTGACCAAACGAGCTTACAACGCCGTAACCACCCTGTCCCTTGTTTCTCACAAAATGTGGATTATAGCATGTACTTTTATAGCCCTTGCTTTTGTTCCCCAGCTGAACAGAGTACAACTAGAAGTGTCTAATTACATGTGGAAAAGGGGACATGGTAGCTCATTGTAAATATGTATATTGTTTTTTGTATATTGTTGATGTGGCAGTGAGGTTCTTATTCATTGTCCTTAAAGTGAAACCAGGGGGGTTATGGATAGGGATCATTTTGCAAGATACGGATGAGGGGGAAGGCTAATTAGTATCCATTGTTCTCACAAGACTACTCCAGACGTTTGTACTACAATCTGGCAGTGGAGGTTCTGTGAAAGTACAGCTCATCTCAACTCCCTTCTTCAACCCCCCTTAGTCCAGGACTCACCAATGTTTAACAAGGAGAGGCCCAGGGAGGGGAAAACACTGTGGAAATTTGACCCTGGATACAAGAAGCCACTCCAGGGTGGGAGGTGATGTTCATTCTGGGATTTGATTCATGGAAGGTGCAGTGTAGCTGGTTTTGAGTTTTCACTCTCTACCAATGGACAGCTAAGAGAAGAAATCCATTGGTCTTTAAGTCAGGACATCCAGGTGACTGTAGCTCCTTAAACTAAAGAGGTGAGGAGCAGATGATGTGGCATTTATTTACTGTGTGTACATAATTTTCTAGTGATTGTTTTTATTACAATAAATGTATTGCTTTACTTTCTAATTGCGTTTGCCTGAGTGACTAATAAGAACCTTAGAAGGTACTGGGTAGGCTTCCATGACATGGAAGGCACCAGTGGGTGGTCAGCCAGAGTGAAGTGGGTAGAATTGGGCCAGAAAACCTGATATCTTCACATTATTGGTGGCAAGCAGTGGGGTCACTCAGTCCCAGGTCCTCACTGGGTAGAGCTGCAGGGGAACTGTATCTTGATACATTCAATGAGGATTCACACTACCCCGATGTGCCAGAGGCAGAGAAGTAGTGCAACAGTTGGATGTGGTAGTGGGGAGGGGAAATGCATGGTCTCCCAACATACATACAGGGGCACCGACATGTGGTTTGGGAGGGGGAGAGAGGATTCCCCAGCAGCAAAGAATTAATGGAGCCCCCATCTTTCCCTGCCACTGGGTAATTGTCTCTTGAGTGTTTGGGGGAGGGGGGGTTGGATCTTTGCTAGAAACAACCGGACAAGGAGCCCCAAAGTTTTCCTGCCCCTGGGCAGTTTTCACTCGAGTATGTGGGGAAGGGGAATATGGTCTCCAGAAATAAAGGACATGCCAAAGGACTATTTGCAGTTGGGCATTTGAGGGTGGACAAGGCACCCAAAGGATGGTGGACTACAACTCTCCTACCATGTATGCGTGCACAGGAGTGGCCCAGGTTTATTGTTGTCTCATCTTATGACACAGGGCAGCATAAAGCCTCATTCCAGCTGGGTGGGATGATATGCCTGCACCCATGGGACCCTGGTGGGAGATCAAGAAACTGTGTACTGCTGTCTACTTTACCATCAGACCAGGTGAAATCACAGCAGGCCAGAGACTTTGGACTTAAAGGACAAAGGTTTACTTGGGGCAAGGGAGCCACTGGGAAACAAGGGCTAAAAAAGTGGGGGTGGCATAAGTGACAAAACGAGTTTGACAACACTGTAACCATCCTGTCCCTCGTTTCTCACAAAATGTGGATTATAACATATACTTTTTATAGCCCTTGCTTTTGTTCTCCAGCTGAACAAAGTACAACTGCAGTGTCTTATTACATGTGGATAAGGGGACATTGTAGCTCATTGTAAATATGTTTATTGTAGATTGTTGATGTGGCAGTGAAGTTGTTATTCATTGTCCTTAAAGTGAAGCCAGGGAGGTTATGGGTAGGGATCAGATTGCAAGATACTGGTGAGGCTAAGTAGTATCCATTGTTCTCACAAGACTACTCCAGATGTTTGGTCTACAATTTGGCAGTGAAGGTTCTGTTGAAGTACAGCTCATCTCCACTCCCCTCTCCAACCCCCCCTAGTCCAGGACTCATCAATGTTTAACAGGGAGGGGCCCAGGGGTTTGCCCAGGGAGGGAAAACACTGTGGAAGTTTGACCCTGGATGCAAGGAGCCACTCCAGGGTGGGAGGTGATGTTCATTCTGGGATTTGATTCATGGCGCAGTGTAGCTGTTTTTGAGTTTTCATTCTCTACCAATGAACTATAGCTGCAGCTAAGGGAAGAACTCCATTGGTCTTTAAGTCAGGATATCAAGGTGACTGTAGTTCCTTAAGCTAGAAGGGTAAAGGACAGATGATGTGGTGAACCTACTGGCATTTATTTACTGTGTGTACATAATATTCTAGTGATTGTTTTTATTGCAACAAATGTTTTGCTTTGCTTTCTAACTGCATTTGCTTGAGTGACTAATAAGAACCCTAGAAGGTATTGGGTAGGCTTCCCTGGCCTAGGAAGGCACCCGTAGGTGGCCAGCCAGAGTGAAGTGGGTAGAATTGGGCTAGAAAACCCGGTATCACACCATCCATGGGTTTAGCCAGTTGGAGCTGGTGGCACTATAGCAGGGGAACCCACAGCAGGAGGTCCCCCTGACATGATGCCAACCAGCCGCTGTTCTGGTCAGAACGGATCTGGATTCCCCAAAGAGGGTGTCTGCAAAAAATTGCAGGGCTGAAATCCCCTAGCTTATAAATATACCTCACAGCTGTCAGATTATTTTTTCTATGGTGTTTTTTTGTTTTTATTTACAAATAGATTGAAGTTTACAAGACTGGATCCATTACAGATAAAGACATCATAGGGTGAGCATATGGGATTTATTATTTTTAATAAATATATGAATATATGTAGTTTTTTTTTTTACTTTTTTATATTTAACAGCAGGTAATAACAATAAAGGTCATTGAGTACAATTAAATATTAATAACATCAGCTACAAAAGAATAAATGCATCCTTCACAATGTGGTATAATCCATACAATTGCTAGGAGCTAAAGGCCTAGCGGATATAAATAGTAGATAATAGTGAAGATCATTCCACCACCATAGAGAGACCATGTAAGGTTGGGGATCTATTAACATTGGAAAAGACTGCTGGATTTTTTTTTATTTTTTTTTAAGGGGAATGAAAGTAAAGGGAGTGGGGAGAGGGGGGAGGACTCTCCAATATGGGTGTGCATCGCTGCATAGAGGCCCTTATTATCCAGGTAAAATGAGGAAGAGAGAGGTAGTCAGGCAAGAGGGGGGAAAGAGAGAGTAGGGGAAGTGGCAAGTCTCGGAGGCAGATAGAAGAGAGGCTCGAAAAATAAGAGGCAAAAGATACAGTCAAAGAGGGTAAGAACATATAGAGCTTATAGAAATCTCGGCATATTAAAGGAATACCTAGGGCCCCACACTTTATGAAAAGTGGGGACTGTATCGTGGAGGAGACTTGTCACATATTCCATGGAGGCAGTGTGTTCTATATATAACAGCCTCTCTAGAGGATCTCTAGAGGATTCCAATCACTAGCTATCTGAAGTTTAGCTGCGTTATATATGTGTCGAACAAGTTTATCCAATGGCTTAGAGATCCCTTTGATAGGCTGACACAGGAGCACAGATAACGGGTTCTTAGGCACATTTATTGAAGTAACCTGCTTAATCAGGAGCAATATATCATCCAAAAATTTAGATACTAGAGGGCAATCCCAAATATATGTAGTTTTAACCAGATGTGTTGCTTATTTTAGCGGTTTTATTAAAGTAATGTGGTTTAAACGAGGTGTGTATTTTATTTCAATTTTACTTTGTGGAACTACATGGCTCACCAGATCCTGGGTGTCAGGGCATGCTGGCACTTGTAGTATTCCAAACACCAGCATGCCCAGACTGTTAATGGCAGCCTAGGCTGGCTGAGATTAGTAGTTCCACAAAGTAAAATGGTGTCTACACATTAATTTAATTACCCCACACCCACCACCCAAGGGTATGGGAAGAGCCCTAGTGCTTTCAGCATGGGTATTCAGATTCCAAGAGGGGGGCACGCACAATTTTGCAGACCCCACTCACTAGGGAATTCAACCCCGTACTTAACAGCCTGGGCTTGGTTTGTCATTATGACAGGGGGACTCCTGCTGCTTGTCTTCCTGCTATAGTGCTAACAAGCCTGGCTGGCTTTCCTAGTGCTGGTCTTCAAGAAATCAGGGGGACCCCATGCTTTTTTTGCCCACGATTTAGTGGCAACCAGCACTAGGCTTGCAGCACAATGGATAATATGACTGAGGAGGGTGGAGACCAACATTTTGTTTTTTTGTTTAATTATTTATTTACATATAGAGTTCCGTCACACTTATTTACGCTAATCACGCAGGCTAGTCATACATATACAAAGCAGATTGTTAGTTCTAGCAATTTTTAGGCTAAAATTGCTGCGATTTTGGAAACCGCAGTTTCATACATATGGCGACTTGCATTACTAGAGTGTGAAAATGTCGGAACTGCGATTTGTAGAATGGCGATTTTTTGAATACTCACTTTGCTGCCGATGTAGTATGAACTCACACTTTCATACATCGGTGAGTTTAAACTCGCTCAAGAAAATTGATGAAAACATCAAATCGCACTTTTAACAATATCTGTGATTCTACAATGTTTTTTTTATATTTTTTGCCCAGGATATTATAATACGCTGCAATCCTTGGATATGTGCTTATTTAAAAATGTTTTTGAAGTTGCTGGACTCTGCACAGTTTTTTCATGAATGGGATCATGCAGTCAAGGATATTTTATAAATGGACAAAAGGAGCATCTCCCTTAGGCCGACCAGGACAAAGGGTTCAATAATAGACTTCTAGATTGTTTAGAAAAGTCCCTGAACAAGCTGAGACCTCTTTTTACATTAATATATAAAGTTAATGAGGAGTGAAGTAATAGGCTGAACAAACCTAAACTAATTACATATGGGCTGACAGGGAGTTAAACATTGAGAAAGGGGTTAACAATGATGATGCAGGTATGGCCAATGAGAACACAGGGAGGAGCAGAGATTGTAATTATATCCTCTTCCTGTGGGCGGCCCCATCTCTTATTCCTGCATCGTTTGCCACCCTCCTGCCCGACTGGTGAGATTCGGTTTACAGGTTTGATCGTGTCGGTAGGAGAGCAGGCAGTCAGCCGTAAATGAGCAGATGGTGTTACTAGTTTGGCTGGGGTCATTGACCCCTCCAAAGAATCATGATTCATGGTCCTCCTTATTGAAGGACCCCTTGGAAGGCTTTGAGCGGGCGCCAATGTCGAGTCCAGGAGGGGCACAGCCGCCTCGTTAGCCCAAATTTAACTCCAGGTCAATCGTAAAGGAGTTTACTCCTGGGACCAGTGGGCAAGGGTATGACCTCCCACTGTTTGGCTTTTCGTTTTGCCTGCTGACTGCTATGCTCTCGCCGCCAACTTTAGGTCAGGATTAAAAGTAAAATAAAATAAATAAACAAGTTTAGTTTTGCCAACTTATAAAGTTGTCGTGTGTTTATTTCTGATTAAAGTGATAAGTTGATTGTTGTCAATGGTTTAAGTCCATGGTTAAAGACATATGATATATATAGTTTATTGTTAAATACTTTATGACTGCCTACCGTTTACCTACATTGGTGTGGTCCGCACCTGCCTCTAAGACAATGTGGATAAGTATTAGATGTTAATGACAACCCTGCACTCTCATATGTCCTGTCCTGTTCAGGAAGCAGATAGGAATTGACTAATGCAAGCGTCATGTGCAAAATGTTGAAATACAAGAGCACTTCTAAATTCAGTGCAACAAAGTTTCTAATAAACCTGGTGATGTCTCTGAGATTGTTTTAGCTGAGATGTCACTTAAGGGTACAGGGTAGATCCAGATCAGGGGGTAAATGTATCAAGCTGAGAGTTTTCCGGCGGGTTTGAAAAACCAATCAGATTCTAGCTATCATTTATTTAGTACATTCTACAAAATGATAGCTAGAATCTGATTGGTTGCTATAGACAACATCTCCACTTTTCAAACCCGCTGGAAAACTCTCAGCTTGATACATTTACCCCCAGATCTCCAATAACATTAACAATATCCAGTGTTAGCTCTAACACAGTTTGAAGGGGAGATCCTTTATACCCTCTCCTTACTTTCATGTATCTCGTGTGATTTAAAAAAAGATCATAATTAATATATACTTTTATAGAATAAAACCTATTTTTCAAATAATTGAAAAATAATGGATGCAGGTAATTTAATTATCCTCTTCTGGAACAGGAAATCAAATTTTGCATGTGGGCACAACATGAGGCAAGCCAAATTTCTCAGGAAACATTTTTGTATAAATGGGCACAAAAATGGACAAACTATATCACAAGCATTATCACCAAGACGATTTTTTGGGTCCCAGTACAGCAACTTGGGACCACCTCCATAGATGCTTTAATACAGTTTGTGCCGTAGGGGAGTGGCCACACCGTGTTGGGAGTATGGTCATGCCACAGTATGGCATATCTGTGTCTCTAGCGCATTAGAAGTACTAAGCCGAACCCTGACCCACTAAAAATGAAACCCTGCCCTGCTGATGCACAAAAAACTGTTAATTACACAAAAAACAAATGTTAGGTACACCATACTTACCAACTCCTCATGACCTCATCCCCCCTCCCCCCTCGGTTTTCTCTGATCACAATATGTGTTTTTGACAAGATGTGCTTTCCGGCGAATGTGCTTACCATATATCTATGTACATAGTTTGAATACCATCACAACTGACTGAATTGATGTAGTCAGTGTTCCATATCTATGTGTTGTTCCTTGAGATATCTGAAAAACTATTATCATTTCATCACACACAGTGGCAAACACATCTAAAGAAAAACTACCATCAAAGAACAATGGTAATTACCTTCATAAAAGTAAACATAATTGGAATTTATTACATAGATATTTTTATTTTAATACTATTATCATTTTGCTATTATACTCTCTTTGATATGTTTTTTATCTTGCCAACGTTATTACCGCTGTCCATTTATAGACTAAATGCTTTTCACACTTATCAAAGCACTTAACAGGAGGAACGCCACAACAAAATAATAAGTGTAATCAAAATTATTTGTTTTGCTAATGAACAAATTGCAATAATCAGCTACATCTATGTTTTCTCATTTTAAATTATTTGATTGTAAATAAAATAAGCATTAGGCCAATTACCGCTTTTTTTTAGAGCTATTGCTAATATAGTAGCCTCTTTGGCTGTCAAAATTACAGTGTATTGGCATCTTCACATTCCAGAAATCATGATGTCTCTTACTTACTTGCCAGCCAAACTGAAACCGAATATACATTAGCACTGCTCGTCTGCAGAGGAGTTAATGGGGAACAAGTTGGGGCAATAAAGAAACACATACAATATAATGATAGCCCAAACGGAATTATAACATTAAAATTTATTTATAGCATTACTATTATCCTTTATTTATATAGCAGATTACACAATACAATTTTGACACAATATACCCCTCATCACTTTTTTGATAATCCCTGTTTGCAGTGTAAAATATTTAATACCAGAAGGATAAAAATGTTAATGCAATATTTGTGTACCTATGAATAAAACAACAGAAATGGTTTAGGATTTGTTTTACAGTGTACAGTGCTGTAGTGTTAGCATTAAGTTGTAACCCACTGCTCACCACTAAAATATCTTGTTCCTAGCTTATTCCACACAGCATGTGTACTGATTATATTGATTATGTGAAAGCATTAGTGGCCTTGTTCAGCATATATAATATGCAACTTTGGCCTTTACCAGAAGGTTAGCAGCTGGAGATCTAATTTCAACACTTGGACAAACTTTTTAGTTAAAACACTTTCCCACAGCAGGGATTTTGTGTCATGTCATGTCGGATCCTTATAAAATGTCTCTGATTTCAGGTACAAACAACCTCTTAACATGTTATTTTGTTTCGGATAAAGTTAATACGATGTATTATGATAATTTGTGTTTTGCAAAATATAGTCTTTTGGAGCATTTTAGCTCTAGGAAGCCTTTATATGTGAAAATGAGTTGCTTTCTTTCATGTCAACATGTCACTGTCTTATTTAAACCAACAGCAAATTAACTAATTTAATTTTCAGTATTAAATCAATGGTTTCATCCTATAATAAATGTCATGTTATGTAAGTTACATGAGAAAAAGCAGACAAGGCAAAGTAAATTGGTTGGAGTCTGCTTCTAAGCAAACTGTTTACACAAAATTTCTTACTGAAATATTCAGTCTCTGCAAATATTGGGCCTCATTTAGAATTAGGAGTAAACCCAGCTAAAAATGTGTATTGGGGAAATCATGTTTTTTGGGCGAAAATTTGAAATGTGCAGATTTCTAAATATCAGTGTAAACATAAAGCTGCCCAGTATTTCTGTACTACATGCAAAAGTAAACTTGCACCTGGGCAAAAAAAAGTCCAGAGTATTATAAAGTATTCAAAAGATTAACCAAATAAACTACACTAGACATTCACTTCTGAATCATTTACACATTGCTGCTTACTGTTAATTACTGACTTTAAATCAGCGAAATAAATTAAGACTTTGCTTTTTGTTAACCACGATCAGTAGCTGTAAAAATTTCTCTGGAGGAGTACTGTAACATAGTTTTAATTAAAATATGTATTACACTAGATCACAAGATTAATATGCCCGCTGCAAATACCAACATTAACACTATCATTGTTAAATAGATTTTTAGATTTTTATTTTCTCATGGTATTTTGCACTACATGCCCACAACAAGAGCTGGTGCTAGGAGTAATCATTTCCTGCTTAGAGGAGTCACATCAGCTGCTTTAGAGATGGAGGGATGAGTGAGTTTCATGTGACTCAGGGCCCTCTTAAGAACATCTTGGGCCCCCGGGCACAGTAGTGCCCCGGGGCCCCTATATATACAAAAAAATAATAAAAAAATGATTATATATATGGGCCATGCAGCCCAGGGGAACCCGTCGGAGGCAGCAAAAAAAAAAAAAACCTGAAAAAAATAAAATACTTACCTTGCAGTCAGCTGGCGATCCGGCACCCTCCATGGTCTCCTCCTCCGTCGGACGGGCGTGATGACTTCATGCCCGACATGCACTGCGAGCGTGACGGAGGAGGAAACCAGGGAGGGAGCCAGATCGCCAGCTGACCGCAAGGTAAGTATTTTCTTCTGTTTTTCAGCATTTATTTTTTTTTTGCTGCCTCAGACGGGCTCCCCCGGGCTGCAGGGCCCCCGGGCACCTGCACATTGTGCCCAATGGGAAAGACGGCCCTGATGTGACTGTTAGTTATATTGGTTGTGTGACAGGAAAGTGGTCATCAGTCAACATTATTATACATGCTGATCCATTTCAACTTCTCTTATATTTTCTGTGTATGCAGGATATGTAAATCACACTGTTTTACCAAGATGAAACAGTGGAAGTATCGCCAGAACGCCACATGGCCGGACCCCATACTAAAATTAGGTTTGACGATGCCAGTCAACCCTCCCGAGCCCTCTTCTGTAATGAAGATTGAAAACAAAGAGGTGCTCTGACTATATTTTACCTTAAAAAGAGTTTGTCTGTATTGTACCTTAAAAAGAGCTACTCTGTAAATTGGCACAAAACTATTCTGAAAGTGTAGTTGACCTGAATAAACCTTTTGAAAAATGTTCTTATTGTCATAGAATTAGCCCACAACCGAAATAATTTGTAGAGAAAATTGCTGCCTGGCGCAAGATTCAAATTTAATGAACACAATCTGGGAAATCAAAGTCAGTTTATGCATGCTGGAGCAGGAGGAGGCTTAGAATATTCAGAAGCATGTCTATGTGGCTCTAAGATACTGGTTTGCACCCTTGGTTCATCAAATACTTGAATGATGTGATTAGTGAATGGTATTACAGTGCATTTGCTTGATATATCAAATCAGTGGTTGAAGTGGACTGGTAAACGGCAGTTTTCCACACTTTTTTATTGCTGTATGAGGCATCACAGCCAAAAGGACTGTTTAGTACCTCTGTCTCAGGTTCTAATCATTCATTTCTTACTGGCTTCTCTTGTGCTGACATGTGGATGGTGAACTGTCTCGGTGTGGCTACTTTCTCCAGTAGCCCCCAGCCATTCACTTACATTTTCCATCACTTGTAAATTTCCACTTTGACTACGGTATCAAATATTAATATCCTTTGCTTATAAAGCACTGGCATATTACACAGCACTGTGCATTGAGGGGATCACTATACATACAAATTATGCCCAATGACATGAAACAAATAAAAAATAAAAATAAAGGTAAAGATGGCCCTGCCCAAATTAACCTACAATTTAAGAATGTTTGAGGAATACTTGTTACATAAGATAGCTAAATAACAATTGTCGCTGGATTACGTTTATGCAGCTATCGGTTTTGTTATACGGTTGTAATGAAGAGAGAGAGAGTGGAAGTCAGATATATCAATTTAAAAGATGTGGTGGTAGCTGCTTCCACTAAGGAGGCCATGGAGATCACCAAAGGAGGAGATGTTTCATAAGCCTCACATTCCTGCTCAATTATGCCAATCAGTAAATTAATGTAATTGGGTATTGGTCAGAAATGGTGAATTAAAAGAAAAATAAGATATAATAATGAAATAAAGCATTTGTTTGCTGATCCCCGGCTGCCCACAATGACAGTATATAAAATATAATGTTTTAGATACTTTATTATAACTCATCTATGTTTAATGAGAATATACACTTTTTCCATAGTGTTAAAAAAATAAGACTTTTGTAATATTTATATTGTTTGCCATGCTGGTGAAAATAATTACTTATCTTAATTATTGCAATCAGTTTGCATGGAAAAGCAGCCTTGGTTTTTTTTTATAAAATTATCTTGTGTTATTAGAATGGTTGCCATTTATAAATCCATTTTCCATGCATTTTAAACAGTGATAAATTCAATTTGTGTTGTCTATGCAAGGTTCAAACGTTCATGTGAACTAATAACCACCCATTACATCAGATCCAGAAGCTGTTATTCCAGATTTACTTATTTAATTCCAGGGACAGATCATTTTCTGCAAACTTACAGTTTGAAAAAACATAATTAACTCTGTCTTTTACTACTTTGCTGCATACTATATTTTGACTGCAAAAGTAAATATCCAGAGAAAAAGCATACATTTTAGGCATATGGTTATGGGTTTATGGTTTGAATGAGCGCAACAATATTTACAGAATATATTAGAGCAGCATTTAAAGACATTTATTTTAAATATATAATATTTCAAGAAGAACAAATCTGTTTATATATCCTAGATTTCAATATAATGATACAAAATGCAAAATGATTCTGCTATTTACAGGGCAAGGCAAGAAATAGAGGAAGGATAAATGTTTACATTTTGATTCTAACTTTTACATTTTTGCATTTTTCCAGATTGTCAGTATATCTGTAATTTAGGTCGATAAATCTATCTATGCAGTGTCAGACTGGGTGAAGAACGGCCCACTAGGGGAATGCCACGGTAGGGGCCCATGAAATAAACATCAGGGAATATGGGGAGCCACTAGAAAAGTCTCTATTATAATGACAAGAGAAGCCATAAGCCAAACGCACTTAAAATCGTGTGTGTGTGTGTATGCATGTGTGCGTGTGTGCGTGTATGCGTGTGAGAACATCATGCACTTACCCATTAGGGCTTAAGTCTCCTGCATACACAGTCAATAAGATCCACAGTGAGGATTCTAAGCTCCCCTATATATTTTACCCAGATGTAATCCCCCAACAGTTATTCTATATCTCTTTACTTTGTTCTAAGATAACCAGACACATGTCTGTACTGTAACGGAGCCTGCTGTCATCTATACATACAATATTCTACCTCACTTATCTCTTAGAGCTGTAAGCACCCAGGACCAGTCAGATCCCCAAGATCCAGGAGTCCTTATTTTGCGGATTGCATCTCTGCCCGAAGTGGCTGAACCTCCAGTCTTCTAAATCCACCAGTCAGCACATTCCACAGCGCATGAATGAGACACTCCTAACACCCACTTCCGCTGCCCACCCTACATGAAGTGTGATCTACTGGATTCCTGAAATCCAGTGCCCAGCTGAGCTGATCTCCCTCTCTGCACCACAAGCCCGAAACATGTCACATGTGACTTCTACTTCTGCACCGACCTCAGGGACGATGCACACAGATCCTCAAAGAGCTGGAGGCACTGTGGGGTCCCTACACTTAATCACCCACAATCACTGGTATTGCAATTGAAGTACTAAGATGGGTAGTGTGTCTCTCAGGCAGTGGGGCTCATCGGGCATGTCATGTAATAAATATAAGATATATTGGTCATTAAATAAAAATAATTATGTTTTAGGTTATATGATAGTTATGATTATTTTTTGGAGCAAAATACCAAATACAGGACACAATTAGATACTAGATACTACCATGTACTATAATTACATGGTAAAAAGAGGTACTATACACACATGAAGCAAAAGTCTATAGTCAATAGTTATTAGCTATAAATTGTCTATACAAAGTACATATAAAATCACTAGATGAGACTTTTGAAGTAGAACAGTGAGAAAATGTTGACTTGTCCACACTGTGCACAATTATATATCAAAGTATAAAGTGAAAGCATTGGTAGTATTCTGTTCGCTCTTCCTGAAGCTGAAAAGGACACACTGCATGCAGGGAAAGTAATCAGCAACTGGACACACAACAGATGTACCACAACCGATGTGGTAACTTCTGTTTCTCACACCAATACAAATATAAAGGTGTGCATTTAGGCCTAATTAGTGGAGTAGGAATTTTTGAGTGTGTAATAAGCAGCAGACTAGGAACCCCTAACATGGGAGCCTTCTCTGCTGATTTTCATAGTACAGAGCTGTAACTAGACATTTAGGTGCCCTGGGCAAGAGAGAACTCTGGCAAACCCCTTCCCCCTCCTACCTCCTACAATGGAGACTTGCCTAGCCCTTTGCAAGTGTAAGACAATTCTCCAAACCTATTCTGTTCTCTCCTACCTGTTTGTGCAACTTTGACTACCTGGTGCTGCTTGACCATATCCTGGAATATTGGGTCCCTGTTTTGAAAAGAGATAGCTACTATTTGCTTCCTGGAAAGCAGAGCAGTAAATGAACAATATTAACCCCCTTCCCCTTCCCCTAACCAGTCCCACATTAAATTTGTTTAATAAACAGGTCTAAAATTAATAGCACCCACATTTAAAATGTAGGCATCCTTCCCCCAACCAGCTCAACCTTAGATGAATAGTGCTTATGTTTAATAAATAAGCCTCCTTCCTCATAACCAGCCCCAACATTAAATTAATAGCATTCCCATTTATTATGTACAGTTATTTCCCCCCCCCTATCACCCCCGACATTAAATTAATAGCATTCCCATTTAATAAACAGACCGATTTATTATGCCACCAAACCCAATATTAAATTAAATTAATAGCAATCCCATTAAACAAAAAAGCCTATTTCTCCCACCAGCCCCAAAACCAAATTCATAGCTTACAAATGTCCTGCATATTTAATAGAGATTCTTATTGCTAATAAAGACATCACCGCTTTTGGAATATATTACCAATCTATTTTTTAGAATTATATTTAATTAATGATTATGTTTTATAGTATTTATATATGATATATTTATGGGGTGGAGTATAAGTCCGCGATAAACATATTTCCGACAACAGTTAGAGCGACAGGAAAATTACGATTGCTCTAATTGCAACATGGAAGAAATACAGACTTCATGAAAATGAGACAGACAAGAATTCCTCCAAGAGAACATACCGGCACTGAGACTGACGTCACTTCAAATGGTGAGTTACATTGCTGCTCTTCAGGCGGCTGTATAATGTCCAAACCATTGCAAAAAACATTATACAGCCGCCGGGTCCTCACATTGCCCCCTTAAGAGCAGCAATGTAACTGTCACCATTTGACGTGACGTCAGTCTCAGCGCCAGTATGTTCTCTTCGCGGAATTCGTGTCTGTCACCTTTTTACTGAATCATATATATAATAATATTCATTTTTATTTTTATTTATTTTATAAATATTAATTAAATATAATACTTTTTTTTTTTACATTTACTATATAAAGGTGCTTTCAATGCGAGCTGTACATGCAATGCATTTTAATAGTATAACTTATTTGCATACAGTTTTCCTGTGATAGTTAGTAGCACTCATATGTGCAACTTTTAAATCAAAGACTATGCCATGTCAGTCATCACTATCACTTGGCATTTACACCAGCCCTTTAGTGGCTGCAAATGATACAGCTGAAAACAAGCATACTTACCACAAACACATGACTTCAATTGGCCACATCTTTGTTGTAACACACTTTCTGAACATGGCCTAGGTTAGTCCCTTCTTCCGTTATTCCGCCTTTCAAGTTATAGTCATTTCTGTCATTTGTATTCAGACATTAATTGTATGCAATTGCTTTCATTGGTGTTAGGTCTGTTTCTGTGCATGTGCAGAGCTATTTCACACAAGATACTCTATACAAATGGATGCACTTCCGAATATCAATCAGGCCCTTAGTGTATACTAGTGACAGGGGAACATTATGCAGCTGCTTTTGCCACATCAAGCAACAGAGTCACTGTTCACTTTTACTCTGATAAAGGGAAACCAAGTTGTATGCATACACTTTGTTTCATATAGAGGTGTGTTTGACATCAATTCCCTTGTACCATTAAAGCCTCACAATATACTCTTTGCTGTTTGCAAATCCCTGTCACATGCAGCCCTGCCCACGCATACATAAAAACCAGAGATCAACCCACTCATTTTCTGCTGCTGTGAACATTCCAAGGTGATTCCACCAACTTCAAAGCTGAGGTCATCCAGGACAAGCAGGAATTGACAATTGAATATAATAAGATGCTTAGACACTGGTAAAATTGTTTATTTAATACCAGTTATTTATATAGAACCATCACAATACCCACTGCTGGACAGAGGATATTTAAGCATTCCCTGCCACATCGGAGCTTACATACTAAATTCTCTTTCACACAAACACATACAGACTTGGGTCCAATTTTGTCAGCAGTCACTTAACATACCAGTATGTCTTTGGACTTGAAAGGAAACCAGAACACCCTCAGAAAACCCACACAAATGTGGGGAGAACATACACACTGCACAGAGTTAGGGCATTGGTCGTAAAAAAAAAACATAACCTTAATGCTGCGAGGTAGCAAGGCCACTGCCTGCCCACTAAATCACCTTAAAAATGTTTTGTTAGGCCCAGTAAGCTGCATGGACAAGTTGAAGAAATAAATCACAGAATCAAAGGGGAGTGTTTGAAAGACTGCTTTGCGTACTGTGCACTCACTTTCACTCCTACATAGATAATGTGATAAAGTGATTTATAGCAGCAGCCATCTGCCTGTCATTTAGGTATAATCATATTTGTATTTGCCTGAAATGTAAAAACTCTGATTGATTGAAGAAATGATTCAGTGAACTTCCTCATCTCTATGTCTCTAATACTTAGGATAATCTCGCTTAATAAGCAGAATCTTCCCCTACAAATAAACAGTCTCTTGTCTTCTTAGAGCTAGAATGATTGTAATCTGGCTCTAGTCACAGTAGAAACCCAACAAATAAATGACTTCCAGGACTACAGTTATGTCACAGTTCACATGACGCAGTTTACCTTCTCGCCATGATTCCTACGAAGTCTTATATATTATTAAATATTAGGATCTGTTTATTATTTTTTTTTAAATTTACACTATACATGAGGAAGCCACATTGTAGATTTGTTAAAGATCTATATTTTATTTTTAATTTTTAGAGAACATGGTGGTAATAATATTGAAAACGCATTCAGGTAACTAATAATGGTAATGATTGTGAATGTGAAAACACAGTAGTCTAGGGGTTACTGCCTCCATCTAATGTTCGTGTTGAAGTTGGAGTGCTGGTCCTCTTTCCCCCATCACTATAAAGGTGGCCACTAGTAGTAATACATCACATTTAAACAAAATAAATATATGTATTTTACCATTAATTAAAAATAATCATGACTTTGCTGATGATGACCGACCGTCATATGAGTCTCAAATCCACGCACTCCAATATCCAGCAGTATTAAATAAATATGTTATAATGTGGTATTAAGATGGAAAAGAGACTAACTGCAGTGAGCCATTGAGCCTCTGCCTACAAATCCAGGCCTGTTAACATCAATAAACCATTTATCTAAAATTGTACTGACCAAAATCTGAATATACTGTTATAAAAATAGACAGCAACGCATAAAAATTAATGAGGCAATTGATAACAGGAAAAATTTAATTTACATAAAGGCTGCATTAACAGCTAAGCATATAAAATATATTCACATTGGAAGAGTCCCTCTAAACAAAGTTGTACAAAGTCAGTAAAATCTCTACCACACAACTTCAAACAACCACTTCAAAAACACACTGCTAATGCGCCATTAAGATCAAATCAATCCATTTGTGAATTATTTATTCTGTTAATTGATTCAAATTGGTTGGATACCTAGGTTGTATATGGAGTTCCGAGAACTTGCATAAGGATCTTCTCCCAAGATTTGCAAGCTGTATGTTTGAGGAGATGATTGAAATTCCTGTCACAATACACATGTTCTTCCTAGCATTCACGTGACAACCTATACAGGAGTGATAGCCACTGCATGTATTGCATTTGTATAACTCAATTCCCATAGGGCTGCAAGAAAATCCAAGAACTCTCTAAAGACAAAAGAAGTATCAGTGCACAGTATAGAACATGCAAAGGTATATTGTATTGAAGATGTAAAGAATGTTTTATATATATATATATATATATATATATATATATATGTGTGTATATATATATATATATATATATATATATATATATATATATATACATATATATATATATATATATACATATATATATATATATATATATATATATATATAATCATTGCTGTAACAAGAAAAAATACCATGCAATCCAATTTATTAAATTGACAGGTTAGTGTAAAGTCTCAGGAAATACATCAGAAACATGCAGAACATAAAAGAAATGTTTACCTTTAAAGAAAAATAATAGACAATAGGAAGATTTTTTATTAAAATGTTTATGAAATTAATATGAAGGAGTATTCACAAATACACTTTTACAGCAGCATTTGTAAAATTATTCATTCTGGTTGTACATAAATAACTGTGTTATATTTGTAGAATAGCTAAAGCCCAGGGACTGACTGGCAAATTTTATCCAGCAGGGGTGAGACTCGGCTCAGCAGCCTATTAGGAAACTTTCTAGAAAAAAAAAATGCATGTTGCCCAGTGACCCAGCCCTGGGGGGGCAGATGAAAGTGTTGTTTCAATATCCCCACTGTGGAGAGGAGCAACCTCTTCGACAGATTTGGCTTCACTATCGCTTAACTGCAACAAGCAGTGTCATTAGCTGAAATTGCTGTTACTGCCAGGGCTGCAATCAGAAATTGTGGGGCCCAGTACAAATAATACAGGCAGACCCCCATCTCCTTCACCACCTCCCTCAGTCTGATAAATGCAAAGGAGTAGTGTGAAGCCATGCCTTTACATGCCCATCAGACCTCTCCATATGCCCCTCTGATCTCCCCACATGCTCCTTATGTACTTCACAGACCTTCCCACATGCCTATTAAATGCCCCACAGATCTTCACAAATGCCTTTTACCCCAGCAGGCTGGTCCTATGATAAACACAGAGCCGATACTGAGAGGGAGAGAAACAGCCTGTTTATTGCACTTGTGGAGAACTTACCTGTTTGGGGCCGTCGTCAGTCTTTGGGTGGCGGCGGTCCCCTCTGTCGGCCAGGGCGGGGAGCCAGTCAGGGCTCACCTCCCGGCCATTTGCAGCTACACGGCGGCGGGCCAATCAGGACCCGCCACGTCATCGCATAGCGTCGCGTCAATGTTACGTGATGATGTCAGCACGTTGCCGACTATTTAAGACGGCGCGCGCGCCGCCATTTTTAGTCCGTCGGCGGAGAGACAAGAGGAAGGGCGTGTTGCGGAGAGCTGCAGGATCAAGAAAAGAAGAACAGAAAACAGCGGAGACCAGTAGTGGTGGCAGAGAGCCCTTGTCAGGGCTAAGAGCGCCTCTGCTGCCTGAAGACCGGTGGGATCAAGATCAGAAGCCGGCGGCAGAGCATAGAGGCGGCGAAGCCAGGAGAAGCTCCCCGAAGACCAGGGAGCAGGTAAGGCCCATGGTGCAAGTAATAGGGGCACAAGGACCAGGGAAATCGGGCAATAGGCGTTAAAGTTTTCCCGTCCCTTAGGTCCCTGGGGTCACACTGGTTCCCAGAGGGGGTGACTGAGTGAGTCGGTGGCAGTGCAGCACACCTTGAGGCAGTTCCAGGGGCGGCCCGTGGTTCTGGTTGAGGGTCCCCAAGGCCGGTTCCATGCAGGTTCTCTGGCGGTTTCGGGTGTAAGGACACGTGTTCAATACCCGAGTACAGGCAGTCGGGCGGTTCAGTTCGATCGGCTGTTCCGTGCGGCAGTCGGCTCGCGGGTTAGTGTGCTGTTCCAGCGAGCCTCATTCTGGCAGCTGGTCCTTAGGGTCCGTGGGTGACCCCATAGTGAGGACACAGTCTCCTTGGTTAGACCTGGGTGAGGGGGTTAGGAACCGCCCTCCGGTATAGTCCGTGAACACCGGCTGGTGTTCCCCATAGTGGTTAGTGAGCAGTTCCCGTTAGTGCACCACACCTAGTTAGCATATATCTCTATAGTTGTTTGACTTAGTTGCGTTGCCTACCATTAGAGCGTTGTTAGGGTCCGTCGCTGTTGTAGTCAGTTTAGCGTTTGTGGGTGCACACCTTTAGTCTCACCACTAGCGCAGAGGGAGGCTGTGTGTTCCTTGTCATCCGCAGGTGTCGGGAGGTGCAGGAGAGCAGAACCGGAAGCGGGAGTGTCCCGGTGAGTATCACGCTCGATTCCCCTTTTCGGTTAGGCCCTCACCGGGAGGTTGTGCCCGGTACTTGAGGCGGGACTGTTCCTGGTCTCAAGTGCCTGTAATCCCCCGCGCCTTGGCAAGAGCAAAGCGAGGAGGCGGCAAGTGAGCTTGGACTGAGAGTGTGTTTGTTCATTGCCGTATTCTCGGACAGCTCTTTCCTGATAGGCTCGGGTTAACTCTCCGTTTCTCTTCCTAGGGCGATACCAGTGAGTGTACGGAGAGCTTCCCGATCCGGAAAGAAGGTAGGATCCAGCAATCCACGCGAATCGTGGTAAGTTTTCTTAGGTACTAGGGGTAAGTCGCCCTGTGAGGGACATCTCCTCGCAGGACCTTACACACTGACTGTGGAAAGGGTTTGATTAAATTAGCTCCAGCCCACATACCCACATACATGTGCAGGGAAAAAATCCTAGTGAATTCCCTATGAGTTTTTGCTACAGTGGTCATTTTCATAATTGCCCTACCAGACTCCATATAACACTAATGCCTACCAGACATATTATAAATAACACCCTGCCCTTAAAAATAATGGGATGTAATCAATTTGGTGACGGCGAATATGTTGACGCTTATACTGTTGACACCAAAATAGGGACAGTGTAAATGTAAACATTTTGATTCTGTCGATATGTTTAAAATGGTGACATTGTGGTTGCTGACATTAACAATATCTCCATTTGATACAGTGCCACACAAGAGGTTGGTTTACAAAATAAGGGAACTGGGTCTAGAAATCAAAATTTGTACTTGGATCGAAAACTGGTTAGAGAATAGGGAACAGAGAGTTGTGATAAATGGAACATTTTCTAATTGGTCAAAGGTCTTAAGTGGAGTTCCTCAAGGTTCCGTGCTGGGACCACTCCTTTTTAATATATTTATTAATGACCTTGGTGATGGTTTAGAGAGTAAAGTTTCTATTTTTGCAGATGACACTAAACTCTGTAAGGTAATAAAATCAGAGCAAGATGTAGCTTCTCTACAGAGGGACTTAAATAAACTGGAGGATTGGGCGGCTAAATGGAATATGAGGTTTAACACAGATAAATGTAAGGTTATGCATTCAGGGATCAAAAACAAGAACGCAATCTATAAATTAAATGGAATTAATTTGGGAGAATCTATAATGGAAAAGGATTTGGGAGTGCTCGTAGACAGTAGACTTAGCAATAGTGCTCAATGTCAAGCAGCAGCTGCAAGGGCAAACAAAGTATTGGCATGCATAAAAAGGGGCATAGATGCAAGGGAAGACAGTGTAATTTTGCCACTGTATAAATCATTGGTAAGACCTCATCTTGAATATGCAGTACAGTTCTGGGCACCACTCTATAAAAAAGATAATTTGGAACTAGAAAGGGTTCAGAGAAGGGCGACAAAATTGATAAAGGGTATGGAGTCATTAAGTTATGAGGAAAGGTTAGCCAGTTTAGGCATGTTTACTTTAGAAAAGAGGCGTCTAAGGGGAGATATGATTACTATGTACAAATACATTAGGGGTCAATACAGAGAGCTTTCATGGGAACTTTTTACCCCAAGGACCATACACAGGACACGTGGTCATCCCCTAAGGTTAGAGGAGAGGAAATTTCACAACCAGCAAAGGAAGGGGTTCTTTACAGTAAGGGCAGTCAAGATATGGAATTCATTGCCAGGGAAGGTTGTGATGGCAGATTCAATAGATATGTTTAAGAAAGGGTTAGACAAATTTTTAGCGGAAAGGTGTATCCAGGGATACGACCGTTAATTTAAAATAAAGGATAGTAGTGGATATAGGGTAAAAATTGGATTGCAATATTGAGTCTGGGGGGATTTTCAAAATTGAAACAGATGGGCGGTTGCTTACTCCGGATTAATTTCAAATATAAGTGCAGGATCGCAGGAGATCCAAAATAGGTTGAACTTGATGGACTGGTGTCTTTTTTCAACCTCATCAACTATGTTACTATGTTACTATGTTACATTTAAAAAGCAATGCCATCGGGTCCGGCACAGAATAGTTGAAAATAAGAAAAAAAACACTAACATTAACCCCACCCCACCCCCTAACCCCCATCCCTAGTCAAATACTTTTTTTTTTCACTACATTACTTCCGTTTACACGGTGTTTATAGGTGATTCCACAAGTGGCTGCTGCATACATTGTTCTCAGCAAGAAATCTGTAGGAGTCATGATGATCAGTTCATAAACCTTTAATAAAAGTAGTCAATAGAATACAATATGTGTGTTAGCTCATTCATTATCATATTTTTGTGAACTGGAAAGTGGCATGTTCTCTATATATTTTCTTAAAGCCAGCAGCAGAAAGTTTCTTATAACAGCTACTTTAAAGTTCTCCATCCAGAAAAATTTCATTTCTTATCTTGTATCTGTCTGTCAGCAGCTTGTACTAAATATATTGCTTTATCTTTCTGGACTCCCACAATTTTTTTTACTCATTTTCCTTATATATGACACATCACTAAAGTAAAATTGTCTGAATGTATTAACCCCAATTTGAAACCTGATAAGTGAATAGTGTGACAAACATTCTAGTGAGTATAAGCACACCAATAAAGAAATAAAAATGAAATGAAGATGAAATGGTAACAGGCATGGTAAAACAATAACAAATGACAAGAAAAGGCCCTGATAGCCGGACATTAAAGGTAATAGGTTTGTGTGATTCTATGTGACACTTACATTCTAAGGGTTAAAGATGCGTCCTGCCATTTTCCATTAGCCAATGAGAACTATAAGAGTGCTTCTTGAGATTCCCTATATAACCCTCTTGGAAAATTATTTTCTTGCTGAAAAAATATTCTCTGCTTCCATCGCTGTTTAAGTTGAAGTTGTGAAGATAATGAATTTATGCTACTAACATTTTCTTCTCTTTACAAACGAGGCACAGTTGGTAGGAAAGCATTGCAATCAGCAGCTAATACAAGGTACTTCGGCAGCAGCTTACTTCCACTTTTGAGGAACTTTGGCTCTTAGTCCTTTGTGTGTAGGACCCCTTGACCTCTTTGTGTGGCCAAGTCACTGTGTGTCCACAAGGGGCTTTGTTTCTCTAACGCCAGGTTAAGCACCAGCTAGTCAAAGTTAAGGGATTTCATTCTTGGTTTTTTGTGGATTCCGGGCCTGTTGGCCATCCGCTTGTTTTGGATTAGTATTAGTCTGGTTTAGCTGAACTCGCAGTTTGCCTTATTCGCCACCCTTTTTTTCAGTTATAATGATAATTAAATTGGGACCTTTTCATCAAATTTACAACAGTATCTGTGTCTTATTCCATTGTTATAGTTATAAGTTTGATGTGTGCATTAATCATCTATAAATGTAATATTAATCTCCAACAAATACAGTAATAATCTACAAAGCAAGTACAGTATAACATTAACCCTTTATACACAGCCACGCATTGTGTATATTATACAATACAGTCCATTTTAAATTATACAGCCAGTATTGGCAATATTAATACTAAAACTCCAACAGCAATAACTAATATTTATTATACAGAATACAGCATTGCAGGGGTTCAATTATAGCAGCCATCTTTAACATACAGTGCAACTCCTGTAACTATAGCAACATGCCCAAACTTCAACAACATAGGTTTACTAAAATTCCAATAAACCTTACATTTCATCCCTTCAAAACACCTATAACAGACTTAAGTAACAAGCACCATATATAACTCCTACGATCAACAGTAATACAGTACAGTAATCACAAGTTCCCATAACACATCCCTTTGTACTAGATATGCGTGAGCAGGGGCAGGCTTGGCCAGGGGGTATATGTTCCCTGGATCGGACAGACAAAGTAAATTTTTAGCTGCCAGGTGGTCCAGTAGTGCAGTTAGCCTATGCAGGCCGTGCATAGGCGGCCGCATCGAATGGTACTCGATATAGCCGCATCATCCATTGACAGAATATTGGTACTACAGCTTGTAGTACCAATATTCTGTTAATGGATGATGTGGTTGCAGTGAGCAGTATGTAATGTGGCTGACTGCACCGCTTCAATGACAGTGCTACATGGCTCCTCCCCTAGACTACAGGAGCCCTGTAGCAACAATCAAAAGACTGAATGTGAAGGACGCAGCCATGCAGACGCGATCACCACAGTATTGATGGGCCAGGGTCTCAGATTAACATCCAGTGCCCTGCCTTTGCTCCTCCCAGGGGCAGATCCAGGGGAGCAAGATAATTGGGACAATTGCCCTCCCCCAGCAGACTGCTACTTTAATTGTGCCCTCTGCCCTCCTCCTCACTGACTATTGGGCGTGATGTAATCATCACGTCCCGACACTGTCAAGAAGCAACTGTGCTGAAAGAAGCTGCAGAAAAATAAAGAAAAAGACAGAAGAAAAGTCGACCAAAAGAAGATAAGTAGAATAGAATTGTGTGATAATGGGGCACAGTGTGATTGTGACGAAATGTAGTACATCTAATGTATGATTGTTATTTTGTGTTGAATCTATATATAACACTGTGAATATTTCATGTAACCTTTGAAAGTGTATTTGGTTAACTGACCTGAGTCTGACCTAGGCAATTGTCAATGCTCTTTTGAAAGTAGTCAGGCGCAGAGAGAGATATCTGAGTAGTTTGTGTAGGCAGAGGAGTGTGGCTTAGCCAGGCAGAAAGGTCAGAGGTGAGAGATTCTCTAAAGTGCCCAAACATATATCTTAGTGATATATAATTTACCCCGGGAAAACTCTGTGTCATTTTAGGAATCAATCTGACTTAATTGAAAGTGTAAATTCCTAAGGTGGGGGTTGAAGAGCCAACAAGAAATGGTTTAAAAATCCCTTGCATCAATAGTACAGTGTCCATTTCTTTGAGGAGGGTCTACCACGACTGAAATGTGTCATTCTTCTCAATATGTACTCCTCACACGCTAATTACTGAACTTGTAGGTAGGGATTCTGGTTTTATTTTCCTATTTTGTTTTTTGAAACTTATATGCAACCTATCGTATGTCTGTTTATGATCTTTTTGTAAATAAGCCTTGGAAATATTTTTCAGATTAAACATATTTAATCTAGCGTATTTCTCTGTGATTCTTTGTGAACTTATGAAGCCCCAAGGAGGCTCATGCTACATGTGTATGTGATTTAAGTGTGAAACATTAATAAGTGGTTTTGGTGAACGTAAGGACACCATAATAAATCTTTTGTTGTGGCAGAAAAGGTATATTCATTGTTAATTAACTAAGGTAACACCAGTCACGGCCAGCTGTTCTGATTGCTGTATCTGGGACAGGCTGTGCGTTATTGACAGTGATGAAGGGGCACACTGTGATCAAGGGTCAGACTGTGATGGAGCAGTGTGATGAAGGGGAGCAGTGTGGTGAAGAGGAACAGTGTGGTGTAGTTAGTACAGTGTGATGAAGAGGGAATAGTGTGACAATTTGGACCTTTTCCAATACAACCACATAGAACAACAGAAAAGGCAAATATAAAAAAAACCTCATGTAATGGCTTCTTCGTATTATCTATGAGACACTCCAAACAATATGCATTCCACCCTGGAACACATAAACCAAAAGTGCCAAACCCGGAAGTACCAAAACTGGAAGTACACAAATGTTTTTTCACTATAACAACCAAACAAAGGGATTCCTAGGTGAGTCACTAGGAAACCTGCCTATCCGTGTGTATTCCCCATGAGAACCTAAGACACGTACGAAGGAGGTGCAATAATGCACCTCTACCATCAAATGCACACTTTGGCGTTATGCGATCCATCTTGGAACGCATTAATCAGAAGTGCAATGATGCATTTTCTGTATAACAAGCGTCTTTAGTTCAATTTTTTCCCGGAAATGACATTTTGCCTCATTTTCAGATCCGATTTCGACACAAAGAATCGAGTTGCGTTTTGTATCTACTCAGAACCCCAAATCTCGGATCTGTCAGATTTCTCTGAATTCTAACTGCTCATCTCTAATAAATATAATAGAAGCATAATACCTTAACTCTACAGAAACATTATTTTTTACAATCACAATCTTATTCTTTCATTTTAAATTTAAATTTTGCAAAGCATAAATATTTGAGCTAAAAATGGAAATAGTTAATAAAGTTTAGAATTTTCAATAAATGAATGTGGACTTAATCAGAGTAATTCTACAACAGAGACTTTTTTTCGTTTCCTTAGCAATTTTGTGACATTAAATATTGTCTAGCTCTGGGAGAGCACCACTCTAAAATTAAATACTGTAGAAATAAGAGAGATTTCTATCTATGAAATAAAAATATAAATATATAGGGAACAGAGGAGGGACCATTATAGTTTATATTTTTCTTGTGCAGCTACTCATATACTGCTGGTACAGACCTGGTGCAGCGATAGTTACAGCTTTTGCATATGCCTGCAAATACATCTTTTTTAGTGAGAGCAATTTGCGCCTGCAATTTGGGATGCTATTGCAAGAATTGTACATAAGGTCGATATGTTTTGGGACTGTCAGCATTATAGTAAGTTTAAGTATAAGTCTTCTTTATAGAGCATATGCTTAATTGTATTTATTCCCAGTGGTATGATATACCATCTCTTCCCCTACTGCCTTCATTGCAAAACTATCGAATTCCATTCACTTACATATTCCATACCGCCATTTCTAAATTTCCATACCACCAATTCAAAACTTCCACTTCAACTACATACTATATATGACAATAAATACATATATATATATATATATATATATATATATATATATATATATATAAAATGAAAAGTAGTTTTGGGAAACTAAATAGAAACTAACAGATAACTGCATACTGCCAGACTTTAGAGCTTTGCATAAAAAAAAACATATAAGCTAATAGCACCTCACATGACTGCAGTTAAAAGAACACTGTGTTCCGTACGCATCTCTGCAGGGATCACATGAAACTTCTATCTGTCTCAGTCTCAGCAAACGTAAGATGATGAAAGTACTATGAAGTTGTGGTTTGTTTTAGAGGAGATCACTGTTTGTTCTTTTCTGCTGTGAAGGTTCCATACAGGAACTGCTGTATCCAATAACAAAATTGTAGGAGAAGTGATATATTTTACAGGAGACACTGCACAAAGCTTTGTACATAACTTAAGAAACATGGTACACAAGTTCACTGCTTCCTTTAAAATCTGTCTATATTATGATTGAAAGAACATCCTGTAGTTTCAGCTTTCAATTTTATTGAAAGAAAGCTAATACGCTTTAGGCAAATTCTTTAGAAATTAGAATTAAAAAAGTAACTTACTTAAAGGTGCAAGACTACAAACATACAGATGTTACAGATATTTCATATTAAGTTTGTGCATACTTGCCAACATTGAGTTATGGAGCCCCGGGAGATCCCGGGCCGGGGGTGTAGTGGGAGGGTGGGAGGAGGCGGGGCATTGTCTATCACGTCATTTAGCCCCTCCCCAGCATAGACATGGCTATTTTGTAGCAGGGGGCGGGGCAGAAATGATGCTATTCACTGAAAAACACATCATTGAAGCTCCCATCCTGCCCAATTCACTGGGAAGTGGGCAGGATGTGGGAGAATTGTTTGCTCTCCTCGGAGTACGTGAGACCTAACCAGATTTCAGGAGTCTCCCGGACATTCCAGGAGAGTTGGCAAATATGAATTTGTGGGTCTTTAGCTTTTATGTTCCATATTTGTGTATTTGTGTATCATGGTGTATTTCTACTTTGTTTAGCTGGTACCTTTTCCCATATTATGTAGAGCTGTAATCTTTTCTGTAGGCAGGATTGTCTTCTGAATCTGCTGCATTATGTTATCTGTCTGTTTTACTTTTTGTGACAATGTATTATATGTAACTATGTTTTGCTCTTTGCCTGTGTTTTTCTTAATACTCTATGCCAGTGATGGGCAACAGGTGGCTATAACGCCGCTTGCAGCCCTACGAGCCTTCACTTGCGGCCCCCAGTTATTTCCTGCTTTATTGTCAGATTTGTTTTGTTATAGCTTGTAACTCTATTGCAAAAATGCCTGCTCATATATCATTGGTGTCTCTATGGTTGATTAAATATATTGTTTTAACTTTTTACTGCGAATCAGGATAATGTGCGACCCTTTTAAAGGTTTTAGGGTCGCCCCTGAAGACCCTGAAGTGTATCAGGCTGCCCATCACTGCTCAATGCACCACATTAGCATATACTTAACTTTATTTATAATAAAAGGAAATGTTGATAGAACGGAAATTTTTTGACTAATGCTACTCTTTCTGTTATCAAATCATAATATGTTATGCAGTGGTTGAAGTGAGCTGGTATACTGTGGTATGACTGTATGGTTAAAAAACAAAACACAGTTATTGATATAGTGCATGGCAATAAATTCTCTTCTTCCCTTCAAATTTTGCCCCCCTCATCCTTACATCTCTATCTCTGGGAATGAGTTTTCAACAGGTAAAAATCCCTATTGCCGATATAAAGAAGAGTTTTTGCTTGTGATAGGTTTTTTTTTTTGCTTTGTCAATATATGACAGGGTTAGCTCTCGTCCGTTATCCCCATGCCTTTACATGCTGAAGTTTATTCAACATCTCTCATCACGGTACCTGTACATCCCTATATCTCCTATTGGCATCTCAGTTTATTTTAATATTTTCATCTATTTTGTAACTTTTTTTTATTTTAGTGGTAGTGTATTTTGTAACTTTCTTTTTGTTTTAGTGGTAGTATAAATCTGGGCTTTCAGTCCTACTGTGTGTGTGATCATATCTGCACAGACTGGCTCAGTGAAACACTTACTGCTTATGCCCAGAATCTCTGGGGCAGCTGAGTAATATTCAAAACAGATGTTTGTTTTTCCACAACTGTAGAAGTAGCTGTGCTGGTTTAAACATCTCTAACCCAGTTTTAAAAGTCTACTTCGCTAGACAGGACCTCTTAGAAAAGAAAATAGATACAGATCATTGATAAACAATTGATGTCTCTGTTTCATTGTATTACGCTCTGCATGAAAAGTCTGCTAGCACACTAGACCCAAGGAAAGAAAATTACCATCTGTAGGAACATCTAGCTCTGAGAGAATTATCTTTTTACGCATAGATTACCTTTTCCATAGTAAGCACCTATTTGCTGATTTTTGACAGCTGCAAAGTGTTTTATAGTCTGTATTACTGCACAGTTTCACTGTGTACTCTGATTGTTGCTCCCGACCTTGCACTGTTATTTGGTACTCCTGCTTTATCACGCAAATCAATAATAATCTCCAATGAAGTAAACATCTCATTAGTAAGCAGCGCAGGCCCCTTCCTAGCCTTTTTACAGCTGATTTATAACCTGGTCAAGTTATCACTCAGTTGTTCTTCAAGCTTTGATAGACTCTCATACACATCTGCTTTAACAGGTGCTTTCCCACTCATCTTCTATTGAGCAGTATGATTTGAGCTAAAAGAATTTTACTCAGCATATTCCAATCTGTAATGTTGTGTTTAATTCATACTTTTGTTTGACCTTTTCCCCAGATTTCTTTTTTGCAATGTACAAAAGGCACGGCTAGACATATGGCTGTTACACTATGTTTCAAGTTTTCATATGAAGCCTTGTCTTTTAAAGCCAATGATGTGTAATGTGTTAACTACTGGACAAATCAACACCACATGGTTTCTTTGTATCCACACATGCCAAAGTACTGTAAATCTGGCTGAATGAATAAGCTTGAGCCTGCATAGCCCTACGACCCCTGACCATTATCATCATCATCACCATCTATTTATATAGCGCCACTGATTCCGCAGCGCTGTATAGAGAACTCATTCACATCAGTCCCTGCCCCATTGGAGCTTCCAGTCTAAATTCCCTAGCATACACACACAGACCAACAGAAAGAGACTAGGGTGAATTTTGATAGCAGCCAATTAATCTACCAGTAAGTTTTTGGAGTGTGGGAGGAAACGGAAGCACCTGGAGGAAACCCATGCAAACGCAGGGAGAACATACAAACTCCACACAGATAAGGCCATGGTCGGGAATTGAACACATGACCCCAGCGCTGTAAGGCAGAAGTGCTAACCATTGAGCCTCCGTGACCATTATGCCAAAACTGTAAAAAAAAAAGAAAAGAAAAAAACACACATAATTTTAAAATACATTCATTAAGAAGATTTAATTAAATAAAGCACTCAGTTATTCGCCAAAATATGGGAATGAATAAATAGTTGATAACTCCTAAAATCCCCCCTCACCCCTCCGCCATACAAGTGTGCCATGAAAAAACTGAAATAACTTTTTGTACATAACATTATATGGATTTGGACAAAAGGAATAAACTGTGACAAGTAGAAACTAGATTCCATAGCATATTAATTAGCACATTCTAATGTATGCCTTAGATATTATTTTTTTTTAAACCATCTTGATATATTTTGACTTGGTCACTTGACAATGTTCAAAACTAGTGAGGTGAGGTGCAGTTGCCTAGTTTTTCTCAAATGTATATGATGCAAGATTGTGGAATTTGTACTGGTTTACGGGAGAACTGTGAACTGCGCCTGGTTTTGCAAGTACATGTAAAAATTAGATTTTGTTTTTCAGAGAAAGATTATTATAATGAGGTGGAGATTATGTATTTATAGGGGCATTTCTTGTTTTACTGAAAAAGGCACAAATAGTTATTTTCAATTACCAAAAACACTTACAAATGGGCAAGGTTAATTTTGTGCACGTTGATATAAATAGAAGTTCTGGTGTTTCATTACATCACTAATAAATAACCTGTAGCCCAAATTTACTGAGGGGAAGCTGTTACTGATTTTACTGATTATACTGACTTCATACAATCCAGATTAATTTATACTCCAAAAGAAAAATTATATGGTAACTCCCCCCTCACTTACTAATTATTAGTAATATGTTTAGATAAAGAAGACACAGTAAGAGGTTCATCTATGCACTTAGTTGGTGTGAATATTGATGTGTGGTACACATATGCTATGTTACACCTAGTACTAATAGAAGAATGTTACACTCAGCTGTGAACTCATTAGACTGTGGATGTTTTAGATTTTGATGTCCAGAGTAGTTTGGAGTTGGAGTTAGGAGGTCGATATCAGCGGATGGATAAATGCAGGAGCTGGAAAGAAAAACAGTTTAATAAAGTAATAAAGTTTATAATTAGGTAAAATCAGGGCCATCTTTTCCATTGGGCACGATGGGCAGGTGCCCGGGGGCCCCTTGGGCAAGGGGGCCCCAGAGGCAGGGCTCTTAATTAGAATAAATAATCCTGCAAAAGAAAAAACCTGCAAAAAAAACCTTCAAGCGCCACTGAGCAAGTACATCTATCTATCTCTATATATCTATATCTGTATCTCTATACATATATATATATATATATATATATATATATATATATCTATATATATATATATATATATATATATATATGTGTATATATATATATATATATATATATATATATATATAATATATATATGTATATATATATGTATATATATGTGTGTGTATATATATATATATATATATATATATATATATATATATATGTATATATATATATATATATATATACATATGTAGGGGCCCTGGTGCACTGCTTTGCCCTGGGGCTCATAATGTTGTTAAGATGGCCCATGGTAAAATAGTAGCAACATTAATATAATTAGAGGATTTTCGTACAGTAGTATGAAACTGGATGGTTGGTAATAGGTATAAGATAAGAGTATAAACAGTAGAAAATAGATATGTATAGACAGAGAGAGACAGTTAAATTATGTGTTTTCCTATGCAGATGATATGTGAAGTGGTAGCTGAGACAAAATAAATTGTTAGTATTTTAGTTTATGTTGACATAGTTATATGGGGGTCTATACATCAATTTGATGCGGTGCAACTAAATATGCATCGCTGCACATCGCAGTGATGCATATTTATGTACCGCTAAGATGCATCATGCCAGGGCTCCCAGAGTAGCCCTGGCAGAGTGACCCCTCTCCTGCGATCACATCTTCCTGCTTACCAGCAGCTTAGCGCTGCTGGTAAAAGGAGGAAGTGCTGTGCGCTAACCATGTATCGGATTCTTGCAAAGCCAGATAGGCTTCAGCAGAATCCCATAGGAAATGACAGGCAACGCCATCCTGAGATGGCGTTACCTGTCCGTGCAATGCGAAGTTTAGCAAAGCTTGATGCATTGCAGAACATTGCAGTCCCCATATTAATCTATGCAGATTGCGATGCTGCACAGTATTATCCTAAACGGGGGAGATGTCTGTGAAATCTCCTACTTTAGGCAGTTAATGCATAGCAAATATACTTTAAAGATGAGGAAACGTCCGTTTTCGCATCTTTTAAGTAGAAATTAGCTTGATGGAGTGTTAGGGTTTAGCTGGTTGTTTCCTGCATCTTGCCTTTGATCAAGTCTGAGCTGCTGTGTAGGGTGTCTCCCTCTGAATAACTGTCCCCTGCATCATTGCTTTCAATCAACTTTAAGCCGCTGTGTAGGGGTGTCTTCCTCTGAAGAACTGTTCTCTCTATTCATGCCTTCAGTTAGTTCTGAGCTGCTGTGCAGGTGTGCCTTCCCTAAATGACTGATTGGTGATCCCTCTTGCCTATACGTCTTGCCAGTGATAGCCATTGACACCCATGCTTCTTGGCTTCTGTATCTTGTCCTGTTTGTTCTTGCTCTGGATCCTGTTTTAGCTTTTCATTTGTATACTGACTTCTGGACTGCACCATCCAGGTTTGCTGGTTCTGGCTATCACTCTGCTCATATTGGACTCCTTTTTGTCACTACAACATACCTCATTACTTGTGTGCATAGCTATATTGGAGTAGAATAATGGAATGGAAATGAATGGGAAATGTAGGCACAGGAATAAGCTGATTAACAAGATAGAGTAAGCTGTATGAATAAGGAGGGTAAAGTTAAGATAGGATATAGAAGAATAAGAGTTAATAATAGGTGAGAAGGGAAATATGAAGTAAATAAGAGTGTTAGTAGGTCAATCAAAATATTATAATTGATAATAAGGATATATATATATATATCAGTTATTTATATAGCGCCACTAGTTCCGCAGCGCCGTACAGAGAACTCAATCACATCAGTCCCTGCCCCATTGGAGCTTACAGTCTAAATTCCCTAACATACACATACAGACAGACAGACAGTCTAAGGTCAATTTTGAAAGCAGCAAATTAACCTACTAGTATGTTTTTGGTGTGTGGGAGGAAACCAGAGCACCCGGAGGAAACCTACTCAAACACAGGGAGAACATACAGACTCCACACATGGATGGGAATCAAACTCATGACTCCAGTGCTGTGAGGCAGAAGTGCAAACCAACAATCCACTAGTTATATATATATAATAAGTATTAATAAGTATTAATCAATAAGGAAAGAATACAATCATTAAGTTAGGACGCTACAATACTGGTAAATAAAATAAAAATATAAATACATAAATCATTGTAAATATGAAAGTATAGCAAACTGTTTCAGTGGTAGTCCACTGTGTGAATGCAGTCCTGAAATTGTTTCAACATCAGTTCGTGGCTTCCTTAATGAGTTATTTTGGTAACAATGAATGACTATCAGCCCACAACTCCAAGTCACACCACTCTGAATGAATTTAAGATGTCCATAGCCTAGTGAGACCGTCCAACTCTCCAAAGCAACGAACTAAGTTAGAAAAGACATTCATAGCAGAATAGAGTAGTGCATATTTTCTCTTCATGATTAACTGAGATGTACAATAGAATTGTATTATAATTATTCCAAATGTTTTTGAACTAATCATGTTTTTAAAGATACAATTATAGTAGAGATACAAAATTTAATCCACTTTTTAATATTTCATATTTTACTTATTACTGTCAGAACAGTGTACCACCACTGGTATATATGTTTAGAAAATATCTTATTACTCCTTTATTAAAATAATATTTTCTTCCTATGCTACTACTTCCCCCCTGCCTCTCTAATGTTGCTACTCTTCTAGCCAAGGCAATTTCCATCTAAATGGATAAAATAACCTCTGACTAAGGTTCACAGTTTACTTCAAATTATTTTCAGGAACTGTAATTTGTTTGAAGTTAAGATTAATCTGGCTTCTGTCTATCATCCACAATTCGATGAATAAAATGGAAGAGTTTATAAAATGAACTACCAATACATGTGATGGATTTCTAAATTCTTAGACTCACTGGACAACTTTTAGCTTCTGCTACTTTACATAACACAATACACAGCATTTGCTAATATGGTTCCTTTTCTATTTAAATGAAGGTTTTACCACTGACCTTGTAATGTTATTTTCACAATCTATGAGATTCAAGGAGCCACTGACAGAGTTGAACAGACACATTGATCTAACTTCATTGATCCGGCTTGTTGAAAAAAACAAAAAAACATATGTACTCATGAACTCACTAGGCCACACTTCAAGGTGAGCAAGGAAGTTAACTTGGTTATTCAGCATCACAGCAAAGTCAGTGTTGTGTTTACATGTATCATGGGTTTGAGGTAAAACTTACTTGCTGACTTTGGTTTAAATAATCAAATTAGCAAGTTCATCAGAACAAAATATATGTTTAATATGCGTACTAAATTGTTGCACCTTCATTTTAAATTGTCATGTATTTTTCAATTTACTTATCCATATTCGTATCCGTAAAATGAAAGCAAAGAACATAAACTATATAATGTCTAGAAATATACATTACTCATCCTAGTATTTGTTTAATAAGAATGTCCAATCATGTCTTCAAAAAGGATAGATGAATAGAACATACATACAAAACAGCAAAGAATAATATAGAAAGAGATAATGGTGAAATGAAAACTTCAGTTATTTTAGAATTTCATAATCACAATTATTTAGTTTTGAAGTAAATTTATTTTTTATGTTAGTTATTTTTAACTTGCTAGCTAAAAATGGTGTTACAATGGGCTTCTGAAATGGAAAAAACCACAGCTGTTGCAATATTCATGATAACAAGCAGGCAGTGATGGATCCCTTGTATTATCTGTATTCGCTGTGAAATGTATACTAGTGTTTAAGGAATATTTTAAAATTTGTTTTGCAATAGATTTGTAAAAATTATATCACAAAGTTCTTACATAAATACAGTTATTTGACAATCCACCAGTTAAGACAACATTTCCTAAACTAACTGCTTGCTCAGCTAGCATTCTCTACCCACAGCCATCTTTATTCTCTATGGTTTGAGTAATATGAATGAGAGCTAAAGAGAGCGCTTGCGAGAATTGTATCACAGTGCTGGTTGTTTCCAAGTGAGAGGCGCTTGGCTACAGGGCCATCTTTTCCATTGGGCATGATGGACAGGTGCCCGGGGGCCCCACGGGCAAGGGGGCCCCATAGGCAAGGCTCTTAATAAGAATAAATAATCCTGCAAAAAAAAAAATCCTGCAAAATAAAAACTTCAAGGGTCACTGAGCGAGTACATTTAAAAAAAGCAGTGCAGCGGGGCCCCAATATATATTTATATATATATATATATATATATATATATATATATATATAAAATATATATAGGGGCCCCGATGCACTGCTTTGCCCGGGGGCCCGTGATGTTGTTAAGATGGCCCTGCTTGGCTAGGGTAGCTGTCAGATACACAGTATAAATGTCCAAGCTGCTTAGAATGCGGATCGGACAAAGCTGATTTTAATTGATTTGAGAAGGTAGAATTAGGAGGGACAATATGGAAGTCGATGGGTTGAAGAAAGTAGAATAATGAGGGATGAAGACAAATCATCTGATTTAGATTCTGACGCAAATCTTTCTGATCAGCGCAAAAAGCAGTTTTGGCCAAAGATCCGTCTCAGTTTGCACTCCGACTGAGATGGATCTCCCCGGTGCACCACTCTGCGCTTAGACAGGTGAACAACGGATTTTGTTGGTTTTTTTTACCTCATTTTTTTTTAATTTAATTATCTGCTTTATAGGGCACTAAAGAGGCGTGTTTCTGAATTTCGCACAGTATTCTAAGTCGCACGGATTTAAAGATATGTGCCACTTTAAATACTGTGTAAGCTATGTGATGCAATTCACACTTATTACAATTTCAGTGTAAATTACGCCCGACTCTAAATGAGGCCCTAAGTCGATAAACAGGCAAACAAAACAAAACTCTTGAAGCACCAAGAGAGAAATTAAAATGTTGACTGTGCAAATATTGGTAGGAGTGCCTTCTAAAAGCTGCATAATCCTCCTAGTCCTAAATGATTTGTCTTGTAGTCCTAAATGACTTTACCATTAGCAAAGTGCTGATTGGAGTAAGTGAAAAAGAATGTGCAGTTGTAAGGGTCAACAATACGCTACAACTTGCTATTTGTAGCTGGAATTGCTGTGGATTTTCATTTTCAGATTTTACTGCTCAGATTTGTACTTCTTTAACTGTTCAAATTTGCACTTCACAGATTATCTTTATGAGCTAGATATTTGGCTACATTAATTATTATTATTATTTTTATCATAATGATTATTGTTATTAATTTAATCACAAATACTGTTATAAGTCATAAGAGAACATAAAATGGCGCAGCTCCAGAGTAGGAAGTCTACAATGCCGCACAGATACAGGGGGTGTCCCTCCCCTTTATATAAACAGAATAGGTAAAGGGTACTGGCGCAATGTATGACAGATATAATATAAGTGCTGTTCCTATTACTGATTGATTATCTGAAAAAAGACCTGATATGGATTACTTAGATAAATTAATAAAGTAATTGAGAGTAAATAGAATAAAATGAACAATATTTAATATCATTTAGAACCAGTGCACTGGTAATAACCACAGTTAAACCATAAAAAATGTAAACATCAAAACATAATAATATAGGTTGCCCAGTTAAAAGTTGCAACCGTTATGTAACATGCACTCTTGTGTCATGGGAGTGCATGCAAACAGATAGCAATGTCACTGTTGTAAACTGTAGAATCGCAGGTCTAATGCTACTGTCTCTTAGAGGAAGAAACCTCTGTTATAACATAGTAACATAGTAACATAGTTGATGAGGTTGAAAAAAAGACACCAGTCCATCAAGTTCAACCTATTTTGGATCTCCTGCAATCCTGCACTTATATTTGAAATTGATCCAGAGTAAGCAACCGCCAATCTGTTTCAATTGTGAAAATCCCCCAGACTCAATATTTCAGTCCTATTTTTACCCTATATCCACTACTATTCTTCATTTTAATTAACGGTCGTATCCCTGGATACACTTTTCCGCTAAAAATTTGTCTAACCCTTTCTTAAACATATCTATTGAATCTGCCATCACGACCTTCCCTGGCAATGAATTCCATATCTTTAATGCCCTTACTGTAAAGAACCCCTTCCTCTGCTGGTTGTGAAATTTCCTCTAATCTAACCTTAGAGGGTGACCACGTGTCCTGTGTATGGTCCTTGGGGTAAAAAGTTCCCATGAAAGTTCTCTGTATTGACCCCTAATGAATTTGTACATAGTAATCATATCTCCCCTTAGACGCCTCTTTTCTAAAGCAAACATGCCTGAACTGGCTAACCTTTCCTCATAACTTAATGACTCCATACCCTTTATCAATTTTGTCACCCTTCTCTGAACCCTTATAGACAAACGTGTGAATCTTAGTCCAATAAGATCAATCGTTAAGTACAACAGGAGTGCTCCAAATTGTTACTGATATAAACGGATAAATGTAGGAATCCTTTTCGGTATAGTCATTTATCAGGTGTGACGGAACCGGTGCAGTAAACTCCTGATCAAATATAACAGGACTCCCCTATTATGACCAAAGTCAATAGATCAAAGCAGGGGGGATCACTCACCCATCTAGTTCGCTGAATGTCTTTAACAGATGAGTCTTACCGAGTCATAGTTTGCGCTTTGTGGCATTAGGTTTTGGTAGTTCCCCGGCGAGATCTTGTCTTCTTCCGCATAGCCTCCTTCTGAGCTCCCCAGCAGAATGGTAAGCGTCACACTCCTGTATCTTCCAATGGATGTTTTCACGCCTGCGCGAAACAATCCCGTCTTAAAAGCAAAAATTGTGCGAAAACGAGCTTGTTTCTAAAAAAATAAATAAAAATATAATGAGGTAGAAAGCACAATGTATATATTTTAACCAACACATTTCACCCGTCTTGCGGGCTTCCTCAGGGCAGTATAATGACACTTGTTAGTGAGTGTCAGTAATAAACCCTCTTTGATTCTGGAGGCGTGGTTATAATCAACCATACTTGTCAGCTGGTCTATGTTATCTAGAGGAGTTTGTAAATGAACAAGAGTCATGATGTATTAGCTGAATGATAAACAATCATTATATATATAAATACAAAAAAAATAAGTAAATAAAAATAAAAATATAAATAAATATAGAAAAATAAAAATAAATATAAGTAAATATAAATAAATAAAAATAAAAATAAATCATTGCATCATCCCCGATGGAATCCACTATCACAGAAGTCTGTGTACTTTGATGTACTTGCCAATAATGGCCTTCTTCATGGAATTTGTAGTTCATTTTATGGAAGAGCTATCACAATTTTTGGGCAATTCTTTTAGACCAGACCAAATGTCAAAATGTTATGCAGACTCATCTGTATCACCACTGGGTGTCTTGGGAAAGCAAATTTTTTTCCTAGCAGCAATTTCCAGAGAAACTGAAGGAGGAGACGTCAGTGTGTCATGTACCACTTGAGCTCTCAGCTTGCTGACCAGGAGCTCATTGCATCTCTTGAGATCTGGGTCAGTTGGAAAGAATGAAAAGACATAGCTCTTAAACCTAAGATCAAGCACAGTTGCCAAAATGTAATGATCCCATTTCAAGATGTTGGTAACTCTTGGATCCTGGCTAATCCAACATAATTAGTGGAAATGCTTTCTTTCATTTCCTCCTTCAATTTCTGTTGCTGCTTTTCAAAAAGTCTAGTTAGGGGAATCACTTGACTCAAGCTGACAGTGTCTGCATTCTCTTCACAAGTGACTACTTTGAGTGGTTTCAGCACCTTGCACACCACAGAAAGTATTCTCCACTGCACTGGACTAAAATACATTCCCCATAAATTCTATTCTTCTTGCAGCTGCTGCATTCTCCTACTTGCTGTTGCAGAATCCCAAAAATGACCCTAAATATTTTGGGACAGACAGCATCTCCTGCATGTCATTGTCATTTTTTAAAAAGTTCTGTACCACCAAGTTGATTGTGTGAGCAAAACAGGGAATGTGATGGAATTCCCCCAGCTGTAATGCTCTAATAATATTGGTGGCGTTATCAGAAATCACATATCCTCAGGAGAGTCCAAGCAGGATTACCCATGTTGCAATGACATCCCTTAGTTTTTCAAACAGGTTGTCAGTTAGTATTACCTCTGACCTGCGCCTTGTCTCATCTCTGATAACCACCTCTCACTCCTGCCTTGAAGACTTCTCCTGTGCTGCTCCCCACTTATGGAATTTCCCACCACGCTCAGCCAGACTTTCCCACAGCCTTCAAATCTTTAGATGCTCGATATCATTATTCACACTAATGCACCCTCACAACTATCCCAATCTCCACTCTGAGCCACACTCGCTCCTCTTGTTTCAGGAGTGCCCTCTTCCCTTTAGAATGTAAGCTCTCTAATGAGCAGGGTCCTCCATACCCTTTGTTTTCATGTCTCCATTCATTTTGTCTGCCTTGTCTGTTCTTGTTTTATGTATGTCCTTGTCTTCCCTACTGTACGGCACTGGGGAGCACTGTGGTGCCTTACAAATCTACGATGATAATAATAATAATATGCCTCTTATTGAAGCACATGATACACAGAGTACCCTGCCTCTGAAAAATGCAACGTTCTTGGGTACATGCTGCTGTCACAATCATATAATCTTTAGTTTGCCCAGTTCCGCTTGTCCACATATCTGTGGTTAAGTGAACAGTGGGTAGAATGGCATTTTGTAGCCCAATAATTAAATTTTTATGAACCTTTTGGTAGAGGTAAGAAATAGCTTTTCTAGTAAAATGGTGTTGTGATGGAATTTGGTAACGGGGACAGAAGACCTCAAGTCACTGTCTAAAACCAGCTGCATTAATAGTGGATATTGGACACAGATTTAATACTAGCATAGCCGCCATGGCGTCTGTGATTCGCTTTGCGACTGGGTGACAGCTTTCATACTTGCTTCCTCTTGCAAAGGATTGTTTAACTAACAGTCAACTATTGTAAACTACTACTAGTCTTCTTCTTGGTCTGCTTCTGGGATGAAGATCCACCCCCAGCAGCAGGAGCAGCAGCAGTGGGCGTAACACTGAAGGTTCTACTGAGGAGTCCTGAATAGGGGAGGAGTCATCTCACCTTAGAAATTTGGATGCAGGACTAACTCTGATCACTTGTGAGGATATTGATGATGAAGGTGTTGGGGGTGTAGATTGCAAGTGCTGGGATCTAGATGAGAGAAGGGACCTAGCTGATTCTGGACTGCTTGTTGTTATTTTTTAGCATAAGTTTCTGATTTTCACAAAAGCTTCCCATGAACTTGCTTCAAATGGCGCAATATGAATGAGGTTCCTAGATGGTTAAGGTCCCTACCTCTACTGCCTCTGGCTTTACAATGCTATAAATGGCTAGACAGCTGTTGTCAGGATTTTGGTAAAAATAATTCCACACATAAGAGGTGGATTTTTTGGTCTTATGCACAGGCTTATCACTGGCAAGAACTGCTGCAGTCTTTGTTTGAAAATGTATGAAAATAATATTGTGATCTATGAGGTGGTCAAAATTCACTGCAAATGACTTGTAATTAGTGTTATTGAGGTTACTAATAATGTAGGGGGGGAGCAAAATTATGTGATTTTATCACTAAAAATAGGAATTTTAGAACAAAAATGGGGATCCAAAACCAAAACCAAAACTAAAACACACATGAGTGGTTTTGCTAAAGCTAAAACCAAAACCAAAACACAAAGTTAATCCAGATCCAAAACCAAAACCAGAAAACGGGGGTCAGTGAACATCTCTAGTTCTAATTTCCTTAAATTCTCAAAATATCCACATATTTTTCTTGAGAGTGATTTGCACAATTCACAATTTCAACTCCAATGATTTTAATTCTAAGTTACAAGCAACATAAACTACAATGCATATATTTGCACTAAACATTTTACTGCTACATATGGACGTTAAATTACAAGTAATTTAGAAGTCCCCAAGAAGATTTATGATCACAAATTTAGTTGATACTTTTATGTAGTTTCTTTTCTTTGCTTTCTCTTACAGCTATTTATGTATTCGATCAGGGAACACTTTTAAAATAAGGTATATAGTATAAATTACATACTAAGCACGCACTATAAGGAAATATTTTACAGGAAATTCTACATATATTAATGTCACTTATGTATTATAATTATGTTTAGTATTTGGAATGTTCTTTTGAATATTCTTTTTCTTTCAACTAGGTTGGCTTATAAAAGATTTAAGAGAATGGTGCATTTAATCTCTTTCCAGCATTGCAATTTTCTCTTTTTCCTCAACTATTTCGACCATATAATTTAGTTTTACGATATTCTAAAACTTTTCTTTTTTTAACCTAACTGCTAGCTGTTCGATCACTGCAATCAATGCCAGGTTACTAAAAATCCCTCGTAATTAACACATAACCTTGTATGAAATCCTCACTAATAGAAAGAGACATTTCTGTTCTTTGCTCTCACAAATTAATGTTGGTTTATGGTACACCCTTGTGAAATACTTTTGATATTTTGATTTATATCCTCAATTATTTTTTACATTTTTGTTTGCAGAGATACTAAATCTAAGTAGTTCTGCACATTTCTTTCTTTCTCTGTTAGTGATGAGATTATTCCACTGGCTAAAGAAAAGACAAAATCCATTTTGGAAGTACAGTTTATACTGGTCTATTAATTAGCATTGTAGTGATATAAGTGTACCACATTAGAATAGTTAATACAATACTTTTAGTGTACTGTAAAAATTTACTTTTTTCCCTTTATACTATTTGAATAGACAAAAAATAATATATTTCCTTTTTTAATATGTGAATAGAGACAAAATAATAAAAATAAGCTATGTTTGTTAATCAACTATAATACAATAGATATAAAAAGTATATGCACCTTTACTGAAATTGCAGGTGTTTGTGATGTAAAGCCAGAAATCAAGAAAAATGATCATGCCAGACCTTTTTCCACCTTTAATATGACATTGCGACCAATAAAAATTCAGATGAAAAACAAAATGGACAATTTTTTCTAGGAAAAAGAAGTGAAAAAAAAAAACCCTACAATACCCTTGTTGCATAATTGTGAACACCCCCAAACTAATACTTTGTGGAAGAACCTTTTGCTTTTACTATAGCGATGATTTTTTAATAAGTCTCTATCAACTTCACATTCTATCCCATTCTTCCCAGCAAAAAAGTTCAAGGTCCATCAAATTATGAGGGGATCTCCTGGGCTCTGACAAGGACATTTCAAGACTTTGATCTTCCTTTTCTGAAGCCATTCCTTGGTTGACTTGGATGTGTGCTTTGATATTATTATGTTGGAAGGTGAAATTCCCCATTCACGGGTTCCGTCTTGTCACCATACCCCATAGTCTAGACACATACAGAATGTGGGATGTTGTTGTCACACACATGGAGTGACCAGTGCCTGTCAGAAATCCCTGCAGCTCCTTTAATGTTGCATTAGGCCTCATAGTAGCTTCCTGATGAGTTTTTTTCTTATCTTCTAATCAATTTTGGAGGGACGTCCTGATATTGGCAATATCCCTGCTGTGACACATTCCCTCCTCCTATTGATCATAGTCTTCAGTGTTCTTTGGTACATGTAGTGCCTTTGAAAATCCCCTGATTGATACCTTTCAACAATGGGATTTTTTACAGACCATGGCTACTATCCCAGTAGAATGCAACCAAGAAAACGGCAAGAAAATCTTAAAACAACTGCCCTTAATTTTAGGTTAATCACAATCACTTTCATTGCTGGCATTTGTATCAAAATTGCATTAGAACATGCTTTTGAAAGTGATTTGGCTTCTCTGAATACAGTTACAGCTCCATGAAAGGGTGTGCACATTTATGGCACCACTGTATTGTAGGCTTTTATATTTCACTTCTTTTTCCTAAAAAATTGTCTGTATATTTTTTACTTGAATTTGTTGCAAGTTCACATGAAAGATGTGAAAAAGGTCTTACCTGATTTATTTAGATTTTAGGCCTTACATCACACACACCTGCAACTTCAATAAGGGTGTGTATACAATTATATCCACTGTATTATAGGTGATTAACAAAAATAACTTATTTGTTACTATTTTGCCTCTATTTACTGTAGGTGCAGCTTCAATTTGTATATGCATGTAAATACGGTATAAATAACACATTTCAGACATTTTCCAGTAGGTAGAAATGTGTTGTTCTTTATATTAAAGAGGCTGGGCAGTGAAATTGAAAGAAAAAGTAGCAGACACCTTTCAAAGCTAAAGATGGTATTGAATGAGAGATTCAAGTTTATATGGATAGGATCCACGGCCATCCATTAAGGTACCACATTCCAAGTACAACTTGCATCCAAACAGCTGTAGTCTCCCAGTTCCTAAATTGTATTCGTTATGATAGGGATAACTATGAACTGTGAATATTAAAAATAAAATGCTGCCTTTGACCAGCTTTCAGACATCGATCAGCCATGATGCAGGTATAGTTCCACTCCTGATCACCATAACAAAGAAATAATTTTTATGATATGCATGTTTTAAATTTCGATTAGTACATTTATATCAGTATTTATTTACTACAGTTATTTTGATTTCTGTTTTAATGATTCTTTGTAATATGATCATATTCATTCTTATATAGTAGTGTGTTCATTTAGAGAAATACATGAACTAAAACAGCCTTAATTATCTTTCAGTAATGTGTGGCTTAGTTTGTAGTCATTATTTTTCATGCACGCTGTTGCCATCTTCTGACATTTGTTTCAATTAAAAAGACCATTCTGATTGACTGCAGATGAAATTCAATGTAGCTCATTATTTGTTGGTTTTAAACAGGGAAATAGTTAATATGCAGCAGCTGATGTCCCTGTTTACAAAACATACTCTAAGCACTTCTATAAGGAAATAAACTAATAAATACTGTATTACATTATTATAATTATACACATCCACAAGAATAATGCCAGGTGAAACGAACAACATTTCCCATATCTCCAGGTAAACACACAGGGTTATGCTTATCATGACTAATTGAGAGCAGTGGTGTGGCGGGCAATATGATAGATTTCCTTAATTGCTCAAGGGTCAGGTAACATTAGATTTATAGTGAAGTGGCAGATAACAAAGGTTATATCGCATAACCTTGATGGTACACTATAAGAATCCAGCTGAGTAGTGAATGGATCTACTGATACTGTACCTGCTAAGATGTACACACCGGAAAAGAGAAAATAGTGTCGGGTGGCATTGAATCCTCTTTATTCAATGTAGCCCTTTGGAGTGGAATTATTATTAGATTAAGTTTGCAATTTAGGAATAATGCATCCCTCAATGTAAGTGATTACTACCTTAGCCACTTCATATTTATGTGTGCTGTACACTATATGGTTAAAGAACTCCTTGGTGCCTTATAACATCAACACAATGTGTAATAGGTAGTGCAGTATACTAATATATATATATCTATATACACACACACACACACACACACACACACACACACACACACACACATATATATAAAACACAGTTACCTCTCCCTTCAATGCAAAATGGTTGCTTTGCTCCTAACTCAGCATTGGGCCGTGTGCATATACTGCATAGTACTAATAATACAATATTAATAATGTAGTGGAAGCATAGTAGTGTTGACAAGCCGTTAATGTTTAGTTTTGCTTCTTACTTCTAAGTGTGGAGCTAATACACTCTTTTTTAGAAAGTTTTATTACAGTTGTACATATAACATATACATTATCTATAACTATATAGGTTTTACTGAAATGAAATATTTCTGCAAACTAGTCTACAATGTGTTCTTCATAAAACATAATAGACATAATAGATAAATCAGTGATATTTTTTATGAAGTTTAAAACATTTACAAAAATGTAAAATCAGTGATACTTTTTATGAAGATTAAAACATTTAAAAAAAAAAGTAAAAGTACTTATATAACCTACACTATAGTGTAGCATCAATATAATAAAGTGGACAATAATCTGGAAATATAACTAAAGGCGAAATATCTTAATAAGTAATTATATATTTATTTTATTGCAAAATGCTGTTTTTTTTATTATATCTCTAGTTTTAGGAATAATTTTGCAAGAAATATGAAATTTTCCAACAAATAATCACATGGAACATATAAATGCAGAAGAATAGTGTTGGATACAGTAACTGATTAACAAATCTGAAGCATCATTTTCATTTAATGAGTAGAAAATTATAACTGTGCAGGCAGGAAAAAGCAATACTTGTCTTTGAAATAAGAGAACATTGATGCTGACCTTTGGAAAACAAGGTATCGCCATTGTATATGTGTACAGTAATTTAGCAAGCTTGAAATTTACTATTATAGTGTTCTCTTAATTTCCATCTTTGGTTTGGTAAATTTAAAGAAGTTTGCTTTCAAACTTTTGAAAAAAACATTGGGATAATGTAATATCAATATTATTTGGACATGATATATTTGATTTGCAAATACATTTGAAAAATAAATTCATATAGACAGTACTTTAAATGCAACTCTCTGACAGTACTATACATTCGGCAACATTAAATTTAAAGCTAAAACAAAAATAAATCAGATTTTATAAATATCAACAGCAATGCATTTCTGGTAATACTTTTACCCTGGTGTACATTTAAATATATGTTTTCTGTTTTTTTTTGTTTTCTCAAAAACTCCATTATAAATTACTTTTCATTTAAAATTCATATTTGTAAATTGAGATTGCTGGTATGGTCTTAATTTTTGTTAAATAGAATCACCGTCTGTATTGCACACACTGTCTAAGAAAAAAGTACAGTGTAGAACATTGTACTTTTTATCAGCCTGCAATAAAAAATATTCCTCTTTTTGGAACTATTTCAAACTTTAGGGATGGGAAAGCTGTAACAGTGTTGCGGATAATTAAAAAATTAAAAACACACAACAAAAATAACAACAACTAATATGCACACAAAATACATTAACAGACATATAAAAAAGGGTTCTTATTCTTATTATTCACATAGTAAAGGATCTGTGACACAGTGATCCGGACTGAAGTAGAGGACAAAAGGCCACGTAAATGTATCTATTTACACAAACTTAAACCTGCATGGTAATAATAATAGTAATACAAATAATAAAATATATTTTAAGAAAATGCACCTGAATTTCACTCAACCTATATTTATTTTTAACTATTCTAGTTATATTATTTGCATCATGTGCAAATGTTCATATGTGGTACAATAGAATGCAGTCCAAACTTAATTTGATGGAAGTTGTGTATGCAATGACCCATGTTGTTCATGGTACATGGACAATTTATTTTAATTAAGGGAAAAAATGCAGTAGAGAATAAAATGTATGGTAATTGTCTAGGACATAACTGATTATTTGCACAGTCAAAATCACACCAACAAAGCAGCTCTTTTGGTGAAACATATTGGTAGTCAGCTATATTATATGATTTGCATGAAAGAGTGATTTACACCTCTACATTACATGAGCATAATGACTTGATATGCTTCAAAATAAGTTACATAAATCTGACACATTCAGTCACTTATGTAGTTGGGATGGGTCATTGTACACTCAAGGACAAAGTCCAATCATATGCACACAACTATATCAGGCACCTCATACAAAGTGATGGTTGACATTAGGATTCATGGTACCATTGCATGAGAATAATAAAACTGTGTGTCAGAGTAATGCAGAAACTATACAGAAGATGTTAAAAAAAGATGGAGATACTTAACATATGTAGTGGCTTTACAATTTAAGAGATTTAAAAATGAAACCAGCAGATCATAAACTTGAACGCATCCCAAGACTTTTGCAGTCTTCAGTATTGTTATGAACTTTCACATAGCCGCTATATTATTACAACATGCTTTTAGTTGGATCCAGTTCATAAGCATGTACTTGTAAAATATAAGTCAAACTTTCCATGAAAGGTACTTTGCTGCTACACATAAGGTATTTCTCAGTATGGTACAAATCGGTGTGGTGGGTAAAATGAGACTACATGATGATAAGATGTTGCTGAGCTCCACTCTAGTGGCCCTAGCAAATTCAGAGGTAATATAAATGTAAGGTAGTATATATATTCACAGCTCATTCCTCCACTATGTATTATTATAATACAAGTATATGTTCTGTAGAGGTGCACACATCCCCCTTTACATGTATGAATTGCTTTATATACAATGTTTAAATTACTGAATTTATGTTGAATTAAGTGAAAAAAGTTATACATATGCAAAAAGGAAAGTGTAAAAATACACATTATTTATCATTAGTTGCTTATGAAAATAGTAGTTTCTTGAAAGCCAAGATATAATGACAACATACTTAGCTAAATTGTGACGGTGGTTGGACAGCAATTCTCAGCATATCCTGTTGCCAAACTTAACTATGCTAGGACTTCAAACTGAACAACAGGAGAGCCACAAGCAGGCGCGGGCTGGGAGAGGCGTGGCCGGGGGCAACACAGGCGGCCGCATCACATGATGTCATCAGATGTGGCCGCGGGGGAAAGCATAGTATTTTGCAGCCGGGGGGCGGCCGGCCGGCCTACCCCCCGGCCCTAATAGCGGCCTGACCAAGCGACCCGGGGGACCGATGCCCCCCTGCCCCCCGGGCTAGCCCGCCCCTGGCCACAAGTTATTAAAGTGGATGGATACTTTCCTCAGCAGTGGTAGAATGTACCTAGGCAAAGATGGTGTCACATGAGTGGCAGTGAGCTTTATGCGATTGGCTCACAATAACTCATGTTATGCCTCTACTGTCAGATAAATCCGACTGCGTCCAATCGTGCCAGCTAATTACATTAATTAATGCGATTAAACCAGGAGCATAAATTCCTTTAAGCCCAAACTACACATTTACTTTTTAGATACATAAAGTAGCATTCTACACCAATAGCTGTTAAAATTTTAACTATTGCCTTTAAAAACACATTGTGTTTGATTTGACATCTAGTCAATGATAATTGTCTTGACATGTATTAAAATTAAAAGTTGACAAAAAAAATTACAACAAACACACCGATATATAAAAAAATAAAATAAAAATAATAACATTTTAATATTTTGATGATATTTGAACCTTTTTGACATGGAAGTAAAAGTTCAATTTAAAATGATTGTCCTTATGAGCCACTTGTTTCTTTAATAAAACATATCACTCTTCATTTATATATATATGTCTACATATATTGAAATATAACAATTTTACGATGAAAAAATATTATCGTAGACACAGATAATATTGAAGTGTTTAATAACGTGAAATGGTCCTAATTTCAAATCTTGCTGTGTAAAAAATGAATCGGAAAACACTATGCTTCATGATTCGTCTATTAAAAAACATTTCTAGGCAAGATTAGAAGATATATATATATATTTCAAGTTTCCACAAAACTATGCTAGAGAAAGATACGTGTAAGTTATATGATTTGGGGCTAATCTTTCAAAATAGTTATCTTCAGATACATATCTTACAATTTAAACTGTACAGAAAAATCCAGTGTTGTTTTGACAACATTTACAGATCAGTTCCTATATTTGTTTTTCGCTTTTTTTTATATAAAACTTAGTTGTAAAATTAAAATCCACAGGATAAAATAAGGAAGATCAAAATATGCCATAGTAGGTCATAGAGCTCAATCTTGAAAGCTGCATCTTTGGTATTTAAAGTTCCGTACAAATTTGATGTAGCTTACAGCGTCTTTTAACATGGTGAACAGGAATTGGTCCAAATCTCTAATTACGAAACACTATTTAATAATTATATTAACAATAAATAATTTAGCACATGAATTATTTTAACTTTTTTTTTTTTATCATGTGGGCTGTATGAATCCATTTATAAATCAACTAAATTGTACCACTTTTTCAGAAAATTATATAATATATATACTTTATATTTATTTAGAAGCTTTGAAATAGTACAGTAAACACTTTGCAACACGGTGTATAAACTACAGAATGTCTTTGATGTTCCATGGGTCTGCGGATAAACATTATTTTTCTTTTTTTTCTATGACCCACAGGTGAAAATAACATGATCACAATCTCTCTTGTAAAGTTTGGGTATTTGGGTAACACTTGATCACACAAAAAAAATAATATAAAACAGTCAAGTTTAAAACAGTGATATTGCATTTATAATGCATGTTCTATCTGTACGATTGGCTTATTGTGGTGAATATAAACATCTAAAGGGCTCAGTGACATTTTGGAGAAAGAAAGATATATAGTGCTGTAAACAGGCACACACTGATAAGTGAGGCAAGGGCAGTCGCCTCTGCAGGTTCTACAGTTCTTCTTCACATTTCAACTCATTTCTCAGGCCTGCTGAGAGCAGAAAGGTCCTTATATTGGCCACGTCTTCAGCAGCAGACTAATAATCCTTCTGTTATACCAAACTAGATGGCCAGGATAATGAAGTTGAACAGTTGATGCTTTTGTTGGTCAACTTGTGCAAATCATGCTGCTTCAGGTAAGTCCTGTAGATTTGACTAACATATCCTTTTCCGTGCTGTGGACAAAAAAAAGATAAAAGATACATTAACATTTACTATTGTTAAAAAACAACAACTACAAAAAAAACGAAATAGAGTATATATAGACTTGTATGACAATGGACATACTGACAAATGCACAGATGTGCAGAAACCCATAGCAAACCAGACTTTATCAATCATTGACTAACTAATTCTAAATTGATACTAGATTGACCAAAGATCAAAGCCAATTGTTGACTGGTTACCATGGTTTGCATGTTTGCTAGTTAATAAAATCAATCTTTTCATTAGTTCCTAATATTACAGTTCAATTTCAAAATGCAACATTATGTATTTGGGCAGTAGACATAATAAATCAAATTCTTTACTACAGTTGAGCTGAATAAATACTGAAGACTTTTAGAAAAAAATCAATAAGGCGCATAGATCTGTTCTTAATGTCTTCATTATATATTATACATGTAATCACCATCTTCAACATTTATTTATATAATTCCAGCAAATTTCGTAGCACTTTACAACTGGGAACAAACACAGTAATAAAACAATACTGGGCAATACATATAGACAAAGAGCCCATCTCACAGGTTTATAATCTACATATATACACATACTCACATACATGCACAATGCACAATGTAGGGAGTGTGGCATTTTTCTGAAGCACCAGCAACTCCTCTCTATTAAAAAGATCTCTGCATTGTCACCAGACACAAGTAAGACATACTTCCCAAATGGCAGAATAGTTCTCTCAAATGTGTACGGTTTAATCAGGAGAGTTAGGAGGCATTGAGGAGTTTCTCATGCAGCGTTAAGCAAGAACCAGTGGAGAGTCAAACAAGGCTCTATTTGATCAAACAGGGAACAGAATGGAGACACTCCACATGAAGAGACAGCGGGCCTGAGTCATTAAGGAGAGCAAAGCAAAAAAAAGTGAGTAACTTTGCACCTTGGCAAAACCATGTTGTATTGGAGGGGGGAGCTAAATTTAAAATGTGGGGACAGATTTATAGTTAAAGTAGAGCATGTCCTAGATCGACTTTACATATCAGTGTAAAAATAAAGTTATCAAGTATTTGTGTGCTACATGAAAAAACAGCCCAGTACATAACTTATGCACAAAATAAACAAATTTGCACCCCTTGCATTGTACCGTGGTTTGCCCAGGATCAAATTTACTCCTTTTATTCATTTATCACATTGCTCTCCTTAATAACTCAGGCCCAGCATTGTTAAAAGCACCAGCAAATGCATTAAATGTTTCAAGAAAGAAACATACTCCTTCAGTTACGAATAAATATATATATATATACATATATATATATATATATATATATATATATATATATATATATATACACATACACACACCACCACACCCACATTAGCAGGCTCACAGGTTGCACGGGCTCAATTTGTATGTTTTTATATATTAGCATATTAGCATATTATTTGGTAGATAGACCAAAAATGTTATTTAGAAAATAAGATTTGTAAGATTTGTTGCTTTGTATATGTGACATATTACACTATGTTGTGTTTTCATTTTGAGTTTTAGTGAGAAATTGAAAGATTTCGGGACTTTCTCTGCAATTATCTACTATATTATATAGTCCACATCCAGCATATAACAGAGGATTGTAATTGTTCAGCATATTAGAGCCCTTATTAGTCCAGAAAATAACACATTTCCAGTCATTCAGTATATTGTACTGTCATGGCCAAAAATTTTGAGAATTAAGTATTGGTTTTCACAAAGTTTGCTGCCTCGGTGGTTTTAGACCTTTTTGACAGATGTTGCTATGGTATACTGAAGTAAAATTACAAGCATTTCATAAGTATCAAATGCTTTAATTGACAATTACATTAAGCTTATGCAAAGAGTCAATATTTGTAGTGTTGACCTTTCTTTTTGAAGACCTCTGCAATTTGCCCTGGTATGTTGTCAATAAATTTCTGGGCTACATACTGACTGATGGCCGCCCATTCTTGCCTAATCAATGCTTGGAGTTTGTCAGAATTTGTTTGTTCCCCCCTCCTCTTGAGGATTGACCACAAGTTCTCGATGGGATTAAGGTCTGGGGAGTTTCCCGGCCATGGACCCAAATTGTCGATGTTTGATCCCCAAGCCACTTAGTTATTATTATTATTGCTATCTTTGACTTATAAAGGTGCCACAAAGGGTCCACAGCGCCGTACATAACATATACAGAAAACAGAACCAAGACACAACATGATACAAAAATATATACAAACACAGGTGACAGGGTAAGGCAAATTAGATTAAATCTGGGACAGATAGTGAAAGTGATGGTAGAAATCAGCAAGAAGAAGGCCAAAGCTTAAGAAAACAGGGAAAACAGGGCTAGCGAAGCAGGCCAAGAGGTACCGAGGTTGAAGGAACAGTAGAAGGAGCACACAAGAATAGAGGGCCCTGCTCATGAGAGCTTGCATCCTAAAGGGAAGGGGGAGACACAAACAGGGTGGTACTAATTGTGGGAGAGAGCCAGGACAAGGAAGTTAGGAGGAGGACTGGCAAGGTGCTCCATCATGCTGGAAAATGTATTGTTCGTCACCAAATTGTTATTGGTTGATTGGAAGAAGTTGCTCTTGAGGATGTTTGGTACCATTCTTTATTCATGGCTGTGTGCTTAGGCAAAATTGCAAGTGAGCCCCCTCCCTTGGATAAGAAGCAAACTCAAACATGAATGGTCTCAGGATGCTTTACTGTTGGCATGACACAAGACTGACGGTAGCACTCAACCTTCCTTGTCTGGAAAAGCGTTTTTCCAGATGCCCCAAACAATCTGAAAGGGGATTCATCAAAGAAAATGACTTTACCCTAGTCCTCAGCAGTCCAATCCCTCTACCTTTTGCAGAATATCTGTCTGTCCCTGATGTTTTTCTTTGCTGACCTTCTTGACACCAGGCCATCCTCCAAAAGTCTTCACCTCACTGTGCGTGCCCTGATCCCGCAGCTGAACCAATTTTAGTAGACGGTCCTGGCGCTTGCTGGACGTTCTTGGGCACCCTGAAACCTTCTTCACAACTATTGAACCTCTCTCCTTGAAGTTCTTGATGATCCAATAAATGGTTGATTTAGGTGAAATCTTACTAGCAGCAATATCCTTGCCTGTGAAGCCCTGTTTGTGCAAAGCAATGATGACAGCATGTGTTTCCTTGCAGGTAGTCATGGTTAACAGATGAGGAACAAAGATTTTAAACACCACTCTCCTTTTAAAGCTTCCAGTCTGTTGTTCTAACTCAACAGGCATAACAGAGTGATCTCCAGCATTGTCCTCATCACCACTCTCAACTGTGTTAACGAGAGAGTGGCCTGATGTCAGCTGGTCCTTATGTGGCAGGGCTGAAATGCAGTGGAAATGTTGCTTGTGGGATGAAGTTCATTGTCATGGCAAAGAGGAATTTTGAAATTAATTGCATTTCATCTGATCACTCTTCATGACATTCTGGAGTATATGCAAATTGCCGTCATAAAAACTGAGGCAGCAGACTTTATCAAAAATAATATTTGTGTCACTCTCAAAACTTTTGGCCGTGACTCTGCAGCCCCAAACTATGGAGTATATTATGCCCTATTTTTCAAACATATTCTAAAAACTATTTTACCAGCATACAGTGAACTTACCCTGATTGTACAGTATTTTTTGTAACAACAGAGCTACTCAGTATATTATAAAGCCCCCCAATGTAATACATGTCATACAGTGACAGAACAAGGCAACAACTTTCCACTATGGTATTGCTGCTCATCATTAGCATTTCAGGCAGATCATCATTTGAGGCAGTTCCTGTATAATATACTACCAACTTGCATTTGCCCTGGATATAAATATAGCTACTTCTCATTTGGTAGCTCCTTTTGGTTTTAAGATTTAATTGAAAAACAAGTAATTTGGTTATTGGCTTAAAAGATTACAGTTTACTAGTACATCCTACTGTTCTCAGCAATTACAGTATTAGCAATTTATAAAAAAATATGTAGTAGCACTGGTTATGGTATTTTTGAATTTTTTTTATAATAAGTTTTTTTTGCAAAGAAAGCAGTATTTGTCTGCAATTTTCCTACGTTAATGGCCATGGCAAAGATTTTGTAAATGTACAAATTAGGTCATCTTTAGTCATGATGCACAAAATTTTGGAGAAGGTCTTTAAATTCCATAGGGGCATATTTATCAAGCTTCTAATCGGCTGCAATTCTAAGTATCTCCTCTATTTATAACTTAGGGATTGCAGCAGATATCAGAGATATCTGCAGTGTACCCACTGTAATCATACGCAACAGCAGACTTGTGCCCGATGGCTTGTGCCCGATGGCTAACGCCATTGAATCCTATGGGGAGAGCATTGTGGTAGAGGGATTTTACGGATCCCTCACCGCATCTTACCTGCTCTCCCCTCCGTTTAATATCGTAAAGGATGCCACTTTGCTATAGTGACCATATAGAAGATAGGATATAGGTACAGGTCTGTGTTCGAAGGAACAGCAGATTATTGTGACTGCTGTTCCTGCAGAACAGTTTTAATAAATGCTCGCAATCTTTCATTCATTATCATTATGAATGATCGTGTCAAAAAATGTGCTAGTTAATATAAATGCCCCTTAGTCCCAAACACTCTAGAGCCCAAAACACCCAGATACCCAGACTGTGTCTATGTGTGTGCGTGTTTCTCACGTGCATGAATACAGTCTGTTTAGAAACTGTTAAAACTATAGCTCATTATTTTTGCCAAGCTTCTATTGCATTTCAGCAATATAGCATTGTATATTATGTGGAAAGAGATAAATCACGGCTGTTTATTTTTTTTTGTTTTCAACATTTATTTTCCTCTAAATAGTTTTATGTATGTGTCGGGAAATCCATTTTGCCTTAAAATGTATGAAATAGATGAAGACTCCATGCTGCCTAAGCCATCAAATTCATGTTGTGACAGGACCAGGGAACTTTCATAGCAATAATCCATTTAAAAATCCTGACTTTAATGTGCAATAATGTCTACGACCACTGCATAGAAACCGCATGGTAACAAATCCCTTAGAAAGCCAAGCATCAAAGAGAGCGGAAAATCTATGTACCCTTCTAACCACAACACAAATTTAATCCTGGCATGGCACATTAGCAAGGATTTCCTTACATGGAAATGAAATGTACGCCCTTGGTGCTAATAATAAATAATAATAAAAAGTATCATACTGGCTGCAGTTTAAAAATATAATCTGTCTGACTAATTATCTATCTATCTATCTATCTATCTATCTATCTATCTATCTATCCATCTATCTATCCATCTATCTATCTTTAAAAAAGCAATATTTAGAATCCCAAAAAGTACTATGACATATTTTAATACACTGGGTTACCCAGCTTGTGAAATTAAATTTTAATACCAAATGTAGATATATAGATATATTTCAGATATAAAATATGATAATCATAAGAAACAAAATACAGATAACTGATTATTTATTTTAACTGCAGTAAAGGGAGGCTTTCTAAAATCTTGATCACTTTTCATTAAAAATGTCCCTGCAATGCCATGCACCTACAAACAGTCATTCAGTTGGTACAAAAGACTGGAAAGATGACAGATCACTGTGCCCGTTTGTTGGTGGTAGGTTTTTTGAAACAGATCAGCTGGCACTTGCGCTGCAGCAAATGGGCACTCCAGATAACACTTGCTACTAATTATTTTTAATAAACCTTCAAGCAGGATTTCACCGCTAGAGAGAACTGATTGACTTTCCATACAGACAAGCAATTATATAGATCATTCTGAGTATGCAAAATGTTTACATTGTATTTGATTAAGACCTTGGACTTACTGCATTATCTGCCTTTGGGATTGTGCACATCTTTTTGCCTAGAGTTTCATCTTTTCCCTCATACAGATAAGCACTTTATAATTTAAAATAAAGTTTATTATTTACTTTTTGTTTCTTAATAATATATTTAAATATTTAAACTATTGGTTGGCTAAGTGGTTAGCACTTATGCCTTACAGCACTGGGGTCATGAGTTCAATTCCTGACCATGGCCTTATCTGTGAGGAGTTTGTATGTTCTCCCCGTTTTTGCGTGGGTTTCCTCCGGGTGCTCCGGTTTCCTCCCACACTCCAAAAACATACTGTTAGGTTAATTGGCTGCTAACAAATTGACCCGTGTCTGTGTGTCTGTCTGTCTGTATGTGTATATGTTAGAGAATTTAGACTGTAAGCCCCAATGGGGCAGGGACTGATGTGAGTGAATTCTCTGTACAGCGCTGCGAAATCAGTGGCGTTATATAAATAAATGATGATGATGGTTTTCTGGGCCCTTAAACCATTCTCTTCTAGAAAATCAAGATTACCATCTAGCTGTAACCATATTCTGAAGATCCACCCCACAATGTTATAAAAGGACCAATCCTTGGAAGACTCAAAATCATGTGAGCTTATCTACACTTTTTAAAAAATCTGCAACAGTGGGCTCAATATACTACACTATTAGCGCTTTCCTGCAAGGCCGGAACAGTGCATCGACGGGGCCTCTGCACATGCAGCGCTCAGAAGTGGATTCCGCTTTGCTCTGAAAAGATTGCTGGGCCCTTACTAAAGTTTTGTTATGGGACCACGCCATGCACTGTTCCTCTCCTGCAGGAGAGCACTAATAGTGTAGCATTGCCCGACTCCTCTCACTTCTGGGGGCCCTGCAGTTGCCACACCTCCTACACCCACGGTAGTTCTGCCACTATTCTCCTGTTTTCTTGGTCCCATTATATGTCGGACAGGGGACTTGGTGGGAAGGCGGAATTGGGCGGGACAGTCGTGTCATTTTGGCACCATCCTACCCACTTCATTAGGGAGCGGGCAGGATGCGAGAGAATTGCCTGCTCTCCCGGGAGTTTCACAAGGATTCTGGGAGCTTCCCGAACATTCTGGGAGAGTTGGCAACTATCATATAGTGTATAAGTATGTGAAGTGCATCATGCGTATTTTATAAGTTGGCAAGTGTATTTTCCCTTTCTTGCTTTTATTAAATTCATGCTTATATTTAGAAGCCCCTTACATAAATCTGTAAAATGTCAAGAATATTATTGGTGAAATATGTTGTTTTATTGGCCTTGACATTTTCAAATTTACAGAAAGTCATAACTGTTAATGGAAATATTTGAAAATAATATGCAGACAGTTTGTAATATCTTAGAAGAATGTGCAAGTAATTAGAGAAAAAAATATGTACTGATTAAAGGGTTCCCACAAGACCTTTATGTGTTGATTTTACTTTTTATAGTGCAATAGAATTGTTTAGCTTTTTACATTTTCATATAACCAAGTAAAGTTTATTTGCTCTAGCTAAAAGCACTTTACTAGAAACCACAATAATACTATTTATTTTTTTTAAATCTTATTCATTACACACATCTAACAGAATAAAAAAGAGGGGTTGGAGGAATTTATCACACATCCACTTTGATCAAATCTTTTATTCTTTGTGACTTACATGGTGATTTGCAAATTGACTAGTCTACTAAAGGCAAAATATGTAAATTTCACTTTTTAACCACCACTTCCCCCTAAAAAAAAATCCTGTTACATCTGACAATCTCAGAAATGTTTCTTCTATATTTTGAATGGGACCCATTTCACATAAAAGTGCATTTGTAGGCGCATTTGAGTAATGTAATACACAATAAACAATAAACACAATACACAATAAAAATAGCCAGCTGTTATACAAAGTGCACTGTGTAAAATAAAATAATAAAGAAATGGTCCGCTTAGGTTTTGTGAGCATTTAAAATAAGCTTTATTTGAAATAATTTTTACTCGCAACTCTATGGAGCGCTCGCAAAAATGAGCGTTATTTCTGTAAAAAAACAAATCAGTACAAGGTGTCTAGCAGCCCTACCTGAGTCACCTCTCAGGATTTGTTTACAATGAAATTCCCCCTATTGTCTGTTTATTTAGTTAGAGAAGCCTCTCCCTTTTAACATGACATCCTCCTGCAAAGGAGTGGAAGCATGGACACTCCATTTCTCTCATGTATAGTATTCAGACCAGTAATACACAATGTTTAATATATATTAATGTACAACAGTGGCTTTACTTGCTCTGTAAGACAATAGGGAAAAGGAATTAATTAATTAATTTATTTATTTTATTATGCAGTCAAAATATGGAGATTTGTAGGGACAAATATTAAAATCCTGGGACTTATGGACAGTTAGCAACTATGTATATAATGCAAATTATAATGTTCTTATATTTATATACTAGTATTAGCCTGCAGAGGTGGCGACTTTTGAAGAACATAACCATGTTCTACACAAAATGCAGTTAAATAGACCAAGCCCCAACCCCTAAAATATCCACGTGACATAAAGCCAAACATTTCAGACTGTAGAAGTAGATTCAAACAGACAGGAAAATCAAGTATATACTTGTAAGTATGCCTGACACATAGCAATGCTTTGGCTTGTTTAGTGATGTGAGTCATTTCCATCCTTATATCCTTATATATTGTTGCATAAAGCTTCTAATACATAAGGTTTCATTGAATGTGCAGCTAAAGAAATAAAACAAGAATCATCTGAGTAATCAATGATAACACTCAATGACAGATGAAGGTCAGGCTATTTCATACATCAATCTTTAAGCCTTAAAATTTCTTATTCAGAAATTGTATTCTTCTGTGCTCAGATAGCTGGAATTGTGCCACCCGTTGCAGACACAATGATATCCCTTAATGTAATATCCCAAAAGAGATTATAATCAAGATGGATTCTGCTTTGTACTTTACTTTTACTAGTACATATCAGATGTTTTAATGTTACAGCAAGAACTTAATGCCCACTTGTAATTTTTATATCCACACATAATTCTAAAATCCAAAGTTATAAAAGAGTTAACATGGCATATAAATAAATGAAGACCTGCATAGGGATAAATGCAATTAAACGCTAGGCTTGTGGTTTATATATGCACTTACTTGCAAGGGGTTAGATTTCCTGGCTTGTATTTAAATTATCCAATAGGTTTGAAGGGGAGTGGATATGCAAGTCTTTATAGTAAGGCAGGAACAGGAAGCCAACCTCTTTGACTCAGGAAAATACCTCCCTCCTGACCCTATAGTCTATGTATGCTCTGCTGTGTTGTAATTTTGTTAACTTTCTTTTTCCTCATTCAGACTATGCACAGTCGGCGGGAAAGCAATGCAGTCAGCAGTTAATACATGGCGCATGAGATTTTCTGGCTACAGGATTCTTTCCCTTTCGATAAATATATCTATTGGGGTCATTTTTACGAATGCCCTGAGTATCATGTTTTGCAAACGTGCCCGTTGAGGCCAGAAGGGGCGTAGCTTCACTTATGCCATAATTTAGTGCCCGGGAATCAGGGCCGGTTGGCCATCCCTTTGTTGATTGGGTATTAGCTTTATAGCTGAACTTACATCCGCTTTAGTTGTCACCATCATTTACAATAAATCTGTACTCTCAGTGTGCCAAAATTTAAACACGTTTCCATGTGTTTATTTCAGGCAAGCTAAGTTAAGATGTAAGAAGGGAATCTGCATGGGGAGTTTATCAGCAGTTTGGTGTTTAATAAAATAGATTATTTGTGTATCATAATAACCAGATTCTTGCTTTCATTAGTCAGATTGATTATCATATTTACCTGATTGGTATAGGGTAGATGCAATCAAATAAACCACTCAGGTGTTTGCTTTAATTTGCTAGTTACAAATTACCGTACCTTTTTCAATGCACCAGTTTTTATAATTGACCCATATTTCAATCCTTGGTATTTTCTTTTACACTAAATTACTGTCATTGTTGTACATATCCCAGAGTCCTGCAAGGCGTGTCTGAAACCATATAATGTTTGGTTAAGCAATGTTATTCTGTTTTAATAATTGTATAATTTGAAGAAGTTTTTAAAAGATTGTGACTTGTTTAACAAAAATAGAAAAGTAAATATATTGTATTAATTTAGATGCCTACAAGTTTCTGTTATTTATGTATCCTTTTCATTTGCACCCAGGTATTTTAATCTAGAGTGTTTTTTTAAAAATTTCCTTAACATCAAAATAATAATATTTAGTTTTAATATATGTAGAATATTTAGCACTACAGAACAACACCAATAATACTATCTTATAAATGGGAGAAATATCAGACTATGGTAAAATAACCCAAGAAAAAATGGAAACCAGTGTTCCTTTTTTGGCAGTTAGTTTCCCCAGTACTAAACAACATTGCCTTGGGTGCACTTGTTAAAACCAACAATATAGTTTTACTTCTATTGAGAGGCTAGTTATATTTCATTAAGTTCACTCTAAAAGATGGGATGGCTCAACTGCTAATTGATGGGATTGCTTTTGGAAAAGTGTATTTTGACAAGTGCTGTCAGATACACTTTACTTAGAGTTTAATGGATTGCATAAAATGTAAGTTGAAACATGCTATTCTGTTAGCACAGTTATACCGCAGGGCTAACTTTAGGCTTTCTAAACCTATTGCTTGTATGAGTTGCTGCTACTCTTTACTAATGAGTCATGAGCAAAGTGAGAAGGAATTAGCATTTATTCTAGACAGATTAAAAATAATATACTGCAGTATAGGTTAACCTACTGTAATAAAATGTCTCCAATCTTGAAATCAGTTATGTTAAAAAAAATGTGATTAAACATTTTCTGAAAAGCCTGTTTAAAATTTACTTAGTTAAGATCAATAAAAAAACAAACTCATAGGGGCAGATTCAAATGACTTCGTTAGTAGCGAGAGTAACGCAGCCTGCACACTGTTAGCGTTAATACGGTAATTTTGAACCCGGATATCCACTCGTGGCTCCCTGAGCCGCGAGCAAAAAAAATCAGCGTTAAAACTAGTGTACTAACGGTAATAATGCGCACTATTACAGTAGTAACAGTAATAGTGCGTGGGCCGTCTTACTCTTGAGAGTAATGCGATCAATTGAATCTGCCCAATAGGGCCTGATTCATAGTGAGACATACGCTCATTTGCACAGTGTATCTTTGCATTTTGTCACGCTGCGCATACTTAAAAAGTGAAAGTATGCAACTGTAGCTAATCAGACGCATGACTTTTTGCCACTTACGACTCTTTACACCTGTAGAGGCCTGAGAGGGAAGGGCCTAGTGGTTAGCACTTCTGCCTCACAGCACTAGGGTCATGAGTTCCATTCCCGACCATGGCCTTATCTGTGTGGAGTTTGTATGTTCTTCCTGTGTTTGCGTGGGTTTCCTCCGGGTGCTCTGGTTTCCTCCCACACTCCAAAAAAAACATATTTGTAGGTTAATTGGCTGCTATCAAAATTGACCCTAGTCTCTCCCTCTCTGTCTGTGTGTGTGTGTATGTTAGGGAATTTAGACTGTAAGCTCCAATGGGGCAGGGACTGATGTGAGTGAGTTCTCTGTACAGCGCTGCGGAATCAGTGGCGCTATATAAAGAAATGGTGATGATGATGATGATGATGATGAAGGGGTGTTCTAATGTAGGCAATGTACAGTAGTGACGTCTTCAAGCAATTGCATACAAATTCCTGCTGGGTTGTGGTTGCAGATATGACAGATTTATTTGCATATTTGCAGGTGGTCAGGGGCAGGTATAAGTAGTGGATGATCATGATGGCAAACACCCAAACTAGAGGATTGCTTGTAAACAGAGATTTATGAATGATTCACAGATGCTTATAGAGGTTTTAGAAGTCGCACAGCCATAGATTAGGATTTGCCAGCATCTTGTAGCTGAGATATAATTTTGTTTGTTTTAAGCATGTCGAGAACTCGTTCCTGTTGTATTAGGTAGGTTATTCAAGGTTAAATGATGTTTCATAGCAATTGTATTCGTACCCTATTCAGTAAAAGGTTGTTGTACATGTTCGCACGTTGGATGTAAGTGTCTGTGGGGTGTGTCTGTTGTCAAGTGGACAAATCTGCTACTCATTCAGACCTGGACAAATCTTCATCTCTGAATACGGAGTACATACGCATGAGTGTGACTTTTTAAGCCGCAAGCTATGCTTATTCTGAATCAGGCCCATAATGTCTGCCCTTTTAAGGTTAAAATATGAATTACACTTAGGTAAAAGGTAACGGTAACACATAAAGCTACCAAATATAATGTGATTAACAAACTAACTTTTATTAGGAGCAATAGGTAAGGTTAATAAATGAGCAATTGCCACAGGCAATAGGTAAGGGTACCAGGCAAATAAATAGTACCCATCACTGTAAGTACTTTGTGTATGTCCTGTTGACAAATAGTTATTTTAGTAAATGTGTTGGTCATTTACACTGCTATATTTTTTGTCTAAGCCTACCAATTAGGAAATGGGTTAGCACATGGTACTTGTTAGCACGTGGTACTTGTTAGCACGTGGTACTTGTTAGCATATGGTACTTGTTAGCACATGGCAGTTGTTAGCACTTGGTCCTTGTTAGCACATGGTCCTTGTGTCACAGCAATTGTGAGGCTATGAGTTTGAGCCTCACGTGAAATACAGCTGGTTCTATATTTCTTTAGGGTGGAGTATTTCGGTTTTATAGCACATCAAAATGTTATGCTCCCATGATAGCAAAATAGGCCATATTTGTCCGATTACAGACTTAGCAGAGGTATTTATTTATGAAAACATATAATTGTTGAAATAATATATTTGAATTGCACTATCATCCGCAAAATACATAAAAATATAAGTAGCACAAAAATATAAAAACAAAAGTATAGAGGCCCAGATTTGCGGAAAAGGCCAAATAGGCTCAGGTCTAGGGCAGCAGGGTTCCAGGGCCAGCACTCTGTCCACTTTGCACATTATTTTTGGTATTCATTTTGTATTCTTTTTTCTTTATTTGTGATATTAACATCCTATTTTGCCACTGTTTGTGCAGGAAAACACATGGCATACAAACCAGTCTTTTCACACTCTTAAAAAATGAAAGAGTTGTAATAAATTTAGGGTGTGGTTAACAATGTGATTGTAAAGAAGACTGAAATGACATTTTTTACTTTTGCCAACATGTGAAGGCCTATTACATACTGCAAACGCACAAATCTGCACACTGGCACTTCCAAAGAGTAGAACTGCAGCAAAATTATGAACTGTGCGTTCACAGGTTCTGTGCTTTGTAAATGATCCCTGTTGAGTCAACAGCAGCTACAGAAAAATGTTTTTGTTTTTTGTACGTTTTATGCTAGATAGGCCTAGTTCCTGAATAAATAAGAAGTATATTGTCTTCACTTAATTTGTGCTGGGTTTCTAATGTGACAATGTGACAATGTATGGTAATTACTACCAGTATTTCTAGAACTGATATATGATATGTAAAAGCATGCCTATTGCTTTTAAAATAAAGTCTAATAGTGATATTTATTTTTACCTGCCACATAGTAGCACGGTTCATTGATTTAAAGAGTTTCTTGCTCTTCTGTGCAGGAGATGTAAGACATTCTGTCTGCTGCTCTTGCTTACTTAATTTTCCAGTCCACTTACAATGGAATGGGAATAGAAAAACGACAAAAGTCTTAGATTATATATTTATTCTGGAAATAACTAGACTTAAAAAAAACACTACTGTGTGGACTTTAAAATGTTATATTATTTGCACTAAGATTACTGTATGAAATCGACAACTAATTCTACAAATTAGACTGTACTGTGTTTCAGGGGATATTCTTGAACATTAGAATAAATATATGTTTGTATATGAATAAAACATAAAATGCTGCGCAATTGATACATATGAACCACACTCATATAATCCCAAGTAAAAGGCCAACTGTTAAAAAAAAAAAATAACACTATAAAAACCAACAAGAAGAAAAACTTTACATTTTTAACTTTCAAAAATAGAAACCAAAATGCCCCAAATAATAGATAATTGCAACATTCAGGGACAAATTTTCTTTTGTCAACATAATGCTGTTCACCAACAAAATGACTCTGTCCTCAAAACATGAAAGTTCAATTGCCTGTGAAATCTATTGGTCACTGGCATCAGCTTGTCCATTTACTCTCCAGTGATCACAGGCTTCACATGAACCAAAACCGTCATCTCTGGACTCTCTATTGACTTACACATATATTCATTGATCTGTTACAGTTTTCTACTTTTCACCTTTAATAATTTCCACCCTTCTTCTTTTTTCTATATATGAATTTCTCTCTATATGTGCTGGCATAGCTCCTGCACTCTGCACACAGCATATCTATAACATGAAATAAACATGAATCCAATAACAATAATAATTGGGTGTCGGTGCAGTGAACGTATTAGTAAGACATAAAGGGTTTATAAATGAGTAAGTTAGAGAAACAATCCATGCAGGTTAATGATAAATTCAATTTCTATTTTCCTGTTTGAAAATAAGGATTTTGATTTTCATTTTAGAGATTAATAAGATTAATGCAAGATTATTGATTTGAACAATGATAAATCCTAACAGGAAGAAAATACTACAAGTTTAAAGGTCTAAAAATATAAAGGTTTGCATTAATTTTAGTTCAGAAAACAGACAAAGATAAAAATATAAGTAATATTTGATATAGCTTATAGTATTGTAAACTGTGACACTCTAGTAGTGATACATAGAAGATTATAAATGGGATAATGCATTCTCTACTGTAAAGGATACGGAAACTACATTATAAAAAACAAGCCATGTTAATATATTTAGCCTTCTATGAATTAGATTCCTTAGATTGTAAGCTCTCACGAGCAGGGCCCTCTTACCTTGTGTCCTCCTCCATTCACTACTTATGGCACCAGCTCACCTGTGTCTTCCAGTCTATCCTCCAGTCTATCAGTTGCTCTGATCCTGTTTTCTGCACCCACACTCCCGGACACAGGCTTAGTTGTGCTAATTTGTTTCCACACCTCTGGTCATCTCAAGGGACTATTTCCCGCTGAGAACTTAATTTCCAGCTGGTTTTGGCTATTCATTTGCTGTGTATCCTAATGTTTTGCCAATTTTGTAGTGCACATTTTTTTTATTTATGTATATAATGTCCTGTTTTTGACTTGCACTGGTTTACTGCATTCTCTTTTATGGTGCCTTATAAATAAATGTTACTGATATTATTATTATTTTTATTATTATTAATAATAATAATAATAATAATAATAATCAATAATAACTGTATAAACAGAGAGTTCAGGTGTTCATTACGATAATGTGTGCCTTATAGGGAATAATGTACCCTTATTTGTGATTTCTAATATAATTAAATTTTTAATGCATTATCCAATATATAATCAATCAATAAAGAAATACCAATATCACTAAACACTAATATCACTAACCTACAAAGCCCTCAAAAACGCTACCCCTGCATACAGCTCAAATCTCATATCAAAATACTCTCCCTTCTGCCCTCTTAGATCTACCTCTGACCTTTGCCTTGTCTCGTCCCTCCCACCTATAAGGCTTCTCCCGTGCTGCTCCCCACTTATGGAATTTCCTACCACGCTCAGACTTTCCCACAGCCTTCGATTCTTTAGACACTTTTTGAAAACTCATCTCTTTGTTAGAGGTGACCTTATCCCCGCTAACACTATTCACACTAATGCATCCTCACAACTGTCCCAATCTCCACTCTGAACCGAATTTGCTTTTCTTGTTTCAGCTGTGCCCTCTTGCACTTAGAATGTAAGCTCTCTAATGAGCAGGGTCCTTCATACCCTTTGTTTTCATGTATGCGCTTGTTTTGTCTACCTTGTATGTCTCTGTGTTATGTATGTACTGTTTTCCCTACTGTGAGGGGCACTGTGGTGCCATACAAATCTATGCTAAGACTAATAACACTGAAAATAACAACATCCCTTCAGTATTAAGTACTTACAGCCACTATTGCACCTCATAAACTATAAGGAATAACATACCAATTAATTCAGATTATAAAATACAATAAATAATCTTGGAATCCATGTGAGCACCTGTAAATTTTAATGGTCTGTAATTAGTAGCATAATTTTTTCCCTTAAAAATGTTGACCACAAGTAATATTTTAATCACTCTCCTGATGTTTCAATTTCGAAAACACATTATGCTATGTTAATCTGAGACATAATAACCATTTGCAGGAGCATTCAGAATTAATGTATATATCCTGCTGCACCATTTTCCTCAGCAGTGTACAACTGATTATTCAAAGTTATGTATATACAATAATATATCATGCAAGCCATTATTGTCAATGTCTGAATGTTGAACATGGTGAGAAGGCTTTTTGTTCCAACTATTAAAATTTCCTAGGTAATGTAAAAGTGACATTTTATACCAGAAATTTTTATTTTAGCATTGTCGATACAGAAAACACTTTGGCAACCTACTCAGAATGAGCTCTCCATAGAGGACCCAATGCTACCTTTTGCAGATGAAAAAAAGAGAAATTTAATCTATCAGGAAAAAACAGCAAACTACAGGTGTCTGTATTGATTTGTATATGCAATGCTGATTCCCTCTTAGTACTGATTGTATGAAATACCGAGCAAATCATAGAAGCCACTCAATCTCTTACCATGGCTATGAATTTACCAAACACTGAATAGGACACTCCACTTTTGGAGTTATAGGAAAAGGTAATGAATTGCACACACACTGATTAAAAATGGCATGTTGAGCAATATTTGTTATGGTGACAGCGCTCATATGATGAATAAAGCTCACAAATTGCTGGAGTTTGTAGAGATACACTATCAATACAAGAACCTATTAGGAATGAACATGCTGTTAGGGAGTACCACCTCTCACCATGAGTAATTGGCAACTCGGTAGCAGCACATTATAATTAGTAGTAGACAATCAGCAATTAGCTTGTATTTGTCTAGTGCAAACCAGACAATGAAACAAAAGTCTGATTGGTTGCTAAGATATAGTGCAAATGTTGCACCTAAATGCAATAGTAGCAAATGAACCCTATAGACATGTAATGCATGTCTATAGGGTTCGTTTGCAATGTATGCAAAGATGATATATATATATATATATATATATATATATATATATATATATATATATATATATATGTATATATATATATATATATATATATATATATATATATAGCTATTGCAGCTGCAAATTATGTTTTGTTTTACATTATACAAACAGCAAAATCTGAATATTGTGTGCCATTTGTTTAAGATATTGATAGCTTGGAGAAAAAAACTCAGTTGTGCTCCGGCACCTTTTTAAAATGGTTTTAGTAACAAGTACCATAAGGGGCTGCCTGTTAGTTTATAAACTGTGATTTTTACTTGAAAGTGATGACAATCCACATAATCACATAATTCCAAGATTTAATAGATATACTTGTACATCATGTCTAATTTATTCAACATTTTCCATAGACTGTCTTGCCTAATATTAAGAAAAATGTGTATGAGTTAATCTCTTTCTATACCAGGAAACAATCCCCCCCCCCTTTTTCCCCTCTTTCCTACTTCTTAGCTTTCCCCTCTGGTGTCCAGTTGGTACCGTCCCTCTGTCTCTTTCTACCTTTCTCTTTCTTCTTTTCATTATTATCATTACATGTTTCTGATTGTTTTACTACGATATAATGCACTCATTTTGGTGGTTTTGCTATCCGTGTTTATGCTTACGTACTCCATTGTTAATACAGCCTCTAATACTTAATAAAGATAAATTACATTAAAAAAATGTTTGCTGTGCTACCTGAAAAAATATTGATGGAATGTCTAACTTTACAAACCTTAAGTATCATGAACGCACTGGTTGCAGTACAATGATAGAGACCTCTCTAGCATTACCATCAACAGAATGATCAGTGAATGGTGTAGCTACCTCTATTGGAGGCAGACTGAGTATACTAAATTACCTGTGTTGTACCCATGGCTTCTATAGATTCCAATTACATGTAATGCAACCACACATCACTGAGTAATGGACATTTTCACAATAAATTTTAGGCTCATTCTCATTTAGAGTATCATTCTCCTAAAAGCTGATTAGCTAAAAGAAATATGTAACAAAGGAAAACATTCCACACCTATATTTAAATATCATCTACATTTTGGAAAATAATCATGTTTTTTTTATCACAACCTTATGTCTCTTTTATCATAAGTCTTCGATATATTAAAAGCATAAATACGACTTTTATGAGTGACTTATTTCTATGATGCTGTTGTCTGAGCAGGGCAGTATATACCAAATTAAAGGTCTTGGTCTGTAGATTTGCAGCCTGTCCCTCATTTCTCACAAAATGTGGATTATTATAACATGTACTTTTTATAGCCCTTGCTTTTGTTCCCCAGCTCAGCAGAATACCACTGCAGTGTCTAATTACATGTGGATAATGGGACATTGTAGCTCATTGTAAATATATACATATTGTTTATTGTATCTTGTTGATATTGCATGGAAGCTGTTAGTCATTGCCCTTAAAGTGAAGCCAGGTGGGTTATGGGTAAGGATCAGATTGCAGGATACAGGTGAGGGGGAAGGCCAATTAGTATCCATTGTTCTCAACATGACTAGTTCAGACATGTAGAATAGAGCCCACCAGGGGAACTTCCGTGGAAGTACAGCTCATCTCCACTTTCCCCTTCAGCCCCCTGATACAGCACCCACCAATGGTTAAGAAGGATAGACCCAGGGGCTTGTCCAGGGAGGAGAAAACACTGTGGAAATTAGACCTTAGATATAAGGAGACAGTCTATGGGAGGGGGGTATTCATTATGGGACTGAAAGCTGCAAGGTGGTTGGTTTTAGAGTTTCCGTTCTCTACCAGTAAAATACATTGGCAGATCCACGGGTCGTCAAGTCCGGACAGCCAGGTGACTGTATCTCCTTAAGCTAGTGAAGTAAGGGACAAATAATGTGGTAACCCTGCCTGGCATTTATTTACTGTGTGTATATAACAGTCTAGTGATTGTTTTTGTTACAATAAATGTATTGCTTTACTTTCTAACTGCATTTGCCTGAGTGACTATACGAACCTTACAAGGTCCTGGGTAGACTTCCCTGGCATAGTAAGGTACCCCTAGGTGGCCAGCCAGTGTAAAGTGGGTAGAATTGGGCCAGAGAACCCAGTATCTTCACACTGTTGTAATCGCTTGCATCTTTTCAGAGTTATTTCGCAAAATGTCTGCCCACCATTTACAACAATGCATTACCATTGTCTTCTGGAAAATGTCACAGTTGGCAATACACCTGTGCACCTTTTGGTTGCTCTGGAAACTGAGACAGATATTGATCTCTCCCTGTGCACCTGCTGGGTGACCTGGAACATGTGACCTGCTAGGTGGTCTGGAAAATGTGACAATTATTTGCAGCCACATATATCAGTGCGTCTTGCAAGGACAATACTATGATGGAAGAAGTTATACATATATCATAGTGTATAAAGAAATTCTTTAGTTCCTTTGATATAGTGATTGAAAATATAGTTATTTATTCATTATACTCCATTGTTAAAAAATCTACATGTAATGTAGTGTATTCAAAAAGATATTGAATTCTGTTAACAAAGTAATTTAGACATTACATTTCAGTTTAATTTAAGGTGGTTACCGCCAGCGGTAGCCTGTGCTGGAGAGCAAGCGGGCTACTGCCCCCCGGGCCAGTCCCATAGTGGGCTACCTTGGGCTGGGTCACTGGGCCATCTGCATTTTTTTCCCATTTAAATGTTCCTAATAGGCTGCTGATTGAGTCCTGCCCCCTGGGCTACAATTTGCCAGCCTTCCCCTGGTTACCATCGGGTTTCTCTAGTTATTATGAATCTTTCTTTTTCCAAAAATGAATAACTGATGTTTTTTGCATTGCATACAGTCACTTGAATTAGATTACAGGTCACTCCATTTGTCCATAACAGCTTAATCATTTTGCTTTAAGGTTCACCAGCAATCAGGTATATTTGTGATTATCATGATAAAAAAGTAACAGCTCACCGCAGGAAAATGCTGTTTACCTCTTGTTACACGTAAACAACATATTTATGGGCAAGTTTACTAAACACAGGTAAAAGTGCAAAGCAAAGTAATAACAGCTATTTTAGCTGTTTGCTGCCATATGCATAATTTTATAAAACATAGGAAACACCAGTAATAAAGTGAATGACTTTTACAGTGAGGTGTCTTTTTTTACAGAAAACATAGAGTAAAATATGTAGCAAACAATGGCCGTATAACAGAGTATATAGTAATCCAGAAGACCAGACAATGTTTAATCATTCACTCGATATATTTAGTAAACAGGCATAAAAATATAAAATATAAGTGGGTAATACTCAATCTACTGGAGATCTGGACATCCACTGATAAAAATAAGAATATGGATGTAACAAAACCATTTACTATTAACTTGGCAGTATTGTTTAGTTGTTGCTCTAATAAACATATGATTTTAAATGGCACTTCATTGCTGTAAGTGCTGTTAGTAGTAGTACACAAGCTAGGATTGTAAAGTGTGTCAATCCATCTATAACTGTACTTTATGAGACATTAACCTCACAGGCATACATTTTAAAACACTAAAGAAACCTGAATAGAAATGTTGGCTTAAAATACATAATACACCTAATTTGCATCAAGGCACATTTCTGTTTAGAAGGAAAAAAAGTGATATCACCTGTAGCAACCAAATCTTTTTTCCCCTAACACAATTAAAAGAGCAGGAGTTATAAGACATACATGTGTGAAACTGATTTCAAGAAATAATGGGTCAACAAAAAGCTATTCTGGTTGTAGAATGTAGTCTGTGCAAAAATTGTTGTCATATAAGCATTACCTGGTGTTTTTTCTCGCAAGCTTCACATACACAGATGTGTCTCCTAGGAACAGGGGAGGGCTGGCAAATTTTAGCCCGGGGAGGGGGGGGGGGGAAGACTCGACTACTTAGTCAGTTCTATTGTAACTCACAATCTACTGGAGTCCAATAGGTCTGTATGGGGTTATATTTTTCCATTGTACAAATTGCCCTCCTGGTATTTCATTCAGTAGTGCAACACATCCAAACCAATTATGTTTGTACTTGACATTACCCATATATACCCAGGCTAGGCCAGGGATTGAAAATTACTGGGTGCCAGATTGCCATGACACCTTGTAAATAAACTAGATTAGGCATTAGGCAGACACATGATAAGCATATAATATAATTCCAACCCCATCAATCACATCTGAGAAGCACAATCCCCCCCCTTCCAAGTGTAATTTATCATAGGCTAAACCAATAATGCAATACAAGACAGTGCCATGGCTGCAACTTCTCCATCACTGACAAACTTACAAACAAGCACAACGACAGTTCCCAGTTCAGGAAATAAAAAACATACATAAGGTAAAATGCCATTACTATTGTAAGCCAGAACTCATGAATTTTGGAAATTTTGTCATAGATTACATAACAATGGTCAAGTGCATGAAATACGTACAAAGGTCCAATCAAGATAGCCAGGGAACAAAATTCTGAACATGGAAAGGAAGCATTGACAAGTCAACTGACAGTTCAAAAATGAAAAATGAACATGATAACAGTACATCTAGAGTTGTAGCCCTTCCTGATAGTGATGAGCATGAGGATGATGTACATTTTAATTGGTTTGGGACTAAAATTTTAAGTTTTCAATTGCCAAATTTCAAACCACCAATCCATTGATTCAAACCATCATGCTGTAAGTATTAGAGAAAAAAAGTAGAGTAGGACATATCCTAGAGCACTCTCCCTAAGCATGCACTTAGCAAAAAGGATAACTTTAGAAATTAGATCTATTAAATTTGATGACTTTGCATAATTTCAGGAATGAATAACTTGTGCAAGAATGAGCTGGCAAATACACGCTTTATATGCAAACACACAACCACCTATAAAAATATAATTTAAAGCACGTGCTTTAGTTTCCCTCGAGATGTCTGATGCTCCCACAAAGATTGTAGATGGCTGGCAGATAGTGGGCAAGTCAGTTCAGAGCAGAGATGCCACCAATCTGAGTGAATTAAAGTGAATTGCAATTTTATATCACAATTTAAAAAAAAAATTTGATGTTAGACTCGAATTTTGAGATTAAATTTGTCAGATTTACGGCAAACTGGAGCTTCCTACCACCAAACCCTTGGGAAAATATGACAAATCATGCAATTTCACAGAAAACAAGCTATTTGTCTAAGTCACAAAATGCAAAGCAAAGTGTTTATTTTCATAAAAAGGGAAATATGCACAATGTAACAGTGAAATAAACCACGTGAACACAATAAGATTGCATTGCCCTAGTTTTTACATTCATATAATCTTATTATTGACAATGGAACTGTAAAACTTATTTTTACACATTTTTTAGGAAAATGAAAAAGCTGAAAATCATTTAAATAAATGGGAATTTGAATTGAATGCCAGTTTAAAAAGGTAGTATTAAATGTGTTCATATTTATGGAAAACGCAGAGAGTATATGACACGGTTTTATAATTAAGTTATTCAATTTCACCCAGTAATCATTTAATTTTCACATTTCTTTCATTGCTGTCATTTTCAAGTAGAATGTGTCTACGTCTACTCCCTCTACTGGAGATTTTGATTCAAAGTAATTTGCAGCTTGCAATACTGTAAGAATAACGAGTGCCTTGGGAGTATTAATCAGTAGATAGATACTAAGTACCATTTTGACAATTTTATTGGCTGGTGTATTTGGTACAAATCATGCCTTTAATAAAGTAATTATCGAATGTGTTGTAGCTATAATTATGACTGGTGCTGGATGAATTACTTGTTTCTTTTGTGTAACGTACATCAGTAGCAGGATACAATTTCATGCAACACAGTCTACATAGCATACCACTCAGTACCTTAAATATACATAATCTTATAAAGCACAATGAGAGGGAGGACATACCACAATCTCACATGCATGTTAAGGGATTTAACGGTATGCAGGTCAAAGGCATCCTAGAGATATGTTGAAAGAGGAGGTCAATATCCTATTAGTTCCAGGGTAAAATGTGACTTAGTGGAAATGTAGGACATAAGGCAATACAATTTTTAAAAGTAGGGCACAGACTAAAGGGAACTGTGATGAAAGATTTGTTGGAGCAGCCTGTTTTCTCAAGTATTAAGCCAATTGCTAATTAGATTGTATTAACTTTTTTGCTACTTTCTGGTGAAGAAATATAAATTATAGACGTGAGCTTGAGATATAACCTGATGGATCAAATCAGTTTAAAAAGATAGTACTTTGGAATCTCACATAGCCCTTTTTTTTAACCAGATTTCCTACAACAGATTTTGGCAGACTCTGACTTATCTTCCTTCATTTTATTGCAACAATGCTGCAGCACTCTGTAAAAGTTAACCCCTGCTGCTGCAGAGAAGCTGAGCATATAGAGGTATACTGTAGATAATGGGGCTCATGCTGAGATGGGTGTATGCCCTTCTGCTTAGTGTAAATATGCAGATTTGTACTTAGTATACTCACTAAAAAAAGTATACGCCTACTCACATATACAATATTTGTCTATTACCTTTTTGAGCTTGGACAGGCAGAACAATGGGAGGGGGCGGCAGGGACCAAGTACTGTAAGTGTGTTTTCGTGTAATTATAAACTAGGTCAGACACACACAGAGGTGGAGGTACACGTGTCAGTAGTTATATCACCTGCAAGTGCCTGAGAGCTGGTGCAAATACACTCAGAAGAGGGTGATGGTCCCCTGCATTAGATAGCGGCTTCTGTTTGTGGACTGACCTCTAAGGCTGATTGTGCTTTCTTTATTGCTTGTGTCTATATTATGTGATTTTGTATGCATATTTTATCATTACATTTTTGCTACTTTCATTGGTTCACAAGAACGGATATTATGTCTGCTGTATTATAGCATTTCAATCAAACCTAATGGTGAATGTGTCTTTTGCTATAAAAAAAATGTTAAAAAAAAGTGCACAAATGGGGCAGTCACAGAACATTCACCATACACAGATGGGTTGAGTTGGTTGCTATGGTATCTGATGTACACCTGGCATAACCTGGAGCATAGGCTACTGGTGCAGAGCTGGGACATCGTGAGATGCATCCGACTGAGCATATACTCTATTTTTACATACATCAGCCCCGATGTGTTTAATTTATGGCTGTAATTTCCAAAAATTACCCTTGAGGAAGAGAAAAACATATATTTTTTTATATGAAAATGGACTTTTAAATTATATTTTCCAGCAAGACAACAGGAAAATAAGTACCATTTCTTGTAAAGAATTTTATTGTCAACCTGGGAATATTAATTTAAATACAATCTGATTGGACTATTTTACTGACTAAGGGGTATATTTACTAAACTGCAGGTTTGAAAAAGTGGAGATGTTGCCTATAGCATCCAATCAGATTCTAGCTGTCATTTTGTAGAATGTACTAAATAAATGAAAGCTAGAATCTGATTGGTTGCAATAGGCAACATTTCCATCTTTTCAAACCCGCAGTTTAGCAACTATACCCCTGAAAGTGACACTAGCTTGCATAGAAATGAAATTAAATGGTATTTATATTCTCTGAAAGCCATGCAAATTATTATGCAGATACACAACTGTTTCAACATATCTGTGTTCCCGCTAAATCAACATAGCAGTCAATCTCCATTGTTTAAGAAAACTACAATATTACAGAGCACATTTACATTTAAAAGCTGTGCCAATTTCTCAGTAGCAATAGAACTGTGCAAATACACTGTACATAATCCAGAACTGCAATTAGAGATAAACTTAGGTTATTATCTGTGGTTTGTTATTGTGGATGACCTTATTTTTGCACTGTCTGTTCATTCTTTGCATGAACAGCACACACACAAAGAGATCATTTTTAAATTTGCAGAAGTCATGAGAGACATTTAACATGTGATTCTAAGTGGACAAGTCTGAAATCAGTGAAAGATGGCATATAAGTCTGGGTCATCAGTCAAGTAAGAAAGTGAATCCCTTTTCTTTCTCTACAGATATAATATAATAAATAACAAAATTCAATTATATGGTTGCTTAGCCATTAAAGATGAAAATAAAAGTACATCAAGTTCAACCTTTCACAGATCTCTTTTCTTCTAATACACAAGATCTTGAATCACCTACTGAAGCCATTACCAATTTGTCTCAAAGGCCAAAACTCTCTGCCTGACTTGAAAATGTCAATCAGATTTCTCCCTAGATCAAGTTTCTAATATATTCTTAATTATACTCTTCCATGTTAGAGAAGTGTATATCTATTTATAGTAAAGGGTCACAGTTTTAATGCAATGATTATTGAGTTTTTTTTTCTTATAGCTGTTTAATGAGTAACACTATTATATTTAGCAAATAATTGGAATAAGCATTTTAAGGGAAGTAAATATTTTATGTATTTTATTATGTGCTATACTTTGCCATGATTTATATTATTTATATTACAATTTGAAGAGAATAGTGTTGGTGATTAATAAGTGTGTTTAAACATACTCTTAAGGAAGACAGGTTCATTACCTAGTTCAGTATGAATATAATGGACCTCAGTTATAGTCGGACGCAAAGTCCGATTAGGCGCAACTCATAATACCCTACCAAGCTGTGGCACACTCCCACTTCTACACTCCTTACACAGACTTTGCGTCCGACTCTAAGTGAGGTCCAATGTGCACAAAAGTTGCTTTTGATTAGGTTCCAGGCACATTTTTCTCTTACTGTTCACAGAGCAGAGCTTTACAGCGCATGTGTAGGGGGATCATACGATATCCCACTGTCACATGGTTTCTGGAGTGAACTGTACATTGCAGGGATGTTTGTGCGCATGCCTAGGATTTCTGGACGGAGCATGCACACATCTACTATCAACACTGATCTGCATCGCTAACCTGGTGGGAAGTGAAGACACAGAGAAAAAAAGTTAAGTTATCAGTTCGCAGGAACAGCAATTTATCGTGACTGCTGTTCCTAAAGAAGAATTTTAATAAATAGTCACAATTATCATGGCGATAAGGAATGAAAAGGATAGTGTTTAAAATGCGGTGTTTGATAAATATGCCCCATAGTCATGATGGAGGAGATGGGTGGAGATGAAATGCATAAAGGTGGGCAGCCATAGACAGAGCTTAATAACGGAAAGAACAGGGTCAAAGCACAACGTAATAATGTGAGGCGGCTGTCACACTGAGACAGGTAGATTGTGCTGTGAAACAGAACCGCTATAGGAAATTAAATTTATACATCCATCATGTACTGACACAATTTTCTCACGGTATCCTGTGAGTCTCATATGTCATTGCTGTTCATGTGCACATCATAGGTGGCTAAGCATAGGCATGATAGGACCACTATACCATGTTATTTCCACTGCAAAAACTGTTGTCTGGACATTCAATTTTTTTTAATTTGAAATTGCATCTTTCTTCCAGCAAAGGATTGTGATAAGTTGAAAGCAGATTGCGTCCTTGGCATATAATGCGCTCATTGACATCTGAGCACTTATTCCAGAATTAGTGCTTTGTGTGCTTGCACAGAAGTAAAAAAAGCATCTTATATGCCAAGAACGCAATTTGTGTTCAACTTAACATACGTAACATAGTAACATAGTAACATAGTAACATAGTTGATGAGGTTGAAAAAAGACACCAGTCCATCAAGTTCAACCTATTTTGGATCTCCTGCGATCCTGCACTTATATTTGAAATTGATCCAGAGTAAGCAACCGCCAATCTGTTTCAATTATGAAAATCCCCCCAGACTCAATATTGCAGTCCTATTTTTACCCTATATCCACGTACTTCGGTAGCAATGGCCTCTCAATGTTTACTGTACTGCATACAAGATGTGGCTGCTTTATAGCCTGAAAGTGATGTATATAATCTTGGTGACCTGAGCCAGCCTCATTTTGTGGGCTGACAACACTACCAACTTCTTCTACGATAGACAAGAAAAGTGCAAAAGACCTGCTAATGTATTATCGTAATCTCAGCACACAAAATAATAATTCTTACATTAAATCACATATATATTGTTTATTTCTGGATCATGAATGGATTATTTATGCAGTGCTACCAGGTAAGACTGTTCATATATCTAGGATGTTCTGGAATAAATTCAAGATTCATTGTTACTTATATCATGTGACACTCACTGGTTCTCACTGCCTGCTTTGCTGTGTGACATTCAGAGGCTCTTATAGAATTGGCTGCAAACTGCGTTTTCAGCATATAATACGCTTTTGTACTTCTGCGTATGGCCACAAAGCACAAGTTAGGATTGCAGCCATATGTAGACTGTCGCATCCCGTCCATGCGGCCGCTTGTGGCCCCTACGATTGAAGAGGAAGAACGGGGAAAGGGGCATGTGCAAGAGTGTTGGAGCAAATGCGAACTGACAGTGATGACCATCAGCTTAGATGCGTCTAGCTCAACATACCCGTGTAAGATGAGTCATTTTGGATGCGATTTCCATCTGCATTTTAGACGGAAACTGCGTTTACCTTTAAATGAGCCTGTTAGAGCAATCTGTCTCGTCTTACAGCATTTATTGTTTGTCCTTATAGTGTAATTTGTTTGTTGCCGCTACAAATAAGCTGCTGTATCAGATACTCGTTCATTCCTTTTTTGCAATTCAAAGACTATTGGCCCACGGTCCTGTTCTAAACATGTGTGTCCAGCATTACTTTTAAACTTCTGTGTATAGATGTGAATTTCCTTTACTCTAAACGCCTTTACTGCTGCTCTTTCATACATTTTTTTTAGAATAAGCAAACGAAATTTGAATATAATTTTCCTGAACGTCTACCAAAAGCAGCTCTTACATCTTTAACTTGATTCTCAAATAGGCACTTCTAAGCCGAGATTATGTTTTAATGATAATATTTTTGTTGAATTTCACTGTCACGGTATGACACAGATTGCTGTTGGGCCACTCTAGTCTGTCAGGACTGGGAACTATAAAAGATATGTTTGATTCCTAATTACTTACCCCTATATTGTTTATTTAATCTGAGAGAGTCATAATAGCACAGTGTGCACACCTTTGTATCATATAAAAAACAAAACAAAACAAACAAAAACACTGGACATGATTATAATATCACTACTTTTCTATCTGATCATGCACACAGCCATATGCCCTGTTCAAACCCCCAATGTGTTTTTACGTCCACCTCTATGAACATCTTTAGAGGATAATGTGCAAAATGGTTTATTTTGCAATTAATAGCTCTACACTGTCTGTAACCATTTGCTATATATTTGTATATAGCACTTGTCTTACCTGAATCTCCCGCCATAGTCGGTGGTCTGGCCCCCTCTGCCACGTCAAAAGCTTAATGTCATCAGGTTTGAACTGAGCAGCATGAATTGCTGTGAGGGACGGCAACTGAGATAGCAGGAGCTGCAGAAAAGATAAGTGCTATATAAACTCTACTAGAGAGTGTATATAACAAATGTACAGATAGGGATAGGGATGATGGACAACCTGATACATCTTAAGGGCTGCATGTGTGGACCTCTGGCCTTAGAAAGGGCTGCACATTACCCTAAGCTCGTTAAGAAAATAACAGTTCCACATCACTTATCTCAAAATTCCTGCACATGCCACTCAGAGCTCCATTTGCTCCAAAATTCCCCCACATGCACTCAGGCCCCCACATGCCTACCATTCACTGAGATTGCCAGTGACCACACACTTATATTCAAATAACCTAAATAGTCACTACTGCAGATGTTAATTTAACTTAATTTTTTTTACTGCCAGCCTCAAAATTAAGTAAGTTTCTAAAACTAAATAAAATGCCTTGTTTATTTTTACAGTTTGTGTTTATTTTTTAAGAAAACTACTAATTCCTGTAAGGATTTAAATAACAGAGACAGATAATAGCAAAAGTCTTGCCTTCAGTTCACAGATGGAGGTAGACCACTTGGTGCAGAATACAGTGACCTCCCTCTTCCTCTAATATGCTGCATGACCCCTCTGCGTTGTGCAGAGGAGGACACGTTATGGGGAAGCCAGCTGTTCCCATTCAATCTTATTCATACTCCCCAACATATCATAACTTCTGACCTCTATGAGGACGGGGAGTGGCAGGGAGAGGGGGGGGGGGGGCAGATGGCCCTGTCCCCCATCCCAACCTGCCCCTGCATTCCAGGAGAGTGGCCAAATATGGACTTATTCCCTACTTAAAGCAGAGAAGAAGTCTGATTGGGAGCATAGAGCTGGAGGCTTTAGGTGGAAACTTGTTGGGCTGTCTGATGCCATCACTGATGTATATGAAAATAACTTACTCCATAAGCACAACTTAATCTCAAATATCTTCAGTTCTGAAAAGACCCTAAAACATTTCCATATGTAAAGATTATTAATAGCCCTCTTTCTATATAAACCATGTTGCTAGACTGCTCATAAATAAACTGGTTCAAAGGAAGGTAACTAAATCATTTTAGCTAGTGCTGCTAGCTTAACAATCACCCAAAGTTTTAACTGATATGAATGAAGCTCTTTAAATATTCTTTGTTCAACAATATAAAAAGCATCACACTAATGGAAAAATGCCAGATTTTTTTTTTAATGTCACTTGTACAAACAGACTTGGAGCTATTGAAAAAGAGTATTGTTGCCAACAGAGCAGAACATGTGAGCTACATGTAGCTCTTCCTTAACATAAAGCTGTGCCTATTGTTTGTCATTTACAAATAAACTGTTTATATATGCCCTTGAGTAAGGTTTCTCAACAGGCTTTATCTTCTTTTGTGCTCGCCAAGTCCTTCGCTTAGACAATATGCACACATTTACACACCTTGGCCTCCAGCAGCTGGAGCTTATAAATGTCTTTTTATTTATTATCCATCAAGAGTGTTTAAGCATACATAGAACCATGTCTTGTGTGTATAGAATGCCGTGTGTCAGAGCAGAACAATTTAATATAAACATCCAGCACAGAGGCATAAGACTTGGAGCCATTTTCATTTGTATATAAACTCATCACCTTACTCTGTATAAGATATGTATATATACACACACACACACACATTTTCCATATTAGATTAAGTAGATAAACGTCTGCTATGAATACAATTGGGGTCAAACTATGTGGGATTGAAAGGAGTGAAAGAGAATAAAAGTAGGGGTAGAAGGGGGGCAAGAATGAAAGTGCAAAAAAAACCCATATTAAATAGGAAGGGATTATGGTACATCTTTACTTGTGAAGAAAGAAACAAAGGGTGTGAAGTACAAAAGCATCCTGTGGGAGGCAAGTGATGAAATCCATCAATGCTTTACAAGAGAGAGCCCAGAGCAGTGTGTACTGATAGACAGAAAGAATGGAATTGTGAGCAGAGTTAAAAAAAAGGTAAAAACATTAAAAACAAAATACATACGCTGAGATAAAGAAATCAATAAAGGGAAGAAGGAATGAGACAGGCAAATGCTGCCATTCTACAAAAACAAGTTAAATTGACTATTTATTGTACTATATTTGACATGTTTCTTAACATCAATCCCAAAATATAGTATCAGTATTGTGTAAACAATGTGGTAGAAAAGTGAACAAACCCAATCCATTAGTTACAGATATGGATCCACAACTAATGCAGTGGCGGATCCAGGGGCGATCGCCCCCCCCCCCCCCCCCCCCCCCCGTCCTCCCCCTCCCCTAGCAGGGGCTTGCTGCCGGCGGCTGCACACTATGTGCAGGTCCGTTCAGCAGTGACAGGCAGGGACAGTGTGCTGCCCGGCCGCTCTGATTGTGTTTTAAACACAATCAGAGCATCCTGGCAGCACACTGTCCCTACCTGTCACTGCTGAACGGACCTGCACATAGTGTGCAGCCGCTGGCAGCCTCAGGTGTCAAAAAGGGGACGGGGCCTAAATCGCCCCCCCTACATCGCCCCGGGTAGAAGTATTCTCTAGATCTGCCCCTGAACTAATGTTACAGTTTGACAAAATGTAGCTCAATAATGCTACTTTAACCAATTCATTTTAAACAAAAAAGGTTTTATATGTTTTAATACACATATAATTATTTAACAAAGTGTATTATAAAGTTTACTTTAAACACACTACAGCGGCTCTACCCTGTGTAGAAGTGTCATAAGAAAACAAGACATATTTTTGGAGTGATATTATAAAAATTGTATAACTATATTAATTATTATTAAAACATATAATAATTATGTTATAGCCAATTCTCTCTCTCTGTCTGACTTACCTGTCTAAGTTTCTCCATGCTTGATGGTTTAATTTCATCCTCCCTTCTATAGTGCATGAAATTCATTCCCCTCCCACTCCAGCTAGTCACATGACCTGGCTCATCTGTCACTCAAAATCCCTCCAATTGCCCGGAATGTAGATTTCACTTTCCAAACAGTGAAAAAGATTACAGCATACTTGCCTACCCTCCCAGAATTTCGCGGAAACACCCAGACCCTGGACAATGGCAATCGAACAGCGGGGGTGGGGCTTAATCATGTCATTATGCTTCCCCCCCCCCTCCCCCCACTACTCAATACCTGGGATTTTTGTATTTTATGGTAGGGGCGGGGCTATAGTGACACAATGACGTCGACATGCCCCCTTCTACCCTTTGTTACATGATCTGAACTCCGATCTCCTGGAGTACAGATTTAAAAAGTAGGCAAATATGGATTACAGAGCATGTGACAGATAAGTAAGACAGTCCATAAATTTGTCTCCTGTCCTAAAAATCTTAATATAGATGTGCTCTGCTGCTAATTGGAGCAGCACTAAAAGGGCATCACCTCCATTGCCCCCCACCTCCTTCTGTACCCATCAAAGAAAAATTTCACCAAAAACTGAAAATTCAACTTTGAGTGGTGTATTATACCCCATTCAAAATTTACTTAATAGGAGTCCAGCTATCACATAGGTCAGTGGTTCCCTTGGCATCTTTCTGACTCCTGCTCACTCCCTCTGGCAGCATGTTGCCAGTAAAATCTGGGTTTACAAGAGCAAGGAGAATGCAGCAGACATCACAGGACTTTCCTCACACCTACAGACCCAGTATAATAAGCAAACAACATCTTGTGCACTGACAGCACACTGCCAACAGGAAAGGAGCAAGTAGCAGAAGGGCAGTAACAGGTGTGTGGAAGATGCCGGGAGACCAGCTGACCTTTATAAAACATCAAACAAGGTGAGTTTTCAGTTTTGTAAGAAATTATCCTTTAAAGTGGAATCAAACACAAAATAAGTATTTAGATATGTGGATATGAGGATAACGCATTGTCTTTCTTGAATGTCAAAAAAGTTTAGTTCAAAAATTGCTAGAGGCCTGCAGCTATGTTCCTGAAGAAGTCTATCCTACATACTGTATCAATGGCTCTAATCAACAAATGAGTAAATTAAAATTTTAGGAGTATTGTGTGTTTACTAATTACTTATTATTTACATAATACACTTAAATAATAAACTGTGAGAGGAAAGTATTTCAGTGATCATTTCATTTTCATGCCATCAGTAGATACAGCACAGAACTCACCACTTTGAAACACATTATCATGGCAACCTCCAGTCAGGAGAAGCTAAGATTCTATAATGTAATTCATATGAATTAATAATAAAACACTCAAGCTTTAGTTTCACTTGTACAAATAGATGTGTCTTGCAAGTTTAATATATCTAATAAATTGGAAGCAAATTGCTTCATTTTACATAATGAGCTTAATTTCCATCCTGGGTGACTGGCAGCCCACTATCCCATGCCTATGGTCTTAGAGGAGTTATAAAGTACTTACTCAGATAGGGGGGCTTGTAAGGCGCTCTGGTGCCGGAGAGCAGGCCGTCCAGCTCCTTCCTCTCCTGTGTACTACCTCCTCCACTCCCGTTTCCCACTCCCGCCAGCCCTTGTAGTGCCTTCTCTTTACCGAAGGTGGAAAAAGATCTCTCCCCTCCTGGAGGCACCTCGGGTGCTTCGAACACTTCAGTGTCCGGAACCGAGTCCATGCCGGGCACGTGAAGGTTGCTGCGGTAATCTGCCGCCTGGCGGCCGTCACCAGATGGTACAAAAGAAGGCATCCAGCAGCGGTCCGAGTGACCCAGGGCCTTGCATTCTTCCGTACAGTTCGAGAACAGATCAGCGCCTACAGAGGGCAAAGCATAGAGTGAGCTTTCATCAATGCAGGCAATGGCATCTACAAATTCTTCATACAGAAGTAGTATTGACCTGCTTATTATTACCGAATCAAATAGCATTCATGATTTGTTTACAATGTCCTATGTGATTCAAAGGGAAAAAGAAGAAAACAGTCTAACAAAATGCATTTGTCATTGTAGGGTCTTGGTGAAAATTAAAATAAACACGGTGTGCCTGATTCATCAAGGAACGTAAATGGCAATTTTGTGCGTACAATCCGAAAAATCAATCTGCGCATACCCAGAACTGGCTCATACACCACAGAATGCAGCCATGTTCTATTCATCTTCAAGCGCTAAGGACACTTACTACTATTTAAGGGAGGTAACAGGGCGCAGAAGGTGCGTTTGGCTGTAGCCAATGTACAGTAAGGGCGTGCCAATCGCAAGCATGTAGCAGCTGCCGATCCAAGCTCTGCGCATCTCAAAAGTACTTGTTTTTCAGGGGTATCTCTTGCTCCAGCTACAGAGCTAGTCTAAGTGCCGCTTACTAATGATGACGGCTGCGCATGCATGCTATAACAGGTGTATGCAATCAGTAGCAACTGTAGTTTATGTACAGTAAATATTAATACCATCCTAAGAAATGTATTTCATGGAACAAGTGTTTTTTAGTGTTTAATGTTTTGTCATTAATTCCTATATTATTACCAGGTGACATTAATTCAATTGTTTTTTGTTTGTGTTCTTTTGAGTATTTACATTCCACATATGTATTGGACGTATCCTGCAGTGTTCTGTGTAGTAGAGTAGAGCAGACCTACACCCGTATTCATCAGCGCACATATCTTTAGATCTGGCCTGGTATGAAGAAAATCAATGTTGTAGACTGCTAAGATGACTAATAGTAAAAATCAATGAATGAATTGGAATGTTTGAGTGTTAAGCACTTATGCTCTATGACTTCTGTATTAATAGACATATTTAAAAAAATCATGACGTGATCACCTGTAATCTTCATTGTAATGTTTTCTTAGTTTCATGAAAGATAATCAGTTATTAGCTTATTTGTTTGGTGTATTAAAGGTCCATTTATCAAAGTCTCCATATATCTCACAGGCCAATGAGTAATGCTATATAGCACAACATCTGAGTATCACAATTAGTCACTGCAGACTAGAACAATATATCATGGAATTTAGAAGAGAGAATCCAGCCCCTGGCCTTTAGGCCGTATTAAAAATATACTGGCCAGTCAGGAGCCTGAGCGCACCAGAAAAGTCAATGATAATCAGCTGATTTATTCATTTATACAGCACAGTGTCCACTTGGGTGACTGGTATTTAATTTGGTGAATTTTGTACGAAGTATCAAAGCCAGGATGTCAGTAATATGCTATGTATAATGAGGAAATTTAACTAAGGTGTGGATATTTGTTTATTTCCAAATCTCAATCATGATTCAGAAAAAAAATAAGATTTAAAATATTTTTTTTATCTGATTGGTCGTGAAAAGTGACCCAGATCTGCTAACTGTAGAAAATCTTATCTGTTATCTACCTATCTATCGAAACTAAAATATATCCAATATCTCTATTTTACTACTCTTAAAGCTTGAAAAGTATGTAGGGCCCTATATGGATTTCTAGCACGTCTCCTGTTATTGTGATTGAGTGAATTCCAGTTGCAAATGACCATGATTAGCTGAATTCAGTGTTCTTGTAAGGTGAGATGTCGATGCTGATACTATTGACAGATCTCTAGATCTCTTTCAGCAAACGCTTGTCCTTACCAGCTTCAGGCAGCTGTTCTCCCCCATGTCCTCTAAACCTATTAAGACTTTTAAGTGACACACGGCATTTCGAACGATTGATTTCAATCTGCCTTTCTAAGTATATGTGAAGTGATTTTAAATACGCTTCTTTCCTATCATATTTTATTCTGTACATTTAAATGCTAGTCTGCTATTATTTTCTTACTACGAATGTTGTAAGCAGCACTGGAAGATATTACAATACACTGTATTTCAAAGAGTAGTAGTGTCTAAATTAAATATGACACCAAGGAATGTGTTTTTCAAATATATAACCTCCGTTTGTCGCTGTTTGCCAGCTGAAAGTACAGCAATGAAACGTTTGGTGTATGAGGCACAAGGCTTCTGATTGATTTGCACAATGATATGCTCTGTGGGGTTGTGTATAAATCGGGATTGTGCAGTAATGCTTGTGTACACAATGCCATATGTATGCTAATGTGCCTCCCCATGCCAACTGTGTACACAGAGCTTTGTATAAATATAATACAAGGCTTGGTACAAGGTAGGAGAACCATGTATACACATCAGGTGTTTTTGAGGTAGAGGTAGTGGGAATTGTTTTGTAAAGATTAGAGGGGAAAGACACATCCCTTTACAATATATTGTAGAGTTTAGATATATTCCATGTGTTCTGTCCTGTACTATAGACTATCTACTAAACACTAACCTGTTTAATCAAACATCAATATATATATATATATATATATATATAGTGTGTCTACGTGAACGAATAACCTCTGTCTTGTTAACAATTGATTTTATGTGGTGGTTATGTATTAAATAATGCCTTCCCATTGATTCAGTTATAATACGTGTTTAATATTCAACAGGCGCCATATCTTATAATTAGATTCAGAATGTTACCTGTCTGTGTCATCTCAGTGCCATAAATGCACTTTGTGAAAATAAAAAAAAAGCAGAATCATCAACAAGTGGTAAAGGGCAGCAAATGGAAGAGCTATTATTACAGATTAATCTCACTTTGTAATGACTTTTATTTTAAATTAAGCAATGTAGCACATAGTAACTCTGCCTTGAATTCTAACCTTCCATTGATAATAAGTATGCAGAAGTCTGGAAATAAATTACTGATCAGTGAGCTGTTGAAGAATGCAGACGTGAACTGCAGCTGGGATTAAAGAATCGTAGAAGGGGCGAGAAGGCGGATACAAGAAACATAAAGCGTTTTATACAGAAACCTACAAGTTCAATCTTTTATACTCCGCAGTGCAAATAAAAACAATGAGAAGAGAAGGCACTCAATAATTGGAAGGATTTTTTTGACGAAACCTTTCTGCTAACTGATGATTGACTATGCTTCACAATTCACAGTTTAGTGTAAATTTAAACGTTTTCTTACAAGAGACGCCGACATGAATTATTAGCAACAGTGAGTTAAAATTGAGATGCAAAGATAATTGGACAGACTAGATAAAAGATATACCTAGTGAGGAAGTCAGACAAGGGGAGAAGAGAGTGAGAATGAGATAAGGAAAAGAGAGAAAGATATGTAACATTATGATTGCCAACTGTCAGGCTTTGTTGGTTTTAAGGGAATGGAAGCAAAGGCCATTAAAATAAATTACAGATTTTAAATCAACTTCTACTGAATAGCACTTTATGCAAGTAGTGACATGTATTCATGAGACATTGTTCCCTCTCCCTGGGAGAAGGGCAAAGGGCTTGAATATACTAGTGAGGAGAGGGTGGGAAAAGTAGTTTGGATTCAGACAGAATGAGAGAGGTGCAAACACCATACATTGGGTCGTTACTGTCTAGATAATAATACGTGCTGCTATTTATCAATCGATAAAATGCTGTGAAACTGTAAGCAATGGAAACGTATAAAGTTTTTTTTTAGGATCACTTTACAGCACTTGTGCAAATTGTGCATAACACATTTAACACAATTTCAATGTGTCTCCAAGTGGGCGTGTCATATGGTTAAAGTGATGGGATTAGATAGAATAAATAAAGGACTAAATTATGTCTTTATATTCACGTAAAGCCCACAAACCTATTCCTGGTATACGGTTCAGTTAATCTATTGATATGATGCACAACTGCGTGAAATAACAAACGTGCTGACATTTCGCCATGCTCATAAAGAAGACGACAAACAATTTTTGAATTTGTTATGAGTTCATTGGCTTTTATTTGCCTTTAATTTATATAGCACACTTTTGTGGACTAAGAAGTTAGAAGTAAATGATATAATCATGTGAAGTCGGTGGAGTATCTTAGCAACTGTTATTTTATAATTAATTCACCCAAATGGTCTTTCTCTCAATGCAATTTCACTTTACTGCCGAAAAGATAAACTAGCCATGTCTATTAGTGATTGCAATAAAATGTGTTTTGGTTTTCTTATTGATAGATGATTGATATTATGTCTTTATGGCCTTGCAAATCATAAACTGTGATTTCACATTATGGAAATAACTTGCGCGAGCCTGTGTGGTGGAGCAGGGCTGATCAGTGGCTGAGTAAAGTCTAAATTATTTCTAAATGAGTTGTCTAACTCAATCATTTCATTACGTTGGAGGTATTTATACTGAAACTATATTCGTCCTCAGCACAGGAGGATAGCTGCAGGCCAGTCCTCGTTTCTCTGAATTCCAGATTCATGCAGACTGTGTTGGTCTCAAAGCATGTCTGATTTAAAATCACAAACCATGGTGCTCAATAGCCCACTGCAATGTTGAACATATTAAACCATAGCTCTAGACCAGTGGCCAGAGAAATTGAGAGACTACAGGTAGACTTAAGTTATAAATTAATGTCCACTCACTAAATGGACCATAAAATTGCCAAGAAGAGCAAATTATCTGACATCAATGATAACACATCATATTTCTACTGACATGCATATTCTATATTCTAACACAAATCACAGCTTCTACAGAAGCTTTAAGTCATTCCCTTCACAAAAACTTAGTAGCAACCGTAGCTGATGTTATAGTTGGCTGCACGCTATAAATAAGGACCCGGCAAGGTTAACATAATTTGTAACCGATTAACACGACTTGTAAACCACCATCAATTGCACCTTTTTGGTTTATAAGAATGACTATAGAAATTTACTTTGAAATTAGGGAAATCAGCAATTGTGGCATTCCCCACCTATTCCACCTAGTAATGTATCATGTGTTAAATAATCACTTATATTACAAATTAACAATTAACCTCCCATAGTGGTCACAAGGTATTATTGTCAGCTAAAAGGTCATATAAAGAGAAGCAACAAATGGATGATAACAGACCCACACTTTCAACTTCTTTAACACCATTTGGTCACATTTTGATTTGATTTTATTTATTTTTCTTAGTAGAAACAACAGATCAATGGGATTATCTACAGACATAGTATACCTTAAAATCTATTAGTAACAAGTTATGGAGGGGTTTTACCTAACAGTGTGGATCTTTGTTTATTTATTTTATTAGTTTACTTATTTCATTTGTTTTATCTCAATAAGGTTAGGAAAAAAATAAAAAAACATTTTTTTTAAATGTCCTCCTTCTCTGATTGGTCATTGAAAATGACACAGATCTGCCTAACTGGAGAAAAACCTTACCTATCATCTGTCTATCTATCTATCTATCTATCTATCTATCTATCTATCTATCTATCTATCTATCTATCTATCTTTTTATCTATCTATCTATCTATCTATCTATCTATCTCTCTATCTATCTATATCTCTATATATATCTCTATCTATCCTCTCTCTCCCACTCCCTCTCTCTATTATTTATATTCTATCATCTGCCTCTCTGTCTAATATCCATCTCTCTAACTTTCTCATTCTCTATTATTTCTCTCTCTCTCTATCCTCTCCCTCTCCCTCCCTATTATTTATCACTCGATTATTTATCACTCTATCTATTTATCTATCTATCCTCTCTCATATCCATCTCTCTCACTTTCTCACTCTATTTTATTTCTCTCTCTCCCTCTCTCTATTATCTATCTATCTATCTATCTATCTATCTATCTATCTATCTATCTATCTATCTATCTATCATCTCACTCCCACTCCCACTCTCTATTATTTCTCTCTCTCTATATATTCTCTCCCTCTCTATTATTTATCTCTATATATCTCTGTCTATCTAACCATCCATCTATCCACTCATCCATCCAACCATCCATCTATCTGTCATACATAGAAGTGAGACTTTTCATTACTGAGAAGTAACAGGTGAATACCACACTTCCTCTAATGACTGACTTTACTGTCACTTTTAAACAAATTTGTCTAATTAGTCAATATTACCTGTTTGGAAGCTATAACATGTGATGAGAAATGTAATTCTGCTGTTTACTACCTTTGTCTCATGGGATTTTACACATGAATAAATAATATCTATATGTAATATTAGTGGGGTGTTAACACCCTCCCTAGTGTATCCTTCCACTTCATTTATCGGCTGATGAGTAAGTATTTTACATTTGCATGCATTCAGCTACATTTTTTGCAGTGTTAATATATAAGTTATTTAATATCCAAGTATTACCTGTAAAATGACTTGTTGCCTATTGCGGCATCTGGGAACCAGGCTTGCATAAGTCTAATTACATTTTTTTTTTAATTAGTCAAAGGCATATATTTTCTGTGTATTGTTGATCTGCATAACAGATGCCAATTAAATATTCTGTGCTTCTTAATTACAAACTATTATGCTGGTAAACTAACCTTTCTCTTACAGCTTCACTGGGTTAACAGCTTTAAAAAAAAACCTGAGAAAAAAATATAACAAAGTACGACCACTGTCTGGCTGCTAAGCCCCATTCAAACGCTTACATTAATAACGTGCTTTATAATAAAATAGGTCGAGACAGATCTCTTTAAGTCAGGACAACAATAAATCAGGGCCCCACATATAGGCAAATAAAGGATTCTCTGTGCTGAATGTAAACTTCTGGCAAGCCTTAGTTAGTGTGCGGGTTCTCAGACATTAAATAGACGCTCTGTTCATTTTAGCATGAAGTCCCACAAGGAGCAGCCACCTCCAGGGATTCTTGGCTTTCCTGAACTCTCATTAGGCCTGCATATTAATGACTTGTAAAAATAGAAGGGGGCCTGCAGTATAGCCTTTTCTATTCAAAAGATTTCCCATCACCGGAGCACACACACAATGCAGCAAACTGCACACAAGGCAAAGGCCAAAACAGAAGCTCTCATATCTTCAGCAACGTCTGCTTCATAAATTCTGCCTAGTGCCTGTTACTAGCCAGGGGTAATAGTGTGTATATCAGCACTCAGAGGAAGAGAAGGCAAGCGTGGGGACAGCTGGAGCGCATTTCTATAGACATTGGCCTCAATTATGGCATGTATTGAAGATCATGGGAGTGGGTCTAGCAAGTCAAAATTATTCAAAACTATTGAATTGTAGCTTAAATGTGAGTTACTAAACAAATTGTATATTCTTCACTAAAGAAACACCCAAAATAGCTATATATATATATATATATATATATATATATATATATATATATACACACACACACAAGCACATACCAGTCGTGAAAATAAAATTAGTAATGTAATAAGAACAGATGAAAATAAATTACAATATCATGCCCTGCTTTCAAAGCATGATGTACTGAAGCGACTGTTGGGCAGGACGTGACATTGTGATGCATTTTCATCTTTTTTCATTATATGTGTAATGTTTTTTTCATGACTGGTGCTGGTCTGTTCTAGTTTTTGGAACAATTGTGGATTTATCTTCTTTATAAAGCTATGTGCAAAGCTATTTTTGAATTTAGTGCACCGTCTTTTATTTGATTATACATATATATATATATATATATATATATATATATATATATATATATAGTAATGCATGTGTGTATGGCTATATACACACATACATAATGCATAGGGGATGTGGTATTAGAACAACCTATTCCAGATATACTTGGTAAAACCGTAGAGCAGGGATAGGCAACCTGATGCACTTCGGAGGTCACATAGGGAGGTCCTCTAACCTTCACAGGGGTCGCACATCCCCCTTGATCTCAGTGATGATTTAATGAAAGAAAGAGACACCTATCTATAATAACGTATCAGCAGGCATTTTATTGTAAGATCGAAAAAAGTGTTACAAGCTGACACAATTAATTCTGACATCAAAGCATGAAGGAGCTGGTGAAGGCCCAGAGGGCTGCCTGTTGCCCATCACTGTGTTGGAGTGTACTGTACATGATACTGTCAAATAATGATTAACTAGTTCAAGATTAGCGGGATAATGTCACACAATCCTGATTTCTGGTATTTCTCATAGCACATATATTTATACGTGTCACATACAGAAAAGGTTAATGCACTATAATATTCATCAAGTGTGTATGTCACAGAGTACTTCCTATGAACTTGGATTGGCATAAAATATACATACAGTATAAAGTATTTGGGGATTGCGGCACATGTTACTACTAAGGGGATAAAGAACCAATTCTTGATTCTTCCTCTTATCAGACTTACCAGAGGATTGACCTCGATTAGTGGCGTCATGATCACTGTCTCCTTGCTCACTGTCTCCGTGCCCACTATCCTTAGAGCTTACTATGTCTGCTTCCTGGAATGCAGAACTGCAAACACAAACAGCACAGTATTAAGGAGTAAGAGCAAATCAAATATTCTTCTGCCATCTTATGGACATAAGGGGAACTGCACTAAATAGTTGTACTTTGTGACACTGATAGAAGTATTATATTTCCCCTCAACAGACTAATACAGAAAATACCACAAACAGCAGGGCAGGTGAGGGCAAAACAATGGCAAACCTGTTGCATTCTAGATATAAATAAACAATAATAATAATAATAATAATAATAATAATAATAATAATAATAATACCTGTCATTTTGCAAGCTACTGCATTCTAACCACATAATTATTTAAGATTCTAGATTTAAATATTTCTGCTGGGTAACAGTGACTGATTAACACATTTTGCAGTGAGAATGTTCCTATTTTTGTAATGAGTTGATGGATCTTTGTTGACAGAATAATAAATTAATGTTACTATCCACAATAATGTCCACTGTACAAAATGACACAAATGAAAGATATAAAGGAGACGCCCAAACACATTCCATACCTGTTTACCCGTCGTGGTCTGTCAACTAGATAACTGAGTTCAGTGCGTTGGTGTTTATTCTACAAAATAAATGAGACACAATTTGACTCTAAATGTCACTTCAAGCAATATAAAACAGCTTGGAGCTACTGTGCTGATTGATTAGAAGTGTATACAGAAATGTCTAGGCCTCCAGCAGTTGGAGCATATAAAATATTGAGAGTGCTTTTGATTCAGTGGGATAGGTTGAAATGGAGAAAATATACAAACATAAAAGGGCAGCCACCTCCCCCTTCCCCAGTCACTGGGAGTGATGGCATTTCTTGAATCCATGAAAGACACATGCACCTAGAACCAAGCTCACAAAATGGGTGGGGTATACAACAGACATACTGTTCAAGTCTCCATATACCAATATCAGTGATTGCAAAGGATAACAGGTTGCCAAATATAAAAGAAAGACTGTTTGCTGACTGTATGCGTGAAGTCTCCATGTAACATGGTTACATTCATTTCATCAAGAAAGGGGTACCACTGATCTACATAAAATTCAAATACATACTTTCAGTTTCTACCTTTCCTGACAACGATACACCACAGTTTTTCAAAAACATACAATATAAATCCAACATATTCCACTGGTAATTGATTTAATATTTTCAATAGATTGTACATGTCCCTTGCAAAAAGATTTCAGACCATATTCAATAAATAAGTTGACAGTTTACTCTGCGAATAGGGATAATTTAAGACATTTATGTGCAGACAAATATCCCCCTAATTTTTCAGTGCCAGCCTGGGCTCATTCACATTCAGGCAATGTGAGCTCCAAGCTGCAACAGTTTTCTAAGGGAATTCTAATGGCAAGTCTATATAGTAAAGTAAAAAATAATATTCAACATCAAAGCTCTGTTTATATACTAACACCGCATGGCTATTAACAATATATTATGACCAACTGTTTCATACTGAATGCATTGATTTAATATAAACAAAAAATACTCTAGGCATTGACAGTGCGTAACTTCCAGAATAAATCAATACAGGATAAACAAAAATGGCAAAGTATAGTATGGGCAAAAAAAATAAAGCAATTGTATATTGTGGATGTCAAAGGGGGGGGGGGGGGGACTAGATAATGTAACAGTACATGGAGATATAGCGGATTTTATCTGGGCAAACGAGCGTGGAAAGGGATTTGCAGATAACAAGGGATCAGTAACATCTGGTTACAAGGGAAAAGTTATTTAAAACGTTAACCTATTAAATGTAGCTTAGTTGGAAATGAATGAGTGCAGCAGCAATGTACGTGACATAAATAGACAAGTGGCATTGGTCTGTCTTACCTCACTGGACAAGATGCTGCCATTGGAAATAATATCTGGCTGTTGGTCGGCATACCCGGTCACTATAGCCCCACAAGGGTTGTGTTCGGTGTCTGTGCTCCTGGATGGACTGCAAGGTTTTAGAAACATTAAGTCAGTTTTGGCAGATTCAGGTGTCAGGCAGACCTGGTAACAGTAATTCTGATTGTGATGGTGAGAGCCGAAACTGCCAGAATCCTCGACTGGCACCTGGGTAGCGCTGGGCACATTAGAGCTTTGCACCAACATGATATCCGACTTACTGAGCTTTTTCTTGCGCGCTCTGCCTTGTCTGCTGCAACAAGAGCAGCAGCACATACAGCAGTCACTGGCCAGGCAGCTGTAGATGTTAAGTTTCTTCTCTTTCTGGCACCTGATAGCCAGAACTATCATGGCCAGGAGGAAGATGAAGGAGACAGAGCCCAGGGCGATGATGAGTATGAGGGTGAGATCTAACGCTGTGTCATTGGAGCGGCTGGGCCGCTGGTCTCCCCCTTGTCTCTCTATGGAGCTGTCCACGATCTGAACTTGAATTAGGGCGGTGGAGGATAATGGTGGTTGTCCATGGTCCCTGACCTCCACCACTAACTCGAATGGTCTGTGAGGATCTCTTTTACTAGTTATCTTACGTGATGTCCTTAGTTCACCTGTTCTCCAGTCCATGCGGAATAAACTCATGTCATTGCCTCTCAGTATACTGTAGGTCAACCGAGCATTTTCACCTTCATCCGAGTCTACAGCCACCACTCGTGTAAACAGGTAGCCAGGTTCTGCCGTCCTGGGCAGGAGCTCCTTGGCTGTCCCGTTCCTGCCTTGGGGGGACACTATGGAAGGCGCGTTGTCATTCTGATCCATGATGACTACGTTGACCGTAGCATTGCTGGACAGAGGTGGGGTGCCCCCATCCTTAGCCTCCACCATGAAGCTGAAGTCCTTGAGCTGCTCATAGTCAAAAGTGCGCAAAGCGTAGAGGTAGCCATTCTCAGAGTTGATGGACACGTATGTAAAGACTGACATGCCCTGGATGTCACACTCCAAGATGTAATATGAAACATGAGCATTTTCTTCCTCGTCCTTGTCTGTGGCGCTCACTGCAGAGATGTAAGCCCCGGGTACATTATTCTCCGTCACATACACATTATACACAGTCTGGGTGAAACGGGGAGAGTTGTCATTGACATCGGCTACCTGCACTTGTATGGACCTGGTGGAGCTAAGCGGCGGGGAGCCACGGTCCCTGGCCAGGACAGTCACTGTATAGGCAGGTACCAGCTCCCGATCCAGGGTTCCGTCTGTCACGATAGTGTAGTAATTCTTATAGGACAACTTGAGTCGGAATGGCACATCCCCCAGGATCTCGCAGTGTATCTGCCCGTTCTCCTCGGAGTCCTTGTCAGTCACGCTGAACAGTGCGACCACCGTGCCCGGAGGGGCGCCCTCACTCACCGCTTCCTTCACCGTGCTGAAGGTGATCTCCGGTGCGTTATCATTTAGGTCCAACACCTTCACTAACACCTTGCAGTGAGCGGGCACCGCATTTGGCCCAAGGTCTTTGGCTTGGATATACACCTGGTACATGCTGCTCTCCTCGTAGTCCAGCTCCCCAGCGATCTCCATGCGACCCGTCCTGGGGTCTATGCTGAAGATCTCCCGGACACGGGGAGAGTTGTGGCTGCTGAATGAGTACACTACCTCCCCGTTTTGACCTTCATCCTGATCGGTGGCATTGAGCTGTATGACCAAGGTGCCAGGGGGCGAGTTCTCCGGCATTGATATTGTGTACACCGGCTGATCAAAGACAGGCACGTTGTCATTAGAGTCCAGCACTTTGATGGTGAGCAGAGCGGTGCCTGTCCTCTTGGGGATGCCCCCATCCATAGCTGTCAGAACATACCTGTGCAGGGCTTGCTGCTCCCTATCCAGCTGCTTCTCCAGCACCAGCTCGGCGAACTTGTTGCCGTCCCCCTGTGTCTGCACGTCCAGGGTGAAGTAGCTGTTGGTGGTCATCTCGTAGGTGTGCAGGGAGTTGTTGCCCACGTCTGAATCATAGGCGCTCTCCAGCGGGAAGCGAGTACCGGGAGTGGCGCTCTCAGAAATCTCCACCTGGATATCAGATTCGGGAAAAGACGGGGGGTTGTCATTAATGTCCAGCACCTCAATCTCCACTCGGAAGAACTCCAGGGGGTTCTCCAGGAAAACCTCCAGGTGAAGAAGGCAGGATGGACTCTGCTTGCAGATAAGCTCCCTGTCTATCTTCTCCTTGACAAACAGGACCCCATTCTCCAGGTTGAGCTCCAAGTAAGGACTCCTAGAGTTGGGGGCAGTCTGAAACCTGCGACTGGAGAGTTTTGTAATGTCCAAGCCCAAATCCTCAGCGATATTCCCCACGAAAGTGCCATGGTCCCTCTCCTCTTGCACCTTGTAGGAGAGCTGGGAAAGCAGACCATCCACAATGCACGCCAGTAAAAATAAAACAATCATTTCCAAAAAAAAAAAAAGAAGCAAAATCACGATGTAAAAATTGTACAAGATAAAAAATAGATCTATTAAGGAAAGTGCACTTGTTTTATTCCTTCCACATAGAGCTCCTCAGCACTGGCTCTCACTACAGCAGATGAAGTGAGGCATCCCCTCATCAGGATTCTTTGCAGTCACCAAGAGATTCAGTACAATCCCCTTTTATTCCACTGTCCTTTGCAAACGATAAATCCCAAGCAAACAGTCCTGGGTTAATGTTTTAAGATAGTCATTTCCCCGTCCAAATCACACAAGGTCTTAGATCCACTGCACATGGTGTTTCTGCTAAAGATGCACAGATTTTAAATTATTGATAAGCATCGAGACTACATTAAAATGCACACAGCTTGGTAATTGTAGTAACACAATGGAAAAAAAAAAAAAGCTTCTGTGACTTTATATGATCTTTCACTTTATTTCCTGTAGTCTCCAAATTCCACAGATTCCATTGTAATTCTTCTTAGTGTTGTGACTTTTATTTTTGTACATTGATATCATGCATGGAGCTTCCCTTGCTCCCAGCTCCTGTGATCTCTGCTGGCAGTGTCTGAGCTCTCAGCTCCCAGCTTATCTGTTTTTGCGCAGCGCACTCCTCCTGCCAACCAATAGGAGGCTGGAAACAGTCAGGGGCGGGTCCTCCCAGGGACGTCACTCAATTAGCAGAGAGGCGTCATATGAAGGAGGGAGAGAGGTAGTGGGAGCGGGGAAAGGGGACACTCTCCAGTCTTCTAAGTCGATATCCGTGGCTTTGCCTCCAGGGTTTGACATTAGGAGCTCGGTGTATAATGAACAGTTGTACAGGAGGATCATTTATAACTGGTGTTTATATATATGTGTGCGCTTTAACTCAAACACAGCTGTTTGACAGCCCCACAACTCTATCAATGTGATGCTGGGAGAGGGTTACCGGCAGCCGTAGGGGTATTTATTTTTATTATTATGGAAAGCAGAACAATTGAAGTTCACAGCCCTCCTTTGACATGAAATGGAGCCGACTGGTGATCTCTCAGCAGAGCAGATACACACACAAGGTGAGAAGGGAGGAGGGGAGGGGGGCTCAGGGGGCTCAGGAGAGGAGCAGGAAGGTTTGTAAGTGCCTTGCATAAAATAAGGCAATAGCAGTGACCTCAGACGCTGTCTGCTGCTTAACACAAGGATGGAGGGAGGAGGGCTGCAATTCAGTAAGGAGGATGAAGTTACTTCTGAGTATCTTCCCTGTCTGGCTGCTGCAGAGGGAGATGTGCAGGGCTGTCATCTCGCAGTGTGTTACACACCCTCTACATTCAGTCTCTATACAACAGAAAGGTTTGGGTTACAGATGAAAGTTAGTGTAAATTCTGTCTCTGAGTCTTCCTCAAATACTGCAAGACTTCAATCTATAATTTGCTGCCTTTAAATCCATAACATCCATTGGTACCTGCAACACATTGCACAGTCCTCTGACATAAAGTCCAACATAATGGTCACACAATTCTGTGTGTGCATGCATGTGGCTAAAGAAGAGGATGTTTGTCTAGTAGTTGGTGACTATATTCTCCATTAAACTGTATTAATGCCAAGCTCAGTTGCTCTTCATTTAGTTTGCTATTCATTTATGCTTTCTTATCAGCAGCATATATTTAAGCATCTATACGAATGAACAATGTAATGTAGATTTGTTTTGCATGTCTGCAACGTTTCTGTGTTGATTTAACCCTTGAGCATCTGTGGAATCAACATGATGGTGTTTGTGTGCTCTTCATGTAGGATGGCACGGGAGAACTAGACACCATGGTGATAATACACAGAGCACATTAAAAGGTGCAACACTTGTTGATATCAGCAGCCTCTGAGGGCATAACATAAATAGTGATTGCCTTAGGGACTGGAACTCAGATGTGTAATAATCTCAGGGAACTCCCAAGTATTGCTACTGACGACAAAACACGTTTTATTCCCAGGGAAAGTTCCTAGCATAAGCTGCTACTGAGGTGAACCCAAGCTGGAGAAGATTCAATGAAATGGAAGTACCTCAATGAAACTGGAGCCTGTGACTAGACGCTGCTTGTCTTTTATAATGTACTTGCTGGCACTAGAAAAAAGGAAACCCTGTAATGCCAGAATGACTAAACCTATACTGGCCTGTTTAATGATTTTAGTTACACAGGAGGGGCATTCATATGGGTACATGAGTATGGCAGCTTAATACTATAATATACAGAACAGCAAAGTAATAATGTATTATATAGAACAGCAAAGTAATAATGTATCATATAGAACAGCAAAGTAATAATGTATAAGTACTCAAGTACAAATGATAGATGTAAATAAACCTCCCTGGTTACATATCATCTCTCAGTTCTTTGTAAATTGAATTATACTGATATTAAACAAATATTGTTGCTTCTTACTTAGTAAACATACCCCTGACATATCAAGGATGATTACTTTATACCTCAAGGACGACCAAGGGTTAACATATTATGTTTATGTAGCAAAAAATACCCACACATCCACCTCCAGGAAAAACAATTATCTATGTGGTGTTCACATCATGCAAGTACTATCTTATATTTAGCATTATGTAAGAATGCATGGCTAATCAAAGACTATTTGTGTTTAGTTGACATTGTAATATTTTTACATCACTCAACTGGCTATGCATTACGTACGTTGTGCACATAATTATATATGTACTATGTATAACAGGCACACTGCAATCTATGCATCACCCGCTGCCTGACTTCAGCATTGTCATAATATGTGCTCAAGGTGTCTCATCTTGATTGCAGGTCGCTAAGACCCTATGTTCTGTGCATGTAATCCATTGCCCTCAGTATGTAAGTGCAGAGTGCTCTCACTGGGGATGGATGAGGAGCAGCACTGCAAGTGCACAATGACTTCATATTATATCAGTGGCACCAGGCAGAGTGAAGGCACTGGGAGGAGGCTGGAAACAGAGTGACTGTCTTCCTCACGCACATGGATCAATGTATTCCTTGTCATCTTGTAACCTAGCAAGCTATGATCTGCTTGCTGGTTTCCTGGTGAGTCACGAGTGGGACTTGTTAGTTTTCTCACTACCGCAGCTTAAAACACATTGGGGTGTTTAAGTCAGGTTAATAAGCAGGCGTCGCTTTTTTTTTTCTTTCTTAAAAAGTCTGTCCTTGGTTTGGCAGAAATGTGTTCCCAGCCCTTATAGAAACGACGTGCTATTTATACATCACAGTGCTGCTTTGTTAAACACACAATAACCCAGTAATAACAGGCAGTGATCCTACCACCCAACTCTAACCCACGTCTAGTTACAATTACATATACCTCATTTTTTATTATGCCAAGCCGATTTTTTCCCAACAGGTAACAGTAGGGAAGCAGAGTACATTATTCTATATTCTTTACACCATGGGGGGAAAAATACTGCTTGTCTGTAAAGCAAATCACTTCATTCACCACTAACTGCAACTATTATTGTGAGAATGTCAATAATATTAACACTGCCAGTATAATCTACAATAGGTAACTAAAAGTTGGGGGGAGCTATTTCTTTTTCCTGGGTTGGTAAATTTGGGGGCGCCCCAGTTGTTGTTGAACTGCAAGTCCCAGCATGCATTCCAATAAATGGTAACGCATTAACTATTTCCAAGAATGTGGGACTTAATGGGACCACATAAGTGCAGTAGCAAAGTAAATGAAGGGTAGTGGTGGCGAGCTATGTATGTGTGTTCAGATTACACACTGACAAGCAAGCAGCGCGGACCAGTTGGATCAATAGGAGCACAACAAGCTCTAGCAGCAGGAGATTTCAGCCGCTTCACGGATAATTCTTTCATTGTAACTCATTATTGGAAGGAAGCCTTGTGACAGATGTCGTTTATTTTGGAAATACTTAAGCGCAGAGGAAGCTGCGATCAGATTTCAGTCGCTGGAAACACAGCAGATAATGGATGTGATTAGCACGGGTACAGGTATTGCCATAGCGAAGTTTCATTAAAAACGACTGTTATTTTATACTCCTAGGGATACTTCTGATAACATTCCGCAGACATAGCGACATTTAAGTAAACAAGATTAAATCAATTTCTTGATATTAAAAAATCCACGCGTTATGAACGCAATATGCTATGAAATCTACCTTCTCCAACTTCTCCCTCTAGTGAATAGCTTATATTGGCTCAGAATTCATACAATAGATTCAATTGATTGTAGATTAGCATTGTATCTCCTGTAGCAGAGATTCAGCCTGAAATTCTCGTACAGCTCTCGCAATTGTGGATTAAAAGCTCCCTCTAGCGCACAAAAGGATGCATTACAACATTTTTTCTTCCGAAGATTTTTTATTCTAGAGATCATTTTTTTCCTGCTGCTTCTCTTCAAGCCTTCCCCTAGGGCTTATGTAAATGCGTTAATCGGTTCAGGTGAGCTTTAACAGCTATAAATCCACCTTTCGTCTTTACTGTAAAATGTATGGGCTGGATAGGAAAATCATAGATTTTATCATGTTGTCAGTAATAATGTATTATTTTATTTGATAAATACACTACTATGTGTTTTTACCTAAATCGCTTTTATGTGCAGTTAAGTATAATAATGTTTGTCTGTCATAGGTGAACAATTTAATTATTGAAATAAGCATTCTGAAAATTGCTTTTACTCCCTCGACATTGGTGTCCATTGTACATGTCTGTAATTAACTCGACAATCGATCGTCGGTTTGATACATTGTTTTAACACAGCAGCTTTCTGGAAATATACTCAAGGCAGTTTAAGCACACATGGCAAATGAGAAAGTCTAATTCACGCTCTAGTGAGAGAGAGCCAATCTAATCTGGAATGCACAATACAGCTTGTAGCAGGAGGCAATGATACTGATGAAGCTCGTTATAGCTACAACATACCTAAGCATCTAGCTGTCCACCCACATGCCAGACGTCCTTCCGATTGACCCACCAAATGCTTGCCCATTGCAAGTATTATGTTAGTATTCTGATGGTGCATCCAAAAATAACAGAGAATTAATAAACAGAGTACGCTATATATTTCACAATGTCAGCACATAACAAATATGTATATATATATATATATATATATATATATATATATATATATATATATATATATATATATATATATATATATATATATGTATGTACACAAACACACACACACATATATATATATATATATATATATATATATATATATATATATATATATATATATATATATACCTTCCAGAACTACTGTACTTTGTTATGATGTTGTATATAAGGATAGTTGATACTAACTGGTAATGAAAATGATACAATATCTTTTACAGCAAATATAGTCCACCTGTCTCAATCTCTTAAAACATATATGGTATGCTGTAAAAACGGTAATGCACTTTACAGTACAATGCTGATCCCTCTGTACCGAACTCCTATGTTCTGTGTTTTAAAAGAAGTTAGCCTAAAATGACCCACCCATGCTGCTTTATATGCTATTATCATTTTTTCTTGAAACTACAAAGGCTGGCAAATGTTCTGTGAATTCATTACCACAAATAAGATAATGCAATTGCTGTTCTTTATGTTCTGTGATAAGAAAGCGGTTTGTTAACCTATCTACGCATGGATAACTGACTGCTTGCAGTGGTTTAAAATGACTTGAAAGCAATCAAACTCTAAATCCTCTTATTATTACACTGTGTGCACAGAGCTTGGAAATAGGGAGTTTTTTTTCTTTAGTTTTTTTTTCTTTTTGCAAGAAATAGGAGGTGAAATAGAGGTTTAGATCTTGCAACAGTTTTTCTTTCCTTGCAGCAAACGCTCAGCCATTCTAACGATCTTGACATGAAGTGTAGCAGCCATGCTGTGTTCACATATCAGGCAAGCAGGGGGCAACGACAACAAACAAAGATATTTCAATTAGAAGCTACCTTCCGGGGCCATACCTACACACCTTATCCTTTAGAAAGCATCATCTCGGCAGGAACGTTTAGCTGTGGAACTTTTAAGAGCAGGGTCATTTCAAATTTCAGCTATGACATATATGTAAGAAAATAAAACATTTGCTATGGTATCTCCTATTCTTGTCCACAGTTTCCCCCTCATACCCATCTGCCATTATTTGTATATACAACGTAATTGCCTTTATATATGTATGTGTATATAAATAAATATATATATATATATATATATATATATATATATATATATATATATGCATATGAGTATGCAGAGTACCTGCCACTGTCTAATATATATATATATATATATATATATATATATATATATATATATATATATATACACATACACACACACACACACACACAAACATGTGTACTTAGCACACCATTTTCCCCCCAAGCCATAAGCTCATCTCCCTTCATAAAAGTGAGGTGATATGCTTCCCCTTTGGAGTGATTTTCTTTCCAATCTTGCTCTTGCTTCTTGCAGTAGTGCTTCTGGTATCAACATATTCTAAATCAGGGGTAATCAGGGTAGTTGGAAATTCGTGACATGGTATCTACCTTTAGTAAATGATCTACCATTCTCTTATTTCAATGCAACAAGAATGAGCCACTGCAACACTAAAACGAAACGCAAAACATGGTATTGGTTAAACTATTGTTTAAACTAGCTACAGCATTATTAAGACAACATTCCCCCATATAGATACAAAATAAATTAACACAATAATAATGGTAATCAACCCTAAATGTTATGTTACATATTCAGAAATATTGTTATTTTATTATGAGTGTAGAAGATATGGTTCTGAGACTTGAGGGCAAGTTTATTGATGAGAAGACTTGTACTGCCTGCTGCCAGCAACCTTTGTATAATCAGGCAAGTAGGTGTGGTCATCATAAATGGGCCACATTTTAAATAGAACCACAGCGGTAAAAGGAAGCTAATACTTATTTAATAAAATACACATCTCACACATTTCGTACACTCATGCATAACAACAAAATGTACCAATATGACCTACAATTACATCAATTAATGTCCTTTTTCTCTGTCTTTTTCTTTTGTTTTCTTTCCTTGTTTACTCTCATTTGGATAATATAGGCATTGTTGTATATTTCTCATTCTCTCCAGATCCTTGAACTATCATTGCCAAATAGTACAGCTATCTAATATATAAATGTCTAGTGGCGTCTGTCTGTGTGTGTGTGGAAAAAATAAAACCGAGCTGCAGCGCCACCTGCTGGGCAGAGTTATACACTGACCTACTAAATTCTTAGTGTGTGTGGAAAAAAAAAATCAGGAAGGGCTGAAATTTGGTATACTAAGATGTTTTTAATTTGTTAATTTAATTTGTTAATTGTTAAAAGTGTTTATAAAGATTTAAAAAATATATATATATATTTCTTGAAGGAGAAGTGACAGTTGGGAGTGGTTGGTGGTTGCCGGGGGTGACAGTGGGGAGTTTTTAACACCTTAAGTAGCTTGATTTGACTAGAATGCATGAGTATCATGCACGGGTTAACTGACCTACTAAATTCTTAGTGTGTGTGGGAAAAAAACCCTCAAAAAGGGCTGAAATTTGGTATACTGACATTATTGACGAGTTGAGGGGTCAAACTCATTTTCGTGAGGTAATTTTACCTCATGAACACACATGTGTACAGTGGCGGATCCAGGGGGGTGCGATCGGGGCAATCGCCCCCCCCCCCTCCTCCCCCCCCTTAGCAGGGGTTTGCTGCCGACGGCTGCACAGTATGTGCAGGTCCGTTTGGCAGTGACAGTGTGCTGCTGTGTTTTAAACACAATCAGAGCAGCCGGGCAGCACACTGTCCCTGCCTGTCACTGCCGAGCGGACCTGCACATACTGTGCAGCCCCCGGCAGCCTCAGAAGTCGGAAAGGGGGCGGGGCCTAAATCACCCCGCCCTAACATCCCCCCGGGGAACAAACATTTTCTAGAATGCATGAGTATTATGCACGGGTTAACTTGTATACAGATATGATTAATTTATCTATATATTTACTATTTTTTAATTTTCCATTTATTAAAATAATTTTTTGTTGTATAATATCTGCTGTGTTTTATATGTTAGTATATAACTGTTATATGTATGTGTTTTTGCTGCATGCTTTTGTAGTTTCATACTTTTATCTTTATGGATATGCCAGTTATTTAATTGGATGTCAGACTAGTTAAAGTTTGTTTCTGCTCACTATCACTCTGCCTTATGAAATAGCTACATTGTTCTTAATCATGTTGATTTTACTACATTGGAATGATCCACATGAGCCTCTGTCCCTATCTGAGTAATCACATGAAGATACTACTTTGTCCTTACTTGGTCTCAATGTTAAAATATCTTGACTGCATGCTGTATTGTCTTTGAGATGTTAATGTCCATGTTTAGTTGTACATTGTAATTCTCCAATTGTTATGTATATAAATATGTAATGATAATTGTACATTGGGCTGCTGAGAGGATTCACGAGCCCGATGCAGCTGCTTCTTGGGACACTCATTGCATCTGTGAAAGCCGGTTCTGCCTGTACAGATTGGGGGGGAGGAGGAGTGTGACAACGCCCACCTGTAGCAAGTTATTAATCCACCCAGTCACTTTCCTGCCTAGAGTCAAGCTTAGATTGGGCTGCGGACAGGCGAATGGAATTGGAGCCCCAAAGTAGAACCATAACTGCAGAGCCCCTATAGGATGCCTGAGTCTTAGTACTTTGTACCACCCAACCCCCTTTTGCAATAGGTATGCTGGCACTAGCAGTTCTACAAGCAGCAGTATACTCAAGCAGTTTAGGCATTCCAGGGTTTGTGAGGACCTGTAGTGCACCAGTTTGTATCTAATTTTTAATAGATATTACACCAACACCCGTCGCACAGGGTGTTTTCTTCTATGGGGGTGTCCAATTCCCCTATAGCTGAGTGACATTATGAAAGGGGGACCCCATGCTGTGGGTTTCTCTATTACACTGCCACCAGTCCAGCTTGTCATAGCTAAGTGTTGGTAGTGGCTTTTCATGGGGGGTGGGGGGAGGGGACTGGTGATTTTTTAATTCTTTGTTTACCTTTTTTATACACTGCAAAGGTCTTTGCACCAGCCATCAGGCACCAACCAAATATATGGTTGCTGATGGGAGTATCTGCATGCCCTAGCGGGTCAGCATCAACCGCAATTATGCGAACACACCCTTACTGTATACTCGCTTGTGTTTAGCTACCCCTTTCCTTTCCTTTTCCACTTCTCCAGTCGTAAGGAGGCCCAAATGCTACAAACCCTGGTTACAGACGTATGAGCATTCTATTGTTTGTGGGCATGACCTAATGAGCAGACCTAATTAGTTTTAGTGTATTTTACTTGAATCAAATGGGCATAGGACCAAAACAGCACCAGTGCCAATGTGTGTTAATGAAATATGCAGTATTACAATGTAAGTGACATATTTCAATAAAATTTGGGTCTTTTTGCAGTCAAAGTGTATATAAGTATATTCAACTAGCCAGCAGTATTGGGCCTGATGCAGAGTTGGACACATTTTGCATAAAATAAGAAAAGCAGATGTAAAGTGCGTCTGGAAATTCAGTTAAAAAAAAATTAAAAATGCAATTCCATCAAGTAGGACATATCTCATGTGTCCTGGTCTACAATGGTCTTCTATGTGTCCATCTCTCTATATGAGGCCAGAGCAAGATATTACTGAGTGAAGATTCAGAGCATGGCAGGGGTGGATCTAGACATTTGTCCTACCCGGGGCGATTTCAGGGGGAACCATTTAGGCCTCGCCCCCTTCCTGATTTCTAAGGCTGCCGGCGGCTGCACAGTATGTGCAGGTCCGCTCGGCAGTGGCAGTGTGCTGCCCCGCTGCTCTGATTGCCCTGGATCCGCCACTGAAGCACGGCCTATGCCGCAAGGTGTATGCCATACATCTTAGTATAGCTCATTTACAAGTACACACCCTTACTGTACTTACCTTACCCCTACAGCCCATTCCCTCCCTTCTCAAAATGTAAGGAGTCGCAAGGGAGTCGCAAGTGTAAGATGCTATTTATCCCTATTGGATTATTTTAGGATTGCTAAAGGATGGAAGACAATAAGAAATCTATGAATTTAGCTGTACAATAAATATAGAAACGAGAATTTATGCAATTGTTTATTTCTAACAAAGGTTTTTTTTCAATCTGTGTCTGTGTCTTTATTTACTATTATGTTTGTGGAATTATATGTTCTAATGGGCCTTGGCTGACATGGTATGCCTGTGCTTGTAGTATCACAAATAGCAGCATGCTATGGCAGGCACTGACAGCCATGGACAGACGTCAGCATGCCCAAGCTGGGGCTTGCTGTACAATATTGTTCCACAAACTATAGAAATGATTTTCCAACTTTTGCAAATATCCCTGAACACGGGCAGGGGGCATCTGTCCCCCAGGCTGGTCTCATAGTGGGCTACCTGGGGCTGAGCCACAGGGCCACCTGCATTTTTTTTCCTTTAAAATTTTTTCAGGAGGCTGCTGAATAATGTCTTGCTCCCAGGGTTACAATTTACTAGCCCTCCCCCTTCCCTGACCCGCACTTCTCCTGGGGTGTTGGAAAGTGCTCCAGTTCTATTCAGCATGGGGCTGTTTTATCCCAAGGGAAGGAAGCACAATTTGTTTCCCCTGGGGGAATTTAGTCCTGTGCTCCCAGACACCTTATACCAGGGGGATCCCATGCCGTGTGTCTCTCTGATATAACGTGACCAGCCCAGCCTGGCATAGTCTGGTGCTGGTTGCCGCTTTCCCTCTCCCTTTGTCCGACGCTATTAACAGAAACCAGGACATAAATATTAATGAAGGAAATATTCCACGTTAACGTCATATTTAAAGTCTGCAGGTACAGCGCTTGTTGTCTGAGCCCCTGTGTATGCCCCTGAGAAGAGAAAGAGATACACCACTACTGATGTCAAATGGAAGAAGTGCTCAACTGAATAAAGAGTAGCAAAGGCCTCTGCAATGGCCCCACCTCCACCATCATCAAATTGGATTAAACCTCTCCCGTCCAATTACAGGGACATATATGGCATATATATAATGTAACACGCATCGACCTCCAGACCTAATGTGGTGAAACATACGTTAGAAGCAACTGTTTAATATCTCCTTTATCTGCAGGAATCCCCTTATATTTAACTGGTGTGTGTTGTGGCTTTATCTAAAGGATCTGGGGAGTGATTGCAACCAATGTCTAGCTGTACCACTCCTTCCCTAACACCAGAGTAGTGACACTATCATTTAACAAACATTAGTATTGCTACTATATATTCACGGTGTGATATATAGCACTGCATTGATTCTGAATGATTTTATACCAGGATGACTAATCCTCATCCTAATAAGTAAGGCTAAATATATGTCCCTGTTTGCCAACCATTCATACAGAAACACTAGCTCTCTAGCATGAATACAGCCAAAGATACAGAGCCATCAATAACACTTGCAAACAGCTGCCTGAGCTTGTTAGTTTTCATCAGTGCAAAATATGGATCAATGACTTCTGATGTGTAGGGCTTGGAAGTATCAAAACAATACATCTATTAGGGTTATTGTGAGATGGGGGCCAACAATTAGTTTTAGTTGCCCTTGCAATGACCTTTGTGCCCAACTGTTCTGTTTTATTCACTTAAGCATATAGATATTATTTTTAAAAGTGGAAAGTGCAATTAAATAAGGGCCTTTCATTATATCTAAAAATAACTGCAATTAATATCAATAGTGGTTAACCATGGTTATCCAGTGTGGTCCACCAGAGGGGGGTTCAGTCCTAATAGGCGGAGACCATGCTCAGGCTTGATGTACAAATCTTCTCTCTCACTCTATGTATCCCTCTTTAGATGATTTAGAGCTTAGAGTACAAAGATCCTAATGTACATAGGACCACTTTGATATGATTGGAAATAGGACAAGATTCACAGGTTATAAAGTAAAGTGTTTTAAGTTCCCTCAAGAGTAGAACATGACAAAAGAAATCATTGTTTGCATTTACACAGCTATAAATTATATTATGTGATGCTTCCTTCATTTTTATCATTTAAGGAACGCACAAATAATCCTCAGCAGATCTGTGAACACTGAGAATAGATTTAAATCTTGAGCTAGGAATGCAGTTAGGATTTAAGCTTAGGCTAAGGCTGGGTACACACTATGCAAAATATCTCCCGATGCCATATCCTGAACAATTTTTATTCATATATAAGGGGTTAAAATAAAAACCTTTAAACATTTGCAGATCATAAGTTTATAGTATTTCTGTAAGTTAAATTTGTGACTCTGCATCTCTGAAGGAGTATCAGTGTGCATCGTTGACCTAAATGTACATGTAATAACATGCCCCTGTGTATGTCTCCAAAAACAGGGACATTTGCACCTGAAAATTATCAGGAAAAGCCATAAACATGAAAAGCGCATTTCCATGCATATGTTTGATCAGACACATCTCATAATGGGCCTGATTCATTATCCAACGTAAATGGCGATTTTGTGTGTATCATCCGCAAAATCCTTCTGCATATGCTCAGAACCAGCTCGAACACCAGAGAGCGCAGTCAGTTCAATTAATTTTTGAGTGCAAGGGGCGCCTACTATAGGCTATGATTTCAGGGAGGGAACAGTGCGGGGAAGGGGCGTTTGCCCATAGTCAATGTACAGTAAGGGTGTGCCAATTGCGAGTGCGCGCAGCTGCGTCTAATCCAAGCTCTGGGCCTCTCAAAAGTACTTGTTTTTCACGGTTAATCTAAGTGCCGCTTACTAATGATGATGGCTGTTTTTAGATGCTAGAATAGGTGCATGCAATCCTCACATTTAATTTATGTACAGTACACATTTATAACATCCAAACAAATGTATTTCATAGAAAAAAACATTTTTTTTTCTCCTATTTTTAATGTTCTGACATTAATGCCTATATTATTATCAGGTGACATTAATTCAGTATTTTTTTCTTTCTATGAATTCTTTTGCGAACTTATAATCCACATAGGTATTGGACGTATCCTACAGTGTCCTCTGAAGTAGAGCAGAGCAGACTGAGCGCCAAATTCATCAGCTCAGGTATCATCAGATCCGTTCCTTGTTGAATTCGGGCATGCACAGACCCGAATAACATGTATTCTGAAACAAATGCACATTGCGCTCTGTATGTGTGCCTTGATGAATTAGGCCCAATGTGTCCAGCTCTACAACACTATCATACGTGCCAAGAGCATCAAGTGTAGCATAGAGATGTGGCTTGACAGAGTAAATGCACAAGTCACATTACACTATTTGTATATGATGTAATAAAGTAAGAATATAATAGTGTCGTGACATTGTTATTAGTTCATGTGAAGGCTGCATTCACCATATAAAATATAATTAAATACATACATTTATATACTGTTGAACTCCAGTCCAAATGAGAATATCAATAAAGTAATGTGAATAGATGTCTGCATCTTTGTGTAATGTAACAGCCACACTAATGAATTATGTACTGTCAGCTGGAGAGGTGAATCTACAACATCCAATCAGAAGCACCTAGATAGTACTACCGATCATCATCAAACATCCAATCAGAAGCAGCTAGATAGTCCTACCGATCATCATCAAACATCCAATCAGAAGCAGCTAGATAGTACTACCGATCATCATCAAACATCCAATCAGAAGCAGCTAGATAGTACTACCGATCATCATCAAACATCCAATCAGAAGCAGCTAGATAGTACTACCGATCATCATCAAACATCCAATCAGAAGCAGCTAGATAGTACTACCGATCATCATCAAACATCCAATCAGAAGCAGCTAGATAGTCCTACCGATCATCATCAAACATCCAATCAGAAGCAGCTAGATAGTACTACCGATCATCATCAAACATCCAATCAGAAGCAGCTAGATAGTACTACCGATGATCATCAAACATCCAATCAGAAGCAGCTAGATAGTACTACCGATCATCATCAAACATCCAATCAGAAGCAGCTAGATAGTCCTACCGATCATCATCAAACATCCAATCAGAAGCAGCTAGATAGTACTACCGATGATCATCAAACATCCAATCAGAAGCAGCTAGATAGTACTACCGATCATCATCAAACATCCAATCAGAAGCAGCTAGATAGTACTACCGATCATCATCAAACATCCAATCAGAAGCAGCTAGATAGTACTACCGATCATCATCAAACATCCAATCAGAAGCAGCTAGATAGTACTACCGATCATCATCAAACATCCAATCAGAAGCAGCTAGATAGTACTACCGATCATCATCATTGCATTGCATTGCACCCGTCCTCCAGCACCCACAACAGATACGCATCCTGGCAGGTGTAAATGTGTCTGCATACAGGTCTACCAAACTCACAATAACATGAACATACACTTTCTTTAATCGGCCTAAGCTCATCCTCCCCTTCCCTCCTCCATTCCACCCATCCAATCATAAGATGGGGCCAAATCTGCATATGGATGTAATTTTTGGTGCACGTGTGCAATACGGAAATGCTTATTTTACACAAAAAAGCAGTAACTCCTGTTTTGAACACTGTATAATCTCTTTTTTTGACTATTGAAAATGCAGAGAATCCTGATATTCACTCCCGAGATGTATAGAGCAGGTGCAAGATCACATGACACTACAACCCTATTTAGTAATTCAATTTTACAAGACAAAAAATTATCAGAATCAGCTGGAATGTAAAGAGGTTGACAAAGAATGCTTCAGTGGGTCGCAAGAATTAATGTTATGGTAACATTGTTTTATTGCTCTCTGATATCACAAAAATTATTATTGCCCAAGAGTGTGCTATACAAAGTATATTCATTTCAGGTCTAAAGTCTCACCTTGTACCTTGATTTACTCCTGGGTTCTGCACAATATAATCTTATGATAAAAGCAGCATTTTAAACAAGTGAAAACCATAAAATATCTTTAAATGTACACTATGTGGACAAAAGTATTTGGCCGCACCTATTAATTACTGAATTGAATTGTTTCAATCAGACCCGTTGCCAGAGGTATATAAAATCAAGCAGCTAGCCATGCAGTCTCCATTAGCAAACATATGTGATACAAAATGGGTCGCTCTGAAGAGCTCAGTGATTTCAAGCGTGGTACTGTGATAGGATGTCACCTTTGCAATAAGACGGTTCGTGAAATTTCATCCCTGCTGGATATTCCATGGTCAACTGTAAGTGATATTATTAGAAAGTAGAAGTATTTAGGAACAACAGAAACTCAGCCGTGAAGCAGAAGACCACGCAAAATCACAGAACGGGGTCAACGACTGCTAAGGTGCATGGTGCGTATAAGCCACAAAACGCTCTGCTGATTCCATAGCTGAAGAGTTCTGAAATTCCACTAGCATTAATATAAGCACAAAAACTGTGCGTCAGGAGCTTAATGGCATGAGTTTCCATGGCCGAGCAGCTACATGCAAGCCTCATATTATCAAGACCAATACCAAGCGTCGGATGGAGTGATGTAAAGCACACTGACACTGGACTGTGTCGAACTGTGTCAAACGCCTTCTGTGGAGTGATGAATCACGCTTTTCTGTTTGGTAGTCAGATGGGTGAGTCTTGGTTTGGTGGATGCCGGGAAAACGTTATGTACCTGACTGGATTATGCCAACTGTGAATTTTGGCGAACGAGGGATAATGGTATAGGGCTATTTTTCATGGTTTGGGCTAAGCCCCTTATCTCCAGTGAAGGGCAATCTTAATGCTTCAGCACACCAAGCCATTTTGGACAATACTATGCTTCCAATTTTGTGGCAACAGTTTGGGGAAGGCCCTTTTCTATTTCAACATGACTGTGCCCCAGTGCACAAAGCAAGGACTACAAAGACATGGGGGATATATTTATTAAACTGCGGGTTTGAAAAAGTGGAGATGTTGCTTATAGCAAACAATCAGATTCTAGCTGTCATTTTGTAGACTGTACTAAATAAATGATAACTACAATCTGATTGATTGTTATAGGCAACACCTCCACTTTCTCAAACCCGCAGTTTAGTAAATATACCCCATGGTTTGTTTGGTTTGGAAGAATTTCTCGTCCAACATAAGTGGCTGAGCTCACAAATGCTCTACAGAATGAAAGACCAAAAATTCTCACAAAAACACTCTAACATCTCGTGGAGAGTGGAAGTTGTTATCGCTGCAAAAGGGGAACCAACTCCATATTAAAGTATATATATTGGGCAGCACGGTGGCTAAGAGGCCTTATCTGTGTGGAGTTTGTATGTTCTCCATGTGTTTGCGTGGGTTTCCTCCGGGTGCTCCGGTTTCCTCCAACACTCCAAAAACATACTAGTAAGTTAATTGGCTGCTATCAAAATTGACCTTAGTCTCTGTCTTTCTGTGTGTATGTTAGGGAATTTAGAGTGTAAGCTCCAATGGGGCAGGGACTGACGTGAATGAGTTCTCTGTACAGCGCTGCGGAATCAGTGGCGCTATATAAATAAATGGTGATGGTGATAATATATTTAAATACAGTCAATACAGTCACAGTTGGTGTAATGGTCAAGTGTATTTATACTTTTGTCCATATAGTGTATACATGAAATAACTTTGTTATATGAAACTGTATATAAGACCACGTGGTATCATATTTTTCTGGTAATATAAATGTGTCACACCACTGTTCTTGAGCGATATGTTTTTACACGTTACTAGTGTCAGAATAATACAAATTCCTATGAAAATAATTTTAGAAGGGAGATCAAAAGTTAACAATTATGTCAAGTGTTGTTGAGACATTTCATGTCAAGCATCTTTCAAAATTTTGCTCCACTTTTATTTAATTAACAAGCATGTTAAAGAATTGTAGTTTATCTTTCAAAATTATGCTTTTATCTTTGATTATAATGAAGATTTTAATGTATTCTGTACCTGGAATTGATTGCATTGATTGCCACAGCATTTGATGTAATAATTCTATCAGATGCCTTTAGGGCTGGACAGGAACTAAAAAGCAACTTTTGCATACAAAGCATAACAGCCCATATTGTTGTGCACACTTAGTAAAAAAGGTTTTGCTTAGCTTAATAATGTCATAAAGGGTTCCAAAATTCTCACAGTGTCTCACTATTAAAGTCACTGTTGACCCAATACATCAATAGGAGCCAAGTGGACTAGACTGTCCCCCAGGGCCACTGCAAGTCCAGGGGCGTTGCAATAATGAATACACCTGTGCTCCAGCAAAGAGATATGGAAAACATGCACTGTTAGGGGTACACTGCTCTAAATAATTGCAGACACCCTTCCCTATGTTTTACCTTTGCATTTTTTGTCTATTTTACATTATACGCTGTATATAAAATGTTGACCTTATTTTATATATGTTTTCCCAACAGTCTGACACTGTGAGCACTGCAGTGCCTTAGAATTATTATTATTATTATAATAATAGTAAAAATAATAATATATTTTTCTATTTTTAAGGACCAATAAATCAGAAATTGAGATTTTCAGACATGAACCATTAAGGTCAAATACATTGTTTAGCGGTTACTTAACATTTAACTGTAGCTCTGTTAAAGCTAAAGTATTACTTCACCACGATTACAGACAGCTGAAGTCCGTCTCAGCATTCTAATGAGATCTGATATATGCCAAAAAGCTGATACTGTATTTGAGCTGCTGTGACATTCCTGTTCCTACTTATGAATATGAATTTATCAGTCCATCAGTCCACACTCCATATTTTTCAACAATATTTTATTTTATACTGCACATCAAGTCTGCAAATCTGTCATTCATAATGTATCTGTTTAATTAGAAAAAAAGCCTTGCTCTGATATGGCAACTTGCTGCAGTGGGGTAAAATCAGACTTATCAAGGTTCCTATATTTTATAGAAGTCTCCCGCATTTAACCATGTATTTCCCAGTCTTACACTTTCCCCTTTCCAATTTTCACTGGTTTCATAAGACTGTAAGTTAGGGAGTTAAGTTAGATCCACCACTGGTTCAGTAGCTACTACAGAGCAGCACAGCCAGCTCTGTACCACCAATCTGCTAATTTTAATGAAGTGGTGGCTGTGAGCACTAAACCACTCATAGCAATCTGATTGGTGGATAGTTCTGGCCACCCACCAATTAGACAGCTATGATGGTGTGTTAATGGTATTTTTGATCAATCAGGCTGGTGGTAGTGGACTTATGATTTCCATAGGGAACAATGCACAGAGGAAACAGAGCATAACCACAGAGAGAAGTGGGAATTGCTTACTTGTCACAAGATCTGCTTTGTATTACCAACAGAGATATAAGATTTCTATTGTATTTGTTTGAGAAATTTGTTAGTATGCATAACCACGAGGAATTTTAGGGTCTGGATAGCATAGCCACCTGTTGTTTTTTGGTCTATATTGCTTAGCCAGGGCCCGAGTTTTTAGGTGTATATTGTCACTAGGGATGTGCACCGGCCACTTTTGGTGTCTCGTGTTTTGTGTTTTGGATTCGGATTTGCTTGAGGTTTTGGGTTCGGATTTGTTTTGCAAAACACCTGACGAAAGGTTTTGGTTCAGATTTAAGGTTTTGGATTCGGATTTATTTTAAAAAAAAACATAAAAAGTGCTAAAAACCAGTTTTGTGTTTTTTTTTTCACATTCAATAACAATCATTTCCACTAATTTCCAGTCTATTCTGAATACCTCACAATATTGTTTTTAGGCCAAAAGGTTGCACCGAGGTAGCTTGAGCACATAATGCCAAAAAAAGAGGTACAAGATGGAATTGTTCTGGGCCCTCCCTCCCACCCCTCGCGAGATTCGACGCGAGACTTGGACGACAGAGCCTCGTTTTAATTTTTTTGCCCCCCGGAAATATCCGAACAGTGCTCGGATCCCGTTCGTATCCGCACTGTTCGGGTGGGCTCGGATTAGCGGAATCCGAGCCCGCTCATCTCTAATTGTCACTACGCTTTGTATTGTGTATTTTGGTCATTAGAATGGTCCAAGTTTTGCACATGGGTCACTAGAATGTTCCTTGTATATGGGTTACTACTATGCTCTCTGTATTATACATAGATCAGGTTCACCATTGAATACTCATCAGATGGGGCAGCATTGTATTTGACTATAGCTCTTTGAGATATAATGTATATTTATTTAGCTGTGCAAAATTATGCTGTTTGAAATTTACCCTTTATGTTCAACAAAGTCTACCTGATTTGCATGGTCCCAGATTGATGTTTCTGTAAAGGAGCGCACGATAAGCATAGTTATTTAAGTTTAAATACTTAGGGTCAAATTTTGATGACTAGATGACTGGGTCAGAGCATCTCCATAATGGCAGGAGTGGAGGGGTGTTCCCGGTATGCAGTGATTAGTACCTACCAAAAGTGGTCCAAGCAAGGACAACTGATGAACCAGCAAGAGGGTCATGGGCGAGCAAGGCTCATTGATGCATGTGGGAAGCGAAGGCTAACCTGTCTGGTTTATGCCCACAGAAGAGCTTCTATAGCACAAATTGCTGAAAATATTAATGCTGGCTAGGATAGAAAGGTGTCAGAACAAACAGTGCGTCTCAGCTTGCTGCATATGGTGCTGTGTAGCTACAGACCAGTCAGAGTGCCCATGCTGAACCCTGTCCACCTTCTTCCATTGCTCCTTGATCCAGTTCTGAGGCTCACTTGCCCATTGTATGTGAGCCCCAGAACTGCTCCATGGTCCAGTACTAAAGCTCATGTACAATGGCCATGTGAGCCCTAAACTGGACCATGGCGAAATGGATGAAGGTGGCCTGGTGTGATGAATCACATTTTCTTTTACATCATGTGGAAGGTCGTGCTTGTGCATAGTTTACTTGTGGAAGAGATGGCACCAAGATGAACTATGGGAAGAAGGCAAGGTGGCGGAGGCAGTGTGGTGCATTTTTTCCCCAATTTGTATCATGAAACAGAACACTTCTATAACAAAAAGAAATATAACTCAATTGAGACTTAATTATAGCCAATGTTTGAGACCCATTTTGTTGCAATATTCTATATTCGCAGCTTCCTTCAACAGAGAAAAAAAGGAGACTACACATCAACACTTTTTGGTGTATGCTAGATCAGGGGTGGGCAACCCACAGCTCTCGAGTCACATGTGACTCTTTAATTTTAAAATTTAGGCTCCTGGCTGGCTGGCTGACAGCCACAGATCTGACAGCTTTTCTGACTGACAGCAGCTGCATCATGTGACCTCCTCTGCATAACACAGGGAGGTCACGTTATTACAGGTTATCAATCGGGGGAAGGAGGAGGAGAGCGTGTATTCTGCTCTCCTTCCTCTGTATGGGATCCGTGTTGACTATATGAGAAGTGTGACAGGTAAGTAAGGGGCATGTAAGAGGCTGATGGCATTTGGGGTTATCTTTTGGAATGTGTGGAGGTTTGGTTAGCCTTTATGGGCTAACCAAACCTTCCCACCACAGCGATTGTGGATACAGAAGCAGCAGGAGAAACTGTAGGGAGATTGTAAGTACTCTTTGAACCTTCCTCCTGCTGGACACAGCAGCAAAGTAAGAGAGTTGACTATTTTTCTGAACATTTTGACAATATTGGATATCTTCTTTTTTTTTACTTAGCAAGATAAAGTAAATTATGTTATATTTTCAATGTGTGTGTGTGTTATGTATGCGCATGTTTATACTGTGTATATGTATAAGCACACATATATAAAAGGTAAAGTTGGCTCTTTGTCGTATCTATGGATATTTTTTGTCTCTTAGGTTCCGATTGGTTGTCCACCTCTGTGTTAGATGGACTTGACTATTATAGTTTATTCTAAATATACTGTGACTGTTAATTATTTATTATCTTCTTCACAACATATTCTGGATATGCTGTTGTTCAACATTTAAATCTATCAATATTTTGCACAATAAGTGTTTTGATAAATATTATACATGTGGTGCTTTTTTTTATCAGAGCATGGAGGAAAGCAAATGGATTTTTAACTCAAAATGGGAAATGATCCAATCTTAGAATACACCCTAAATGTTCACACATATATGTGTGTAAAGATTCTCATCACATGATAGCAGGTAGGTGTAAACATACCTTTTTTATTCACCTTTAAAGGGTAAGTTATAGCTATAAACTATTTCAGGCACACAGCCCATATCCTTTAATCAGTTTGCTGACAAAAATGTTTCTATATTATTTTACATATATACTTGTAATTGTTACAGTAACTCTACTGTCAATGTAGTGTTGTGTTCTGTTAACAACACAACAGCAGCACACTTGCCTATTCCTCACTATTTCTGGGGGTTCTTTTCTAACAAGGTGAAACAGAGCAGATGTACATTAGCTCACAGCAAACAATCGCGCATTTGCTTTCATTGCCTAGATTTGATTGATCAAACAAAATGCTTTTTGGTTGTTACAGGGTACTAAGTATTTGCACTTTTTTATTTTGGTACTAAATGTGTAAATTTACTGCTGCTCTACTATATTTACATTGCGTTAAAATGTATTATTTTATAGGGGTACACTGGTATTTATCCTTGCTGATTGTGATGGAGGTCATAATGGTGTACAAATTAATTTTTCTGGGGCTAAAGCTGCACCTGAAGACAATTATGCAATGCAAACTGTAACTTCTTACTCTGCAGTGATTTTTTTTCATCATATGAGTGCTGTACTGCCTCCCCTCTCTATCAAGCACTACAATGGCTCCCCCTCCTTTACAGAATCCTCTTCAAGCACCTCACACTTACCTACAAAACCCTCTCTAGCTCCACTGCTCCGTACATCCCCAACCTCATTGCCATTCACAATCCTTCTCGCCCTTTATGGTCTGCTAACGACCACCTCACCTTCCATCTGTTTACCACATCTCACTCCCTCATTCAAGATTTCTCCTGTGCTATCCCCCTTCTCTGGAACGATCTCCATCATTCTGTCAGACTATCCGCTAACCTTCATAACTTCAAACGATCCCTTAAAACTAGAGATGCTCAGGCTCAGTTCCCTGAGAACTGAACACACCTGAACTTAGCAGATCCGAGTACCAAGACGGGCCGGCTCTGTACTTTCACATGCCCTCGGAATTAAAAAAGAGGCAAAACGTCATTTTTACGTTGTTGGATCTCAGATCTTGCGAGTTTTGATTTCTATAAGTACCGCCCTCCATGGCGATCCAGTGCCATTTCACAGAGGGACACAGAAGGGGTAGCACAGTTCTTGGCAGTCTCTAGTGCAGCTGGGCAGCGTCATAGGTAGAAAAGAAAGAGGAGGGGTAGCAGTGTTCTTCAATATCTCCAGTGACATTGAGGAGAGCTCTATTGCTTCATTGCTAATTATCACTGCTGAAATAGAAATAATAGGTCTGGCAGGCTTGGTCTTCTAAATCTGCAGTCACATTGTACTGTGTTATATAGATAACATACAAAGAGGAGAGCTCCATTGCTAATTGTCATTGCTGAAATACAAATAATAGAGCTGGCAGACTTGGTCTTCTAAATCTGCTGTCACATTGTACTGTTTTATATATGTAAAACACTAGAGGAGTGCTCCATTGCTAATTGTCATTGCTGAAATAGAAATAATAGGGCAGGAAGGCTTGGTCTTCTAAATCTGCATTCACTTTGTACTGTGTTATATAGGTAAAACACAAAGAGGAGAGCCCCATACCTCCATTGCTAATTGTCACTGCTGAAATAGAAATAATAGGGCTGGCAGGCTTGGTCTTCTAAATCTACAGTCACATTGTACTGTGTTTTCAAAATGGATTCACAGCACTACACAGAAGAACAGGAGCACCAAGCAGCTGCTGGCACCAGTCATGATAGTAATCCCTCTACGTCATCTGCTAAAGCCTATGTTAAAGTGTATAGTGTTTTTAAGTCAGGAAAACAAAAATGTAAAAAAACACCTTTTACCTTGATCAAGAAAAAAAGACTGTAATCCAGGCAAAGTTATCTGCAGAAAAAAATAAAATTGCCAACATGCCATTCCACACATGCAGTGGCAAGGAAAGAATGAGAACTTCGCCTTTCTCTATGAGTGCTAGTTCTGCAACTGTCACTGAAGCATCTTCTTGAAAGGTCAGTCATGACCAAGCAAGACCTTGTCATTCGGACTCCAAAAGTGGTGTCCAAATACTTTTATATGTAAAAGCCAAGCTGGAAGAAAACAGTAAGGCATTAGAGGAAAATTTTCAGATTCAGAAATGACACAAATCCCAGAGGAGAGTCTATCCACAAGTGCTATGTGTAATCCTGACCTGTCTGATAGTGTACCCATAAAGAAGACCCCTTTCAGCATTTCTGCATGAACAGCCCAAGCATAGCCGATGAAACACAAATTGAGCATGCCACTTTGGAATTGCAACAGGATGAGGGGGATATTTGTGTAGCTGACAAGGGCGCTAATGAGAATGTTGATGAGGATGATATTGTTTGTGTTAGTCCTGTACCAGTGGAAGCAGTCCTTGCACGTGAAAAGAAAAAAACATTGTCATGCCTGGGCATAAGACCAAAAAATCCACCTCCTATGAGTAGAATTATTTTTACCCAAATCCTGACAACAGTTGTCTAGCCCTTTGTAGTGTTTGTAAAGCCACAGTCAGTAAAGGTAGGGACCTTGACCATCAAGTAAACTCATCCATGTTACGCCATTTGAAGTGAGTTCATGTCAAACTATTGGGAAAATCAGAAACTTATGCTAAAAAATAACAAGAATCAGTTTATCATCAGCTAGGTCCCTTCTCTCAGCTATATCCTGACACCTGCCATCTACACTAACAACACCGTCCTCATCAATATCCTCAGTAGCGATCGGAGTTGGTCCTGTTTCTAAGTTGCTAAGACTAGATGACTCCACCATTATCCTGGATTCCTCAGAAGAATTCTTGAGCGTCAGTTCCACTGCTACTGCTGCTAGGGGTGCATCTTCATCCCAGAAGCAGACCAAGAAGACTAATAGTAGTTTACAACAATTGACTGTTAAACAGTCCTTTGCAAGAGGAAGCAAGTATGACACCTGTCTCCCAATCCCAAAGCGGATCACAGACGCCATGGCGACTATGCTACTGTTAGATCTGAGTCCAATATCCACTATTAATGCAGCTGGTTTTAGAAAGTTACTTGAGGTCTTGTTGGTGATTCGCCTTCACCAGCAGGAACAGCAGCAGCATGTCCCCAAGTACGTCACATTTTTCAGAGGCAGGCTACTCTGTGTATCACTGGCTTCACAAAGAGGCATACAGCTGACAATATCTTACAAAACTAATGGATGTCATTGCAACATGGCTTATCCCACTTGGACTCTCCTCAGGATATGTCATTTCTGATAACGCCACCAATATTGTGAGAAACTGGGTGAATTCCATCACATTCCCTGTTTTGCTCACACAATAAACTTGGTGGTGCAGAGCTTTTTAAAAAATGACAGGGACGTGCACGAGATGCTGTCTGTGGCCCGTAAAATATCTGGACATTTCTGGCATTCAACAACAGCATATTGGAGATTGCAGCAGCTACATGAGCAATTTAATTTACCCTGCCATCAACTGAAGCAAGAGGTGGTGACAAGGTGAAATTCCACCCTATATATGCTTCTGCGGATGGAGCAACAGTGAAAAGCCATCAACACTTACTCCACAAGCCATGGCATTGGGAAAGGAGGGGGGATGTATTTTACTCAAGTGCAGTGGAGAATACTTTCCATGTTGTGCAAGGTGCTGAAATCATTCGAAGTAGTCACCTGTGAAGTGAATTCAGACAATGCTAGTTTGAGTCAAGTGATTTCCTTAATTAGACTTTTGGAAAAGCAGCTTGAGAAACTGAAGGAGGAGATTAAACAAAGCAATTACGCTAAATATGTTGGACTTGTAGATCAAGTATTTTAGTCGCTTCACCAAGATCCAAGAGTTATCAAAATCTTGAAATAGGGTTACTACATTTTGGCGACTGTGCTTAATCTTAGGTTTAAGAGCTATGTCTTCTCTATGTTTCCAACTGACCCAGATCTGAAGAGATGCAAGTAGCTCCTGTTGAGCAAGAAGACAGCTCAAGTGTTACGTGACAGGACGGCTTCTCCTCCTTCAGTTTTACAGTCAACTGCCGCTAGGAAAAAACTTAGCTTTCCCAAGAGACCCAGGAATGATTTAGATGACTCAACACAACATTTTGACATCTGGTTTGGTCTAAAAGAATTGACCAAAAAACGTGAAACCTCTGCCGTAACTCCACCTGATCCTACTATCAACATCCAAAGGATGGTGGAGGATTATTATAAAGACACCTTAGAAATAGACGCGTCAGACAGTTCCTTTACATACTGGGAGGAAATAAAGGGAATTTGGAGACCCATGTACCAACTTGTTTTGCACTCGGAAAGAGTTTTCAGCACAGCCAGGAACCTTGTCAGCAATCAGCGTAGGAGACTACTTCCTCAAAATGTGGAAAAGATGATGTTCATAAAAATGAAATTCAATTTCCACGAGGAAGGCCTTTCCCGTCAATTACATCAAAATACTTAGACTTTTGGAAAGGTGGATTCCAACGGTGATGAATTAATAATGTGTGAGTGTGATGTAAAAACTGATGAGGGTGATGATGAGGATGATGACAACAACATCTTTCCACAGTGGAGTTCATTAACAGCACTATTACCTTAGGTGCCTTAAGGCCATTGTTAGCTTGTTTTGTGGGGGCACAAAACAAACCAAGCAAATCAGCCTCAAAAGTGGCACTTCTTGTCGCTGAAATGCATGTCCTTTTTAAGATCCAACATAAGGGTGGGTGGAAGGGCACAAGGACAAGTCCATCTTGCACCACTTTTACTTTCAGCTACCGCTGTGTGCCAATGTTACCTACATGTGCTATATACTGTTGTGTGATTTGCAAAAATTTTAGACACCCACTGATGGTGCAGAAGACTCCGCACAACATTTTGACTTCTGGCCTTGACTACTGTAAAAGAATTGACCAGAATTAGTGACACCTCTGCTGTAACTCCACCTGATCCTACTATAAACTATCAACATCCAAAGAATGGTGGAGGATTATTTTTAATTTTTTTGAACAGTATAAAGACAACACTTTTATTAACAAAGAACAACGTTACTTGCAGAAGTAATGTAAGCATGGATGTCTAAACAGATGTGTATGTATTATCTTCCACTTTGCTGCTGTTTCATCAGTATTGCACAAAGTGTTTGCAATCTGCACTTTACGTCAAAGGTACCTAACTATATTATAATCTTTTGGGAATTGGGGCTGATTCGAAGCTCTGTGATGAACTTGCTTTTTGCTGTGAATTACAATGGATATTTTTAGTGCACTGTCTGGCACCCTGGATTGGTCTGAGTCTTATAAAAGCATGCATTCCAGCGGGGGACAACCCTCGTCGCCAAGTATTAGCTGTATTAGCTGTAGAATTACCACAGTTATCCAAGGAATGGGTGGAGTGATCAAATGAACCATAACTGATTTCCCGATCAAGGACAATTCCATATTGCACCACTTTTCTTTTCTGCCGCTGCTGTGTGGCAATGTTTAATAAATGTGCTATGAACTGCCGTGTGTTTGTATCATTGCTCTGTTGCTTAGTATCAGCTAGGTCGCTGCAGTCTTTGTTTGAAAGTGTATGAAAATAATATTGTGACCTGTGAGGTGGTCAAAATTGACTGCAAATGACTTGAAATTAGTGTTATTGAGGTTAATAGTAATGTAGGGGAAAAAAAGCAAAAATATGTGATTTTATAAAAAAATAAAAATAAATCGGGATTTTAGAAAAAAAATCGGGATCCAACACCAAAACCAAAACACACAAGGGCATTCCAGATCCAAAACCAAAACCAGAACACAGGGGTCAGTGAACATCTCTACTTAAAACCGACTTGTTCTGGAAAGCCTACCCTTCCTCTGTGTAACCTCTCCACAGCCAATATTTAATTTATGTGAAAAATAATAAACTAATTTGCACCCCTTGCATTGTAACATAGTTTGTCCGGGAGCAAACTTACTCCTTTTTTTTTGCTTTGCTCTCCTTAATGACTCAGGCCCTAAGTGTTCCAGAATTCACATATACCTCTTTGCCCTAATCACCTGTTCTCAGCTGAGTTGGTTTTAATTGCACTTTGTTTTTGCTTTTGTACTAGCCAAATGGTGATCTGAAACTTCTGTAGTGACAATTAGCTTTCAATGGGAAACACTGTTATCCTGTCATATTAAATTTACTTCTAAAACAATGCTTGCAGCTGAATGTTGTGGTGTAAAGAGGTTAATGTAAAGAATGTTATACTGATTTCTAACAGAAGGTAACTGTAACTAGATGCTCACTGACCCCTGTGAACTGGTTTTGGTTTTGGATCTGGATTAGCTTCGTGTTTTGGTTTTGGATTTTTTAGAAACAATCCTAAAATATGCTAAAATCCCATATTTTTGCACTTTTTTTGTTCCTACATTATTATTAACCTCAATAACACTAATTTCAAGTCATTTGCAGTTCATTTTGACCACCTCACAGATCACAATATTATTTTCATACACTTTCGGACAAATACAGCAGCGACCTGGCTGGATGGTAAGCGACAGAGCAATGACACAAACATATTGCAGTTCCTAGCACATCTAGGACACATTGGCACACAACAGTGGCAGAAAATAAAAATGGTGCAAGATGAAATTTTCCTTAGGCTCACCCTCCCTCCCACCCACCGTTATGTTGGATCTTAAAAAAGGAATCCAAAAATCGCGATATCCGAGATCTGACGACGTAGCAATGACTTTTTGCCTCGTCTTCAATTCCAAGTGAGCGCGAAAGTACCGAGCCGAGTCGAGGAGGCTCGGTACTCGGATTCCCTAAGTTTGGGTGTGTTCGGTTCTCGAGGAACCAAGCATGAGCATCTCTGACTGTAAAATTTTTGTGAACGATCCTTTTAAAAAAGAAATAGTCCACATTTGACAGGTTCACTTTAAAGGCTTGTTCATAAATTATTCGGTTGCAGATGGGTTACTTGTTACTTGTTATTGACTTGGAAATGCATGACAACCAGATATCATTATATTCCGACTGACAGCTTTTTTTTAAATAAATGTCATTAGTAGAACAAGTGTATTACTTAATTAATACACATGGGCAATTTTTATAGCTTCTGTAAATCAGTGCATTCAGTTGCATTATTTTCAATGCAGCACATAGTATTTTCCTAATCAAATCGAAGTTATCATGTGATTTATAATAGAACAAAGCAACAACAGTATAGTCTTGTTGTGTTGTGTTGTGTTAGACGTCTAAAACCCCTCTGGCACTCATTGTTCCTGTTCCTGGACTTCCTAGAAAAAAAGTCTGTGAATGCTACTATTTGTGATCTGTGACTTCTCAGTGGCCTGACCTCTGAATATTCTAATTTTCGTCCTAATGTCTGCTCTTTGCATGCTTTACGCAATTATTTCCTATGTGTAAGCTTTATAGTGACACACAATCTTTTTGGATCCAGTAGATTTGTATAGTTTTTTTCCATTGTACAAATTATCCACATCTTCATACTCCCTTTTATATTTACTATGATGAATCCAAAACCTATTATTTCTTAACTTGTCACATTAGCATTATATGTGTTCAGATTCTCAGCCAATACATTAATTAACTCAACTGTTTTTTCTTTATGGTGCAGAGATTAGTGCAAATAAATGTTCCTCTATTTTTAATTAGTGCCATTAGCTATCTAAGTGTACACATGCCCAAGCAACACATTGGCACTTCTAATTGAAGCCTTGTTGCATTGGAAAACTCCAATATCAAGTTTATTGTATGGACTGACAATTATAGAATGACGAATTGAATGAAGAAAAGTACCACATTAAAGAGTGTAGCAAACTGCACTTAAGCCAATGGTGTAGTTTTGTATATGTGAACAAAACACATGAAGTTATGTAAATTCCTGAAGTTAGGGTAGTTCAGATGATAGCGCAATCTGAGATTCTCTATCATCCACTTGAGCAAATTGTGACATAGAACATTCCTTTTTTACACACCCTTGCAGACTTTGAGGACAATGGAACAGATTCAATTAAACGTGTTACTGCCCAAAGTAAAGCAGACTGCGCACTATTACCGTTAATACGGTAATTTTAACCCAGATTTCTGCAAAAATCAGCATTAAAATTACCGTACTAATGGTAATAGTGCACGGGCTGCATTACTTTCGGCAGTAACGCGGTCAATTGAATCTGCCCCTATATGTTATGTCAGTGGTGATAATATAGCACATTTGAAATTACAATTAAGGGCCAGTAACTATTTGCAGCAGTCTGATGACAAACTTGTTGAAACAGTAGTACTGCAATGGGATAGTTTTTCTCAGAAGGATGGTGAGAATGAAAATCTACCACCATCCCCATGTGGTTTATTGTACCAGGAAGAAAAAGCAATCTTGATAATGAAGTAAAGTAAAGTAGTAGTGATACATCCTAATTCTTATCCTCATCTAACTTATTTATAGTTTAAAAAATGTAATGAATGAGAAACATTTGTCAGTTGTGTGCAAAGCAATCTGGCGACAAAATAAAATGACAAACTTTGTTCCGAAAACTTTTGTTGTATCAAGCAGGATAGATGGAGAGGAAGCAGTCACACAATAAGATTCAGCTGACTTTAAGACATGGGGGTAAATGTATCAATCTCCGGTTTCTTCAACTCGTGGGAGTTCGGCGAGATGACAGCTAAAATTTAAAGCGGCGCTGCCTTGTAAAGGCAAGTTTCCCTTTACAAGGCAGCGCCGCTTTAAATTTTAGCTGTCATCTCGCTGAACTCCCGCGAGTTGAAGAAACCGGAGATTGATACATTTACCCCTTGATGTGCTTATAAAAATGCCTGCACCAATGGCACTTAATGTTTGTAATAATTCCACATGAAAATTCAAAGCTACACAGCATAATATCTGCCAACAGTGTAGGACTGGCCCACCAGGATACCGGGGAAATCTCCGGTGGACCCCACTCTCCGAATGCCCCGCCCCCTTCCATAGGGGACATATAGTCCCAAAGACCAAAGTGTGTGCATATGCATACCAAATATAAACTTGAAAGCATGCTCATCAGTACAAGAAGCCTGGGTACTTCACTATAATCATATGGATCCACTCCAGTCTTGTATACTCATAAGATGAGAAGAGAAAAACAAATAGGGCAATTACGTCAAACAAGTAGAGCCAATATATGCCCGGCCACCTTAGATGGTGCGCACCAGAAATATATAATAGAGCGCTTATCTGTAAGGTTGCTTTATGTAGCTGGAACTCTCTTTTGTTCAATTCACTCCATCAACAGGTTCAGGACAGGCAATGAGAAATGATAAGGTCCCATATAGTGTAGTATGTTCATAAAAAGTAAAATTTATTCACAAAATAAGAATCACACTCACAATATAAATATATAATCAGGCTTATCTGTATCCCAAGTACAATACTTATCTCTGATTTCAATGGATCCAGGTGTCATAGGATTCAACTGGTGGTAAACTCATCTGCCACTATCATATCATGGCCTCCTGGGTTCCTCCTGGTCGCCTGCATCATTTCTGTCCATCACATATACTTGATATATATATATATATATATATATATATATATATATATATATATATATATATATATTATTTTTTTGTTTTTATTTTTGATTATTAAAAACTAGCCTTTCAAGTGCAAACTATTTAAAACATAGATTATATTTACCTTATATAAAATGTTTTTAACATATGTAATTGAATAACGTTTATTTGTTTTTTTTGGTAGCTGTTAATTATATAGACACCATTGTAGCTCACAAGCGCTGTGCCGCTACTTACACCTGAGCTGCTGTTTTCAAACCTTCCACTGCCTGACTGACGTGATGACTTATTCACTGACATGAGGCCGCAGCAGATGATTTGTAAAAACGGCTCAAGCGGAAGAAGCAGCGCAGATGGCTTATAAGAAGTGGGCGGGGCAAATTGAAGTTCCTAGGAATCAGAGTGAATTAAAGCAAATTGCGATTTGCAAGCAGAATTTAAAGACTATAAATGCTGCTGTGAGTCATAAATTAAAGAGACGAGATTCAGCTGACTCATGACCCTCATCATTTCTGAGTCTTCATACAACCCTACTGGAAACTAAAAACTTAAAAAACAAAAAAGCACAATAAAATAAATGCTTATATGTTTTAATACACGAGTAATACTTTCACTCGACTCCAGTTGTGTCAGAGTTCATACTCTTTTTGCAAGAGTAAGGGTAATATTATGTATTGCTCGAAAAAGCTAGCAATTTGCAGCTATAGGAATATAATATTTAACAATGTAGTATTTATTCTTTATATTTCCTTCCCTTTTTAATCTATGTAGATTTTGGGTTCCTCTTATAACTCCACATGAATGATTTGCAACTCTCTCTATATATTAATAGAAAGGAAATGGAAAGATTGATAAAATGCTTGCATTGGTTTGTAGCCCCGTGTGACATTACCCTAAGGCAGTGTTGGCTAACCTGTGACACTCCAGGTGTTGTGAAACTACAAGTCCCAGCATGCTTTGCCAATATATAGCAGCTTATTGCTGGAAGGGTATGCTGGGACTTGTAGTTTCACAACACCTGGAGTGTCACAGGTTAGCCAACTTGCCCTAAGGCAACTGGTGTTTATACACATTACAATCACTAGTTTCAAATCTGCATTTTTTACTATGTATTAGAGCTTTAATGGTCAAACTGCAAAAATAAACGAATAGGTGTTTTAATTGATCGCATGACATTATCCTAAATTCAGCTCCACATTGGCTCCTTCTGCCATCTGTATCATACATACGGTATATTTGTGGTACTTTTACAGGAACTAGTATTATGTACTCTTAAGGAATGGAGAACAGCTTGTGATGTGTATGCTGACCATATAAACTCTAGTTTACCACCATGCTAAGGATTACAACCAATGGATTCAGCAAGAACAGGATGAAACATTTTACTAAAAATACAAAGTAATGCATACCTTGTAAAAAATGTGTGGAAAGATCTCTAAGATTGACTAAATAAAACATTTTAGAGATGCATACTTTACCTTTTTGTACCTTTTTATGTTACATAAACTAATTTCCTACCATTATAGTTGACAACATCACTCTATGTTTTTATTCTAATTTTGGCTTTTATCTTAGAAATGTGTGGTACTATCTCTTGTACTTGATGTCGTGCTAAATTTAGAAGCAATTATTGAAAGATGGTGGAGTATCAGTTCAAGGTACTACTGACAGAACGGAAAAAACTGTCTGATTGGGCTACAATTTTATTACTTGTTATTCTCTTGCTGCTATAAAGTAGTCATATGATTTTTGTCAATTTTCAACTGAAACATAAATAAAATTCTTATTGCAAATATGGAAAAAAACCTACAGTGCACATTATTTTATATGTGTGATCTCTGTCACTAAAGTTTACAAGGTAGGTCAGCTGGACAGTCTCTGGGGATAGTTCAATCTGTGCTGTCTACATCAGTGCAATCAGCTCATTGATTGAAAGCAAACCTTAAGAACATGCTCTATTACACACAGTCTTGAAAAATAAAATCCGGAAACTTGATAAAGTCAATAGTGTGTCTACCTACAGACACTATAGATATTCTATGTGTTATATTCAAATTTGGTATTTGTCTTATTTACATTTTTCTTTTTTTTTAAAGAATAGCATTCAAAAACGGCACTTACACTTTGCAATCTGCTTCCATGTTATGCTGCATTACTTGTTATTTTGGCTCTTTTTTCAGCTATGTGACTTTACTCATTAAATCCTCCTTTAATGGCTTTTTATATTAAAGTAGCACTTATTAACGTGGGTAGAATTACTTTAAATAATGCTATCCTGCCTCTCACATTAATGGATTAGCAAGTTATTATCTTGCTAAAGCATTTATGTATAACACTCTTGCCTTGAAATATTTATCCTAAACAGTCACCTCTTGTGTTCTCTGTGTGAAGTGAATAGTACTTGTCATGCATCTCAATTCTCTTGATTACTAAATATGGTTGAATGAAGGTCAACAATCTTTTATTAATAGAGACATTTCTGTCAAGTATTTTTCCTCTGATATATATGGGCAGAATTTTGTTTATTAGCGTTTACCCTAGTGTTGTTGCCATTTTGAGAGATACTTTAAATTTAAAACCCATACTGTTCTTGGTCACACTTGTGGTAAACACTGCTTAATTGGTATATGAGTGCATACAGGGATAGTTACGGCTAATAGACTATTCATTATGACAAGGACTTGTTTCATGAAAACTTGATTTAAAAATAGCACTTGCATCTAGAGATGAATGGAACAAAACATGGTTTGGTACAACTGTGCACAGATGGAACCCATTACAAAGTTGGGAATTGATGAGGTCTCTTTCTATCAAAGGAATGGAAAAGGAAATCATGAGTTTAGAAATGGAAATGACATAACCAGATTGGCAGGTGTCCTGATTTTCCCAGGAGAGTATCATTTTTTTTTTAAACTTAATTGTTGGATTTTTTTTTTTTAATCTTTAAATGCTTATTATTTTTAAATAGAATTAAGTTTGTTGATTGTATCTTGCCTGTGCCAACAGGCTTCCAGAAATGCATGAATGAGGCTCAGTTTCCCAGCTACAGATGTCTGGGCAGTAACTATAGTCATCCTAGACAAAAATAGCTAGCACTCACTTTTGTGGAAAATTTTCTTGAAACAGGAAAAGATACACATAAAAGAAACGCATTTACATGTATATGTTCAGTAAGACACATCTCAAGATGCGTCCAAGTTGGAAAAAAAGTAGCATTTGCACCAGACGAACATCAGGGGCTAGATTTACTAAACTGCGGGTTTGAAGAAGTGGAGATGTTGCCTATAGCAAACAATCAGATTCTAGCTTTCATTTTGTAGAATGCACTAAATAAATGACAGCTAGAATCTGATTGGTTGCTATAGGCAACATCTCCACTTTTCAAACCTGCCGTTTAGTAAATATACCCCCAGGTGTAGTTTTGTGTAGAGATAGCAGAGAGATGTTGCTTGACAGTGTTAGTAGTAAATGCTAAAATCACTTTGTGTACACAATATAATAATATAATGAAGTGTTATGTAAACAAGAGAGAATATTGTCTGGACATTTATTAATACATGCTAAAGTGTCATTTTAAATATAAAATGTAATTAAATACAAACACAAATCAAAAATACAAATGCAACTAAATACAAGCATCTGCTGTTTTCCCCTTTATCCCCTTATCTCCTACAGTAGTCCAAGTTGAATTGTTAGTTAATTAATGAGAATAGATGGCCATAACTTGATATAATATATCTTAACTGATTGAAGTATTACCAGATGGATGGGTGAATGCCCAATCAGCCAGTCGGAAGCAGCCAGATAATGCTGATGATAGTTACCATCATCAATGCGTATCTTTGCACTAGCCCCCAGATACGCCTCCTAAAAGGCATTTCTGCAGATGCATCCACATCTCATTGTTTCACAGTTATGTGAACCTGCCCTTATTGTAGTCAGTGTACTCTTGCTTGAACCTGTCCGTCCCCATTAAACCTCTCTAGGTGTAACATGATGCTAGTCAATGATACAAGAAAAACTATGCATTACTGATGCATCTGTACAATATGGAGATGCATATCTTAAGCAAAAAAATATAATGTAAGTACACTTTTAAATGAATACTATGTACGTCCACTTATTATTTTTTTTTCACTTTGACCTTGATCATTAAAAAGGGCATCTTTCTTTGCTTGACATGTGCTCAGAGTTGCAATCCTCAAGAGAAAGACTATCGCTATACATTAAAGAAACTTCATAAAAAGCTTCTTTGCAATATTAAGAGGCCTATTTACTAACTAATGAGAATTAAACTTAAAGCGCTGCCAGTTCCTTGATATTATTTAGAACACCGACACATCCAGAAAGATTAGAAATTATAAGAAATATTATTTTAAAGAAGATGATAGGGTCAACAGGCTGAAACAAAGAGGGGTTTATTTGACAGATATGTTGGAAACTCTTTGATCACATGGTTTATACCATGATTTTTTTCTTCACTTTTTCACTATATTGTATTTATTTTACTGTTATTTTGCTCAGTTTTTAGTAGAGATGCTCACTGACCCCCGTGTTTTGTTTTTGTTTTTGGTTTTGGATCTGGATTACTGTCGTGTTTTGGTTTTGCCAAACCGCCATTGCGTGTTTTAGTTTTGGTTTTGTTTGGTTTTGTTTTGCAATTTTTTTTAAAAATCAATGTTTTTGGGCATAAAATAACCTAATTTAGTGCTCCACCTGTTTCTTGGATAAGTAAGGTAATTCTAAAGCTAATAAATTAGTTAGAAAACAGTTTAATCCCTGGTAGGCCGTCCTTAATTCTGCACACAAACCTGATTGTCTTCCTCTCCATGTTAGCCTATTGGCAATGCAGCCATTTGTCTTTGGTTTACACCCTACACTTATAGTTAAATATGTAAAGAAATGGACAAAGGCAGTTTGGTTTTTGTCTGCATCAGCCCCCCCATCCACTTGTAGTAAAGTAAAAAAGAAGCAGGCTGCATAGACTGAACAATATAAAAAATAAATGGACCAAGGTAGTTTGGTGGCTGTCTATGACCCCCCCCCCCCCCGACCTCCACTTGTAATTGAATAGAAAAAAGCAGCCTGCATAGACTGAACAATATAAAAGATTAATGGACCAAGGTAGTTTGGTGGCTGTCTATGATCCCCCCCCCTGACCTCCACTTGTAGTTGAATAGAAAAAAGCAGCCTGCATAGACTGAACAATATAAAAAATAAATGGACCAAGGTAGTTTGGTGGCTGTCTATAATCCCCCGCCCGACCTCCACTTGTAGTTGAATAGAAAAAAAGCAGCCTGCATTGACTGTAGTATTAGAATATAAAAAGAAATGGACAACGACAGTTTGGTATCTGTCTGCATCAGATACCCTCTCTCCACTAGGAGTAAAATAGAAAACTATTCAGCCGTTATATTATCTAGAATATAAATAGAAATTGAGAAAGGCAATTTGGTATCTGTCTGCATCATAATCATCAACATCATCATTAGCGCCCTCGTTGCCTACACAAATCTCCCCCTCATCCTCTTCTAATTCCAAAGTGGCATCCTCAATTTGTGTATCATTGGCTACACTCGGGCTGTTCAGGCAAACATCAGCTGAACTGTTGAAAGGGCCCTTCTTTATGGGTACACTAACAGAATGCTTACGATTAGACATACCACTGGTGGATGGACTCTCCACAGGGATTGGTGTCATTTCTGATTCACAGCATACATTATCCTCTAATGCCTTACTGTTTTCTTGCAGCTCGGTTTTCACGCATACTAGTAGTTTTGCACTTTTAGACTGCAAATTACTTGGTCTTGCTTGCTCACGAGTGACCTTACAAGAAGAAGGCTCAGTAATATTTTTAGATCTGGCAGTAATAGAGAAAGGCGAAGGCCTCATTCTTTCTTTGCCACTGCGTGTGTAGAATGGCATGTTGGCAATTTTTTTTTTATCGGCAGTTAACTTTTCCTCAGTTACACTTCTTTTTTGCTTCAACACTGTAAATTTTATTTTGGTGTGTGTTTTTTCCCTGATTTAAAAAGACTATGTACTTTTACATCGCCTTTCCCAGATGACGTACTGGGAACACTACCAACAGGACTGGTGACAGGACCTGGTTGCTGATTCTGCTCATATGTGGACTGCTGTGCATCCATTTTAATGAGCCGAAATCACTTGTAGTGCAAAATATTGTCTTATATAGATACTGCCGACAAATATGTCTTCTTTTGACAGCCAGAAAATATAGTGTAAAACACTGGGGAATATTGGACACCCCAAATTACTTGTAGTGCAAAATATTGTCTTATATAGATACTACTGACAAATATGACTTATTTTGCCAGCCAGAAAAAATAGTGTAAAACACTGGGGAATATTGGTCACCCCAAATCACTTGTAGTGCCAATAATTGTCTTATATAGATACTGCTAACAAATATGACTTTTTTTGACAGCCAGAAAAATTACTGAAAAACACTGGGTAATATTGGACACCCCAAAAGCACTTGGAGTGCAAAATATTGTTTTAGATACTGCTGACAAATATGACCTTTTTTGACAGCTAGAAAAATTACTGAAAAACACTGGGGAATATTGGACACCCCAAAAGCACTTGGAGTGCCAAAAAAAGAAAAAAAAACCTCCTCTATCCTCCTCTATTACTGATCTAACAATTGCAAATCCAATTGGTATTAATATTAGAATTGTATAGAATAGAATAGAAACAATTATGTGTACAATAATTGCTGCGCTAATATAGCCTGTGACCTAACCCTGCTCTCTCCCTCTGTCAAATGGCGATGGATTGCTGTGAAGGCTGGTATTTATGCTTTCCAAATCTCGCGAGAACTGAGCTCAGAAATACGAATATGTCACGATGGCGTTTTGCCTCGATTTCGATTCCGAATGGGCGTGAGAGTACCGAGCCTACTCGGCAAAGTTGTACTCAAGTATATTCATATGTACGCTATATTCAGAGTAGCAGATGCGTCCTCTTGACAACAGACACACCCCTCAGTCACTTATGTCCAACTTGCAAGCATGGACAAAAACCTTTTATTCTGTAAGTTACAAATGCAATTGCTATGAGCATCATTTAAGCTTGAATAATCTAGCTAATATAGCAGGAAGAATTTCCTGACATAGGTATAAAAAACAAACAAAAAAAAACAACAACACACTACTCAAACCCTAATCTATGCCTACATTATAACACCCTTTCACACGCGCTTAAAAATGGCAAGTGTAAATAGGTGCAGGTGCGTACGTTCTCTTTCTGAGCATGTGCAGTGCAATAAAATGCAGATACTCTACACAAATATATATACGTCTGACTCTATGGGGTATATTCAATTCCGATCCGATCCGCGGTAACGCGCGTTACCGCGGAAAGTGCGCAGTACTGCCGGTAATAAGGTACCGCAATAACGCAGATTGCGGTATTGCGGTACCGCGGCCGTTCCGGCGCGATACCGCGGATCGGGGTCGGAATTGAATATGCCCCTATGTGTCTAATATTATCAAGTTATCACAGAGGGATAAGAATTATTTAGTTGTAGTTCTCCCTCACACAGATGAGGATGGATGTTGATATATGTTATATGCTTGTGTGTGTCTTTCACTCATGGGGTCTTCACCCAAGTCTTTTTCAGCTATTCTGTTGGGCTGTAGATGTTGAGCACCAGGGGTGACTTGGGAGATCTTTAGTACCAACAATGACCCTATATCAAACACTGAGCACACACAAATATGCTGCAGAATCCACCGCAGTGTATTTATTAATTGGCAGTTAAAATAATCAAGAGCTGTAAGTTGATACTATAAAATCAGTGGATGCAAAAGAACAATAGTTGGCAATAATAAATAAATAAGTTAGAATAAATAAACAACAGTGGTAGGGTAGCCAGTACCACAGCTATCTGTACATAAATTTACACATAGCATAGCATAACACTAGCTAGGTAATATATACATAAGCAGTGCTGCACAATTAAACCTAACAGAATTTGGTGCACTTGCCGGTTTGAGTGGAACCCTGGTTACTTCTGGTTAATGAATTATAAGTTGAATTTAGAAGTCTCAACACAGAATTCCTTATGAAGCTGAGATGGAATATAGCAATAGATTTAGGGATGAACACAGGGCCTGCCCCAGGTCATTTATTATAATAAAAAATATATAACACTGTGTCTCTCCTTCATCACACTGCTAACCTCGATTATCACACTGTTCTACTCCTTCATCATTGTTCCCCTCCATTATCACATTGGTCCCATCCTTCATTACACTGTTCTCCTCCTTCATCACACTGTGCCCCTTCATCACACTGTGTTCATTCATCACACTGTGCCCCTTCATCACTGCTCCCCCTTCATCACACTGTGCCCCTTCATCACACTGCGCCCCTTCATCACACTGCTCTCCCTTCTTCACACTGTGTTCATTCATCACACTGTTCTCCTACATCACACTGTGTCCATTGATCACACTGTGCCCTTTCATCACACTGTGCCCCTTCATCACACGGCTCCCCTTTCATCACACTGTGACCCTTCATCACACTGTTCCCCCTTCATCACACTGTGTTCATTCATTCATCACACTGTTCTCCTACATCACACTGTGTCCATTGATCACACTGTGCCCTTTCATCACACTGTGCCCCTTCATCACACGGCTCCCCCTTCATCACACTGTGCCCCTTCATCACACTGTGCCTCTTCATCACACTGCTCTCCCTTCATCACACTGTGTTCATTCATCACACTGTGCCCCTTCATCACACTGTGCCTCTTCATCACACTGCTCTCCCTTCATCACACTGTGTTCATTCATCACACTGTGCCCCTTCATCACACGGCTCCCCTTTCATCACACTGTGACCCTTCATCACACTGTTCCCCCTTCATCACACTGTGTTCATTCATTCATCACACTGTTCTCCTACATCACACTGTGTCCATTGATCACACTGTGCCCTTTCATCACACTGTGCCCCTTCATCACACGGCTCCCCCTTCATCACACTGTGCCCCTTCATCACACTGTGCCTCTTCATCACACTGCTCTCCCTTCATCACACTGTGTTCATTCATCACACTGTGCCCCTTCATCACACTGTGCCCCTTCATCACACTGTGCCTCTTCATCACACTGCTCTCCCTTCATCACACTGTGTTCATTCATCACACTGTGCCCCTTCATCACACTGCTCTCCCTTCATCAAACTGTGTCCCTTCATCACACTCTCCCCCTTCATCACACTGTGTCCATTGATCACACTGTGCCCTTTCATCACACTGTGCCCTTTCATCACACTGCTCCCCCTTAATCTCACTGTGCCCCTTCATCACACTGCTCCCTCTTCATCACACTTCTCCCCCTTCATCACACTTCCCCTTCATCATACTACTTCCCCTTCATCATGCTACTCCCCCTTCATCACACTACTTCTCCTTCATCACGCTACTCCCCCTTCATCACACTGTGTCAGTTCATCACACTGTGCTCTTTCATCACACTGTGCCCCTTCATCATACGTCTCCCCATTCATCACACTTCTCCTTCATCATGCTACTCCCCCTTCATCACACTACTTCCCCTTCATCATGCTACTCCCCCTTCATCACACTGTTCTCCTCTGTTCTTTGCTTAGCTTCCAATGACCTTTTTGTCTGCTCTTCTTGTCTTCACTTCTGGTAGCAGCTCTTCTCTGTGTGGCTCCTGACTTAAAGTGAGAAGGAGGGAGGAAGGTGCAAGGCACCGGAATGCATGGCCCCTGCGGATGCAGGAGGGATAGCAAGGCGCCATCTGCATGCTGGGTCAGGCTGTACCTTGCGCTGCCCTTTCGTGTCAACCACTGGCTTAGGCACTGAATATCTCTGCATCCCCTAGGGCTCGGCACCCTACGCGACTGCACGTGTTGTTTGTGTCTTAAGTTGGCGCTGGATGAATAAGTAATAAATTAGTAACACTTAATTTAACTAATTAGTAAGAATTAGTCTTTCTTCCACAAGGTGTTGTTAAATAGTATTAGTCTGTTAAGACACTTTAAATGTAAGGCTCTAACTTTGTGTCTTAATACAAGATAGAAATAGAAAATGCAATACTATAGCTGTCTAGTAAGTTTGATATGAACTATAATACTTTAGCTGCAATTTTATTGAAGGTGTTTTCTCTGTAAAGTACAAGTTCAACTATCTCTCAGGGCATCAACTTGTCACAAGGAGCTTGTATATTAATTTCCACAGCAGATCCTGTCTCTTACTGAGGTAAATAATAAATAGCTCACTGTGTATGTCCCTCTTCTCCTTCACAACACCTTTACTTAACTTAACTAACTTATCTAAAATTAAGACATGGAGACATATATAAGTTGGCTAAAAATGGAGGTCACAGTTTTGTTAACTTAAATTACCTATTGGTGGTGGAGAAAGAGCACTGCGGGACAGCTACCTAGCTGATAACAACAAGCAAATGTGGAAAGATTGGCGAAACCGTCATGTGTCCACTTAACAGGGGATCTCATCCCTAAATATCTGGCATGCGCTAACATGGCACTAGAGTGACTGTACCTCCTCTAAACTCACGCTTGGTCCCCCTCACCGAGCCGAACAAGGGACCCACCTCACCGAAGGACCAGTTACTGTTGCCTCGAAATGGACAGTGACTGACGCCCGAACAACATTAGCGCCGTAATTATCAGCCACTGACCCCAGTGCCTTCCTATCAACTGTGCCTGCTCTGTGGCAAATCGGAAAAAAAATATTGTTAAAGCAGAGCTAACTAACCAAAAACTACCCCAGGCGTGGGTGGGCGGGATCTTGTGAAGAAGAGTGAGGCAACCAGGAAGGGCTGCCTCCTATATGAAAAATTCTGATCCTCCCACTCTGCAACCATTGGTCAGGCTGTAACTACAGTTAACCCCTTAAAGGTAAGTGTAAGCTCAAAAGCAAACACTATTGCTATTTAAGTGCGATCGACTTAGGGCCTCACTTGTCATTAGTAAAACACTGATCACACTTTGATACAAATACTGGGCACTTGTGTAATTTTTCGGTTCCTTTTTCAGTACTGTTTTTATGACCCATATTTGGTTCCTGTGTCCTCTGGCCAGGGAACCAGGTCACTAGATTCTGCTATTATCTTATAACCTTCCTCCGTGGAGATTCTTCTGCAAGTTTATAATTAAGAGATCCTATACATATGGAGAATTGATAGATAGATAGATTATATAGCTGGTACATATATTAATAGGCGAGATTTCCAAGGTTGCTGTAATTATTGTAACTCTTAATTTTCTATTGATTATAAGCTTAGCAGAGCCCTCTTAACTCTTTGTCTGATTGATGATACCCGGTTTTCTTTTTACTGTTTCGTTTCTAGCTTTTAAGCAGTATGGGATATGCTGGTACTATAGAAATGAAAGAATAGAGTAATAGTAATAATAATACACAAACACTAGAATAATAGAAATCATGGCTAATTTATGAGCAACACATACATATATATACTAAGTTGTTGCTTTTACATTTGCCCTAAGAAGAACCTGGGCTAAACTTTTCATTATGTTCCTAAAACCAAGAGTTTTCTAGCCTTTTAGTATGGAGTATTACGTTGCTAACAAAGCACATTCACAGCTGATTTTGGGCTCTTTATTGACCTACATTTTTAGATGTTTTAAAATGTGTCTTTGTGTAATGCTGTACATAGACCTTTTTTTTTGGAGTACAGAACAATAGAATGTGATCATACAAACGCCCTTCTTTCTACAGAGTGATGTCAGTTCTTTCTTCCAGAAAAAAGGCTTTCTTATTGCGTTTGATCAAACTAATACTAAAATGCAATTAACTGCTATGATGCTTAGCACAAAATGAATGAACAGAATCCTGAAGTGAACTGAAAAGTCTTTAGGCTAGGTGAAGAAGGGTCATGACATGACTAAGTCAAATAACAGGTTCAGTTATGAGTAAGAAGGGACCTGGGGGTATATTTACTAAACTGCGGGTTTGAAAAAGTGGTGATGTTGCCTATAGCAACCAAGCAGATTCTAGTCATAATTTATTTAGTACATTCTACAGAATGACAAATAGAATCTGATTGGTTGCTATAGGCAACATATCTACTTTTTAAACCTGCAGTTTAGTAAATATATACCCTGAGTTGGTAAGGAAGGATTTGAGTAGTTTTAGAACTGACCAGAAGATAGATGGTGCTGTATTTAGTAGTACTGCTGTCAGTCTGTCATTTTTACTTTTTAGAATTGGCAGCTTTGTGGGAAGGAGAAAATGGAAGAAAAAAAACAGCTGCTGTTAATTGCTGTTAATTGTTCTATGTAAAAAGTAACATGTTCCATACATAATTTGCTACTTCTAAACAAATACATTTAATCTTAAACTTAATTTCAGGTGGAATTAATTACAGTAAAGACATTGAGACAGAGACACTAGCACCCACCCAGATTTCACAGATTTCTTATTAACGTCTATCATTTTGTCATGTCATGTTTTGATGGGGGTCCAAGTTGCTGTCCAGGTTGTCTCATCTGTCTTAGGATAAATTGTGTCTTTTCAGTGTAGTTACCTCTACGCCTTGATCTCAATGGCTACAGCATGGCTACCTCAAGGCCTTGGTTTCTATGTTGTGGGATAGTGGGCAGCCTGTGCCCCACTAAGCTGGTGATCATTATGGGGAGGACAAAAAGATTGTTGCCATCAAGCTTGTATATTACACAGATATTTGGATTTATGTCTGGGAATAGAACCCTGACACCATTAGGGACCCTCAGTCTTACCATTTTTTGGACTATTATATGAATGTTTTGCTGTTTTGTTATTGCATAGCCTTACTTGTAGCTTTAAAATGGCTGTTACTCTACCATTTAAATTTCAGAGAGTGAATATGTGTCATACGAACAGCATATTTGACTTTTCCCATGTCTTTTCCTATGGAGGTGCTAGGACCATTGTAATAACAGCCTAGCCTTTTCCTATGGAGGTGCTAGGACCATTGTAATAACAGCCTAGCCTTTTCATATGCAAGCCCCCAACCAGACCTCTAGCCTGGTCTTAGTGAAGTGATTTAGTGAATATTGTACCATGTGTTTAATACTAACATTATCTGGTAAAGAGTTATAAACCACTTTCTACGTGGCGAAGCAGCATACTTTCAAACAAGTATAGTAATAATAATAATAATAATAATAATAATAATAATAATAATAATAATAATAAAATATATTACATTTTAAAATGTTGGCTATGGAATAAATGGTTTCAATAAAATATATTTCCGACTAATGTCATATGTTCGTCTTACATGTGTTAATAGAAATTCATCACATATAATGGTGGAAATGATGAAATGTAATACAATCTTATGGAAAGTGTTAATTTCACACTATCAGAAATTGCTGGGCATGGTTCCAGGTTTAATTTGTCTATCTAAACCTCGTTGAGGGTTTAGCCACCCTAAAGAATCTCTGGAGAATGATTTCTCAGCTTAATTTTCTTTATCTTGGTTTACAAAGTTAAAGAAGAGAGATCTTGGCTTTGAGAAAATTAATAACCACTCTTCCTGAAGAAAAGATTACTGAAATCAATGATGTGATTAGGATTGTAAATAAGAAGTACAAGACATCACCATTAAAAGCAGTCTTCAATGCCAATGGGAAGATGTGTGAGTCTCACTGATGGGCTTACGGCTAAAAATCCTCCATCAAACATTAAAGTCAATACGGAACAATCTCAGATTAATTACGAATCCTGATTAGGGTTATTTGTGATAGAGGACATTGCTTTCTATGTTCCCTGTGGGTTTCATTGGTAATTGCAGTTGAGACAAAACAGGGATGTTACAGTTAGGTTAGTAAATTTAAACAATTGAGGTGTTAGTGGATCTGAAAAACAGCTCAACCACAATAACAAACAGAATGCTCTCAATGGCAAACAAATGATGCAGACAAATTGGGAGCAGCCTTTAACAACTAAAATGAACAGGAATTGTTCAGCTGAATTGTATTACGTCTCAAGGCTGCTATTTTACTAAGCTGTTTATTTCTGATTTACCAGTAATTAAAAATACATAGACATAGTTATTAACATGCAGTCATTCTTGACAGATGACACCATGTGAAACAAGGCTATCAAAGACTGAATAATTTCTTAAAATTATTTTGTCAGTAATATTTCATGCTTTCTTTCACATACTTATTGCCACAATTAGTATGTTTCCATCAAGGGGTGCTTAGAAACGCAGTGACCATTTTATTATTGTGTCAGTTACATTTTGAAAACATTTAATTTATTGGTCTATTCAAGCATTACATTAAATGTGCTGGACACATTATTTATTAGATGTATTTTTCATAGTATTCTTGAAAAAATATCTGTTTTGTATGGTGAAATTCATGCTAGTAACTAGACCCAACCAAGTTGGTAAGACCAATAAAACATAAGATATATTGTCAATAGTCAGTTCTTACACCTTGGCAAAACCATGTTGCATTAGAGGGGGAGGTAAATTTAAAGTTTGGGGACAGATTTATAGTTGGGATAGGGCATGTCCTAGATCAACTTTAAATTTCAGTGTAAAAATAAAGTTATCAAGTATTTGTGTGCTACATGAAAAAGCAGCCAGTATTTTCCTTGAGTGCAAAAAAATAAATGAATTTGCGCACCTTGGATTGTAACCGGTGGTAATGGTATTTACGATACTGTAAACACTGACAATGTTTACAGCTACATAATTATTACGAAACTGAACACAGCGACATGGAAAAAATACTTACTTACCTGTAAACAGATACAGCCCAGGTCCGATGTCAGGAGAGAGCGACACTTTCAAATGACGTCACTTTCAACCGCAACTTGGACGTTTCGGGTTTTAAAGCGACAACGCACGGACCTATGTAAGTACTACCTTTACCGTTACTAGTTAGGGTTAGGCAGCGGGTTAGAGTTAGGGTTAGGTAGCGGGTTAGGGTTATCGTAATAATTATGTCGCTGAAAACACTGTTGGTGTTTACAGCATCGTAAATTCGTACTACACCCGATTGTAACATGGTTTGTACAGGAGCAAATTTACTTCTTTTTTGCTTTGCATCAGGCCCTTAGTGCATATATTTAAATAAATATATGCACTTATATTTATACACACTAAATAAAAAGCCTGCAGTGTAATGTAATAAAATGACAGGTGCAGTGTTTCTAAAGAAAAATGCTGAACAGTGAATAATAAGAAATGCATGTAAAAATGAAATTAAGCCTCTCATTAATGTGACAGCATTTGTGAAAATAGTTTGGCTTTAACCGAGTGCTGCTAACATTAACCTGATGCTTTGCACCACCAGAGCAGATGCCTTGCAGTATGTGGAGTTACAATAATATGGTCACCAGACTATTGCTTGGCATCTAGCTTAGCCCCTCTTGGTACAGAGTATAACTAGCAAACCTCCACCTTACTGTGATTAGTATTGCATGTACAAACCTACCTACCACTCTGAAGTGGAAAATAACATGGCCTTCTAATACTTGCTGTGTCTCATATCACTGGCCCTGAAAAACAGGCCCCAGCAATACTAGAGTCTCACATTCTTCGTACTGCATGTCTGTACATTATTTGCTCTCTGGACTACTACTACTATCGTATTCCCAGCTCCCCTTACATATATGGTCACAGAAAAAAAATCAGCAGGTGTGTTCGAGGTGGAACAAAGTCCTTTTGGGTTCAAAGATTTAATGACTCGTGACTGCAAGGTTTTATTAAAAAAAAGTTTATCTTTGTTTGGTAATAGTATAAACAAAGATAAAAGTAATGTAAATGCTTAGCCCCCAAAAGTAATCTCAGCAATATATTCAATGAACAGTAACTCCCAGGGCCCGTCTTTCTAAAGAAAGCTGGAAAAAAAAACAGATAACCTCCTTATTTCAGAAGACTAAAGGCCTGATTCATTAAGGAACTTAAATTAAGAAGTTTATTATTTCAGTCTCCTGGACAAAACCATGTTACAATGCAAGGGGTGAAAATTAGTTTTCTGTTTTGCACATAAGTTAAATACTGACTGTTTTTTAATGTAGCAAACATCCTAAGCTAAAAACATAAATGTTTTTACTACCTCCACCTGGGGTTTGAAATGCAGTAAGCACTAAAAAGGTGGCACAGTGTTTAATGAGAAAAGAGGGAACCAATGCTGGTGTAACTGACCAACTCCTTCAAATGTTTGCCAAGACACATCATAACTGGTCATTGCATGTTAGGAAATTGGAATACATTGCATTACAATTCAATCACAATACAATGTCAGCTACCTGTTAGGTTTCCACTCCAAAACTTGGACAGTATATCTGCCTAGCTGTTAGTGCCACTGTAGGAACCTTATAACCATAGTATTAAAACTTTTTTTTTCTTTTAGTTTTTGCGGTAAACAAGGGTGGGCAAAAGGAAGGATTCAAGTAAGTTATGATTAATAAAATAGTGCAACTGATCGACATGAAACTTAAAATAGAAAAAATGATCAACAGCTGTCTTTCTGTAACTATAATTGTATTTTAATGACAAACAAAAAACGGTTGGTCTGCATTTTGATTAACACATTGCTATTTAGTACAGTTATTTTTTTTATAAATGTCAGCAACTGAATAGCAGTACCTGAAAGAGACAAATATTATTGAATGTAAGACGTTCATATTTTCAAAAGCATACCTTTAATTAAAAAAAAAATGTTATTGTTTTTTTTGTGTGTATTACAAAATTGCTGAATAAGCCGAATGTGATCAATAGGTTATCTGGGATAATATACTGTATGATTTCTGAAGGTAGTGTCTGTTTTATTTTCTTTACAACACTGGTATGCAAATTAGGATTAATACATCTACATCTGAAATAGCTATACTCCACTCGGTAAATCTATCTTAATAAGTATATTTGATTGGAATACTTGCACCAGCATTTAAATTATCACATGAATATATCTTGATAATGAGACCTTCAAATCAACAGACTCTCTAGCATAATTAAAATCACTTTTAGAATGCTGTTTTTGATTGTTATAGGTCAATTGAACAAATACAATTTAATTTCACAAGCACGCCAATATACAGTGCAAGTTAAACCTTATCATTTAAAAAACTTTTAGAGAAAGAAACAGACAGCTTTTTCCATTCCACTGCTAGATGTTTGAGGTTGAATGTAAATTTCAACATAAATTGTCTAACATAATTTAAATGTTATGCTTTTTCATCCTTTTTATCTCGCAACAGAGTTAGATGGTGGGTGAGTAAAAACAAAATACAAGTTGAAAAGAATAAGTTTTTTGTTTAAGTGTAATTTGCAGATAATTTGATTGGTACCCTTACTGATGGATCGTGACTGGAATTAATAATAAGTTAACACACATTTCCTCAAACCTTCAATTATTAAATAATTTAAAAAACAAAACAAAAAAACAATATAACAAAAGCAACAACAATATATAGTGTTTCCTGGTAGTGGAACGTACGGAAATAAGTACAGAAATAATACAGACCTTAAATACCACGTTGCCTTCAGTGCACTGCTCAACATTTATTTTGTCTATGAATCATTGGTAACAACTTTTTGGGCTCATTTATGTACTAGAAATAACTTGGAGGTATAGTTATGTTTTTTGCCCATTTTTTTTCTCATTCCACTTTCTGATGCTTGTCTGCCTATACACCTTGCAACAGTTTCAAGGAACTTCAGGGATCATTTTATAATTTAATAGATCATAATCAATAATAGCTTTGGTATGCTCACATTCAGATGTATGAATTATGGATGCTAATCAGCTTTATAATGATGACCTAAATTGGGAACTAATATGTTAAGTTATCCCAGAATCATTTTTAGTATCCTGTAATTTTACAAGATGCTTTAGAGTATATATTTATCTAGCCTCAGATGCTGATTAGGATAACAGAGGGCGGGGATTAGCCCGAGGTAACATAAACATTGAGGGGGCAGGTAAAAGAAAGTACTGAGTATAGCAAGAGTTAACTCCACTGGGGGGCAGGGGTCAGCCAATCAGTTGGAACGGGGGGGGGCAGAATTACAGGATTATTTTATCCTCCCCCCCCACTACCTGCCCCCTGGATCCCATACCCTCCCACCTTCTTCGCTCCCTTTCCCCCACCACCTGCTCCCACCTTGCTCACCTCTTTAATCTCTCCCTCTCCACTGGCATCTTCCCCTCCTCCTTCAAACATGCTCTCGTATCCCCCATTCTTAAGAAACCTAATCTCGACCCCACTTCTCTCTCGAACTATCGCCCCATATCTCTTCTCCCTTTTGCCTCCAAAATTCTTGAGAGGCTCGTCTGCAGCCGTCTCACCTCCTACCTTTCTGAATACTCCCTCCTTGATCCTCTCCAGTCTGGTTTCCGCCCCCTCCACTCCACTGAAACTGCCCTGGCTAAAGTCACCAATGACCTCCTCTCTGCAAAAGCCAGGGGCCACTTCTCCCTTCTCATCCTCCTTGACCTCTCTGCAGCCTTTGACACCGTTGACCACCCCCTCCTCCTTCACACCCTCCAGTCTTTCGGCCTCTCCGGCCCAGTCCTGTCCTGGTTCACCTCTTACCTTACTCACCGTTCCTTCTCTGTCACCACCTCTGGGTCTCTCTCCCCCCATCCACCCTTCCAGTCGGGGTCCCTCAAGGCTCTGTTCTGGGACCCTTACTCTTCTCTCTATACACCTCCTCCCTGGGTGAACTCATCAGCTCCTTCGGCTTCAGCTACCACCTTTACGCTGACGACACTCAACTATACCTCTCCTCTCCTGATCTCTCTCCCTCCCTCCTCTCTAGGGTGTCCGCCTGCCTCTCTGCCATCTCCTCCTGGATGTCCTCTCGATTCCTCAAACTTAACCTTGCCAAAACTGAGCTCATAGTTTTTCCTCCCTCTCATACCCCATCCCCTTCTGACCTCTCCATCACTGTCGACAACACCTCTATCTCCCCTGTCCCCCAACTTCGCTGCCTTGGTGTCATCCTCGACTCCTCTCTCTCCTTTGGCCCCCACATCCTCTCTCTTGCTAAATCCTGCCGCTTCCAGCTGCGCAACATCGCTCGCATCCGGCCCTTCCTCTCCCATGATGCCACCAAATGCCTTATCCACTCTCTGATCATCTCCCGCCTGGACTACTGCAACCTCCTCCTCACTGGCCTCCCCCACTCTCATCTCGATCCCCTTCGATCCGTCCTTAACGCTGCAGCTAGGCTTATTTTCCTCTCTCGCCGCTCCTCTTTTGTCTCCCCCCTCTACCTAGCCCTTCACTGGCTCCCATTCCCCTTCAGAATCCTCTTTAAGCTCCTCACACTCACCTACAAGGCCCTCGCCAACTCCACTGCGCCCTACATCTCCACCCTCCTCTCTATTCATGCTCCATCCCGCCCTCTCCGTTCTGCCTCTGACCGTCGCCTCTCTTCCCCCCTTATAACCTCCTCCCACGCGCGTATCCAAGACTTCGCCCGCGCTGCCCCCCTCCACTGGAACAAGCTCCCTCCCTCCATCAGAACTTCCCCTAATCTGTCCAGCTTCAAACGGGCCCTAAAAACCCACCTTTTTCTTAAAGCCTTTCTGTCTCCCACTTAACTTCCTACCTTATCTTCTGCCTCTGTCCCCCTACTCTCCCTCTCTCCCCTGCGTCTCTCTGTCTGTCCACCCCTCCCCTTAGATTGTACGCTCCTCTGAGCAGGGCCATCTCTCCTCCTGTTTCCACCACTTCTAACTCTGCTCTCCAGCTACTTAGCCCTCCTCCTCAAAGGTCCTCCACCCCACGTCCACTTTCGCTCCCTCCTCCCCCCTGGGGGTCTCCCTGTCTTCCGCGCCCCCCTTCTTGGGCCCCGTCGTTTTCGGTTCCTCCCTCCCCCTCCCCGCCCTCTCTAGCTGTCCATTGAGCGTACTGAGTTGCTGTGTTTACTGTACTGTGCTGTCTCCCATTGTATTGTGATTTTGTTTGTCTCTGTACGGCGCTGCGGATGCCTTGTAGCACCTTATAAATAAATATTAATAATAATAATAATAATTATAGTGGGGGAAGCAGGATAAGGTCCAGGTATGAGCAGTCAGCTTTCCCTTTTACCGTCTGGAGAGTTTTGGAATGAGGATATCCGGCTCTGCTGTCCTGGTGAGTAGATACTGTGCAAAGTTGTTTTATACTGCATTGTATTTGGTTTACTGTGTATTGTTTTCCTTGCTTATCTCTCTCTTCTGCTTTACCAGACTATATACTTCTATTTCACCTCGCCTCTGTTTCTTTCTTCTTCCCTCTTTTATATTCTCCCGATTTTTTCCTTTTTTCTCCTCTTCTGATATTCCCCCCCTTCCCTATCTCTTCCCCTTGCTAATTTTCCTCCCCCTGTCCATCATGTTGAGGGCAAAAAGAGTCCATGTTCCCCCCCCACCGCCTATTAGAGGCTGCTTTACCTCCTGCAACCAACCCCAGGCGGCGAGCCTAGACCCAGGACTCGCCGCTGTGTGATTCCCTCGTCCCCCTTGTAGGCCAGGGGTCTAGGAGGAGAAGGGGGTCTGCTGCGACCGTCGTGGCAATAAGTGAGTCTGCGCATGCTTGGTGCAGACGCACGGGCACAGGCGCGGGTGTACCCGGCCGCGCATGCGCAGTTGCAGTCCGGGATGGCGGTGACCATTTTGGATTCGGGTGTTCCCGGAGCGCCCGTCCTCTCTTCCACTGCCACCAATGTGTTAAGGGCCGTTGAAAATCCCCCCTCACCCCAGCGCCAGTCTGTCATTGGGGCTGGTGGGAAGATGCTGCAGGCACTGCTGATATAGGCACAATTAAAGGTCCAGGGATATTACTTATTAACCCCCCCAATAGGACAGTTTTCCAGCATAGCGGGGAGGGGGAAGCAATGTTAGCGGGGGCATAGGTAATAATCCCTCCCTCCTGCCTAACACATTTTCATCCCCTGTGTCCCAGACTCTACCCGTAGCGTTAGGAATACAGGGCATGGACACAAATAGCCCCACCACTCAGGTTTCTCTCAGGCCAGACAGTTCTCCCCCCCCTGCAGGGCCTCAGAGGTCCATACCAATGGCCAGCCTGGGGATACCTCTGCCTCACTGCAGCAACAGTTGTCTTCCACCTTCCCATGCGCATCAGCTTCAGCTTTTCTCACCTCTTCCCTTTTCCCCCCACCCCTTCCTCAGTACTCAATCCCCCTTCCCTCCCCTTTATCTCTCCTCTCATTGCCTCCAGCAGCTGCCTTCCCCCAAGGCACCTTGGCCCCCCCACATGGCACCCACCTCCATTCCCCCTCTTCTGCTGTCCGGCCACTCAGCCACATCCTGCCCATCTTTTGCAGGGCACCCTCCTTCTTGGTCTGTGGGTCAGGGTCCTAATCCCACGCCCTACCCCCCATTTGCTCATCCTTCCTTCCCATGGCTGAGCAGTACCTCCGACCGGGCTCCGCATAACCAAAGGCTCCCTCCCTTTCCTTACTCAGTTTCAGACCAAACCCTTGGCCTTACTACCTGCTATGCTCCCCCCCCCTCTGCCTATGCTCGCTACTTTTCTGTTCCTACCTTTCCCAGTATTTGCCATTTAACCACAGGTGCCTTTGCTTCCACAGTTTCCATTGCTTCCGTTCTCTCAGGATCTGATTGCATGCAGATATCCTAGACCCAGGACTCGCCGCTGTGTGATTCCCTCGTCCCCCTTGTAGGCCAGGGGTCTAGGAGGAGAAGGGGGTCTGCTGCGACCGTCGTGGCGATAAGTGAGTCTGCGCATGCTTGGTGCAGACGCACGGGCACAGGCGCGGGTGTACCCGGCCGCGCATGCGCAGTTGCAGTCCGGGATGGCGGTGACCATTTTGGATTCGGGTGTTCCCGGAGCGCCCGTCCTCTCTTCCACTGCCACCAATGTGTTAAGGGCCGTTGAAAATCCCCCCTCACCCCAGCGCCAGTCTGTCATTGGGGCTGGTGGGAAGATGCTGCAGGCACTGCTGATATAGGCACAATTAAAGGTCCAGGGATATTACTTATTAACCCCCCCAATAGGACAGTTTTCCAGCATAGCGGGGAGGGGGAAGCAATATTAGCGGGGGCATAGGTAATAATCCCTCCCTCCTGCCTAACACATTTTCATCCCCTGTGTCCCAGACTCTACCCGTAGCGTTAGGAATACAGGGCATGGACACAAATAGCCCCACCACTCAGGTTTCTCTCAGGCCAGACAGTTCTCCCCCCCCTGCAGGGCCTCAGAGGTCCATACCAATGGCCAGCCTGGGGATACCTCTGCCTCACTGCAGCAACAGTTGTCTTCCACCTTCCCATGCGCATCAGCTTCAGCTTTTCTCACCTCTTCCCTTTTCCCCCCACCCCTTCCTCAGTACTCAATCCCCCTTCCCTCCCCTTTATCTCTCCTCTCATTGCCTCCAGCAGCTGCCTTCCCCCAAGGCACCTCGGCCCCCCCACATGGCACCCACCTCCATTCCCCCTCTTCTGCTGTCCGGCCACTCAGCCACATCCTGCCCATCTTTTGCAGGGCACCCTCCTTCTTGGTCTGTGGGTCAGGGTCCTAATCCCACGCCCTACCCCCCATTCGCTCATCCTTCCTTCCCATGGCTGAGCAGTACCTCCGACCGGGCTCCGCATAACCAAAGGCTCCCTCCCTTTCCTTACTCAGTTTCAGACCCAACCCTTGGCCTTACTACCTGCTATGCTCCCCCCCCCTGCCTATGCTCGCTACTTTTCTGTTCCTACCTTTCCCAGTATTTGCCATTTAACCACAGGTGCCTTTGCTTCCACAGTTTCCATTGCTTCCGTTCTCTCAGGATCTGATTGCATGCAGATATCCGTGTTAGCCCCTTTAGTGACATTAGATTCTCGGAATGTGCAGATCGTGGCTGGAGGTCCCGGTTCAGGGCAGGGTCATGCGGCCTCTCTGGCGGGTTCTTAAGGCACCCTGCATGGTCGCATTAAATTTAGTTATTCCCATTCAGCAAGCTGGTACAGTTATGGTTCCTGAGCCCAGATTACTGGAGCATAATTCGGAACTGTCATTGCTTGCAGGATCCTAGGCTCCTGGTCCAGGGAGCTCTCTTTCTGTTTCCTCCTCTGCAGGTTCGACCAGACATACGTCATCGGGCCGGGGGACCAGGCACGCTTCTTATGCGGAAGTCACTACGGCCATGGCAGGAGCATCATCAGGAGTGGATGGTGGGGGCCGCGAGGCAGTCGGTGAGCATGCCAGTGGGATGTCGGGTATGAGCTCTGATTCAGGCTCTCTTTCCTCTAAGAGTGAGGTTCCAGCTAGGTCAATGAGCTCGGACATAAGGTTAATAAGGCTGCTGGAGAGGAAGTTGAGTTAGTACCCGCCAGCGAGTGGGGGTGGAGAATAACAGCTTCAGTAGCAGGTTGACAGGTGATGATGTGGTGCGCTGTTCGTTAGAAACAGGATGCGTGGTAAGATACGCATGGGCCGGTTTGTAGATATCTTTGCCATTACCAACAAGGATAGGGATGATTTAGCAGCAGCAATGTCATGCTCTGGCGTGGGTGAGGAGGTTTATAGAAGTTTTGCCAGTTGGTTGAAGGGTTTCCTGGTATTTGCAGCCTGTTATTTGGAGAGCAGGCCAGAGGAGCACATGAACATTATCAAATATATATTCTTGATACAAGGGATATATACCCGCTCTAGAGGTTATGGCGAGGCATTTTGCAGGAAACAAGATGGTTTATTAGTGATGGATTTGGGTTGTAAGGATGTGGAGGTGTGGCTAGAGGTTACTCAGCCTAGATCGGGAGCGAGTGATGCAGGTGCAATGAGGCAGAGGCAACTCCCAAATAGATTGGCCAGCCCTTTCGAGGGAGTTGTTTTGCATATAACGGGGGTCATTGTGACAGAGGTGCGACCTGTAGATTTAAGCATGCCTGTGCCGCATGTGGAGGAGGGCATCCCAGAAGAGAATGTCCTAAGAGGATTAGTCCAGCTACCACAGACAGACTGTCACGGGCACTAGGAGTCTTTGCCCAGGATATCACCAGATGATGGACTTACCAGAGTAATATAGCTGGTACTATGGTTCTCTGGTAGCAGGGTGACAACGGAACAGGAGAATCAGCAGATGGTAAGAGAATGCTCAAGGAAAGTCTATGACTAGCAGCAACTGGTAATGAGTAGATGTATATACACGAGGAACCAGATGGACAAGTAAACGTGAGGAAAGTCAGTGGTCTGCGTATAGCAAGTTGTACCACTGCTATAGTGAGGAGGAATGTCCAGGAGTAGCAAAGAGGGAGTGAGAGTCAGCGGTCTGCGTATAGCAAGTTGTACCGCTGTCTATAGTGAAGGAATGGAATCCAGGTGAAAGTAGGTAACGGGGAAGTCAGTGGTCTGCGTATAGCCAGTTGTACCACTGCTTATGTGAGAGGATACTTGAAAGCTGGTGTCACAGGGAACAGGAGTCAGTGGTCTGCGTCAGCAAGTTGTACCACTCCTATATATATGTGAGGAGGGGCACGAGGAGATGAATGTAAAGCAGAGTATACACGGGGCACACAGAACTTGATCCCACGATGATATCCACAATACAACAATAACGGACAAGCGCTGCTTGAAGTATACAAAGTCACAATAGCTATCCAGGCAATAGGAAACAAAGTCAATGGTAACAAAAGCTTCAGAGGATAGGAGGCTCCGGAGAAGAACACAACTCAGTCCAGATGGATATGCAATACAAAAGCAAAGTCAATGGAAAGTATGCATACCGCGGTTCAGGAGAGCAGGCGGTCAGAGAGACGTGCAGGGATACCTGAACGGCTGAAGGCCGGCAGGAGATGAGACCACTGGAGGGAGGAAGCGGTAATCAGGTTGGTGCAGTGCACGACAGGTAATCCAGAATCAACGAAGCAATACTCAGGAAGCAGTAGTAAGTGAAACTGGAAACATGATGAACACGGGAGAGTTGAGGCTGTCTGGTATCCAGTAGTAGTGGTGGAGGCAGCGGAGAGCTGACCCGATAAACACTGGAGAGTTGAGACGATCTGGAACTCTGTAGTAGTAACGGAGGCAGCGGTGAGCAGACACGCTGAACACAGGAGAGTTGAGACGAACTGGAGTCCGGTAGTAGTAGCAGATAGGAATCAGCTGAGTGCAGGCACGATGAACACAGGTGAGTTGAAACGAACTGGAGTCCGGTAGTAGTAGCAGATAGGAATCAGCTGAGTGCAGGCACGATGAACACAGGAGAGTTGAAGTGGTCTGGAAACCACAATAGCAGTAAACAGGAATCAGCAGGAGCTGAATACACGAGGAAACACAGGAACACCTTCAGAGGCTCATGGGGAATGAGACTCCAAGATCAGGCAACCAGGTAATGATCACAGGTGGTTTAAATAGGGAGGGTTGCCTGATCATCCAATCAATTAAAAGCAACAGGTACTGAAGGTTTGATAAGGGCTGCACATGTGCAGACCCTCAGGAAGGTGGATGGCCACGGTTCTTGAACACACGGGAAATGGCACTCACAGTCCGGTGAGTGACAGTAACCCCCTTTTAAAGGTGGGCACAGAACACCTGGAACCGGGTTTGTCCGGAAACTTGGAATAAAACCTCTTAAGAAGAGCTAGAGCGTTGAGATCTTTTGCTTTGATCCATGACCACTCTTCAGGACCAAAGCCCTTCCAATGAACGAGGAAACGGAGAACTCCTCGCGAAATTTTTGCATCCAATATGTGAGTAATCTCAAAGTCCTTCTCTTGATGAATTTGAACTGGCCGAGGTGCTGAAGGAGGGACCGAGAAACGGTTGATGATAAGAGGTTTGAGCAAAGACACATGGAAGGCATTGGAAATACGAAGGTTCTTAGGTAGTAGAAGTTTGAAACAAGCTGGATTTATCACTTGAATGATCCTATACGGACCAATAAAACGAGGAGCGAACTTCATAGATGGGACCTTCAAACGAATATTTTTGGTTGATAACCAAACACGATCTCCGATTTTCAGTGGTGGAATAGCCCGTCTCTTTTTATCTGCAAAAGACTTATATCTGGCAGATGTTTTCTTTAAACAGGTTTTGACCTGAAACCAAATATTTTTGAAGGTCTGACAAACAGTCTCTACAGCAGGCACTTAGGTGGGAGGGAGGGCAGGAAATTCCGGAAAAGACGGATGGTGACCGTAAACCACAAAGAATGGAGTTTTAGAAGATGACTCATGATACATGTTGTTATGAGCGAATTCAGCCCATGGAAGCAAATCTACCCAGTTGTCTTGGTTGGCTGAAGAGAACATCCTTATAAAAGTCTCAAGATCTTGATTGACCCTTTCGGTTTGTCCGTTTGATTGAGGATGGTAGGAGGATGAGAGTGATAATCGGATACCCAAGGTCTTACAGTGGGCCCGCCAGAATCTGGAAATGAATTGTACTCCTCTATCTGAAACAATCTCGGAACGACATCCATGAATACGGAAGATTTCTTTGATGAAATAATCAGCCAGAGTAGATGAAGAAGGTAAACTGGTCAAAGGAACAAAATGTGCCATCTTCGAAAATCTGTCCACCACTACCCAAATAGTATTGCAGTTTTTACTAGGAGGAAGATCAGTAACAAAGTCCATACTAATATGGGTCCACGGCTTGGAAGGAATGGGTAGTGGTTGAAGCAAACCCGCTGGAGTTCTGCGGGGAGTCTTAAACTGGGAACACAATTGACACACAGCCACAAAATCTTTGACATCTTTCCTCATAGAAGGCCACCAGTAACTTCGAGAAAGAATTTCAAAGGTCTTGCGTTCACCAGAGTGTCCAGAAAAACGAGAAGAGTGAAACCACGAAAGGATTTTCTTCCTAAGAGCAGGAGGCACAAGGGTTCTCCCAAATGGTAGCACCTTAGTGGAAGAAGCAGCCAGAGAAACACATTTGGGGTCTAATATAGAGTGGTTGGGACTATCTTCAACGTCTGAGGACATCATAAAAGCTCGAGATAGGGCGTCTGCTTTTTTATTTTTTGCAGCTGGTTTGAAGGTTATGATTAGTTCAAAACGAGAAAAGAAAAGAGACCATCTTGCTTGACAAGGATTCAAACATTGAGCAGACTGTAAATATGACAAATTTTTATGATCAGTAAAAATTGTCACAGGATGACGAGCTCCCTCCAACAAATATCTCCATTCCTCTAATGCTACTTTTATAGCCAGCAACTCCTTGTCCCCGATGGTATAATTCTTCTCCGCAGGCAGAAGACCCCGAGAGTAAAAGGCACAAGGATGGAATTTTTGTTGCTCCGATCTTTGGGAGAGAATGGCTCCTAAACCAACATTAGAGGCATCTACCTCTAGGAAGAAGGGAAGCGTCACATTAGGCTGTCGAAGAACAGGAGCAGAGGAGAAGGACTCTTTGAGAAACTGGAAGGCTTGAAGAGCCTCAGAGGACCATTGTTTAGTATTGGCCCCTTTACGAGTTAGAGCCACAATAGGAGATGCAATTGAGGAAAAATCTTGAATGAAGCGTCTATAGTAATTGGCAAAACCTAAAAAACGCTGAATTGCACGAAGAGTAGTTGGCTGAGGCCAATGTAACACAGCATTCACCTTTTCTGGATCCATCTGAAGACCAACTCCGGAGACAATATATCCCAGAAATGGAATCTGGGGCAACTCGAATGAACATTTTTCTAACTTGCAGAATAATAAATTTTTCTGGAGTCTGGAAAGGACCTCTGCCACATGTTGATGATGAGAAGGCAGGTCCTGCGAAAAGATCAATATGTCGTCCAGATAGACGACGACACAAACATATAACAAGTCCCGGAAGATCTCATTAATGAAACCCTGGAAAACAGCGGGGGCATTACATAACCCGAAGGGCATTACTAAATATTCATAATGCCCGTCTCTGGTGTTGAAAGCTGTCTTCCATTCGTCACCGGACCTGATTCGAATTAAATTGTAGGCACCACGAAGATCCAACTTGGTAAAGATCCGGGCTCCCTTGATACGATCAAATAACTCAGTAATTAATGGAATGGGATACCGATTTTTGAAAGTTATGGCGTTAAGTCCACGGAAATCTATGCAGGGGCGTAATGACCCATCCTTCTTTTTTACGAAGAAAAACCCTGCTCCAGCGGGAGAAGTAGAAGGTCGAATAAATCCTCGCTGGAGATTCTCTTGGATGTACTCAGATGTAGCTTGAGTTTCAGGTAATGAAAGTAGATACACACGTCCCCTGGGAGGAGTCTTGCCAGGTTGAAGATCAATCGGACAGTCCCACGAACGATGAGGAGGAAGACGTTCAGACTGAGTTTTATCAAATACATCGGCAAAAGAAGCATACTGAGGAGGAAGTCCCGGTGAACAAGGTGAAATGGAGGATTGCTGTATTTTGAGAGGAACGACTTGAGAGAGGCAACGATGATGACATTCAGGCCCCCAAGACGTAACTTGAGGAGTGTACCAGTCAATCTGGGGAGAATGACGTTGAAGCCATGGAAGGCCTAATACAATCGGACTGGTAGTAACAGAAAGAATTAAAAATGAAATTTCTTCCTGGTGTAATACACCAATTTAAAGGGTTACTGGAGACGTACTCTGGGTGATGAGACCATTAATAATGTGTGATCCATCGATAGCAGTCACAGTAATAGGTATTTTCAAAGTAATCACTGGTAGGGACCATTGATTCACGAGGGATTTCGAAATAAAATTTACTGCAGCTCCAGAGTTAATAAGTGCTTGGGACTTAAACGATTTGGTAGCAAAGGAAACTGTAACATCAAAAGCACAAACTTTTAATTTCGTAGAACATGGAGAGGACTCCAGGGACCCTAACTTCACCTCTCCAGAACTGGTTAGGGCCTGGCATTTCCCGATTTTTTAGGGCATGAATTGAGCATATGAGTAGAATCAGCACAATAGATACAAAGTCTATTTTTTACTCTTCGGACCCTCTCCTCTGAAGTTAATTTGGAGCGACCTATCTCCATGGGTATCACCGGAGATTAAACTGGGCGAACTTGAGGGCTTGAGCGAAGAGGTGCTTTAAATGAAGTTCTCATGTCTACACGGTGGCAAAGAGAAATCAAATCTTCTAGAGAAGTAGGTAATTCTTGAGTAGTCAGTGCATCTTTAATTTTATCAGAAAGCCCTTGCCAGAAGGCGGCAATTAATGCTTCAGTGTTCCACTGAAGTTCAGAGGCTAGTATCCGAAATTGAATGACGTACTGGCCTACAGTACGAGAACCCTGAAGTAGATGGAGGATGCTGGATGCAGCGGAAATAACACGACCAGGTTCATCAAATACACTTCGAAACGTGGACATAAATTTGGCACTATCCTGTAATAATGGATCATTTCTTTCCCACAGAGGGGAAGCCCATGCGAGAGTATGTCCGGAAAACAAGGAAATGAGATAGGCCACTCTGGAACGATGGGTAGAGAAATTGTGAGGTTGAAGCTCAAAATGAACTGAGCATTGATTTAGAAAACCCCTGCATGTTTTGGGGTCTCCATCATATTTTGAGGGAGTAGGCAGGTGTAGCGTGGACGCAGTAGACACCTGGGATGGCACTGGAGAAACAGAAGAAGGCACAGGAGCATCAACAGTAGCTGTGATATTTTGCACAGATGTTCTTTGGGAGGCTAACGCCTGGCAAAATTGCAGCAAATGTTGTTGGCGAACATCCTGTTGTTCAATACTGGTAACCAGATACTGCAGCATCTCTTTAGCTGTAGGTTCCACACCTGGGTCTGTCATGGCCTGATCTTACTGTCACGGACACTAGGAGTCTTTGCCCAGGATATCACCAGATGATGGACTTACCAGAGTAATATAGCTGGTACTATGGTTCTCTGGTAGCAGGGTGACAACGGAACAGGAGAATCAGCAGATGGTGAGAGAATGCTCAAGGAAAGTCTATGACTAGCAGCAACTGGTAATGAGTAGATGTATATACACGAGGAACCAGATGGACAAGTAAACGTGAGGAAAGTCAGTGGTCTGCGTATAGCAAGTTGTACCACTGCTATAGTGAGGAGGAATGTCCAGGAGTAGCGAGGAGGTAGTGAGAGTCAGCGGTCTGCGTATAGCAAGTTGTACCGCTGTCTATAGTGAAGGAATGGAATCCAGGTGAAAGTAGGTAACGGGGAAGTCAGTGGTCTGCGTATAGCCAGTTGTACCACTGCTTATGTGAGAGGATACTTGAAAGCTGGTGTCACAGGGAACAGGAGTCAGTGGTCTGCGTCAGCAAGTTGTACCACTCCTATATATATGTGAGGAGGGGCACGAGGAGATGAATGTAAAGCAGAGTATACACGGGGCACACAGAACTTGATCCCACGATGATATCCACAATACAACAATAACGGACAAGCGCTGCTTGAAGTATACAAAGTCACAATAGCTATCCAGGCAATAGGAAACAAAGTCAATGGTAACAATAGCTTCAGAGGATAGGAGGCTCCGGAGAAGAACACAACTCAGTCCAGATGGATATGCAATACAAAAGCAAAGTCAATGGAAAGTATGCATACCGCGGTACAGGAGAGCAGGCTGTCAGAGAGACGTGCAGGGATACCTGAACGGCTGAAGGCCGGCAGGAGGTGAGACCACTGGAGGGAGGAAGCGGTAATCAGGTTGGTGCAGCGCACGACAAGTTATCCAGAATCAACGAAGGAAGCAGTAGTAAGTGAAACTGGAAACATGATGAACACGGGAGAGTTGAGGCTGTCTGGTATCCAGTAGTAGTGGTGGAGGCAGCGGAGAGCTGACCCGATAAACACTGGAGAGTTGAGACGATCTGGAACTCTGTAGTAGTAACGGAGGCAGCGGTTAGCAGACACGCTGAACACAGGAGAGTTGAGACGAACTGGAGTCCGGTAGTAGTAGCAGATAGGAATCAGCTGAGTGCAGGCACAATGAACACAGGAGAGTTGAAACGAACTGGAGTCCGGTAGTAGTAGCAGATAGGAATCAGCTGAGTGCAGGCACGTTGAACACAGGAGAGTTGAAGTGGTCTGGAAACCACAATAGCAGTAAACAGGAATCAGCAGGAGCTGAATACACGAGGAAACACAGGAACACCTTCAGAGGCTCATGGGGAATGAGACTCCAAGATCAGGCAACCAGGTAATGATCACAGGTGGTTTAAATAGGGAGGGTTGCCTGATCATCCAATCAATTAAAAGCAACAGGTACTGAAGGTTTGATAAGGGCTGCACATGCGCAGACCCTCAGGAAGGCGGACGGCCACGGTTCCTGAACACACGGGAAATGGCACTCACAGTCCGGTGAGTGACACAGACCCACCTCAGGAGCTCCTGCGCGTTAAGGCTTTTTCTCCTATTGTGTTGTCAGAGCTGGATAAATGGCTGGGTTGGTATCCCAATAGACCGGGCGTTGCTGGCGAAGCTCGATATTGAGTCAGCATTTAGGATCCTGCCTTTGCATCCATCTTCATTTAAATACATGGGTTTTCATTTGCCGGGTAGTTATTAGGTCGATAAATGTTTGCCTATAGGCTTTTCAGTGTCTTGCGCATTTTTCGAGTGTTTCAGCAATTTCCTGCATTGGTGTATTGTTATGGGGACAGGGCATAAAAGTGTGGCCCATTAACTGGATAATTTCTTGTTCATTGGTCAAAGTAGGTCCACGGTTTGTCAGGATTTGTTGTTTTCCGTTCAGTCATTGTTTAGAGTTATGGGAGTTCCAGTGGCCGTGGACAAATCGGAAGGTCCAGCGGAGAGATTGTCATACCTGGGTATCGAAATTGACACCAGAGCAGGGTGCTGCAGGCTGCCCAGGGAGAAAGTGGCTAAGTTTGACTTGTTGCAGGGTGAGGGTAAGGTACAGTTAAAGCAAGTTCAATCCTTGCTTGGTCTACTTAACTTTGCTTGTCGTATTATCCCCATGGGTAGGGTTTTTTGCCGTTAGTTGGAGAGAGCTACAGTTGGGGTTACGAAAGCGCGTCATATGGTCAGGATATCCAAGGAGATTAAGGGTCATTTGGGCATGTGGCGTTTGTTTTTGGAGAACTTCAATGGGGTTTATTTGTGGATGTCACCTTCCGCCAATAATGTGGAGCTTCAATTGTTTACGTAAGCGCCTGGCTTGTCTGGTTTTGGTGCTTACCTGGAAGGGGAGTTGTGTGCGGCCACGTGGCCACCATCTTGGTGGCAGGAAGGTCTAACGAGGAATCTCCTGTTGCTGGAATTGTTCCCAATTATTGAAGCAATGGAATTGTGGGGTAATCGCCTTAGCAATAGAAGTATAGTTTTCTGGCGTGATAATTTGAGGGTGGTGCATGCTATCAATAATCAGAAGGCTACCTCTCCTCCGGTGCTGAGGTTATTGAGGCATTTGGTGTACAAATGCTTTTCATTTAACATTGCCTTTAGGGCAGGGTTGTTCAACCCACGGCGGTTCGGGCCGCATGCGGCCTAGCATGCCTGTAAATGTGGCCCAGCAGGAGTTTTGGTTGTGGCAAGGGGGCAGCGCTGTTAATGAAAAAGAAAAAATCCTGCAAAAAAAGAAAAAGATAAGAAAATACTTACCTTGTGGTCACGCGGTCCCTCCGTGGTCTCCTCCTCCGTGCGGCGCTCACAGTGAATGTCGGGCGTGACGTCATCACGTCCGACATCCATTGCGGAGCACAGCACATAGGAGTCACTCGCGCGAACTATCAGTAGCAGTGAAACGGAAAAAACAAGAGAAGAGGATCAGAGAACAAGCCGATTAAAAGGTAAGTTAAGGGGTTTTTTTTGTTTTTTTTTATTATTTCAAGGGACGCTGACCAGCGCATAAACTCACCTTTCCTGGAGCATCACGGACCTTATCTTCCTGTCTTAATGACTGCTGTATTGAAGCCCTTCATAAAATGTTGTAACAATATCACTTGATGTTTGACAGCAGCCATTAGCATGTCATTGAAGCACTGAGCAACAACAAGGAGTATTAGCAATGTTTTCTATGTTTTTTTTGGATGATCAGCTATCATTAGTGCTAGTGTATTTTATGTGCGGCCCAAAACAACTTGTCGCCTTCCAATGTGGCCCAGGGAAGCTAAAAAGTTGGACACCCCTGCTTTAGGGCGATACACGTGCCTGGGTCTGATAATGGGATTGCGGACGCTTTGTCTAAATTTGAGTGATTGAAGTTTCGTTTGCTAGCCCCTGGGGCTAATGAGATTGGTGTTTCATGCCCTGATTTTGTCTGGCAGATTATAAGGTCGGTACAGTGGACCTTGCAAAGCGACGCAGCACGACGGACCTTGGTAGCGAAGAGTACCTTGAAGAAATATCAGGAGGCTTGGTCGTCATGGGAAGGGTTTTGTTCATCAAGGGAGGCCGAAGGTATGACCGATCAGCAGCGTATACTGTCTTTTGTGTGGCATTGTTTTCATGTGGGTAAATCGAAGCCCTATATGGTGTCGGCTTTGGCAGGTATTTCCTTTTTCTGCAGTTGCACAGTTGTCGGGATGTTACTAAGCAGGTTTTGGTTCGCAGAGCATTAAGGGGTTGGGCTAGGATTTCCCCTGCGGTGGAAGACAGACCTAGGCCCATTGATAAAGTATTGTTGGCTGGTCTTATTAATATTATCTCGGCAGTTGCTAGCGATGCTTTTGAGACAGCTTTGTTTAGGTTGTCGTTTGCTATGGCTTTTTTCGAGGCATTCAGAATAAGCGAGTTGGTGGTGTCTTTCAGACTGGCGATTGGGTCGGGTTACTTAGTAAGAATGTTGTGGTAAAAAACGATAACATAGCGTGTAAAATACATAGATCAAAGACGGATCCGTTGGGTAGAGGGCGGTGGATTTCCTTGCATCGCAATAGGGACAGTGCAGTTTGTCCAGTTGAGCTAGCTAGGTTGTATAGGGACATGGCCCCCGCCCCCGGTAGTAATTGGCTTGGGCACCGTGATGGGTACCCCCTTATAAAGTACCAGTTTTCAACTGTCTCTAAGAAGTGTGCTTCAAAGCTTGGTTTGAATAGGGCGGATTATGGGACTCATTCCTTTAGAATAGGAGCAGCTACAGTACAGTGGACATTGCATTGAGAACCTTGAAACACATACAGTGCTTGAGAACTACACCTGCGATATATACTTAAGCAAAATAGGCTCTATAATAGTTTTTCCTAAAGACTTCTAAATATGTGATAAATCCCATTCAGCTAAACCACTGCTGCCATTATTTTTCCTTTGGTAGAATATACTATACAATATATGATATAATATTTCAAGCTAAAACTTACTATGGAAAAGAAAGTGAATGTATTCAGATAAATGAGGTTTAGCTTTTTTATGCCAGCTGGTATATTATGTTTAATATTATTAATTAAATGTAATTTTTAATAGACCTACATATTTTATATGATTCTGGGATAACACTGAAGTTATTTTGTACGACTTCAGTGAGCAAGTATTTTCTGGCCATGTCTGCCCATCATGAAAAGTAAAAATGTGTTCCCCTTACTACAAATGAAATCTTGCTGTGTTAATCTATGTGCATGTCCATAAAAGCCAAAATAACTGTACAAAATATGTATAACACTACAAAGTAAGAATAACAATTTTTACACTGTGCCTCCACATATTTTCCAGTTATTAAATGACCCCATCTGTATCCAATCTGTCTGCCAGTTTTTTTATCCAGGTATAATTCCCAAAGCAAATTGATTTCAATTTATAAAACAGACATCTGTAAGGCACTGCACGAAAATAAGAATGTATTTATTGGAACACATTACAACAGAAAACAGTTCATTTGTCATTGTAACAGTAAACATAATATGTTTGTATATCGAAACCCAAAGTTGAAGATTTGTATCTGTCACAGCCCGTTCATTGCAGGTGAGGTATGAGCAACTATAAATCCATATGGGAATTCCAGATTGTGATTTTAATACACTTAAATGTAATATTTGCTGTTCAAGGCTAAATATTTTACACACAAGTAACACACACATATAAGTATGTGTGTTTGTATATCTATATATATATATATATATATATATATATATATATATATATATGTGTATACATATATATATATATATATATATATATATATATATATATATATATATATTTATACAATAACAGCGCAGTTGCCACTGTATGTCAGCTAAAATAAAATGCAATACACAGCCTGATGACTCATAAATACTTTGGGCCTGATTCATTGAGGAAAGTATGGCAAAAAAATGAGTACGTTTTCTCCTGGACAAAACCATGTTACAAAGCAAGGGGAGCAAATGAGTTTATTATTTTGCACATAAGTTAAATACTAGCTGTTTTTTCATGTAGCACATACATACTTCATAGCTTTATTTGTGCACTGACATTTAACGTTGATCTAGGACATACCCTAACCCAACTATAAATTTCCCATCACATTTTAAATTTAAATTTACCTCCCCCTCCAATGCAATATGGTTTTGCCAAGGTGCAAAGAAACTATTTTTTTGCTTTACTTTCCTTAATGAATCAGGCCCTTATACTTTAAAGTGTATTATTGCCCTTACATTAACACATTATATATAGGACAAACACAAAAAAGAATGCACAGTGTTACCAAATTATGATCTTTAAAACAACAGTCCATAGTATTTTGTGTTGTAACACACCTGTCTCCACAGATGCCACACAATTAATTTTTATATGACACATTGACACATGAATGTTCAAATATTGTCATTTGTAGGACTAGAATGATGGATACATTGGGCAAATCTAAAGTGAACTAGAGATAATTTGTTTAGTTTACAATTACATTTTCAGAAATCTTATTTTTTATTTTTATTTGTAAATTCTTGTTGCACACCTGGACGAATATAGTGCAAGCAACATGCAAGAAGTACACTAATAGGGATGGTAAATGGACTACCAAGGCTCCCAAACATTACAGGGCATGTAAGATGGACCATGTAAGATAGACCATGGAGGAAAATGACTAATACATCCTGTATCCTTGATTCGTTTTTTGTTGCCTGCCCATAGATGTCTGTTTGCAAGATTGATTAATTATCCCTTTTATAAGATCAGATTGTTCTTCATATGATGAATAATGTGAAGCTCAGATGGCATTAAACTCCTTTACAAGAACTGTAAAACTTAAGCCATATGCATACCCTATGTGAGCAATTGGTTAACAATATATTAACAATATAATAGAAAAAATAAAATGTTGGTTCTAAAAACATATAATATAAATATCCTCATTTAAAATGATGGGAAGTGAAGTTTCATTTCATAAGTCTTTTTAGTTTCAATCAATAAACTGGCAGGGGTTATCTGAATACTGTACCAGATTGTTACAAATTGAAATACAATTGATTTGTAATTTGAAAACTTTAAGTCCTGCTGGTTTGAATGAAAATGTTCAATATCAAATGTTTCTATTATGTATCTTAGATATTAATAGACTTATACATTTATTTCCCACAATGACATTATAATTGATGATTTGTACTGACAGAACTCATTGAATATTATGTTATTTTACATTTTAACCCCCTCACACCTTCACAGCTGCTTACATGAACATAAAAAAAACTTTATTAAAAGTTTATTTTTTACCTTAGTTTATACAAAAATTGGCAATTACCACAGAGCTCACTTGGCACTTAGTTTAGTTTGTATGGTCACATTGCATTTATTTTGTCATGGTACTCTTTGAACAATTATAGTGTCCTTATAATTTATCATACAGTATTCATTATAAGCTATATAATTGTTACATGATATGTACAGGGCCAGCGCCACCATAAGGCAGCTTTAGGCTGCTGCCTAGGGCGCCAGGCTCTGGGGGTGGGGGTGGGACTGTGGCCTAGTAAACATTAATTATGTCTCAGAATGAGACATTATTAAAGTTAATGCAGACAGAGCTATCACGCAGGGCACAATGACCGCCAACTACCTAGCTATCTTGCAGATCTGCAAATCTGCATTGCAATGCTACTATTGTGCAGCACCGCATTTTAAAATGTGACTGGTGATCGGTGCTCGCCTCCCTTCTCCTGACAGCGTTGTCAGTGGAGAGGAGCAGAGAGGAGTCAGCCAGCCAAAGGAGAAAGAAGACAAGAGAGAGAAGCAGCAAATAAGAGATGGTAAGTAAATTAATACAGAGAAAACGGGGGTAGAGGAGGCTACAGAAAACAGGGCAGGACGGGAGGATGATACAGAAAAATGGGGAGGTGTGGAAGCTACAGAAAACGGGTGGGGAGGGGAGAGGATGCTACAGAAAACTAGGGGAGGAGGCTAGAAAACTGGTAGAGATGTGGTTAGATAAAATGGGGGGAGATGTGGCTGGAGAAAATGGAATGGAGCTCATAAACCAACATGAGTTACAGACTATGGGGTCTATGTATTAAAACAGTGTGGTGACAATCATTATGCTTTGCTGCAAATTGCAGTAATGGTTATGTGGTGGCCGAGTACTTGATGGGATTTCCTTCCCTTACCTTTTCCTTCAGACACGAGTCAGGTTCTTTCTATGGTCGGATTTTCGGTGGTCAGGAGATAAATTCTTCAATGAAAGGGACAAGGAGTGGACAAATAACTTGGGTTTATTAATAATGCGGTAAAGATAATTTTGGTTATTTGGTTATTTGGTTATTTGGCCACTGTGCCACTGACCCCTTCAACTCAATGGTAATGACAAAATATTCATTTGATCAACATAGAGCACAATAGCATTTAACATATAATAATAATAAATCAATTTTCAGGTAAATCACTTAACATTAATATTCCACAAAAACATTTGGTAACGTTACCATATTTACACTCAGTCCTGGGTTGAACTGTGCACAAGAATTTAGTAGAAGTGCTGCACGTGGTTGGGGCCCATAAATTACTTTTTCACACCAAATAAGCTGATGATCTATTGTATTACACAGTCTCTTTTGTGTGTATTCACAGACCTCTCTATTTTCTCTCCTCTCACACTGTTCTCAGTACATAGCTCAGTCTGTTTAGTGTGATGTCACAGATCTCTATACTGATAATTTGTTTTCAGTACTTTCCTTTTTACTCACACCTCTCTTTGGCTCACTTCTTATCCTCTTCTCTTCTTACACTTACTTCACTTTTAATCTGCTTATAGATCACTTTGTCCGATTTTCATTCTGTCCCTATTTTTCTCTCTCAGTCTATGCAGACACAGGGATCTCTCTCCCTCAGAAGTCTAGAACTTTCCTCTCCCCACTGCCTTCTGGGAGTTCACAGTTATTACCAAAGTTAGTGGACTTGTTGCTATGCCACACACTCCTCCTTCCTGTCACTCCCGGCAACCACCAACCACTCCCAACTGTCACTTCTCCCTCAAGAAACATTTTTTTTTTTTTTAAATCTTTATAAACACTTTTAATAATTAACAAATTAAATTAACAAATTAAAAACATATAGATACACCCCATGGTACTCAGATTTTGGGGCACCACACATATTGAAGCACCACTGTAATTCATTATGCCGGGGCTACCATGCCAGAGCTACCATGCCAGGGCTACTCTGGCAACATCTCCTCTCCAGTACAATCTCTCTTTACTATTTACCAGCAGGCTATTGCTGCCAGGAAATGGAGTAAGTGCTATATGCATGCACATAACACTTCCACAGGTCATAGATCAAGCAAAGCCAGAAGGGTTTCAGCTGGATCCCATAGAAAATGACAGGTAACGCCATCCTGAGATGGTGTTACCTTGCTGGATAAATCCAAGATTTCAAAGCTTTATACTTTGCAGAACTTTGCAGTCCCCATATTAATCTATTGGGTACTGCATTATGAAACATTAATCCTTGATTTCTTCTACCGTAAACCCTTCATAAATTGTGAGATTGTCCTTTTACGGAGAAAACTGCTGTTTTGTTCATTTTAATGGCTGATTGCACTTTAGTCATCATCATCATCAACATTTATTTATATAGAGCCAGCAGATTCCGTAGCACTTTACAATTGGGAACAAACAGTAATAAAACAATACTAGGTAATACATAAATACAGAGAGGTAAGAGGGCCCTGCATACAATCTATGGGACAATGGGAGTTTGAAACACAAGGGCACGTGTTATATCATATTGCACATTGGTTCTGCTAGAATCTAGAGGTTACAAAGTATTTAGTGGGCTGTATGCTCAGTCACACAACTATATTGGTCAGAGGGTTGTTGTCTTGTGTTAGCTGCGTAGAGGGTGGTAATAGGGTAACCTAGGGAGATTAAGAGGGTGGTAGAGGAATACTATAAGCTTGTCTGAAGAGGTGGATTTTCAGAGAACACTTGAAGGTTTGAGACTAGAGGAAAGTCTTGTGGTGCGAGAGAGTGAATTCCATAAAGTGGGTGCAGCCCGAAAAATAGTCCTGTAACTAAGAATGGGAGGAAGTGATGAGAGTAGAAGAGAGATGCAGATCTAGTGCAAAACGGAGGTGTTGATTTGGGAGATATTTTGAGACAAGTGAGGAGATGTATGTCAGGGCAATTTTGTTGATGGCTTTGTTTGGTCGTAGAAGAATTTTATATTGGATTTGTTGAAAAACAGGCAACCAATGTAGAGACTGACAGAGTGACTCAGCAGATGAAAAACGTTTTGCAAGGAAAATAGACCCTTTTAATTTAAAGGAACTACAGAATTGAGTAACAATTTATGTTTTTAGTATTTGGCTCCCCTCTGTTGCTGTTTATTAGTATAATTAATTTTACATTAACAGAATACTATACATTAACACATGCAAATAAATATAGAAAGGTCTAAATTATCTATGTAATCTGTAGATGTAAAATTAATTATACTAATAGACAACAGCAGAGGAGAGACAACTTATGGGCAAATACTAAAAAATAAATGGTTGTTCAATCACTAAGCTGTTTATTTATTAAAAGTTTGTGGGCAAGAGGGTATATGAGAAAAAAAGGGTTGGCAAGGGGGCATGTTAGAGGAAAGTGATTTGGAAAGCAGGTGGGTGGGGGATCTTTTAAAGAAAAGCTGGTGGACAGAGGGGCATGTTTAAAAAAAGCTGGCTAGGGTGCCTAGGGCAGGAATGTATGTGAGAAATAAGCTGGTGGGCAGGTGGTACATGTGAGTAAAGTTGGTGTTCTGTGGATAGCATATGTGACAAACGCTGATGGCATATATGAGAATGGCTAATGGGCAGATGGACACGTGGAAGAAAAGTTGGTGGCAGCGGGGGACATGTCAGTGTGTAACAGTGTATGATGTCAAGGTATTTTTTTATTCCCGCTAGATATCCTGTATTTGCTCCTGGGCAGCAGTGAAGCCTGGACAGTTTTCTGTGTCAGACATCAGAACATCCGGACATCAGTGCATCTGGACTGCAGCCTTACAAGCCAGCCAGAGGTAAGAGTTATTACTTTTATTTTTCAAATGTCTAGTGTGTGAGGTGCTTGAAAGTGAGTATTGGGATAAGGACAGGCTGTAGGCTGATACTTTGCCTAAAGAACCGAGCAACCTTGCACTGGCCCTGGATATGCATAAATATAGAGAATTAATAGTAGTGCAGTACGTTTGAACAAAAGGAGCCAATGATAGGTCATACTCAACATTTCAGATTTTGGCAAGCATGGTGTTTGAATCAAAAATCCAATTCAATGTAATTTGAACTAGAGAAACCTATATATAAATATAAATATATATATATATATATATATATATATATATATATATATATATATATATATATATATATATATATATATATATATATATTCTAACATTTTCAACACAGCATTGTAGTTTCCATTTATGCAGCGTGGGAGAGAGATAGATTTTTGGGGCCTTATTCATTAAGGAAAGTAAGGCAAAAAATTAGTACGTTTTCTCCTGGACAGAACCATGTTACAATTCGAGAGGAGCAAATTAGTTTATTATTTTGCACATAAGTTAAATACTGGCTGCTTTTTCATGTAGCACACAAATACTTGATAGCTTTATTTTTACACTGAAATTTGAAGTTGATCTAGGACATTCCCTAACTCAACCATAAATCTGTCCCCACATTTTAAATTTACATCCCCCTTCAATGCAACATGGTTTCGCCAAGGTGAAAAGTTACTAATTTTCTTTGCTTTACTTTCCTTAATGAATTAGGCCCTTGGTGTTGGAGAGGAAAAAGCAGGACAGAACATATTTCACATTCACTAACAGCTTTTACCAAGTAATACATTAACCAGGCATAGCAAAAAAATCCCAGAATATTTATGCATTGTCCACCTATGTAAGGTTAGCTACACAGAAAATATGACAAAAATATGCTATTAAAGTCATTGCATATTAAAAAAACAAAAGTAAATTAAGCACCATTATAATAATTGTTGCTGGCCATGGAATTCTCTGTTTCTTATGCTAATATGCAAAATGCCACCCACAACAGCAAAGTGGAAAAAACGGTAACTAGATTTTATATTTTATGCTTTTCGAGGACATCCTGCATTATCAGCTTATTAATGTAAAACTAAATATAGTGGCAGCATGATTCATTGTGGGCCTCAATATCTGAACCCAACTGGTCTAGTCATGGGACCAGGAATTGTTTCATTTAGCTACTGCCTTGTGATAATCTGAATATTGTCTGCTAAAGTGCAAACACCATCCATGGAAATGGAAAGTATATATAAAAATCACTTGCATAGATAACATATGTATTGAATAAAAGTAAATGTAAGTAATACATGCTATTCATATTTATTATAGTACAGTACAATATTTAAAATGCAGTTCACAGTGCCTCAAATAATATATAATGCATATATAATATAAGTTGAAACCCACAAATACATACCATTTGTGAAATAATATTACCATGAAAATAAAGTATTTAAAGGTGCTATCCTTAATTCATGTACCGAATTCTCTTGTAGTGACTCACTGCAGTTTTATTACTGGGTTGTGAACATTAGCACACGCTCCATTAAACCAGCTGTGCATATATATTTTGAAGATATAGATTTCAAATATCATTATTACAGTATGCTCATGTGAGCTAATCATTTATTATAGGGTCTATTTATGACCCCAGCATGGTCCCTTTCAATGTATTGCTGCAAATTGCAGTACCACTGCAATTTACTATGTCGTGGATGCTCTGGGAGCCCCGGGGAAGACCCCCCTCCTCCAAGAGGACTAGTGGGACAGCAGTTAGTGCCAGTAATTAAATTAATGCCAGAGAAATCTATGATTTCTCCAGCGTTAAACCATTTTTTAAAATAAGAAAAACTGGTGAAAGAGCATTTTGGCTCTTCATCACTTGTTAAATAGACTCCTAAATGATGTAATAGGATATTTAAAATATGTTTTTTTAAGTGTCCATCCTTTTATATTGAAATGCATATTTGCTACAATTAATCAGAACATATACCAAGATAATAAATAAAAAGGGACTACGATCTTATCAGGATAAAAATATGGCTTAATTAAAATTTTCAGAACACATATTAAGGAGTTTAGATATAGTGTAGTGGCAGTTTAGAGGGGCGATTTTCACACATATGTTATAGTTTTCTACAAAGTTGAGCTGTCAGAGAACATTTGAAAATTAGATCATCATTTATTTATATAGCACCACTAATTACGCAGCACTGTACAGAGAACTCACTCACATCAGTTCCTTCCCATTGGAGCTTACAGTCTAAATTTCCTAAAATACGTACACACACAGACAGAGACTAGGGTCAGTTTGATAGCAGGCAATTAACATACCAGTATGTTTTCGGAGTGTGGGAGTAAACTGGAGAACATACAAACTCCACACACATAAGGCCATGGTTGGGAATTGACCCCAGTGGTGTGAGACAGAAGTGCTAACCACTACACCACTATACTGCCCACAATGATTAATCCAACATTATCAGGTAGTAAATTTCATATACTCTTTTAGATGCTCTTGCAGACTTTTTTTAGGCATGGTGATAATGAGTTTACTAAGTGGAGGGGCAGTATAAGATCATTGTATTAATGGGACGGTTTTGGGAGTGTTTATAAATAAGAGAGAAGAGGCAAGGTGTGTCAGTGCTAGAAAGGGCTAAACTGTGTAATTTGATAAGTTGATTCTGGATCACTGAAACCAGCCTTCTAGGTATTGGGAGGGCCATTTTAGCACATTGATTGTTGATGGGTAATAACCTACATAATATTTGCTCACTGTTGGGCGAGGGCTGTGCACAGCATTGTGGAGGGTTCTGCATAGTCACACATCCCAAGTCTACTAAGCTGTAACTTTTTTATCCCACTTTTCATAATACTTTTGTATACTTCTTTTGTAATGATTTGCTCAATAAATTGTATTAATAAAAGTATGTCAGTCATAGGTTTAGTACTGTTGACATCGGCACACATAGGAACAAAAGGGAATGAGGAAGAATATAAAAAAGCTCACCTATAAAACTGAAAACGTTCTCTGACCTGTGAGACTGTTGGCTTTCACGCAGCTAAGATTATAGACTTCAGTCCAGGCAATGCTCGCTAATGTAATCAAAAGTCTTTACATTTGGACAAGCTCTACTCGGAGATAACCCTGTAACAAAAAAAAGGCCTGAAGACAGTTCTATAATCACTTAGAGGCAGTTTGCAAGTTCATTTAAAAAAAATATCCTTACTGAAGGTAAAACAGAAATTGTTAATTTGGGTTGGAGAACCTCTTACATAGAAAGTGGAGTAATTAGTATCATCATGTAACGACTTAGTAGGCATAATAATATATACATTTTAACAAAGAAGATCATTCACGTAGCAATAATCTGCAGTTCAGAAGCATTACAGTGCAAATTATCACAGAGGAGCTCCCAACATACTTACAACACTCAAATCTCTGCTCCCAGATTTGCAAGCTACTGACCTAATAATATACAGTGCAAAACCTAGATCCATTACATCATCTATTCCACAAAGGGTCATTGTTCGGATATTCTTTTTCTTTTACATTAAAGATCAAATTCTCAAAGTTAAGAACCAGTTCTCTGAACCTTACAAATCCCTACAAATATCCACAGATTTGTCACAAACTACTATTTTGAGACACAGGGAATTTTCTCAAGCAACAACTTTTGTATGGCAGCATACAATCCTATGTCAGTGATATAATCCTATAAAATTCATTATTAACCAGAAGGTCAGCATCACTGTACTTAATACTTGTGAATAGACTTTGCATGCCTACAATAATATCTTTGTCAGATATACAGTCCATCTCTCTGCCAAAGCCTGAGGATAACTCTGGTTCTTTTGAAAAAGTCTCAATAAGATGTACAATATACAAAGCTAAACAAGAGTTCCTATTTGTGGAGATTTGAATTATATTACACTAAACTTTATTGATCTGACATCATGATTAATCCAAAGCAATGTAATAAACTCTAATTTTATGCAAAATCCCAATGTAGGGGTAAATGTATCAATATGCGGGTTCTTCAACACCCGCGTGTTCAGCCTCTTCCGCGATTAAATTTCAAGCGGCGTTGCATTGTAAAGGGTTAACTTCCCTTTACAATGCAGCGCCGCTTGAAATTTTTATTCGCGGAAGAGGCTGAACACGCGGGTTTTGAAGAACCCGCATATTGATACATTTACCCCGTAATCTCTTTATGCAGTATGGGCTACTTGATAAATGAATATATGGAGAGTTTTCTTTCCAGCAACTAAGAAATATATTTTCCTCTACAATGTCCATAAACCATATGCTAGATTTGACTACATGTTAACACATAAACATCTATTACATCTATTGGGCAGCACAGTGGCCTAGTGGTTAGCACTTCTGCCTCACAGCACTGGGGTCATGAGTTCAATTCCCGTGGAATTTGTATGTTCTCCCTGTGTTTGCATGGGTTTCCTCTGGGTGCTCCGGTTTCCTCCCACACTCCAAAAATATACTGGTAGGTTAATTGGCTGCTATCAAAATTGACCCTAGTCTCTCCCTCTCTGTCTGCCTGTGTTTGTGTGTGTCTCTATATTAGGGAATTTAGACTGTAAGCTCCAATGGGGCAGGGACTGATGTGAATGAGTTCTCTGTACAGCGCTGCGGAATCAGTGGCGCTATATAAATAAATGATGAGGATGATGATATTACTATTTGTCAGTAAAGCCTCAATTGGTTTAGTCACCAGATCATTCATTACAATAACAATATATTAGATCTGATGTTTCTCAGTTCATTTGCTCTAACTCATATACCCTCTAGTGTGCTCATAAGACCCTTATAAAAGAACATTTAGTAGGGCCAGATTTACCACTAGGCAACCTAGGCAATTGCCTAGGGCCCAGCGGTCCCCAGAGGGCACTCCCACGGCCGGCGATGAGCCCACCTTTTAAAAATGGGCCGCTACTTATGGGCCAGTGCTATATGCTTGCTACCAGACAGCCCCTGAATAGGGGTATATGTTATGCTAAAAAACTATAGTGCTATGGATTTTTTTAGGGAGGGGGCCCCAAACCAGTATCTTGCCTAGGGCCCCATGAGGTCTAAATCCGACTCTAGTAAACCTAGCTGCTAGAAAAATAAGACTGAGAAGCCAGCACTGAATAGAGCTCCTTACCAGGGTATACAGCATTGAACAGTTTAACAAGCAAAAAACATGCCTAAATGAATACACGAAATATAGCTTATTAAATATCATCTGAATTAATATTCCTTCCAGAGAAAAGAATACCATTTTCGAAAACTTAAAACATATTACCAAAAAGGGAACAAGACAGACTCTGTGCTAGCTAACCAGCTAAAAGTACAACAGCCTAAACTAAACTATATTTTATAATGACAGAGAATAGCATTACAACTTTAAATCCAAAAGCTATAGCAGATGAATTTGCATCATTCTATTCTCAATTGTATAACTTGGAAAATGACCCTTAAACCCACATCTACACTATCATTCAGTTTCTGCAAACATTGATCAACCCACTGTAGATTCTCAACAAAAATATAAAATGAATATGCCTTTCTCTTCACAGGAAATTTAGCCAATTCTATAGATTCTTCCAGTGAGAAAGTCTCCAGTGCCAGACAGTCTTACTAACTTTTATTTTAAAAATTACTCTGCTATTGAAGTCTCTCAATTGTTCAATTTGTTTAATGAGACTGTGTAACTGGGTATATTCCCCAGATAAAAGCTTCAAGCTACAAATATCAGCAATGTTTAAATGGTCAGTAATGATTTCCTTCTATTTAAACTCTATTGAATCTGTGACAGGCCCCGAGAAACTGTATGTTACAAGATATTTTTTGGACTTAGGGGTTTATTCATTATTGGGGAATGGTAACTATAATTATGTATCACTGCAAATCACAGCAATAGATAATGAATTACCGCTTCTATTTACCATGTCGGGTTGCTTTAGGAGACTCGCCACTTGAGTGGCGAGTTGTTCCAGTGAGCACCGGTCGTGCAGGTGGCAACTGGTCCTTGGGATTCTGTGAGTGACCCCATAGTGAGAAGATAGTCTTCTCGGTACGACCTGGGTGAGGGTTAGGGTCAGCCCCAGAGTAGGTGGGCAACACCGGCTGGTGTTCCCCACACGTAGAGGGAGGAGGTTTAGGAAGTACACTACTCCCAGTACTTAGCGAAGTTGTGTTACCCGACCATTATTTGTCACCTGTGTGGCACTACCTCTTAGGTTCTTACATATATATGATGGCTCAGGGGCCTTGTGGTAATGTAGTGTGTGTGAGGTAGGTGGTGGCTTATTAATGGGTGCTATTTTGTTTTGTGTTGGGCGATGGTGGGGCAATTTAATAGTGGGGACTATTAATTTAATATGGGGTGGTTTGGCGGCTATTGAATGTGGGAGTGAGTTTGGGGAGAATGAGGTCTCTAAATTAAATGTGACTATGAATTATTTAATGGCAGTGATGGCTGTGGGAAATATTTATTAAATGTAAATACTACTAACTTATTGCTGGGGCTGTTTGCAGGAGGGAAAATAGGTTAATTTATTAAATGGGAATACTATTATTTTAATGTTGGGGCTGGAGGAAGGCTGAATTATTACTCGTGGGTGCTATTGATTTAATGCCGGAGTTTGTTTGCATTTTCTAAATGTACCCATTTTTTTCCCAAATAGGGCCCCCAACATTCCAGGATCCAGACAAACAGCAACTAAAGAAACCAGCAGCCACAGGTGGTGAAAGTGACAAGAACAGGTAGGAGAGAGCAGGACAGTCTGTGAAATGTTGTGAATCTAATGGGACAATCCCAGTTTTTGGTGACTGTTCTGTCCAATGTAAGTGGCAGGTCAAGATTGTTAACTCTTTATATACACACTGCATTCTTTATATTTTACACTATGGTGCTAGATGTCCTGAAAGTCAGAAGTGCACAACAGTGCAGGTTTTTTTTCTGTAGGAGGATGGTCTAGCATTTTTCACCTGCTAGCCACGTCTCAATGATGTATAGCCACGCCCCAATCACTCTTTTTTACCATGCTCAACTATAAAGGGGGCCCCAGGAAGTTGTTGTACCGGGGCCCTGAATTCCTCTTGGCAGCCCTGATTATGGGGCTGAATTCTCTGAGAAAAATGCAAAAATCAGACCCATGCAGGAAAGCACAGGGGCTCATCCCTATGCCCCTATCAGGTGATTGTTTGGGTAATGTGTTAAAACCATAAAAACATTAGTTTACTTATTGAAATACTAATGTGCACTTGGCTGCCAGAGTATTGGAGAACTGGACCAGGCAGTATTACTTGGCATTCAGGGTCCGCTGGCACCTACCGTTCTACACAGAAAACTAATAAAGACACCGACACAATTTAATTTTTCTTTTTATTATTAAAAATAAACATATCAAAAAGCCTTAATTTCTTTGTTTATTTTACTGCTAAACCATTGAATTCTTATTGTCGTCTATAATCTAAGATGAATTTAATAAAATAAGAACCCTATGAAATGATGCAGGCTTATCTCCTAGCAGAATGAATAAAATAGGTTTTATATACAAGTAGCCAATCAGAGCAGCTTGTCTTTGATTGGTTGTAATGTGAGAAAATTGCTCTGATTACTCATGTATAGAACCTTGTTGGGCTATGAATGAACTTCATTGTTTCAATGGAGCTCATTGTAGCAATGTATCAAATAGTTTCATCGATAGAGTATAGTTGAGGCCGAAGCTTAAAGTTTGGGCCACAAAATGAAACTTCCACTCTAAATGAGGCCCACTGAGCTCTTTTTGATGCAGACCCATATATATTAGTTAGTTGCATATTCAGATATGTGCAACTCAAATTATACACACAAGTATGGAATTTTAGGGCCATAGGATTCTGCCTATGTTTAGGCCTCAAAATTGTAGCCCACTGTTAATGAGGCCAAAGTAAATAATATGTGAACATATGGATCCAAAGTACAGTGGTTAGTCAGGCTGTGGACTAGAGAGACACAATTACAGCATTCACACTTAGATCCCCCTAAAAGTACTTGTTATATCTTATTTGACATACGTTAAATGCTGGACTAATTTCCTATTTTTCTTTATCAAATCCTGCAAACCTACATTCTTTCTCACATTCTGTGCTTCTACTACGTGGCTTCTTTCATTAAGCTTGATGACCTACAACTAATAGTAGTTTGCATGTAATCAGCATTTCCTTACATACAGTGGTTAAAGTGGGCTGGTATACAGTGGTATGCCCTACTGACACTTATATTACTGCCTTCATTGTAAAACTATGAAATTCCATTCAGTTACATTTGCCATACTGCCACTTCTAAATTTCCACTTCGACCACTGCTTCTGTATATCTCCCCCTCCTGCCTCCTTATTCCTTAGAGATTCTCTGTACATTTTTGGGTGTACAAGATCACATTATAGCTTTGGGTTATTGTGTATATATTCCAATTTCCTTTATTGTTCAGACATGGATACAGTGTATCAGATAAGATATTACTGTATACGACCATATCAGAAACTTTTGCTGTTGCATTAGGTATTGCAGATTTCTATATGGATATAAGTTGTTTTCATGCCAGCTTGAAATGATTTTTTAATAACAGTATTGTTAAACACAAGTTTAATCTCACACTCTTATTGAGGACTCAGTGACCTTTTTATTTTAGCAGCATTGCATATCAGCCTCGGTTTCTATTTCTGGATGTGGTGTTCTCATCATTTAATCATGCTTGATTAAACCTTGAGATGGTAACCTTGGATAATCCAGCAATTTTCATCTTTCTTTTTTTTTTTTGTTAATAAATGCCCCATATTTTTAGCTGTAAATGTTGCACCGTGTACATACTATACAATGTATGAACCACTGTTCCCTAGAAGATTGTACAACTGAATCACACACTTGCAAAATGTCATCATTGAAATATTGACTGGTAGCAAGACACTATTGAGGAGGATAATAAATTGTGTGATGATTTTCACTTCATAATCAACTTTCATCAACATCATCATCATCATTTATTTATATAGCGCCACTATTTCTGCAGCGCTGTACAGAGAACTCACTCACATCAGTCCCTGCCCCATTGGGGCTTACAGTCTAAATTCCCTAACACACACAGACTAGGGTCAATTTGTTAGCAGCCAATTAATCCAGCAGTATATTTTTTGGAGTGTGGGGGGAAACCGGAGCACCCAGAGGAAACCCACGCAAACACAGGGAGAACATACAAACTCCACACAGATAAGGCCATGGTTGGGAAATGAACTCATGACCTCAGTGCTGTGAGGCAGAAGTGCTAATCACTGAGCCACCGTGCTGCCCACAACTTTCACGGTTATATTGTGCTTATTTTATATACTAACAATGTCACATATAGTAACTTGTCTATACCATCTGGTACTTATGTGATGGATTCTCTACTTAAATGCTAAGCATAGAATCATCATATGGAGAGGCAAGACTTGATGTCTAGTAGTTTCTAAAAGCACTTACTGCTGCACCCAGTCTCTTGTCTAGACATATTTGCTTATATGCCTTAACACAGTGTACTTGGTTGTTCATATGGCTGTTTTTTTGGAAGAAATTCACACATGTTGTTGTTCATCTTGCACCTAACTGTAGGAAAGCATGGAAGGTGATTCAATACTGGCAAAGGATAGGGAAATGCCCAGAGAAGAAGAGAACCAAGGCCCTTAAGCAACAGGCAACCAATGTATATATAAGCATTGAAACAAAGGGCCTGATTCATTAAGGATCTTAACTTAAGAAACTTCTTATTTCAGTCTCCTGGACAAAACCATGTTACAATGCAAGGAGTGCAAATTGGTATTCTGTTTTGCACATAAGTTAAATACTGACTGTTTTTTCATGTAGCACACAAATACTTGATAACTTATGTGTACCCTGAGTTTTAAAGTTGATATTTGTGTGCTACATAAAAAAACAGTCAGTATTTAACTTATGTGCAAAACAGAATACTAATTTGCACCCCTTGCATTGTAACATGGTTTTGTCCAGGAGACTGAAATAAGAAGTTTCTTAATTTAAGATCCTTAATGAATCAAGCCCATAGTTATAAAATTCATTTCAAAAATAAAACTTAACTTTGATTTAGTGGCATCTTAAATTGACAACATATGGAGAAAACTAGCAGAAATTAAGTAATATTGAAATAAATCTGTTTTTTTACTTGAACAATTTTATGTGTTTGAATTTTGACTAGTTGCACATCCGATTTACACAGTGATGTCTTGCAATGATGTAATTAAACTTTGCTTATAATGAATGCTCTATATGTTCAGAGGAAGGGCTGATCCTAACATAGAGAAAACATATATCTCTCAACAGCTTTGAACTAAATAAACCAGGAAAGAGGCAGGACAAAATGACACCACTTAGCAATCTCAACATGGGGTCATGAGTGCTGAAAATGTAATGAAGGCATATTATGCCTAGACAAAACACCAATGACTGTAAACTAGACACAGTTTATACTATAATTTAACACAAAACCTATACATTGTTAGGATACAGTAACATTAGAAATAAAAATAGGATTTTCAAATATGTTGCTTATATAGTCGACTAACTTGCTTATTGAAACTAATAAGGCATTACTAGAGAGAGTCATACTACTTTGGTCCCAGATTAATAATCCTTTTTCACAAATAAATTAGAAGTGGCACAGACGTTTTCAACACTGTTCAGTTGAACCAATTGTGTGTTCTGACACAATAAGACAGATTCAATTCTAAAAAAATTTGCGGCATAGTGTCCTGGAACGGCCGCAAGACACTACACAGTGATTTTTTTGAGCATTACTTTTTTACTGTATAAATGGAATTAAAGCCCGGAGTTAAAAGAATTGCAAAATGGGTCCCATTAAAAAGTATACAGCGAGACCCAATCTCCACAAGCTTTGAGTTGGTGATAAATTCAAGTCCTTTTGTGAAATGAAAATGAATGTGCACCCTCTGAATGCAAAGAAACGTCTGTTAAAAATGTAACCTTTCTACCCATTCATATGATTACAATAATCTCTCTCCACAAACTAAAATTTGAAATATCATTTCTGCACTGCTATGCAAAATAAGGCACCTGCATTGGTGTACATAATCCATACTTCAGTAGGAATCACTTCACTCTGGAAATGTGACCATCTCTCACCATAAGCCTATGCTTCCTGGCTGAAATCTGCATGCACTTGCGCAAATAAATGCGTAAACAGGGCCTGATTGTCCAGATGTATATCTGTTTCCGTAGCGTAGTGTGATGTTGCACTGGACATGCCCAGAAGACAAACTTATGCAACTGCAGACATTTGCACAGAACTCATATTCGCATGCATCTGACATGACTTGAGAGGCTGAAAGAGGGAAGGGAACTTAGGCCATGTACAGTAAGGGCATATTCACGCAGATGCAACTAATTCAAATCCTGTCTAATCTCTTTTGTGCTTCCTATGTGATAGATTTGGTGCTGCTTGGACTACATGTGATGTTATCCATATCTCAATAATTAAAACAGAGTGAGATACAATAATTAGTGTTAGTGCATCTGAAAATTATGCATTATTAGACAGTGATTGCCAATTAAAATGAATACCAATAAAATCAGTAAAATCAGTGCATTAATAAGACAAGATATTTTAATAATAAGTATCTTTGAGTGTTAAAAACAAATAAAACATTTGTCACTTCTTAGCAATAAAACCAATATGTTATGTTAAAATCCTACAACTCAGTAACTATCGCGTTGGTATTAGGTAAAGATCTCAATCTTCTAACAGTATATAAGGATATAACATATAAAAACAATTGCTCTGGCCAGAAAATCTCATATTGGGTGATAGTCACTGAACAATCTCACTGTTTCTCCCTTGAATAGTCAATTGAGTGCTATGCACATAATATTACGCTCTTTATATCCATATGGTGTTTAGCAATATCCGCAATGTAGTGCACTCAGTGCATTGAGAGATCCCAAACGTTGAGTTAATATTTAACAGAGACCAGTAATTAGGAACTATACAGATTTATTTTACTGAGGAGAATAAAGGACCAAGTGAATAATAATTTACTTTTACCATTAATAGTACTTTGTTTGGGATCTCTCAGTGCACTGAGTGAACTAGATTGTGGACATCGCTAAATACCATATAGATATAAGGACTGTAATATTATTCACAAAGCACTCAATTGCCTATTCACAATATTGGTTTTAAGTCTAAGAAGGGACAAATGTTTTATCTGTTTTTAATACTCAAAAGATACTTAATTAAAATACCTTGTCTTATTAATATACTGATTTTACCGATTTTATTGGTATTCATATTAAGTGATAATCACTGTCTTATAATGAATAACTTTCGGGTGCGCCAAGACTAATTATTTTATCTCACTTTGTTTTAATTGAAATCCTGTGTTTAGTATATCTATACTTGCTTTCTGAGTTGTATTTTTTGCACCTGCTACAGGACAGGTGTAAATGAAGGATGGTAGTGATGACCAACACGGCATTTCCTTTGTTTACTTCCTTTCACGCATGCATCTCAGCACTAGCAGAAACCAGCAGGGCACGTTATATGCACCATAAGCATTGAAGAGTTATTTATCTAGTTAGTATGTTAAAATAAAAAAAAAAAAACAAATATAAGGGTAAAATGGAAAAAAATTATAGTTAAATTTGTTCTTGTTTTTTCTTTATTTGCGATGATAAAAAGTTATATGTGTTCTGACGTGGATTCAATGTAAATATACAAGTAGTAAAAATAAATATATATATATATATATACATATATATATACACATATACATATATATATATATATATATAGGATTTCCAAAACCAAGAGGATCCTTGACAGCACACCTTTTTGTGGTTGATATCCACTTTGTTAGGCATTTCAATTGATTCTTATGGTATCACATTGATTGGAATTTTATATGGGAATTTCTTGCTCCTTTCAATATGTCTCACCATATAAAACAAGAAGAAAGGGTAACACCCTCTTTGTTTTTATGCAATATAATAATATTTCTCATAAAACTCACATTAAAATTCAAGAAAACAAACATAAAAGCAATACTCTCAGTTTTTCCCCTTTTGGGTCTATTGGGAATCCCTACCAGATACAGAGTATTTGAGAGTTGAAGTCTTTTTCAAGCTGAGTGAGGACTTATCTAAAACTTATATTTATACAAGAAATAACCAATGAGCAATCCAATCTTCCTAGTGTAAAAAAATGAAGCTGTAACTATTTTTAAAGGTAAAGAACAGTTTTGAATTTTACGGGCATTTTCACATATTTTTGACATATTTTTGTATGAAACCAAATTGACTACGTTTATTTGGTTAAAATACATTTAGATTACGTACTTAAATGTATGTTTTATGTGAGAATAGACAGACTATGTAAAGCATGGATGTTAATATGAATGGCAGGCTATAGTTTCCCAGCTCATGTTTTAAATAATCAATGGTAGTGCCAGTGGTAATGAAGCAAAAAAAAGTTGTGCCGATACATTGTCATAAAATGTATTTAGAATATTACAAATATTTCTCAGTTGTGCGTAATACAAAGTCCTTGTATTTGCAGACTCTGGTGACAGCCTCACAAAATGAAATTACACCAAATAAATATTTTCACAATTTGTATGGAGTAGTGATGATGATAAGCAAAACAAAACTAGATTTTGCTGTAATTCAGCAGGCACATGAGTGTGTAAAAAACATATTGTATATCTGACCAACCATATCTGAGAAACCCAATCCTTACTTTCCACGCTCTACCCAAAAATAACATTATGCTTTGAAGTCATTTCTTGTATAGTAAGGGAAACTGAGAATAACTGGCAGCGCCATGGCTGTTAATTCTACATCATTTACAACATTACAAAAAGTGGCAAGAAAGTTTTCAATTCAAGAAATAAAAGCCATACATTATCATAAAGGCCAGTAGTAATCACAAGATGAAAAAAATTGGCTTGGACATGGATAATATGACAATAATTGCATAGCATAGTGCAAAAAAGATAAGTTGAAAACCAGAGGACAAAGTTTGGAAATGTGGCCCTGAATTAACTATTTAAAACCATTGTAGTCTACTTTGGCAGAATTGGTGGCTTTTGCAAAAATAAAATGGTACCTACTTGCTGTTATTTTTTATACAACGTTTTATCAGGTTTACATGCAGACTCTAAAGAAAGCCCTATATTTCAACTTGTAAGCACCGTCACTCACTGTTTCAAGCTTTCTGCTGCTTCCACAGAGATTTTAGATAGATGAAAAGTAGTGGGTGGGGTGAATCAGAACTAGGATACAGCAAATTAAAGCAATTAAAAGCAATTAAAGCAATTGGTGTTTCACAAGCAGAATTTTAACAAAGCAAATTTCACCATGAGAAACAGAATTTCTTAATTCAAGCCAACTAATTACCACCAAAAGTTCTTGGGAAAATGTGTGAAGGGGTTATACAGTCATGGCCAAATGTTTTGAGAATGAGTATTAGTTTTCACAAAGTTTGTTGCTTTAGTGTTTTTAGACCTTTTGTCAGATGTTGCTATGGTATACTGACGTAAATTACAAGCATTTCATAAGTGTCAAAGGCTTTTATTGACAATTACATTAAGTTTATGCAAAGAGTCAATATTTGCACTGTTGACCCTACTTTTTGAAGACTTCTGCAATTCGCCCTGGCCTGCTGTCAATCAACTTCTGTTCCACATACTGACTGATAGCCGCCAATTCTTGCCTAATCAATGCTTGGAGTTTGTCAGAATTTGTGGGTTTTTGTTTGTCCACCCACCTCTTGAGGTTTGACCACAAGTTCTCAATGGGGTTAAGGTCTGGGGAGTTTCCTGGACATGGACCCAAAATTTCAATGTTTTGATCCCCGAGCCACTTAGTTATCACTTTTACCTTATGGCAAGGTGCACCATCATGCTGGAAAAGGCATTGTTTATCACCAAACTGTTCTTGGATGGTTGGGGATAGTTACTCTTGGAGGATGTTTTGGTACCATTCTTTATTTATGGATGTGTCCTTAGGCAAAATTGTGAGTGAGCCCACTCGCTTGGCTGAGAAGCAAACCCACAAATGAATGATCTCAGGATGCTTTTACTGTTGGCATGACACAGACTGAAGGTAGGGCTCACATTTCCTTCTCCGGACAAGCATTTTTCCAGATGGCCCAAACAATGAAAGGGGATTAATCAGAAAAAATGACTACCCCAGTCCTCAGCCGTCCAATCCCTGTACCTTTTGCAGAATATCAGTCTGTCCCTGATGTTTTTACTGCAAAAGTAGTTTCTTTGCAGGCCTTCTTGACACCAGGCCATCCTCCAAAATTCTTCGGCTCACTGTGCATGCAGATGCACTCACACCTGCATGCTGCTATTCCTGAGCAAGCTCTGCACTGGTGGTACCTCGATTTCGCAGCTGAATCAACTTTAGGACACAGTCCTGGTGCTTGCTGGACAGTGTTGGGTGCCCAGAAGCCTTCTTCACAACTATTGAACCCCTCTCCTTGAAGTTCTTGATGATCTGATAAATGGTTGATTTAGGTGTAATCTTACTAGCAGCAATATCCTTGCCTGTGAAGCCCTTTTTGTGCCAAGCAATGATGTCCTTGCAATCAACCATGGTTAACAGGGGAAGAACAATGATTTCAAGCACAACCCTCCTTTTAAAGTGTCCAGTCTGTTATTCTAACTCAATCAGCATAACAGAGTGATCTCCAGCCTTGTCACACACAGATATGCAGTTTAAAGGATAAGCGCTGACAACTTTCTTTTTGTTTTGTATACATATATGGGCATTTATATTGCCACGCAGCTGGTACCACATACAATATGGGATATACCGAGCGCGGGCTTGTTGCCAAGCAGCTGGTACCATATATAATGTGGGACATACCGAGCGCGGGCTTATTTTTCTCCAGCCTTGTCCTTGTCAACATTCTCATCTGTGTTAAAAAGAGAATCACTGACCTGATGTCAGCTGGTCCTATTGTGGCAGGGCTAAAATGCAGTGGAAATTTTGTTTTTGGGATCAAGTTCATTGTCATGGCAAAGAGGGACTTTGAAATTAATTGCAATTCATCTGATCACTCTTCATGACATTCTGGAGTATATACAAATTACCATCATAAAAACTGAGGCAGCAGACTTTGTAAAAAATAATATTTGTGTCATTCTCAAAACTTTTGACTCTAATTTAATATGAAGAGACTAACCTAAATTTTCTTTGGGTATCAAGTAATCACCAACAAAGGGGATGGCTGTATGGTTTGTGAACATATGTTAGGTACATGGTTGTATATAGTGGTGGTACTGTGGTGGACACAAGACTGGTAGGTTGGGCACAATGCAGTAAGTGGTTGGCATTGAAGTGTAGTTGAAATAATTCTGATATATTGGACACAGGACTATATGGTGAGCATTGGACTTTGATGGGCATAAGACTGATATGCCCGGCATAGTGGCCAGTGGATTTTGTTGTAGTCTTATTTTCTGTCATACTATTCACACTGAATCTGTTTTTCATTTGTATATATGGGTTGGATACTTTTTGCGTACAGACTATAATATTGGTCTTTGCCTTGGGCCCCCTCCTAACTGACACTGTTCCTGTGTGTGAATAGCATTCAGATCACAGTCACAATTTTAGCTATATTAACTATAAAAGGGTGATGGGGGTGTGTGGATACCTAATTGCCTGGCAAATGTAGTGAGGACCATTTAATATCATATTGTGTCAAAGGGAATGGTTTGTCACAGACCTCTATGAGAGGAATAAGCTATTCAGCTGGCAGTCTTCAGGTAAAGGTTGCAGATAGAATTACATGCATGTATAGCAGTGCACCTTGGTTCAGAGACATACAGTTGTAAGACATGTGTAACAAAGAGGCCTATTTTGGCACACCTCCAGCATAGGGACAGTGGAGATCCAAAAAGTCTGCAGGTATTGGCAGGGCTGGTGCAAGGTTTCACAGCACCCTAGGCAAAATTTCATCCCTAAGGCACACATGAAATACACACTCCCAAGACCATAGTACACTTGACTTTTGTAAAAAAAATAATTAAATAAGCGTTACCTCCTCCAGCAGTCCAGATGCAGTGATATTTGATGCAAAACGCTGTCTAGGCTCCACTAGTACCCAGGGTCAAACACAGGATTTTTAGAGGGCAGGTATCCAGGCGTTAGATTTCGGGACAAAAAACTTGTTAAAAACAATAGGCATATGCTTTCCTTTATAGGTCCAAATGGAAATGACAAGTAATCCAAACAGATGGCCCTTACAAGTCCCTTCATCACACATATGTCCTGTGCATGACACTTACGTGTCCCGTGCATCATACTGCTACCACCCCTTCATCACGCTACTGCCCCTCCTTGCATCATAATGTCCCCCATCCAGCACACTGTCCCCCTGCATTTCAGTGCTCCTCCTTGCATCACAATGTTCCCCATCCAGCACACTGTCTACCTGCAACTCAATGTCCCCGCTCTGCATCACACTGCCCCCTTGCATCAAAATGTCCCCATCCAGCACACTAGAACACTGCCCCCCCTTCATCACAGTGTCCCCCCACAGCACAATGTCCCCCATCCAGCACACCCCCCCACCCCACTGCATCACACTGCTGCCCCCTGCGTCACACTACTGTCCACCTTGCATCACAATGTCCCCCATCCAGCACACTGCCCCCTGCATCTCAGTGTGTCCTCCCCTGCATCTCAATGTCTCCACTCTGCATCACACTGCCCCCCTTGCATCACAATGTCCTCATCCAGCACACTGCCCCCCTTTCATCACAGTGTCCTCCCTGCAGCACAATGTCCCCCATCCAGCACACCACCCCCCACTGCATCACACTGCTGCCCCCTCCATCACTGTATCCCTTCCTGCTTCACACTGCCCCCCTTCTGCTTCACACTTCTTCCCACCATGCTTCATACTGACCCCCCTCTTGCTTCACACTGCCCCCGTTCTGCTTCACACTGACCCTCCTCCTGCATCACACTGCCCCCCCTTGCTTCACACTGCTCCCTTGCTTCACACTGGACCAGTACCATTGGCAGTGTCCCGAGGAAGGGGCTGCAATCACACGCCCCATCCCCTTTGAAGCTGTGCAGCGGCCGGTGGCTGGCTGAGCTTAACTTACACAGCCTCCGGCCGCGGAAGTTAAGCTCAGCCGGCCATCGCACGGTATTAGCGCACACCAGCGCCACTCCCCAGAGCCCAGAGCCCTAGGCTGGTGCCTAACTCTGCCTAATGGTAGCGCTGGGCCTGGGTACAAGCATATTCCCACATAGTCTTTCCCATAGCACACAAACATAGGTGCACCCTATGGGTGTTATTGATTTGTTGTCTGTGATTGATTTACAGTGTTTGGGTGGAGGATAAAAGACTGTATTGTGTACTTGTGCATTGCGACCAATGCCAATCAATGGCTGGTGTCTAGACAGTAGAATTATGTCTAGCCAATGATAGACTGGCGTCATCCTGATAGAAATGTATGCTGTTTTATTGTGATGGAACAATAAAAGCACTGTTTTCAGCAAGATGCCTCTGCATGCATCACCAGAAGAGTGTCAGTGCCACAATAACTATGACTATTACCGTCAAGCAATTCCTTGCAAAGATTTTTCTGATTTAACTTAAGAAAAAATATTCCTATTTTTCCCTAAATTCACAGGATCAATATTTATATAATAAAAGACTGAATGCAATATGTAGCTTCATTTAAAATGTTTTGTATTTTTAATTACCATTATAATTGTAACTGTCATGGATTTAGACAGGAGATGGTAACTGCTTGCCAGCATTTGCACTATTGAGCAAGGAGGCGCAGAGTCCACCAAGGACCCCCGCAAGGATGTTTGGGCTTTTCTGCCAGGGCAAGCAGGTTGAAGTTCTCCAATTCAGTTACTAGCGACATAGATAGGTGCAGGCGCACACCTTGGGGAGTTCTAGTTGCCTAGAACCCCACCTTACTGACAGGATTGCCTGTCTCACCCCCAGCCACCATATAACACGTGACCACGGATCATACAGATATGCCCCCTACCCCCCTGATTCTATCTGTTTGTGCCCCGCCCCTCTCTCTGTAGCATCATATGTAGCATCATATTTCACCGTAAGTACACTCAGAGTCATATTTGTGCACTGCAGCTGCTTATTGAAAAGCAGCTGCTGAGTGTGCTTGGCCGCAGCAACAGCTCCTCCCATCATTCAATGCAGAACAGAAGACTGTTGAAGCATCTGTCTGAAGGGCCTGTGTGCTGACTCCAGAGGTGAGTCATCTCGCACATAGCTGTGTTTAATGGTAACATTTGTGTGTGTGTGTGTGTGTGTGTGTGTGTGTGTGTGTGTGTGCGCATAATATGAACTGGAGTACTACTATGTAGCAAAATAGGAACTGGGGTAACTACTTTGTCGCATAATTTGAACCAGGGGCACTACTGTGTGACACAATAGGAACTGGAGGTATGTCTATTTGGCATAATATAAACTGGGGACACTGCTGTGGCATAATATGAACTTGGGGCACAACTGTGTGGTATATTATGAATGGGCACTTTGTTACATCATATGAACTGGGGAAACTACTTTGGCATATTATGAACTTGGGACATTTTGTGTGGTATAGTAGGAACTGGGGGCACTACTGTAGCATAGTATGAACTTTGGTCACTACTGTGTGGCATAATATGTATTTGGGGCACTAGTGTTTGGTATAATATAAACTGGGTGCATTTTTATTTGGCATAATATGAATTGGGTGCACTACTGTGTGGCATAACATGAACTGGGGGTACTACTGTGGTATAATATGATCTTGGGGCACTACTGTTTTTTATAATATGAACTGGTGGTTCTTCTGTTTGACATAATATGACTTGAGTGCATTACTGTGTGGCATAATATGAATTTGGGGCACTACTGTGGGGCAAAATATGATCTGGTACACTACAGGTTGGCATTATATGATCTGGGGCAATAGTGTGTGGCATAACATGAACTGGGGGTACTACTGTGGTATAATATGTTCTTCGAGCACTGCTGTTTTTTATAATATGAACTGGGAGTACTTTTATTTGGCATAATATAAATTAAGTGCACTAGTGTGTGGCATAATATAAATTGAGTGCACTAGTGTGTGGCATAATATAAATTGAGTTTACTACTGTGTGGCATAATATGAATTGTGTGCACTACTGTGTGGCATAATATGAATTTGGGGCAGTACTGTGTGGCAAAATAAGAACTGTGGTCTGTACTGTGTGGCATAATATGATCTGGAGGTACTTCCAGATACCTTTCCCCCCAGGTGGTGCTAAACACACCCCTTGGGTGGCGAGCTGCAGCACAAAGTATCCTTCTCTAGGTGTCTCTGGGTGCACAACCATATAAAGTGTGCTGCACGCCTATTTGTAACATGTGGAGCGTACATCACATGATATGCACACCATCCCACACTGATATGAAGGTGGTAGCCCAACACTTATACCAACTGTGCCCACCCAGTGTTAGCTGTGAATGTTTCTGTGTGTCACGAATGCCCAGCCTGTCCCAGATACAGCAATCTGAACAGCTGGCCGTGATTGACGTCACCTTAGTCAATTAGCAATGAATACACCTTTCTGCCACCACAAAGTATTTATTATGGTGTCCTTGCGTTCACCAAAACTACTTATTAATGTTTCACACTTAAATCACATACACATCTAGCATGAGCCTCCAAGGGCTTCGTAAATTCACAAAGTATCACGAAGAATACGCTAGATATAATTGATTTAATCTGAAAAATGTTTCCAAGGCTTAATTACAAAAAATATTATCCAGAGGGCTTTTGAGTATCTGCGCTTCTCACCAGTAGAATGTGGAATGGCTGCCAAAAAAGGAGGAATGTAATGGGAGGTAGTCCCACCCTCCAAGGTAGAAAAAGCACAAACCAAAGATAAATCTATGGAGTCCCCAGGCGCTCTAATGTAAGAATATTCTAAAACCGAAAACAGTAGGTAAAAGGAAAAGAACCAGACATATGATCTGATACTGCAAGTATATTTCAGATACACAATGTACAGTGAAAAAATGCCCTGCAATGTCTCATGCAGAAACCACACAATGTGTACAAGTGTATTGCAAACCGCCAATGCGGAAATATTATCATATATGTACATATGAAGTAAAAAATATATAGCCACCCTCAGTAGTCACAAAGATCACACCATATGTAGGATATTAGCGTCCAATGGGAACAACTGTTGTCGAACAGATACGTTGTGGCTCCCTCTGGAGCAAGAGATGGACAATGTGTATATTGGTTCGTGGGAAATAGTATCTCAGTCTATAATATGTTATGTGTATCCCCAACGCACATGGGGCGCTAATTATTAAATGTGAGATCTGCGTACTACTGATTTAACATCTGGGCAGGATGGGGTGGGGGGTCTACAGTGTTCACTCATTTTAAGGCTGTCCCTATTTCATGTATCTATCCTTTTTCCAAACAGAGTCTCACCATTCAAGGATTCCGACAATCAGCAACACGATCAGTAGCAAGTTGTGAAAGCTTAAGAACAGGTAGGAAAGAGCAGGACAGTCTGCCAACTATCCTGATTTTGGTGGGACAGTCCTAATTTTGGGTTACTTTCCATCTTAGTCAGGAGTATGTCCTGCTTTACACAGCTCTGCTCATGAAGGGAGTGCTGTGTGCATCTAACAATAGTGCAAGCAATGCTTTGGAAGTATGTATTTGAAGTTGGTAGGAAGAAGTTGGAGTGCGGTCTAGCACTGGCTAAAATGATACCCATTCAATCTATTTAAATACAGCACTGCTAACTAACTAACTCCATGACAAATTAGTACAAACTCTCTAATCTCAGCCATATTCTAACATCATAAAATAGCTTCCATTCAATCCATTGAAAAAAATATAGAACTCCACGAATTCCAATTTCACTTTCTAGCCATCAACAAACCAAAGAAAAACAATACAAACTATATATATTGCATTCAAACGCCCATAGACGAACCAAACAAATGATATAATCTTGCCCATGTACAAGCACAAACAGCCCTCTATCCTCTATATTGCCTCACACTGTTTTCATTACAAAATCCAAAAATACTTGCATGTGGGAAAGGAGTGAGAGAGAGCTTCTAGCACTGTGTGTGTGATTTTAAAAGCTTCCAAAGTGATGGAGAATTCTTGTCACAGGACGTCGGCTCACAGCATTTGATATGTAAGTGTACGCAACTGTACAGTGTAAAACCTGTTCTACAAATATTAAATGGCTGATTCAGCCATGTGGCTCATAAGATATATCAAATATGGCCCAGATGGAAAATCCTGCTTGCCAACTTTCCCCGAAATGTCCGGGAGACTCCCAGATTCTGGGTTGGTCTCCTGGACTCCCGGGAGAGAATGGCAGCCTCCTGCATCTGCCCACATCCTAGTGAAGTAGGAAGAATTAGACCCAAAATGCATATGGCCCCGCCTCTGCTGTAAAATGCTGTGTTTGCGCATTATGTCACGGGGATGGGGCCAAAATGGTGTGATTGCTTAGCTATGCCCCCCAAAACGGCCACCTCCCCCAGGCAGCTCCCGGATGCTGACTTAAGAAAGTCGGCAAGTATGTGGAAAATCCCTTTCATTAAACATAATGCTAGAATATTGATTTTGTGTAATCCAAATGTACTTTTGCTAATATAGTTGGTATCACTAGATTTCAGAAGACACGCATACAAACGAGGGGTTTTATATATTAAATCAAAGGTCATGATATTGTATCAGTGCTTACATTCTCCCCCAGCATGCCAAGTTCATTTTTAAAGTGTCTGAATGAGTTCCTCAGTGAAAGCTGAAGATCATAGTGATAATACTATACAGAAATGTTTCCTACAACTGCTGTTGAAACATTGTATCATATTCAGAGACAATTAATGATTCATTTATTTAATCATTTGCCCAGTAAATCATTAACTGAACATTGTTTTCCTTTCACATTCACACAGATTTAAAATATTAGCATTTCCATACAACTCAAAAGACATAACACTTTATTTAGTTGTTCCTGCTGTCTGGGGATGTTCAGTGGAAGATATGTTTTTTTTTTTTATCCAGTTGCAAATTCTGTGCAGTTCTAAAGTTCATTCTACGGTTTACTGCATACCTTTGTTTATTTTTTACGATTTATTTAAGTGTTTGACCACAGCAATGAATGTCTGATCGTTAATAGATTTAAGCATATCTGCAAACTACAGCAAAAGAAAAACAACAACAAAAATAAAAGTTCAGTGTATAAAATAATAAAAAGTCTCTTCCTGCTTTATGCACTTGGAAAACCTGATTTAGACATTAGCTAATTCTCAGGTCTTTTTGAGGATTTAATTCACTTAGAATCCTCTAATAGTAATGCAAAATAAACCTTGAAAGTTAGGTTCTGTTGCAATTTTGGTTTAATTATGACCTGACATGACATGTTCCATTCTGTATGTGAGTGCTATTGTTACTGGATTGGACAGTCTCTTATAAGCATGTCGTAGAAGTCCACCAATGTACAGCATTCTAAACAAAGAAAAACAATAGCAAAATAGTTGCAGCACTCTATACAGCACTATAAATTAAGAACTTTCTGCTTTGCCAGTATCTTCAAAATAAATGCATAACTCATGCATGATATAAATGATAACCAAGTACAAATAAAAGAGAATGTGCTGCACAAATGACAAATATTAACAAAAACAAACATCCATAGCAAACCATTCTGACAAGTGACTCACAGTTAGAAACCAATCCGAAAAGCATAGTCCATTTGAAGTATTAAGATAGTTAATATCTTTCTTGAATAATTGGATCTTAGGCTAGAGATACTATATCCACTACATTCAAGAAACAATTGTGTTTCTGACTAATCTTGAAATATAACAATTTTTATTCACTGGATTCTTTTCTACAGATCAAAAACACTGAATTTGTTTGTTTCTCATCACACATTAAACCACAAGTCACAGGAGTCCTCTAGATGTGTTGTTGACATACCGTATGACTGGAATATAATCTCTCTTTGTTATGCTAATGTATGACTCAGTGTACTTTGAGGATATTTTGGATATTATATTTACTTACGACAGATGATTGACAGTAAATGGTAAATTGAACTTTACACCTCTAATGGCTTCTTTAGTAAGCTCCTAAGCGAAATTCTCCATCTAAAATTGAATTGATGAAAAAAGAACCAAATTTATTTTGGAAGTTTGTCTTAAATGTTAAAATAAAAATACTTTCTAGTCCTGTGTCAGATTCAACATGCACTACTTTGAGTGCCTAAAAGCAGGAACATGTAATAGTTTAATCAGTTTCATTTTGGCCCCATATTCATTTTTGTCCTACTCCCACTGTTTTCAAGTGCTATTCAGGCTTATACAATTCTTTCCAAAAATGGAGTTTCACCTTACAATTAAGTGTTATTTATTGTAATGTGTGGGATCCTGAAATGTGCTATAGTGGTTACCTGGTGTTAGTAAAGGTAATTAAAAATATTATATGCATCACTTATTGAATTAATTTTACTGGTACTAGGTAAAGAAGAAAGAAATATAAAAGAACATATTTCACCACTGTGTGCTTATCTGTAACAGAGCAACATGTGAATTTGAAGTCTTCTTACATAAATTGTGAGAGGAAATAGTTGCTGTAGAGTCCTTAGAGAAAGATATATGGGGCAACATCAGGTGAAAAATAAATTCTGCTTGGTGTCATAGAGTCCCTGAGTATGTTAGATTAAATATCATAATATGAGAACATGTGATTTAGGCTTTTAATAACTAATTCAATTTTAGAAATGCTACATTTATTCAGTTCTTTTAGACATGAATGCCAATAAACTGGATGTTTTTCAATAAAAAGCTCACACATGTACATATTTACCTTGCAGCAACAAAATATCTAGGACTAAGAAGATACCAATGTGGAAAAGTATTAAAGTGATAATGGAAAGGTAGCGTTTCAAATTTGCAAGCTAGAAGTGAGTGAATGAACCCTATAATCCTATAGGTCAGTAAACAAACACAAGGGAGATAGGAAAATAAGGAAAGCAGGTTAACTAAGATAGACACAAAAACAATTTTCTAAACAAACCAAGCCTCACGCCTAAAAGTGCAAAACGTGTAAAGAATGAATAACCAATAAGATTGATACACTAAAATATTAATTGTGGAGATCAACAGGATAAGATAATGAGAAAGCTGGAGTAATAATCTATGCTTTTTTAACTTTATTTACAAAGAAAAACTAACCAAAAGAACAAAAAATATATTACTGGTCTAACAAAAGACTAGGTGCTGTCTTGGCAAATAATTATTGAGGGGGCAATTCAATTAGCATCAGGTGCTGCAGTAACATCTTGCGGTGTGTTACCATGTAATGTATTGCTAAAGATCTTTACTCTTGTTCAGGTGTGAACAAAAAAGGGCAACGGTTCAATAGCCACATTTGGCAGTAATGTGCACATAAACATAGCCACAAGGTTACTATGGAACCTCGTGGCCAATTAAATTGGTCCCTAAGATTGATAAAATAGCTTGTCCAGATAACATACATTCATACTTGGCAATGGCTTTAATTTTAATGATAGACAAACCATTAATTCTTCATAGACATTTTTAATGACAAGGTCAATAACACATGATTGGTAGAAGGCAGATTAAGTAGTAATATTAAGGTAGATGTATCAAGGGTCAATTTTAACCAAATCTCCTATTTCTAGTGGATTACATGGCAATTTGTAAATCACCTAATCTACTTAAAGCAAGCACCATGTATGTAGATATAGTTGGAAAACAGTTAGACACATGATATTTCCTATTCTTTTCAATGGACAATGCATTTGAATGGGCTCAGAAAGCCCATTAAAAGGCATTATCAATTGAAATAATTGGGAAAATGTTCTGTGAAATCAAAAGTGTTTTGTTTCTTATAAAGTAAACAAAAGATTAAATACTATTGTGGAAGTACCAGCAATCTCTAGCAGCCATTGGCAGCTTGGACTTGCTAGTGCTTGTGAAACTACAAATCCCAGTAATTGTTGGGTTTGTAAAATTAGAAGCACCAGCATGCCTGCTCAGCTATTATGTATAAACAGCGATTCTGCTCAGTCAAAAAGAAAAAAATTGCTAATTGACAGATCTCTCACTGAGAAAAGGGAGAAAAAAATTAGTCTAAGAAAGTAGAGACTTTTGAGCATGATTTCTTGAACAAAGTATCTGAAGTCATTGTGAGGCATATATTCCTATGTTTTAGAAAACAAACAAATAACAGAAAGTCAGAATGGTTTTATGAAAATACCAATGTAATGCCAATGTTTCCTTGCCTCCTTAATAAAGGAAATAAAAAATTTGGTCTGTTTACTTTTATTTAGATGCATAGATGTATTTATTTACAAAACATAAGCTTTCTATTATAAAAAATTTGCAGTCTAATTAGGTTAATGGAACGAGACAGAATTAAAACTAACTGATTACCTCAATTTGGAATACAAGATTGCAAGTGAAAAGCAGGGTTCCTGTACTTACTTGCTTCAGTCAGACTGATACTTGAAAGTAGAAAATATCACAGAGAGGAGAGAGATAATTCAGCAAAAGTCATGGCAGTATAGGGGTATAAGTTAGGGCAGTCATAGAAGAGAAAAGAAACTGAGCAGGAAAAGAGGCTTGCACATTCCCAACCAGTTTGCTATTTGTTTCATGTTTGCAGTACAATAGCAAATTGAACCCGATTTGAATCTGTGGTTTGAAATTTTCAACTTGTGTTCACAGTTCAAATCCGCCAGTCAAATTAATTTTAAGATTAATGTTGTATTTTTTAAATTCTATCTAAAAAATATTTTAATTAATTAAACATTTTTTCCCTTGTTTTCTTTTTCAATGTGTTTGAAGTTTGCCATTTGAGGTATGTCACAATTTTGCCGCAATTAAGAACCCCATGCACAAATGTTTTAATTGTAACTTGAACATGTTTGAGGTGAACTAGCTTGACCATGAGCGAACTGGCTTGATCATGTGCAAGCTGGAAAACTGGATCTAAAAAGGTAAGTGTAAAAATAACATTTGAGTTGATAAAACATTAATACATTTCAAAGTATACTCTCTTCTTCATCAGGAGTTATCAAGAAAATCTATAGCATTAAACTTTTTGTAGGAATCCATTGGCTGATTATCAAACAATTATATACGAATTTGATTTAAAATAATCACATACAATTGTAAAACATGGTTTTATCTAAAATCTTTTATACATTTTAAGGTGTACTAAAAGAATTATTTAGAAGTTAATGTATCTGCACTCCAAACATATGTAGAAAAAAATATCATAAAAAGCATATTTTTTTTTATCTCAGGAGGTGTCCAGCTGAATAACAGTAGCATTTGTGCCATTAGGTGCATATCCGATGTACCTATGCCCAACTACCTATAGTGTACAGATGCGGTTAACATACAATTAAGCCAAATTAGAAGTTAGAGTGTAGCATAAGTCACATTTCTCAAAAAAGTCAGCTCACAATAAATACAATATTTATTTATGCATATGACACTTTCTTACAGTATATTGTGTACAAATAGGTTAATGCCAACAGTGTATATGAATTGTGTACTGCTACTTTACCATTAACAATTAACACTTTTAAGCCCACTTTTTTTCTTAGTGTATTAATATATTAATACAAAGTTGTTTATGACTCATGTACCTCGACTTTGCCATCAATTTATAATTCTGTAATCACGCTGTGTATTTCTGTTTTTAATTGATTTCATTATCTTAAAGTAAAATAAAAAAAAATAAAAAAAAACTTTATATTAACAATAAAATAAATATTATAATTTAAGTGCATGGTTTGAAAAGTTTCTGTATATTATAATTTTGTGTTAGAATTTTGGCAATATTTTTTGCATAATTTTCATTTTTGTTCTGTATTGCTAATTAATATATTTTTGTGTAAAGGCCATTTAGGCACGTCCTTTAGCTAATGCAACAAATCTGTTCTTGCAGGCCTAATACAGTAGCGCTTCTAAGGATTACATTATTTTTCCACATGTGTCCTACTAATATTTCCTGAAGTTTATTTGTAACATGCAGAATGACATAGTTTGGTTAGTGGTTTAAGAAACAATTTGTGAATGATTTGGATATTAAAGCAAATAAAGCAAATAAAGCACATGGATTGATTATTTCTCCAAGGTAAAAAATCAGTTTGCATTTATGTTGAATAAACTATAAAATACTAGATAATGTCTGATGTTACACATAGACACTACAATAAATTGGATAACATTTTGTTAGTAAATGCATAATGTTTTTTGTTATATCAGAAAAAGAATATGTACCTTGTTGGGGGTTCTTTTCCTCCCTCTTCTCAATTATGTGAAGATCCCTCAGACTTTTAGCCTGCTATCCAAGTTCAGCATCCGGAACTGATTTCTCTTCCTTTGCTACATACTCTGGAGTCATGGTTGGCTCCTCAGCCTCTTCCTCCAAGCTGCCTTCTTCTGTCTCCTCTATTTCTGGAGTTACTAATTTTGAATGTTAGATACGATGCTTTATGTTTGACATATACCTTGCAGGGGCAAACGCAGGATTTTTAAGGGGGGGAACCCCCCAAAAAAATTAGAGAGAAAGCGCAAGCTGCTACGCATGTGCCCGCGCATGCGCTGCAGCTCTATTTTGGCGATTCTGAATTGGACAGCAATGATATGCAGTCGTTGACCATGACTGTAACCTCCATAGCTATATGTTGGTGTATGTGTGTTCGTGGATATCCTCAGATGGTTGAAATACATGAAACTTTCCCCACCATGCTGCCCATGTGAATACTTTGATCAGAGTCAACTATAATTTCAACAGAGGCAGATACTCAAGTTTGGCTTATTTTATATATAAATTGCTTTAATTCTTAATCAGTCTGGGAGGGGTTAAAAAAAAAGTTTTGGTCACCAAGATGTTAATTGCTCTATCCTGGGAGGAACATTAGTAACCTCATTTATTTGTAGGGCACACCTAATGGCCAAGAGATTTATTAAAGCTTCACTTATTCGCTCCAGTTCACTCCAGTAGTTTTCAATAGTTTCCAGAGTTGAGGACTACAGTCTCAAATTCCAGCTGCATACTCCCTTTACCCTCTCAATCAGTGGTCCTAAATGATTATTATTATGAATATTTGTCTCAATCCTCAAATATTATACTTACCAGTTAATAGCTTTAACTATATGGCATGCCAGGTGTCCTGCCATGGTGACTCTGAATGTCCTGCTCTACCAGCCATTACTCACATTAATCTGTGCATCCATGGCCTGTACCAGTTCCCATATATCCTGCTTGGACTAGTACTATAGCTCCTTCAGTGGATGGACAAATTTCTTCATCCTACTGTTCAGCATCATCTCTGTGGAGTTTTTGGTTGTTGTTGCACTTCACTGTGGATTTAGCATATAATATTTTCTGATAGTGGGTGGCATTCCCACCTAAAATATGCCCTCCATTTTGTAAACCACTACTTGGCCTCTTGCAATAAATTATACCTGCCAAGGCTCACAGTCCTTACTGACTGTCCCTGCAACCTCGTTTCTCTACTTCAGTCACACTAAACTACCTCCCAAAATCTGCCCCTGTATTAAGGTTTCAGCCTTTACAACCTGAGTAGGTGTTGGGTGGACCCTACATTCACCAAGCTCCCACTGCTGTGTTGTCATAATAATGCTTGAGCATATCCCTGTGTCCACTTACATGAATCACCGACTATTGAAACAATTCCAGACAGACCCCATAATGTCCTGTTCCCTAATAGTGCCAGAAAGACACTCCTTGCTGCAATCACAGAGACACAGTCCTGCATAGTTCCTGGTCTACTGGTGACGTTTCAGACCCAAGCAGTGACCTACCACCTGGCACCCAGTCTTGGTATTGACCTTAAATCTCAGAGACTGCTTTGAACCTCAAGTCTGCACCGGGAGTCTTCTCCAGCAAAGATTTCAAAATATCATATTCTAAAACAAATTTGCTATTGTTACATATCTGTGTAGGACACTTTCTTATAACAAGAAATAAATAATATATAATAAATATAATTAGCCTAAATCTAGTGCTGCTAGCCTACCAAAATATCAGCAGCCAGATTGTCACGAGCCGCTGCGGTTCTCACAGCCGCCGCGGCTCGCTTCCTGCCTGCCCCAGCGTGCCGGCCATCACCATGATGACCGGGACGTCCCTTCCCTCTAACTCCCGACCGTTGCTGAGGCAATGGCCGGACGCCCAGCAGTGTAGCGCCGCGTCCCGGCAACAGGGGACAGCCGGGCGCATGCGCAGAGGGACTTAATAGCCTGCTGGCTTCTAGGCTGTAATTATTTCATCAGTTAGCTCCGGGGAGTAATTTACAGAGCTAGACTCTGATTGGCTCACCTGTACATTTAAGGCAGTGAGGTCTGCAGTCTCACTGCCGGTTATAGCGTTCTGTCCTCAGTTCTGCTGCCTGCTTGTTCTCTCTGTTGGTTATTATTACCTTGGATTGACTACCCGTGTTTTGACCTTTGCTTGTTCCTGGACCATTGAACCTTCGCTTCTGACCCTGACCTTTTTGCCTGGATTCCGATTTTGCTTCTTTTGCCTGTGTGTCTGACATTTCACTTGCCCCCGGATTTTGTACCTGTGCTAGTGACCTTTGACCTTGGATCCCCTCTTCACTACAGCCCGCCAATCACTCCACTCCTGGGTGCTCCTTTAAGTCAGTATACGTTACTCGACCCTCGGTCGGCCCGCAGCCAAGTCTGTCCCCACCACTAGGGGCTCCAGCAAACACCGGGCCTTCAGAGTAGTCCCCGAGTTTCACTGTACTGGCTTGGGAGTTCCTAACACAGATTGTGCAAAGTTGAAACAGGAAAAAACTACAAGTAACTAAATATATATATCCATTTACATGTGTTAAACGACTAAGACAGCCACCGAAGCTTGATTTTATAGACATAACATAATGCTGATAGCAGTTCTTCAGATCCCAACCAATCACTGTGCTGTATTGACACACTTTTAGTTTTAGCCTGCACACTAACAATTAAGCTACTGCAGTCTACTGCTAAATATAAGTTACTATTTAGTTGGATTGGTTCGAGCTATGCCTACCTTATATCAATCACCATCATCAGAGGGGTAGCCATGTTACATGCATATTGTTACTAATTAGTATATGAAAGTCACCTGAATATGCTAGAAAGGTTTCTAAAGTTCCACATAACGCTTTAATTAGCCTTCTCTGTTGCATAATGTCTCAAAGACAAACAAAGTGGGGAACATATGCTACAAGTTGTTGTTTTTTTAAAAAAAAAAGTCAGATCAGTGTCAGAACCCTGCCCCCAAATCAAATTCAGGTGTTGAAAACCGCAATGACTGACATTATGAAAGAGTTCAAGCATTTGTGAACATTACATCTAAGCTTGACAATCTCAAAGATCATATTGAAGATATATAAAATTGGTCAAGTTGAAACAAAGTAAGAATTAACAACATACCGAAATATAGGTGCTCTCAGTATATCCTAATCATCACATTAATGCCTTTACAGCTATACTGATACAGGATGTTTAGGTTCACCCAAAGGCAATTATTTCTCTCTACTTTATCATACTCAGGTTTGACCTTGCCCGATCTTAATTAAGACAATTTTATAGTCGTCACTTATTATTTTTTATTTTATTATTGATTACATTCCAGAGCACACAGTTCGTATTTTATGATTAGTTACCTGATTAAAAGCCAACCTCTTTATATGAAAAGAAATAATAATAACAGAAATCAGCTTCGGCTATTTTCTCTGAACCTTAATATAACATAGGCAATGCCTATGCCACCTGAGTTTGCCTAGCATAGACTACCACTAAAGACCCGCCAGTTTCAGGTTTATTAGTCCTTATCCGATCCGTAACAAATCCTTTTCCTTGGTCATTTTACATTAGTGAGTTAATAATCTCTGGTTGTTTGTTGTCAGTGATATGTCCAACTCAACAACACAACTTAGAATAGTGTTAAAGTTGCATTATCCATATAAAATGTAATGAAATACAAGCAATCCAACATCTGCTATTTAGCAATTTATAGATCTAAATTGAATCTTCTTTTCTGCCGTAGTCTAAATAGAAATGACAAATAAGGAATCCAAATAGAAGGGTGCAACTTGACATAATATAGCTGCAGCAATAATGAATGAATCAGCTGATGGATTAATATGCAAATAGCCATTTTGTATCTTTACATCAGGCCACTTCTGGTACTCATAAAACATGCATTCAAAGAAGCATATATGGAAATGCATCAAAGTCTGGCATCTCCATGGGTGTCCTTATCATACTCAACTTACACTTTTACACTGCCGTATCGTCTACCTAGGCATAAGGGCCGCAGGGCTAAGATACACTCAAATGAACATATGTATGCATTTATTTATGTATGTGCAGTGTGGAATTGCACATATTTACACTCACAAACTAACGTACCTCCAACATTAAAAGAGGCACTTAATCTGAAAATATTCATTACTTTCACTGTACTATACAGCTTTTCTGTTTTCAAACCTTACTGGAACCTAATTATTATAATGATTGTTGAAAATGGCTTGTTTAAATTTATGAAAGTTGAAACAAAATTCATGTTAGCTAAAACAAATAGATTTATTACATACAGCAAAGCTAAAGCTCTCAAATCAATCTTAGCTCCTGGAGCCTGTAAAGCAGTTCAGAAGTCAGGTCAAGCAGTTATACTGCTTCCATGGCACGAAAAGGATGCAAATATATTACTCACATCAAGACTGTTAGCATTAGAAACTCTGCTGGAAACTTTATCATTATGATTTTCAGAGATGTAATGCATGCGGTGTTATTTATGTGGAATGCTACACTTATAACTTGGTTTATGTTGCATAAACCACCATGAGACTGAAATATCAAGTGTAAGAACATATGAAAAGTTACTGAATGCTTCCCAAGCACATAGGGGAAAAGCAGCTAATGTTTTGTAAATATAGACACATTTAACATACATATGTTAACAGTATATGTAGTCAGATCAAGTGTTATGCAGTCCTAAAGCAAGCAAAATAGTAGTGATACTAATAATAGTAAAGCATATCTTTGATGTTCCTTTGTGCACCAGAACATTGGCATCCATTGACACCAGCCAGTAGGGTCATTATTGGTCTTCACTACCAATAATAAAGACAATTTGTAATATTCATAACACAAGGATCATATGAAAGAGGGACTGTTTATATTGTGCTAGACCGGTATACATTATACTTGCATCCATTACAGACAACAAACATTCCTGGACACACTGACACCTATATATGCTATACAACCTCAAACCTCCTCCTCTCAACAGCACTTTGCTAGCATTAGGCACCAAAGTGGTGGTACACTCCAGATGTAGCCAGGTGGGAGATGAGCTATGCTTACCCTCAGCCAGAGGAGATTTTGGAACAGTCAATGTGAGAAGCTTGGGGGAAGTGGGAGGGAGCCTGAAATTCCCCAAGCATACTGTAGAATATCTGGATGTAAGAAGTATGAGAAAAGGGCTACACTTTCTTAAATAGCATCAAGAAAATATTTTCTAGTGCTGCGATAATGTTGTGTATGTTTATGAGACAGTTCCAAAAGTGTCTGGTGGGAGTCGTCCTTGTTATGTTAGGTTCATTTTTGTTGTTCTTAAATGACCTATATTGATTGTGTTAGACAGTAACAGGCAGAAACATTTTCCTGGATTATACTGTACATGTAAAAGAAAATTTCACTAGCTATCCAAAAGAGAACACCATTTAAACCCTTAACATCCCTGCCCCCTAACAACCTAGCCAAACTGAACATCACAATATCATCATAGAAATAATGGCACAAACAATGCACAACTGTAAATGTATAAACAATCAAAACAAAGTACAATCTCAGAAGAGAAGCATCAAGGGTAGTTTTAAATTTAGATATGGAATTTGGTGGGGTATGCTGCTACCTTGAGGCAACCAGGAAGCATATGCATGTACTGTAAAATAATGTATGACCAGAATGTTTAATTAAATACTCTGTAGTAAGCAAATAATTTTTTGAATAAATTTTGATATGAATTTGTCTAGAAATCTTTGTATGTTAAAACATTTTTAAGGATCCATGCAATCGTTTTATCTTAATGTTACATTGCAGTTCCAAACATGGAAACAACTCCATTTGTCAGTAGTAAAATTAATGTAATAATATTTATACAATTATCTAAATGATTATGTATATTGTAACATGGCATCATGTCATTAAAAAAGTCTTTGCAGAGCTGGGTGGCTTCATACCTAACTTGTGTGGTCTGCAAGTACAGCCAAATTCAAACTAACCACACCTTACAGCCCAAAGTCTTATACAGGCTTGGAATTGTCAGATTTTTATGTTTACTGTAGCAAATTAAATACTATAATATGTGGTTTGACATTTATCCACTTCCTGGTTCGGAAGCATTATAAGCACACTGCATTTTACATAATAACCTGTGCCAAACCTGGGAGGCATTCTCTGTCTTTCATAATAGCTCTGATACTCCCCATATAGTAACTAGTCACTAAACAGTAACACTTCAATAACATTGTAATATTGATAACATAAATTCTCACTCATTAAGTTAATATCTGTATGTTGATGAATTGATGTAATCTCAGAAATATATTAAAAGCACAACAAGCCCCCAATGTCTAGTTATTTAAACATCTTTCGAGGAGGTTGAAGATTCCTCAAAGCCCCAAATGAAGCACACATGACATGTAAAATAATTTGGATGTTTCTCTGCTCTTGTTAACAAAGCCTGGCATCTGGTACTAGTTCATAGATTAAACAAAATTGTCATTTAAAATCTAACCTGTTCACTCTCTACCAGGATGTTTTAATTAAAAGTTGTTTTCAGACAGCAGTGGTTTAATTAAACTGTCTATTTGGCATATCATTTGTTTTAAAAACCTCCCTACATAGTAGGGTTTTGCTATAGTATAAAATAATCATTTGTTATAATGATTTATTTCCTGAAACTCATCCACGGGTAAATCAAAAACCCCGGCAAGGAATTTACCACATTTTGTAATCTTTATATTTTATAATCAGCTGAAATTATTTGAAGAGATTTCACACATAGCATTTCTATTTTTTATTTTAAATTTACAACTTTGGTGTGTATTAAATATTCAGTATAAAGTATATTTCCATGTATATTAGACTAGCCACTGATAGGCATTTTGAGAACTAAGGGGTTGCATGGTCTTATTTCTAGATTATTTATTGGCATTATAACTGCAAAGCTTGAATTGCTTATCCTGTTATTTATTGAAAGATAAATAAACATGTTTCAGACTTAGCAATGGATAAATGGGGGGTAATATTCCAGTCTCTGGAGTAGCTTCACAAGCTTCTAGCAACATACTTACCCCAGAATGCATATATAGAGAATTTTTTATATCTAATTATTATTATTATTATTGTTATTATTATTATTATTATTATTATTATTATTATTAATAATAATAATAATAATAATAATAATAATAATAATAATAATAATAATAATAATAACAACATTAATATTATTTAATTATTGATATGCAATGCCAATGCTGACTTTTGGCATCGTTTATGACAATGTCTACCATTTACCATTTCTGGAAAAGGACGTTACTTTTCTGTCTGCCATTCTGTAGACTCCCATACTTCATCAAATAGTGCTAGGCTCCCCCCTCGCCTGAATAAAAATGTGTTAGATAATTAATCATATTCTGCCTTATGTAAGGGATCTGTATAAACAATTCAGATACCCAAACAATTTGGCTACTCATGAAATTAATATTTTCCACAAAATGTACATCTTTTAAAAAAAATGTTACATATTTTAGAAGTGTTAGCTACATCACAGAATGTCTTCACCTTAAGGTTCAGTGTCCCAGTCAGTAGTACTCATCAAGAAAGATAGATCAGGGGGCTGGAGGCCGCTGACACCAAGTAATAAGTTTTCATGCCCAAATCTTCACTAGTACAATGCAAATAATAAAGTGCAATTGTGGTCAGTAGAATGGAATTGGTCTGACTTTGTCACATGTTCCATAGCCAAGCAGTCTGCTATGGAAATAAGTTAAAATAAGTTTGCCGGCTGAAGTACAGTGCATGGGTACTTGGATAAACGACGGTCAGATTCAAAGCCAAGATCACACAGGAAGCTGATGTGAGGAGGTGAGATTCAAAGCCCAGCCTGTTACACAGGCAGTGGATGAGCATAGGTCAGATGGTCTGGTACACAAGTGCCAACATGCCCTGGCACCCAGTACCTGCTTGGTCCTTTTCTGTTTGTCATTTGCTAATTTTTATGTTTTTTTTTTCTATTATTGTGTATGTCTATTTTTAGCTATTAAAATCCCTCTATTTCACATTGTTGTGCTGCATATCTCATATTTCTGGGGTTTACATACCCAGATTAGGGGTTCACATTACCTTATGACAGGTTATCTTATGTATATCATGACAACAAACAACAATTTCTGTTTAAAAATGTTCTTATTGCTCAAGTGAGTTTGAACTGATTGGAAAAACATGTGGAAATATCATTTGTATTTTATCAACATCTGAAAACTATAAAAAGTTCTGAATAGTTGTATAATATGTTATGGAATAATTTATAAAACAAGATATTGTTTTAAAACAAAAATAACAAACATAATATTTAACAACTGTTCAAATTTTGGTATATATTTATTAATTCATGAATTAAGTATAACTGGCAACACCACTGGTGCATCGTTACTGGTGTCATTGCACCTGCCTACGTGCATAGTGTACTTATCACTGGTTCAAATTTGCTTAAATTTACTCATATACATTTATTTAATAAGGAAATGAAAGATCTAAGAATAAACATGTTCACATTTGCTTATAGCAGCTCATACAATTAGGCAACACATTTATGAGATACATACAGTGCTTTTGATAAATGCCTGCATTCACTTTACAAAAAACACCTACTTTGGAATTTTTACTATGATGTTTTTTATATTTGAAATGTCCATAATGTTAATGGTATCATCATTGACAACATTTATGTGGCTATTTTGTGACTTTTCTATAAAGCATTATACTTTTGTGAGAAACAATATGGGCCTGATTCCTCAAGGAACACAAATGCAGATGTGTGCTGTATTTTGCGTAAAATTGCCCAGAAATGAACTATACGCCAGAAAATGCAAGTGAATCCAATTCATCTTCAGCACAAAGGATCCTTACTACAGCCTACGATTGGCGGAACTGGGAGGGCACTGGATGTATTCACGTAGTCAATGTACAGCAATTGCGTGCAAAGCTCGATCGCAAGCATAAGCATCAGTTTAGAGCTTTGGGCATCTTTACGGTACGTCATTTTCTGCCCTACCACTTGCACCAGCTACAGGTCGGGTGTAAGTGCCAATTACTAGTGATGACAGTTGCATATGCATGCTAGAACATGTGTTTGCAATTAGAAGTATCTGTAAAAATGCATTTCATGTACAGTAGACATTCATAGCATCCTAATAAATGTATTTTCCGTGGGGAAAAACAGAAGAAAAACAAGTTTCTGGGCATTCTTTTGGTACTTTATATTCCACATATGTATTGGACATATCATGCAGTGTATTGCTTGTTAGAGCAGTGTGCATCTAGGCGAATTCTAGATTCAACAATAGATGTATCTTTACATCCGCCCATTGTTGAAAAAGGATGTGCATATGCCCGATTTATATGCGTTTAAAAAAAAAGAAAAGTGTAATACGTTCCTTTTGCGTGTCTTAATAAATCAGTTTGCAAATCCTATTGTTAGCACTATTCCCAATTCATAAACACAGGGGAAAATAACACACATGGATTTATTTACACAGCCTTATTCATTTTCCTCAGTATCTATTATTTGAATTTTTTTACTTAGATGACATTATTATTATTATAAAGGAAAAAAAAAAATTCTCACACTGTGCCTATTTCCCATATCTCTCATTTGAAATTTCATGTTTTCTAATAATGTAATGCTCATTTCAACCCATACTGATGTTATCAGGAAAGTAGGGTGACATCAGGACTGTTTTTATTTAAATTATTTCATTTATGGATTTTGTTTTTCTAAAATATATTGATTGCCTACCATAGCACTTTTTTTGCAAAATATAACATAACCACTTTGATGGTAGTGAATATGTGGACGTTTGCCATATGAAATAACGCTGTAGAACCATGTAACCGAAAGAACACTTCTCAGTTAACTGTATTTTTATGTTACTGTGGTATGTGTATATTGAAATCACATTTTAGAAATGTTGAAGCTTAGACCATGACATCTTTGTAACTACATTGTTAACCACATGGAATACCCCATCTGCCCTAATCCATCATCAAAACCAACAATTGTTGTTTCACAGAGGACAACATCTTGTTATACAAAACTCGGCACAATGGTCACAAACACAATCACATGACATTAAAAAGGTAAAAAATACTTGCATTATTTACTTTTTAAACTCTTTCTCTATTAATATTTTGGAGCCAGAACATACATATTGCTTAATTGGGTGCCTCACAACTTTAATTAGCTACTAGATAGTGAGATCAGATAACTATCAGGTGCCAGTTTAACAATTGTGTTGCCAAACACCTTGAACTGCATTCTTGTGATTATTCTCAGAGGATGATCATTATTGTTAATGCATTTCTGCCAAATTTGTTTTAATTTGTATTGCTCTCCTGAAGGGAAATTTCTATACCTATGGTTTTAATTGTATCTGTTCCCTGCTAACTTTACTAAATGCACACAAGTTAAAACTTTCATAAATATGCATGACCCCCAACAGAACATTACTATGCCAAGAGAAAAAGAAATGACATAATTTCTGAGACATTTTGTTTACTTGTTGTGTTCACCATAAGAACATCATTAAAAAATCTGTGCTGAGCCGAACAGAAATTTGTGGAAATAACCTTCTACAGAACTACATTATTATGACCACTATATTTGCAAATGCTAGGAATATGCATAAGAAGGTTTTGCAAATAATACAAAGCTGGAAATGGCATCAACCGTACTGTATTCTCTTCTTCTGTGAAATTAGTTGCTGTGTTCACAGCATATTGGAAAAATATGTGAGTAAGTGAAGGGAAACTATAAATGTATCAGCATCAAAACTAAAGCAAATATTTGTGAGTGCTTAAAATAAATAAATATGTTATTTAATATGGACATGGAAAGGCACATATATACTTAAAAGTATACAAATTCCCTCCATTTTGCCAGGCAACACACCCCATGGGTCATTGTTGTCAAGTACTCCTTACCTTAGCATGGGTGTTCTTTTGTCATGGAGTCACAACTCAAATATGTGATAATATGCTGTATAAGCTGGATCTCCCAGAGCATTAATAAAAACAATTGGGGTAACAAAATTTTAATACAAATAAGACATTCATCTCTATAGGGTTTTGAATGCCAAATAAAGTTAGTTACAGTATCTAAAAGCAGAACAAACTATTTCTACATATGTATATTTTCACCCTCCTTTCTCTAAATAAGTGTCATAATACTTTAGCTGTCACTACATGTACTGGGAAGCTCACAATCTGTAGAATGATACATGGTGGCCAAGTGGAGCAATTCTACTTGAACAAGTTGGAGATACATCTAACTGCCTCAGGGGAACACCCAATGAGTTAAAGAAAGGAGGGAATGTTATCTTACAATTTTTCTGACACTCCTCCACAACATAATTAAAATTTAGACAAATGGTTCATAATTTTTGTTTGTGGTGCCGCTGAGGGTCAAAGAACATCCTGTTTGCCCACTTAATAAAGAAGTCACTGAAACTGCCCCTCGCAAAATTGCTTTGACTAGAAACAATGAATTTTAGAAGCATTAAATATATTTGTTTTTTGGGGTATGCTGCTTATAGTCAGAGAACACCCGTTTTTTTGTCTGCTTACTATAGATGTCACTGATACTGACACCTCAAAATTGTTTCCATCTTCAAGCACTTTGTGTTTTAAAAGCAAGAAATCTATTTGTTTTTGGAACGTGCTGCTCACAGTCAGAGAACACCCTGTTTTTTGGCAGCTTAATAAAGATGGCACTGATTCTGCCCCTGACAAAATTGCTTTCATCTTTTTGTATTTTTAAAGGAAGAAATCTATTTGTTTGTTGGGGTGTGCTGCTCACAGTCAGAGAACACCCTCTTTTATTGCCCGCTTTATAGAGATGTACCTGAAACTACTACTCACAAAATTGCTTTCACTAGAAACATTTTGAACTTTAAACAAAACAAATCTAGCTCAGAATGATATAGCATATAATACGACCACTGTATAGTATAGTACTATACAGTGGTCGATGTGGAAATCTAGATGTGGCGGTATGGAATGTTAAAAGTAGGGGTATGGAAAATGTAATGGGAATGTGAATAGATGGATTTTGATAGTTTTTAAAATTAAAGCAGTGGGAGAAGTGGTGGTATGGCATATCATATATATATATATATATATATATATATATATATATATATATATAAAAGAAGGAGTTTCTTTGTTTGTCTGTTGGTGAATATCTTTGACACCCCTGCACTGATCGGGATGAAATTAACGTGAGATGGTCAAGTTGGATCTTGGCCAGGTTTTAGGGGATTTGAGGTCCCGGTTGGACCTTTCATTGGTGTACGCTGGGCAGAACTTTGACCCGGGAGCCTGTTCTGAGCCTTCCACTGGATGGATTTGGACAAAAACTTCACTGACTGGTAACATTGGATCCCAAAAGACATACTAGAGGGTTGCGCTCCAGGTCAGACCTCCCATTGGTGTACACTTTCCACAACTTTGTCCTGGGGAGCCTCTTCTTGGACTTCCATTAGATGGATTATGATGACATGTAATATACAAACAAAAGCAACACTGGGCAGCCACCTCATGGGTGTGTTGGAAGAATTGTTTATTAGTTTTAAACTGTTGACAGTTACATCCAACTCATAACTTAATAACTTAAAGATTTAAACCCGGGCATCCGGGGTACTTCAGTTAGTAATGTATTGATATATTTACAACTATATATATATATACATATAGATAGATAGATAGATATTTTGCTATTTAAATTCAATAACTTTAACAGCCTCACCCTGCCGCCAGAAACTAAAAGGACACACATCTTACAATCATCTTTCCTACCTTTCTTCCTCCCTGCTGCTATTAGCTGGTGATATATCACCTAATCCAGGTCCCTTTCACTTCTCCCACACACATATATCTGAACACTACAGAAATCTGGCAAACCTCAAACACATCACCTGTCTCCCCTCTCTTCCAAAGTCCTTTAGATGTGCCCTTTGGAATGCACGCTCTGTTTGTAACAAACTTACCTCCGTACATGATCTCTTCCTCTCATACAACCTCAACCTTCTAGTAATAACAGAAACATGGCTCACGCATTCAGACACTGCCTCACCTGCTGCCCTTTCACATGGTGATCTCCATTTCACCCACACCCCCAGACCAGGAGGCAGACAAGGAGGGGGGTTGGACTACTTCTCTCCCCACAGTGCACATTCACAGTTCTACCAAGTATCCCTTCACTCACATTCACATCTTTTGAAGTACATGCTGTTAGGATTTTTAACCCATTCTCTATGCATGTTTCTGTCATCTATCGCCCCCCTGGTCCACACCAACAATTTCTTGAACACTTCTCTGCATGGCTCCCTCACTTCTTATCTACTGATATCCCCACCATCATCATGGGTGATTTCAACATCCCTATTTCTAATCCACATTTCAATGCTGCTTCCAAACTACTCTCTCTAACCTCCTCACTTGACCTCTCCCAGTGGATTGAATCTGCTACTCATCAGGATGGCCACTGTCTTGATCTTGTTTTCTCTAGACTATGCTCAGTTTCTAATTTCCTTAACACTCCTTTCCCCCTCTCGGATCATCACCTTATTAGCTATGCGCTCACCCCCAGTTCTTTACCCTCCCTGGTGTCAAACTCTTCCAAGCCTCCTTGTACCCGCAGGAATATCAACGCTATTGATTTTCAACAGTTTTCCACCTCTCTCCAACACCTTCTCTCCCCAATTTCTACATTCTCCTCCCCTGATCGGGCAGTACGCCATTTTCATCAAACCCTAGCAACTGCTCTGGATCAAGTAGCTCCAGCGACACTACATACTTCGCGTAGAAATCATTGCCAACCATGGCACACTACAGTAACACGAACTCTACAAAAACTTTCTCGTAAAGCAGAACGTCACTGGCGTAAATTTCATCACATATACTGATATCTACCACTCCTACAGAAATGCTGTGGACACTGCTAAACAGGCATACTAACGATCTCTCATCTATGCTCAGGCTTCTAACCCCAAACACCTCTTTAACACATTTAACTCTCTTCTGAATCCTGCCGCCCCAAATCCTCCAACTAACATCAGCGCACAGGATCTTGCTTCCTATTTCAAGGACAAAATAGATAAGATCAGGCTTGAAATGGTATCTTCCTTGACAAGCAATCTGCTCAATTCCTTTGTAGCACCCTCTGACACTCTTTCTTCATTTGATCCCACAAATGAAGAGGAAGTTTCTACTCTCTTCTCATCTTCCTACTCTACCTCCTGTCCTTTTGATCCCATTCCCTCACAAATGGGTATGTCCCTGTCTCCTGTGCTAATTCCCCCTCTAACTAAAATCTGTAATCTATTCTTTCTACTGGTATTTTTCCATCTATATTCATGCAGTGATTACTCCAATTTAAAAAAAACAGAATTCTGACCCTAACGCTCTCATAAATTACCGCCCCATCTCCCAGCTCCCATGCCCCTCCAAGCTTCTCGAGAGAATTGCCTACACACGCCTCACACACTTTCTTACAGCAAACAACTTATTGGATCCTCTTCAGTCAGGCTTTCGCTCTCAACACTCCACAGAGACTGCGCTGACCAAAGTTGTCAATGATTTGATCACTGCAAAAAAAAATAACCAGTACTCTCTTCTAATTCTCCTGGATCTCTCTGCTGCATTTGACACTGTTGACCACTCTCTCATCATACAAACGCTGAAATCCCTAGGTCTTGAAGGCACTGTCCTATCCTGGTTCTCATCCTACCTATCTAATCGCTCTTTCAGTGTTAATTTCTCTGGATCCACCTCTGCTCCGCTTCCTTTATCAGTTGGAGTTCCACACTGCTCAGACCTAGGTCCTCTGCTATTCTCTATCTACACCACTTCTCTTGGAAAACTAATAAGCTCCTTTGGATTTCAGTATCATCTCTATGCGGATGATACACAAATTTATCTATCCTCTCTTGATCTTACACCATCTGTGTTGTCTCGCGTTACTGACTGTCTTTCTGCCATTTCATCTTGGATGTCTTTTCGCCAACTCAAACTCAATCTTTCAAAAACTGAATTAATAATATTCCCACCCAAGAACAGAAGCTTCCTGCCTGACATTTCTATTTCTGTCGATAACATGACCATAAATCCCACCCGCAAGCTTGTTGCCTAGGTGTAATCCTTGATTCACAACTGTCGTTTATTCCCCACATCAACTCTATATCTAAATCATGTTACATACACCTAAAGAACACTTCCAGAATACGCACATATCTGACAAAAGACACCGCAAAAACATTAATTCATGCACTCATCATCTCCCGCATCGACTATTGCAATTCCCTCCTTACTGGTCTTCCCAAAGTCAGACTTGAACCCCTACAATCGATTTTGCACGCAGCGGCTAGACTGATTTTCCTTACAAACCGTTATTCCTCTGCTGAGCCACTCTGTCAGTCTCTACATTGGCTGCCTGTATTTCAACGAATCCAATATAAAATTCTTCTACTAACATACAAGGCCATCAACAAAATTGCACCGACATACATTTCCTCACTTGTCTCGAAATATCTCCCTACTCGACACCTCCGTTCTGCACAAGATCTACGTCTCTCCTCCACTCTCATCACATCCTCCCATTCTCGGTTACAGGATTTTTTCCGGGCTGCACCTACTTTGTGAAATTCCCTCCCTCACACAGTAAGACTTTCCTCTAGTCTTCAAACCTTCAAGCGTTCACTGAAAACCCACCTCTTCAGACAAGGTTATGATATTCCTCAACCATCATCCTAATTTCCCTAGATTACCCTATTGCCATCCTCCACACTGCTAACGCAAGACAACAACCTTCTGACCAACATTGCAACACACACAGCCCACTCAGTACTTTTACCTTTGCAATCTGGCATTGTGCAATATGATGTAGCACATGCCCTTGTGTTTCTAACTCCCATTGTCGTATAGATTGTAAGCTTTCGAGCAGGGTTCTCTTACCTCTCTGTCTGTATGTATTACCCAGTATTGTCTTATTAATGTTTGTTCCCAATTGTAAAGCGCTACGGAATTTGCTGGTGCTATATAAATAAATGTTGATGATGATGATGATAGATAGATAGATAGATAGATAGATAAATAGATAGATATAGATAGATATATATACTATATAATAACCAGTAGACACTATTCTAAGCTATCTGACAGACTGACACCCAGTTGATCAGCAAACTATTCTAGCTGACTGATCTCTACATCACAAAAAACTACAGTAAAAAAATAATCACAGCTATTGTTTTCTCTGTAAATTCCCTCTTTCGCTGTGTCTAGCACATTAGTCTCTACATCAATGCAGCTACCTTCCTTCCCACACTCTCCCTTCTAAATGGGTAAATGAGGACACAAAGGAGAGCTATATATCAAAGCTATCGATACAAAACTCGCGAGATCCAACATTTTCCCTGACATCATGTTTTTCTTCATTTTCAGATCTGATTTTGGCACGAGAAAATAAGTCTTGACTCGGTTTCACGTGAAACAAAAAAACTTGGATCTGTCGGAGTTCACTTAATCTGAACCGCTCATCTCTAAGTTTAATAGAGCTAGTTAATTTAATTGTAAGTACCCCCCCCCCAAAAAAAAAGTTGTTATTATGCAAGATAAATAAAATCAGAGCATATTACTTACCTGCCCTTTCCCAATATTCTGTTTGAGCAAGCCCTGCAATGTCTGTATTGGCCTAAGAATTTTGATGAATGGGTTGTGGAAGGACCTTGACAATGCTGCAAGATGTTTGAAAAAAGGCTGTCCCAAGAAGGATAGACGCTCTCCTGCTCAGACAGTTACAGGCAATGTAATACCAACCAGATCAGTGTTTTCCTTTGAGAAAAGGGAATGTTGACAGTAAGGAAAAATGTGGCTGCCATGAGTAGAAGCTGCTTGTTTTGCATAAAAAATTCTTCTCTATATTTTTAAATAATTTTTGATATTTTACACAATAATGTGTATATATTATATACTGTATTATTGTGAACTTTCCAAAGCAAGGCATCTACATACCATTAAAGTAGAAATATGTATCTGTGGTATAAAAAGGACATTTTAAATTTGTTGTGGCCAATAGGTGTGTATCTTCTGACTTCTATGTTAATTTTAATGCTTTAATTATTTTCATTATATTACCTTTACACAAATCTAGCATAAATAAATGTGAGTGCATATTTATCTTACTTAGGTGTTTAATTTTTGTGTTTCTAAAGTATTACTGTGCATTTTATGAATGAAATACTTGGATAATAATATAGTTCTGTGATGAAACAAAGGGTTTGTTTTACCTTAATCATCCTTAGCCGCATATCTCTCAAAATATGGACTTTGGAACTGGTACTTTTATAGCCATTTTAGATGATTTCCAGAGTGTTGGGAAGAGGACAGGTAGATTACCAGTAATTATGTTAGACTGCAGGGAGAAGTTTTTGCAGGAACTCCATATAAAACAGTTGCATCCCCCCAATGCATCCTCCTTCTCTCACAGACAGAAAGCCCAGAACAGCTGTTGCTTCATTTACATGGAAAAAGATTGCAAGGGGTTAACTCTGGGATATACACTTCAAGGATATCTATCCCCTTTGTTACCATGATGAAGTGCCTATTGTTCTGTAAAGCATCCCAACAGACATCCAAGTGCCTGCCCAGCAGCGAGTAGAAGGAATTGCATGTAATTCAGTGAGACACCAAAGTCAGCCCCTTGGTGACATGTGCCCAATCCCAAAATCATGGGAATTTAAGTCCCTTTATAATAAGGCACTGGATTGATCTCAGTGTGCTATGCTGGAGATTAGTGAAGGAGTTTCAGCTTCTACCAGCTCTGTTCTAAGGATCATGAAGAATACCTTATTTATGCAAGTTGTGCATAAACTTCCCATCTTGTCGTAGTGTCTCCAACAGGAGAAACCTGTGGTTCTGATATAATGGTGTGCCTACAGGAATAGGGTCGTCAGTTCCATACCAAACTGGTAGAGGGTGATGTGACCGAGCGTCCAGATCTACAACAGGACATCTCTGTCCATAAGGAAGCACCCGGAATTGACAACACTTTTGAGTATTGTTTGTGCAATGCCTGGACCCTTACGTCATACATGTCTGATGAAGATTTTACCGCTGTCATTAGTGAAGCTGCATCCTTAAGAGACTGTGTGAGTAAGGCTACTACTTAGAAGTTAATGACCCATCTGGCTGTTGTTAAGTGTTTATATATAGTGTTAGATTTTGCCATAAAAGATACTGTTGTATCTTTCCTATCTACCTTGCCTGTGTGACCTGTGAAGCTAGGTGTTTATAGTTTGAGCTACAGCATGATTATCCCTTACTGTGACAAGCTCCTGTTCACAAGTGTAGGTAATGTTGATGCTTATAACAGATGCACCTACCTGACGATCAGAATCCCCCCGGGCTAGATCAGTCTTTTTATATCCCTGGGCTCCAGTTTAGAATGAGGAAAAAGGCTCTTGCACATACAAGTTTGAAAACCATGTTGGCTCTTAGATGTCATAGGTGTAATAACACGGTTCAGATCACAATTGTTATGATAAAAGGGTGCCAGACCATCTCTTGATAGAGTTCATTCCTTTATTGAGCACCTCAAGAGCATACTCAGTGGTTGTGGATAAAGAAGACAGTGCCCTTCAGATTTTACACAAGAGCCGACTCTTCATGCCTTGGAGATGATCATTGACAATCTTGTGCTATTCTCTGTCCTCTTTAGCTACTGTCCTGCTCTCCCAGCCTCAAGTTGTCCCAAAAACATTTAATTGTTCCTTGTTCCTTTACACGGACATCATTTTTTAAAAATTATAAGCACCTAAGCTTCTATCATGCGAATGCTCTGATTTCACAGTATTATTCAGTCAAAATGTTGAATTAACAGTTTTAATCCCAGCATATCTGTAAATGTACTCAGCGTTGCTTGGCTTTTATTAGTCTCCCAACCTGAACTTTGCCTACTCTGTCTCTTGACTGTAGCTTTTTTGGCATTGCCAACACTAGTTCTCATATCAGCATGCTTCTGGTCAACTACCAGACAAGATTGAAATGATTTCTGTGAGTTTAAACATGAATTCAACTCAAACATTATTCATACTCAGAGGGACTCTCCCAAATTCATTTAGGGTAGGATGTTAAATTAATTGAACTCAAGCCTCTGGGCTTCATCTATATTTTAACATCTGTCAGCAGCAGCACACACATACCCACCTCCTGCAGTATTGGACTAGGCCATTTGTAAATGTCCTGCTCCCTCCACGTATTTCTGACCCCCCCCCCACAAGGGCAGTACCACCAATCATCTCAACTTTGGGGCACAGTCTACTATATGTTGTTTAGTCTATAATATAAGAATTTCCTTATAGCAGTTACATCAGCAAAACATGTTGTCAATTCCATGTACCATATCTTAGTACATTGACAGTATGTTGGTGATGAGAGATGCTTGAACCAATGTGAAAATGGTTTGCAAAATAGTTTTTCTAATCTACTCAAAAATTAAAAAATTGATGGAAAATTCTTAAACATTTGCAAGATTCAAAATTTGACCATGGAACGAGACTGTTCATGCAGGTTACATGAACAGTCTCTGGGCATTCATTATGATTGTGTTTGATGTCCAGCACATTCAACTTACACTTCAGCTGTTCAAAAAAAACACGTCTGTCATAACGTTTGCATGTTTTTACGAATGTGGTTGACACCCAGTATTCGTTTCTTGGAGAATGGTCGAGCCGCCATCGAACCAGACCCAAATCAGAACTGAGTTGTGAATAAGTTCAAGATCAACAAACTGACCAAATCAAATTTGCATGGAGTTTTTGAGCATCTCTACTGATGATATATCACTGTTCCAACTTGTCCCTTATAAATACAGACAGTTAATGAATAAAAACTCACAAAGTATTTCAGTCACAACTATTTTTTGCAAATTTGCATGATGGCATTCAACCTTGTAGAAAATGTTATCATCTATATAATAATTTTTATCTAGGTCCTTTATTGTGTCGCCAAGTACTTGTGTATTTAATGTCTACAGCATTACCAAAATAACTGTAATCTCCATAGGACAGTTTGCTCAGGATAATCCTTATGTAAACATTACCTATTGAGAAAACCAAGGCTGTCCACCCTAAATGCTGATACTTCGATACTTTAAAGCTATTTCATTATATATCACTCATTAGCACTTTGCACTCGTATTTGTATTTTTCTGGCAATGTTCCAGAGAGAGCTACTTTCATTTATTTACATGAATTTTCTTTTAGTATGCGTGCGGGAATTGTAAAGGACAATGAGAAAAGTCACATTTACAGCTATGGAAATAAACCTTTATAAAAGAGGTAAGCATTAGAAATGTTTACAAATGCAACCTGTACCAAAAAGTTTAAAAGAAATGTGTTTAAGTATTTTCTCAAGCTAGTATAGATCTGGCAAGAATTTTTTTTTATAGTCACATAAATTTTGGATATTTTTACTGGTATGGTATTTCAAACTCTAGGCACACTGTTAAGGCAATCTTATTCCCTTGGCATTTACTGTTGTCACCAGTAGATATCACTCCAGTCAAACACTTACAGTAAAGTATACCAGGCAATAACATATGCTACTTGCTTAGACAGCTGCCCAAATGTCACTAGCTCATGATTGAAAGAAGGAATACTTGGCAGGAAAATTAATTGTTCATTAAGTTAGCTGTGAGAATAATCTGTTCAGATATCATCCGGGACTACATTGGATATATCAATCTCTAGAGCAACGTATTTAGTGCATTAGGAAAAAAAACTTTTTTAATGGACTGTTAACTAAACTATTTACTTGTTCTCAGATAACACGAAAATGTAATACTGAATAAAATAATTTTACAAAAGTATTGTACAATTTGTGCTCTAAATAAGTAAAATAACAAATAATATTTTAAGCATGTTTGCTAGAGATATGCAAAATGTAGCTTTTACACAACTTTAATTATTCAATAAACTTATATACTAGAATGGACCTGCTCTAAAAACAATACAAAAATGACAATTACATAATAAGTAACTTGTGTACAAAAACTGCTGTTAGACTTATATGTTTTCCAGGTTGTTAAACATTCAAACAGAAGAGAGGGGTTTTGTTTAAACAACATACAATATAAACATATAAAAATACCAAAGTACGTCCAATTAACATAAAAGCCAAGAGCTCCAATATATAGAACCAGGATGGCAATACACCATAGCTTGGTATATTACTCAGGTGGCCAACAACTATTTTTATAATCTCCAGCCAGAATAGTAGAGTATTAGAGTTGTGGAAATTTTGTGGAGTCACTAAATTCCAACATCATTTTTATTCATTATAATGTGAAAATGTGCAACTGTGTATGGGGAGTGCCATTCAAAGTGCATATGCTTCTCAAACATTCTCTTTGCCCGGATAGACAGATTAAACCAGCATTGAAATGCAGGATCGCAGACACTGTGCTTTACTGTGCTTTATTCCCATTTCTAATATAGTTATCAGAGGAATTAGCCCTCATGCTATTAGATAGCTTAGGGATTACCCTGCATGATGTTTTAAAGCCTTCTCTGAGACTAATACTATCATGAGCATTCGGCATTACCAAGAGGATCAAATATAATGATATCATTTTATTACTGCATTAGATTACTATAATTCTGATTAAAAGGTAAACTAAATATTTATGTGTTCTTCTCTAATAAAACATGTTTGAAAAATGTAAATTGTGAAATATGAAACAACGATATATGAAAGATCTTGAAATAATCATTCCAAAGTAAACAATTAAACATTGCTATTTATAAAATAAAATTACTTCAAATTTGTTTACTATCATTTAAATCTTACTAACAACTTAAATGACGTTGTTCAATATTATAGATCATCAGAAATTCCAAATATAGTTTGTTAATATCATATTTATCTATCTTTCTATCTATCTATCTATCTATCTATCTATCTATCCATCTTATAAGTCCTTGCACCTAGAAGAAGAGGAGGCATGCACTGAACGCATTATTGGTTCTTGCGAGATCTTGTGGAGAGCATGCTGCGTGATGGTGTGAAACATAAAGGTCTATAAAAAGTATCCGAGTCCTGTCTGGCACCAGAGAGAGGTTAGGAGAAGAGGTGTGGCATTGATAATAACAGGAGAGCTGTCAGAGGAACCTGGTAAAGCATGCTGTGGGAAGATGGTGAGTGGAGTTGGGGGAGAAAAGGGACAAAGGAAAGAGCCTTAAGAGTGACCCCTAGAGAGAAGGCAGACTGACACCCAAGTGTGAAGGCAGAGCTGAGAGTGGGGTGAGACATCACTATTGCAGAGGGCAGTCAAAGTGTGTTAAGCGGTGAGACAGAGACCACCCGTAATAAGGTTGCTAGGGACACCAGGAAAAGGGAGAGCTCCGCAGACGAGAGTGCTGGGCCCTGTGTACATTGGAGGAGTGACATTAGAGAACTGCTTAAGACTGTAATAACTATTATACATCTGTCAAGTCTAAGTAATCTTGGTTACTAATGTTAAGTGCACAAACTATACGTTAACAGTAATATCATAGTGTTAATTTTGTTATTGTCTAGTTAGCCATAGGAATGTGGTGTGAGCTTGGGAGCACATGTCAGTGTGAAGACGTGTATTTGTAAGTGAACCCACACTGTTAAGTTACCATTGTGTTAGCAAATTGTATTGTTAAAGTAACTTACATTGAAAGTTCACATTGCTCAAGAGTTTTGCACTGAAAGAATGTATTGTGTATTGTATTAAAAAATGCTTGATTTGCTGTTTCTATTTATTTGACTACCACCTACCTCTGATCCTGTTTTTTCCACCTATTACCTAGCTTCCTTCACTCTTGAATAAATGTAGAAGAGGCATTTACAGAACATCTAAATTTGTGTTTATGCCAACTGTGCTGCTTGTGTGATGTACAAAGGGTCTCCCGAATTGTCCCCTGGTGTAAGAGGTACAAAGGAAACTACTGTCTATGACACTCTTAGGTTATCATTATTATTATACAATTGTAATGTATCTTATGCACATTTTACATTTGATGAATGAACGTAGATCAAGTAGTATGAATTTTTGATACTGCATTATATCGCTGGACACATAGGAAACACTCCAATCAGATCATTCTGAGAATCATATAAGGAGAATAACATTACTTAGTATACAATTTATGTATTAATGTGCTGACACAATAACTGAAAGTTATTGTGTTACTAAGTAGCAAGATCAGACTAACTAATAAACAGTAGCTGCAATTTGTTTCTGGAACATGCTGCTCTTATAGCACTGCAACCAGCACCAATAAAGGAATCTATTGTAAGGTGTGTCTAAGTGAATAGTATGTCCACCTTAATTACTGAATGTTATAAAGAATTGGGAAAGTGAAAAACATACCATAGGTTTATATAAACATCTCAAGAATCATAGGTGTTGAGAAGCTTTTATTTTGAGTTAAACTCATATATACACTTGCAATAAAAACAACTTCTGACAAATAGGTTATTGTTAAATTGGTGCAACTATTAGAAGTCCATATTAAAACCTTTGAATACCATCACTAATAACATATTATGTATAAATGACACACAGATGATAGACTTATATTACTGTATTCAAATGTTGTGATATCCTGGTCCGGTCCCAGTAGAACCTATATCATTCAGAAATTATCCTGGTTAATATAATGTTATCTACCTACAGATAGCGCACTCATTTTAATTTGAAGAATATTTCGCTTTAATATATATTCTATGGATACGCAATAAAAGTTTTAATTTTAATTTTGTTCAGGACGGTTACAGATATATTTATCTAACTGGAAACCAATTGTAAAAACTAACTATACATCTAATGATAATGATACCTCAGGAGTGTAGTTATTTTCCTTTATGCCACACTTTATACCTAGTAATGAGGGCGCACGCAGCAACACAAAAGAAATGAACAGTATATGATACCACATTTAACTAGATGCAGCAAATGAGTTGTTGAAATAAGTAATATTAATGTCTAGCGCGGAACATTTTTCTATCTAACCTGGTGGAAGAGCCTACTTTCCACATCACCACAAGTGTGAGAGAAGATTCAAGTAGAGGCACCTCATCACTGTGAGAAGTAAGAGAAAACAGACACATACATATCTACAACACCCCACTCGGGGTCAGAGTGAGGGGGTGTTACACATACAGTAGTAAAGTTTTTATCCAAAACTAGAAAACACAGGGAATTGCGCTAATAAAGTTGAACACAACCTTAAATGGCCCTGCTCTTTTCAATCATTTTTTGCTTTATAACTAAACTTTTAGATGGTCTAAATAGCAAGGTTTTCATTTTTTATTATGACACTAAACTATGTAGAGTTGGTAACACATAGCAGGATAGCAGGGCTGGTGATACAATATGTTAAGTTAGGCGATTTCCTAAGGCGATTTTGCTAAGAGGTGCCTAAAACATTTAATGACTGACATAATGCCATTAATCAATTGTTTTTAATGCCCTTGAGGTACCCCAACATCGATCGCCAGAATCTAACATAAATAAGAAGTAGTAAGAGGAAGCTGTTGGCTGCTGCTCATCCAAGTGTAATGTGTGGCAATGATGCACAGCCAAGCACGGAACTTCCAGTCTCAGGAGCCGAGGATGACATCCCCACCCCCTTCCTGACTAGCTAAGGCAGGGTAGACGCACTGTTGAAAGTAAGTTTTCACAGAAAATGCCTACTTGTGAAAAAACATTTCATGTAGATGTGCAAGAAACACATAGGTACCGTATCCTGCTCCACCCATGGGCATATCCGGCCCTTTCCAGGGATGGGCCCTTTCCAGTGATGTGTTCTTCAGCCCCACAAGGAGGAACAAATATATATGTAGGATGCAGTGCTCTGTCACATCACCCCTGTCCCCCCATCTCTTCTCACTAATCTTCTCATCCCCTTTCCCCTGCTTTCTATCTGCTCCTCTCACACACTCTTGCGATCTGACATACCCTTTCTTTATCTCTCAGCCCCTCTCCCCCATTTGTCTTTTTCCCCCACTCCCCTAATCACCCTACTTCACTCACTTACCTCTTATTCAATTAGTGTAGAGATCACTGTACTGGCAGACCACAGTACGGGTCGTCACCTCGCATTATATGAGTGATGTTTTCATACCACTTGGCAGTTTGGGAGGCACAGAGCTTGTATGGGAGATTAGCCTACCTTCCTAGCAGTCTAGCTGGTCTCCCAATATTCTGGGAGTCTTCCGGACATTTAGGAAGAGTAGGTGACTATGATATAACAGTGAGATTCAACTCTAGATTTATACTCTTACAGTATATTCCATGAATTAAATAAAGATAATATAATTTACAGTATAGATCTAGAGCTGAATCTCACTCTTATATTCTGTTTGCGGGACATTCTCACTGGCCCCATATCCTAAGGAAACACCAAGGAGAAGAATAAGCAATTACTACATCTGTGTGCTGGAGAGTGGTGGTCATTTTATTTACCAGGAGGAGGTGTGTTACAATAAAATGCCTCTCTCTTTCCATTACAATTTGTTGTCATTACTTATTCTTCACCCCAGTGTTTCCTCCATGGTAGGCAGAGATTGATGATGCAAATAGTGTCCTCATGATAATCTACACCCACCTCTTCTCTGTTCAACTTGGCTTCCAGGAATTTGCCAGACTCTTGCACATATAGTCATATGTGGAGAGTCATACAAAGTCGTTACAAAGGAGTTCAAGCAGAGACAATAGGAAGTGATTGGTCTATTAATCCACTGCCTAACTACCATCATTGAGCCACAGCACTGATCCAGGGATTTTGCTCCCTCTTGAAGTCTATGCAATTGATCAGGGTATTAGGTAAAGCATAGCACTGAACTGCTACTGTGCTCAGGCAAGAAACTTTTCCTCACACAGTTTCACTAATAGAAATGTATTATTCTGACTATCTACATAACTGTATTTTTACCTGAGATTTCCCCCCAATATACATTGCCTCTGAGTATCGCAGTTTAGTAAGCATGGGTATCAATATCTTGTCCGTGCATACAACCAAATGTGCTGACAGCACTTGTTAACAGAATTGTGTCAGCAGTTTAGTTATAGTATAAGTGCAGTATTGGCTATTGCATTTCAGTAATATGACATTAATGTGCAATGTGTTTTTTAATAGTTTACTGGGTCTACTATATATTACATGAAGCCTGGATAAGAGTGTAAAGCCTATTTAATAATTTAGTTAACCACTACTTCTAACTTGATTATTTTCAATGTGTAGTAAAACATTTTAGTTTAATTAAATTGATATGATTCTGTATGCGTATGCACCTACAAAAATGTTTTCAATCTTTTGCTTATGTCGGAAAAGATTTACAAACCTGTCAATCTGCAATTTGCTCAGTGTTATGATAATATACATTTTAAAGCATTCTTTCTTCAAAGTCAAAATGCCTTACATCTGACCACTTTAAACTGGTATTTGTTACATTTTTCTTCATACTGAACTATCTGATTTATTTTGTGACACTTTTAGAAAAAGTACCAACATTAATATGTGAATAAGTATTTTGCACTTATATGCACATTAAAAATATCGGTGAGAATGTACTGTTAAGAAAACATTTGAACGTACAATCATTTCTTCCCTACGCTTTATTTTACTTTAATAAAAAATCTACAAGACGAAAAATTATTTTTTTTTGCTCTACATTTCCATTTTATCAGAATTCCTATCTTAATTATAAGACATTGTATTGAATGATGGCAAGTCAAGAATAGCTCTTGCAAAAATACAATTCAATTAATTATCTATTCACATTGACTTTTCCTTTTCACGCAATGATAAAATATGTGCTTGTTTTCTGGTTAAATTGATGGACCATATTTTTTTTACCCACAGGAATATTGGGATTTAAAAAAAGATCTTATTATTTATATATTTACTTTAATCTAATAATATGCATAGTTTTTCAAATCCTTCAAACTGATAACAGATAAATGATTTGCAAATTTAATTTTGAGGTGTTGAGTGATTATTGTAGGAGGTATTTGCTAATTAGGAATCTTAACCTCTACAGGTGATAGAGGAGTATAAGATATTGGGTGTGATGTAGAGTTGAACGCAAGTAACTATTTTAAGAGTATGTTGCTTTTTTTGCCATGCACATGCTCAGAAAACAAGATCATGAAATAGCAATTGATTCAAAGTTATACGTATCTCAGACATATCGACCCTGACGACTGAGTGAGCAGAACAGGGTGTGAATGGACATTTCAAATGCAGAACTTGCAAGCAGTCGAAAATGCGCCTGACACAGGCATTTCTTTCCCACCTGCTTGACCGTAGTGCAATACTAGTGATGACGATACTGGTGATGACAATGGGAAAGCAGACACTCACACACAGGATGGATGCTTGATTGTGGAAATACTTACGTGGCTGAAATCAGTGTTTTCAATCAGGCTGCCAGTGCTAATATAAACTGAGGTACAGCTTGAATTTGGGTGGAAGTTCAAAGCTAGTGGAACGGTGGGTTAGAGGTATAAGAAAGTATTTTGCTGTAATTTACAACAGTGAATGCATGCTTCAAGGTGAAAGAAATTTTGTGAGGGGCAGTATATCTGAGCTATTTAGTGGGCAAAAAACAGGATGCGGTTTGACTATGAGCAGCACAACCCCAAAAAAAACAACAAATTGATTTCATACATTTAAAATCCCAAATGTTTTAAGCTGAAAGCAATTATGTGAGGGGCAGTTTATCAGTAAAATCTGTATTATTTAGCTGACAAAAATCAGGGTGCCGATTGACTGTGAGAAACACACCCAATAAAACAAATAGATTTCTTGCAAAATGCCAAGTGTTTGAAGCTGAATGAATGCATGTGTAAGGGCAGTATCAGTGACATCTTTAGTAAGTGGCCAAAAATAAGAGTGTCCTTTGATTCTGCGGCACAGTCCCACAAATAAATATATATATATATATATATATATATATATATATATATATATATATATATTATTTAGGAACCAAGGACCTGAGCCATTAAGGAGAGTAGAGCAAGGAGTAACTTTGCACCTGAGCAAAACCTTGTTGCATTGGAGGGGGAGGTAAATTTAAAATGTGGGGACAGATTTATAGTTGGGATATGGCATGTTCTTTATCAACTTTAAATTTAAGTGTAAACATAAAGCTATCAGGTATTTCACTTATGTGTGAAAAAATCAACTTATTTGCACCCCTTGCATTGTAACATTGTTTGTCCCGGAGAACATCTACTCCATTTTTTTGCATTACTTTCTTTAATAACTCAGGCCCCATTGTCTAAATTTGAATTAGATTATCTAGCAGTGCCAGATGAATTGTAAGGTAATATTCCCTCCTTTCCCTCTCATAGAGTATTTACCTGGTGTGGTGACACCTACAAATAGCTCCAAGTTCATGAAGCATTGCTCCTCTTGTCAACCACAGATCAGTCTACAGATCAGGAGTATCCCAGTACCAGTACTGGCAGTAGCAGTACTTTTTCAACCTCTACTAGTAAAAAAGGTTATGTGGAAATAAAGTATAAAAAACTGCACTCAAAATCCAGACAATGTTTGTCAATCTCAAGGAAAACATCAGCTCATTATGTAAGAATTAAGAGAGAGGTTTTTGATGAACCTGCTGATTTGTCAAAAAAAATTAAATAACTAACATTCCATACACCACTATGTTAGTAGTTTTTGTTAGTAGTGGTTTAGCTACTGCTGGTACACGTGCTAGAATCAAAAAATAGTGTATGCCTTTGGGGCAAAGAATATAAACCAGAGATGTATCTATGTCTTATAACATATGACTTAGAGACATGGACCATTTGTATAATTTATTATAACAATGCCCCTGTGGTGGTGTAATAGTGTACAACTATTGTAATAGCAGCCTAAATAGACATTCATAAACAATATCTTCGCATAAATAGTTGAGTATTTCATATATATATATATATATATCTATATCTCTATATCTATATCAGTATAGGTGCAAAAAAGTCCAAAGAGATAAAAGAATCAACTAGTATATCATAGACCTCATAGTCCTGCTGATAGTTCAGCAAATAGATACTAATCAAGGATAAAAGTATGTGTTCAATAATAGTCAAGATATTGAGGAATGTTTTTTATGGGGAAACAAACAAACAGATTTTCAAACTGCTCTATATCAACATATTTATGTGGGCTTATTTTACATTAAATTTACATACAAAGCAAATTGCTTTGTATCAATTTTGCATCAATTCACATCCTTTGTCCAATTTACAAATGTGATCACATATGTTTTTGTCAAGTTATAAACTATTGTGCATATTTAGCCTTCTGCAGGAGATGCTATTGGTGGCCCAGAAAAATTCTGGGCATTTTTGGCATTCATCGACTGCATGTAGATCATTGAAGTGGCTTCCAAAGCACACTAAAGAGTCTTGCTGAGGGAGACAAGGAAATAGCAGATCATCTTAATAATTATTTTTGCTCAGTATTCACTACAAAAAGAGAGGAGAAGGGGCCACAGGTAAGTTGGAAGTATATTTATAAAAATTAGGTAGATTCAAGTACATTTACAAAGAAGAAGGTCCTAACAGAACTCTCATAACTAAATGGGGCGGAATGGGATGCATCCAAGGAGACTAAAAGAGCTTAAAGGGGTGCTGTTAACACTATTAATAGAATTATTCAATCAGTCACTAGCTACAGGAGTAATTCCAGAGGGCTGGAATTGAGTGAATGTAGTCCTACTGCACAAAAGTGTAAGCTAGGAAGAGGCAAGCATCTACCGTCCAGTGAGCCTTATATCGGTAGTAGGAAAATTGATGTAAAAACTCTTAAAAGAAAGAGTTGTAGAATATCTCAAATCCAACTATTTACAAGATCCCAAACAGAATGGATTTACTGGGGAAAGATTGTGTCAAACAATCTTATTGACCTTTTTTTGACTTGGCGACTAAAGTAATAGATCATGGGGGGGAATAAATGTATCTTATATAGATTTTAGTAAGTCATTTGACATTGTCACACATCACAGACTGTTAACTAAATTTGAAAGTTTGGGACTGGATTCTAAGATGGTGGAATCTTTTGATCTTGGTTGCAGGATAGAAAACAGATATTTGTAGTAAGTGCAGTGCATTCACAGGAGGGAAAAGTTACCAATAGAGTACCTCAGTGATCTGTACTTAGACAAGTACTTTTTAATATCTTGATTGGTGACATCACACATTGCATTGAAGGGAAAGTATGCCTTATTGCAGATGACACAAAGATATGCAACAGGTTAGATACACCATAAGGGGTAAAACAAATGATTGATGATCTAGGTAGACTAGAGGGATGGTCAAGAGCGTGACAACTACTGTTTAATGACAAGAACTGCAAAATCATGCACGTGGGTATCAATGCCCGAAGGCCAAAACCCAAAGGCAAACTGTAGTGTTAATGGCACTTTAATGGAAAGTTTTGAAGAGGAAAGGAGTCATATTTCAGTGACTTAAAGTCAGGTAAGCAATGTAAAAAAGAAATGAGGAAGGCAAATCAGATGCAAATCTACACTTTGTACACACTGATGTGTAACTATGTTTCACAGGGATTGTATATTTTATTAAACAGCCATGTATTTGTTCCGCTGTTCTGTCATTAATTTCAGCCAGTCAGCTCGCTGAAGTCTTTGAGCAAAATTGGTGAAAATTTTGACAGTTGTGAAGACAGCATTAGAAAATAGACTGTAATTGAATGTAAATGCTATAAATAGTAATGTAGAAACAGCTCAAAATCACATACTTACACCTATTATTCACAAATTATAATTAAATCCATATCCAAAACCAAAACACGTGAGGATTTTTGGCCAAAACCAAAACCAAAATAAAAACACGGGGTCTACGCAAATCTCTACTTAAAATATAAGTATGTACTTTAATAAAATGATGACCGTTTATCCTAATCAATGAAGTGTACAAAATAAATTATACAGAAAAATACAAATAAAAGAATAAGCAGTATAAAAAAAAGTTTCAGGGAATAGATGGAGCAACATAGCAGCAAAAGCCAACGCTATGCTAAGTTTGTTAAGATAGTGTACATAGGATGTATATCATAATGCAGATCATTTATACATGAGAGATTAATTGTGCTGTAAACACATTTGTGTACTGGTCAGGTTTGGGAGTATTTACACAGTGTTTGTATGACGCATATATGGGCCATGCAGAGCAGTACTTGTTATCTCCTCTATTTCCATTGCACCCAGCTGCACAATACACACATAGGTATGTAATGAATACCTGGCGCATTTTGTGGCAGATGCAGTGTTAACTGTTTTCTTTGTTGCGTGCAAATCTACATGGCTGCAAATATACGTTCATTTTACCCGTGTTTTCTACAAACGCACTTTGTGTGTGACTTACATTCAACTCTGCATCCACCTCATTATGTTTAAAATGTTATTTATGTCAAAATATAGATGTCATATGCCTTCTAGTATTTGAGTATGTTTCACATGTAATGGAGAGATGGTTGAATCGATTTGGCCTGATTAGGAAGTTCGGACTAATTTCACAACTTTGCCTTCAGCAAATAAATTCATGAAACTGTCCTGATATAATAATAAGGCAATCATGAGAGTGGGATCTCCACATAAAACTTGTAAACAGCACCAGTCTGTGGCACAAACTGAAATCTCATAACTAACCAATCAGACTGATTTTCCCATGCTTTGACCAGTCAATGAAGCTATACAGCTTCTCTACAGCACACAAATTTGCAGTTAACACATAACAACTCCTTCCATCAATTCTTTTGCTTTCTAATGAACATTGACATTTGTGAATGCTGCAGGCAATGTCAAAACTCATGCAAAAGAATTGCTTGTAATAAAGCATGAGTTTATAAATTCATCAGTTTAGATTATTCCATATGTGCTATAATGCCTTAACCCCCCCATCTGTCATTCCACTGGCATTGTTAGATGGGGATATCCAGGCATCATAGTACTATTTCAGGGATTGTACTTTCACACCTATCCCCAACATGATGCAAGGGTGAGTCATGGCTTGCTGGGCATCTGGTCGTACTGCACAGCTCCTTGTTTGAGATCAGTGGTGAGCTGCAGTTCTTAGTGATAGAGGCATGTGTAAAATTAATTGAAAAATCAAGAGTAGTGGAAACAGACACAGCAGATGAGAATGTAAGTAGAAATGAAAATAAGAATATTTTTTAGGAAAGCTATCAGAGAAGAAAATACATGGGAAAGAAACAACTCAAGGAAGTAGGTATTAAAGTTAAGCCAGGTAACACAGTACACTGGTAAAGTAAATAAGTAAACGTGCCCATACATGCTACAACTTTGACATATTAATAGTCAGTTTCAGGACTAATTGGCATTGTTCTGGCAGGGTGGGGGTAGCATAGCAGAAGAATAGACGTAGTAGAGATGAAAGGGAATCTTGTCTGTAACACAGAATGAACATGAATGTGAGTATTCCATAAGAGAAGTATGTCTATAAAAAATAGGCCAAAACTGAAATAATAAATTAATGACATAATGAAATGCATTAAAATAAGTTGTATAAAGGCAATTGAATACCAATTGAAATAATGTAAAATAAAAAGAAATATTGTGATTACAAAGTAAGTGTGAGAAAAACTCTACATGGATTGATTGAAATATAAATAAATACATTATAATCCCAAGAGACATTAAGTGAAATACTAAATGCACACACAATAGCTATCATGAAGTAGCTGATAATAAAAGCGAAAGTTGTGAGAAAAATGGGCATCTACAAACAAATTGAAAATACAGCCAAATCTAAAACCAATATCCCATAAAGTCAGTGAACAACAAATCTTTATTAATGCCAACCGAAGCAAAACCATAGACTTTATAAATCTATTTAGTTTCTTACTGATGTCACCACTATGAATTTTTAACTGAACCTTTTGAAGATCAACCTCTATTAAATCATCTGAACAACATTGGTGAAAATGTAAAAAGTGAGAAACCAAAAATAGACAATGATTTTTTATTTTAAAATTACAAATATTGTATCAATTTCTCCAATTATTGAAGTGTTTGACCATGACATGGGTGACAAATAGAAGCATAAAATGTGATTTTGCTTTACACAGCTTTCAGCAAAGCTAACAAGGTATGTCTGCAATGAAAATGAATTATAGAGCACCTGAGTAGACTTCCTTTTAAAGGCAAGGTGGAAGTGTCGTCTGTCCATCAAGCCAGGGCTGTGGGAGGAGTGTCATGTATCTAAACCTCTATTGTCCACTTGTGCATGGTGACCAATGCAAAACAGTGGCCGGTGTCTAGACAGGAGGTTTATGTCTAGCTATTGATAGGCTTACTGGTATCTTTCTGCTGTTTATTTGATGGAACAATAAAAGTATTGTTTTTTTCAAGCAAGAAGTTGTCCGTGTGTGCATCACCAGAAGGGTTCCCATGTCACAAGTGGTGTCAGAAGTGGGATCTCAAAGGACAGTCAAAGCACTGCTGTCCACCCAGCCAATCAGATGCAATGGTGGTGAGTGAAATGCAATGAATACCACTATCATACACCAAACTGTTTAAAGCTGTCAGTTGCAGTGGGGAGATTGCTGTATTGCAGAGAAAGCAAATATTTTGTATGTTGAGAGACAGATAAAGGAGCAATATTACTGTGAACTGTTCAGCTCCTGTTTTGTTTTGCAAAGAATGTAAACATTTTAAAATTTACTAGGCATTGTAGTGCCACACCTTTGTTACTCACTGAGCTGTGAGTTGGGTGTGGTCCAAAAACCCTGTGCTCAGATGTTTGCTATTTGCCTGTGTGGGATGTTAAAGCACCTGCATGTTTCGCTTATTGCCTGTGGAAAGTGCTGATATATGTAAATATCAAGTTTTATGTTTAAAGGCTGCTATAGAACAAAGAGTAATTGCTGCCAGTATACATGTTCTTTACTTCAGCCAATATGAGCAAGAGAAAGAATAAAATATGTCAAAAAGAAAGCTTTCACACAAGTATGTTTAAAATTCAGTCCCAGCAAGAAAATTTAGAAAACCCGCACTGGAATTTACAGAATGAAGAAGAAGTTGTAAAATATTATGCTCTCTGCACAAACTTGGTGTTGCCTGGGTCAGATTATATGGCCAGTGAAGAGTTTGATCGTATGGAGAAAAATTTTAAAGAAGAAAACTTTTGGCTTGAAAGAGAGTCGTGGAGCTCAAATCAACAGTTGTGTGAGTTAATAAAAATTAAATGAGGAAAAAAAAAACAGTAAAGGCCCTTACATAAAACTGCAGAGAAATTGCAGAAAGAGAAATAAAATGTGGTCTTTGAATCCCTGAAAGAGGAGTTGAAAGATTTATATGAAGGAAATGAGAAAACAGTAGGCTCTTACAGAAACTGAAGAGATTGCAGCAGAGAAAGCAGGAAATTGTGGGGTTTGAGTCTTTGAAAGATAAGTTGAATGTATTGCAGACATTGTAGAAGAAACACAAAATGCAGAGGGAGCTGTTTTAAAGGGATAGAATCAGAGAAACATCAAAAAAATGCTGTTTTAGAACAAAAACTTGTCATGGTTCAGCAAGAGGTGCACACGTAAACAGAGTCTGTAAATGAACTTGTTGTGTAGTGCAAATTAGAGATGCTTCATCTGGCTGTAGAGCGTGAAAAGCTTGAACAATTACTCCATGAAAAAAATACATCTTCTTTTAATTATGCCAAGGAACGGACCAAGCTGTGGCCTTAGCATCCTCTCTGAAGGACCTAATAAACACTAAGGATGAGAATTTCAAATAGTGTAAACATGAACTTCCAGTCCCCAAGTATATGTCTCCCAGTACTGTTCAGCCCGAGGTATCTCCAAGCGCTGTTTAGTCAGTGGTGCCTCATAGTGCTGTTCAGGTCGTGGCACCTCATAGTGCTGTTCGTTCAGTAGTGCCTCATAGCTCTGCTCGGTCAGAGATGTTTTACAGTACTACTACTAGTTGAAGCTTGGACACTATAAAGCCAGGTCCACTAGGCCTCAAAAACCCATGGACTGTAGACTTGCCCAAGCAGGGCCTGTCTTCCAAAGTGGCTGTCCAGGAAGTTTCACAGCCAGTGGTTCACCTATAATCAAACTGACTGTGTAGGAGAACAATAAGGTTGTCCAGGCAGTCGTGGACTCTGGGAGTGACGTTATGCTGGTTTCAGTTCTGTCCTGGCTGGAGCCAAGGTCTAGAGGTTGCCCAAAGTTAAAGTTCACCGCATACATGGGATAATCAGGAGATTAAAAGGGACTCTTTTGGCCATTAGTTTGAAATGAAAAAACGTGAAGGCCGTGTTTGCCATAGCGCCTAAGCTGCTATATCTGATTGTTCTGGGGTGAGACCTCCGACTGTTTAAAGAGATCCACTGTGAGCTAATATGGCCAGAGATTCCGGGAAATGATACATGGTTCAGAAGCTCTGTCTTAAAGGATCTGCCTAAACACCCCAACATCTGGACCTCAATGTTTTCAAGCAGCCAAAATGGAATGTTTTCCTCATGGTCACCGCAGGACTTTCACAGAAACCTGTACTGATGAAATCAGCATTGGCGGATGACATCACACATGCCCGCCCCACTTGTTAGTGAGGGTATCAACCGGTCTGACTATCCCGTACTGCATGTGCCAAACTTTACACATGACCAGAAAGATGATGTGACTAAAACATAGCTTTAATGTAGTTAATAATGTTGGCATTATGGGGAGAGCTGTCAACTCAGCAGGTTGTATACTATTATATATTTATAAAAATATTTTTTTTTGTTCTAAGTGATTACTGTGAAGTGGTGAAAGGTAGAACAGCTATGAGTGCCATAGGTTCATGCATCCTTAGTTTTGGGAGCAGCACACACTCAGGTGGGTGGTGGACGCTTAGGGGAAGGTAGTACAAGAAAACAGGTTTTGCACAGGTTTTACTGACCTGGAGTCTACCTAGCTATGAAGAGGTTTTGTAGGTTTTTTGCAGTGTGCCAGAGAAGCTATCCCAATATCACAGTACAACCACAATTGGAAAGTGCTCATAAGCATCCTTTTGCAAAATTAAGGGGCTATGAGTGGAAAGTGAGGTAGGACAGGCTGTTACAGAACAGTGTCCTCAAGTGTCGAGAAAATAATTATCCCATTAATATGCTGGAAGGCATGTTTGCGCAGACATTTAAAAAGGCAATAGAACCTTACTTGTCCCGAGCCTTAAAAAGTCAGAAGAACAAAAAGAGCGCAGAAGCTCTCTTACACAAAGATATGCTCCTTGCAAAGTCTGTGCCACCCTACTTAGTGACGCTAGGGGGAGGTATATGTAATAAAGGGTGTGGTTTATGAGAGGCTTCTATGAAAGGAATCAGCTATTCAGCTGACAGTCTGCAGGTAAAGGCTGCAGACCAGGTTACACACAGGTATAGCTGTGCAGCTAGGTTTAGAGATATTGTTTAAGATGGTAACATCGATTGTTTGAAAGGTTAGGGAAAACTGTCTTTGGCATAATATATTGACAATCTGTAACATAACTGCAAGCATAGCTGTTCTGTATTATACTCATGTAGATGGGCAAATGTGAGGAGTACCTGACATCTGGTGAATGGGTCATGCCACCACATCACTTCCAGCACCATTGGGGCCTGTTAGTGTGATAACCCCACTGGGGCCTGTTAGTGTGATAAGTACACTGGGGCCTGTTAGTGTCATAACTACACACAGACCAGTAGCTGTCCAGTCCATGTCAATTGGTTTATAAATGTGCATCAGGCCCATTTATGGGGCACACACTGCAATATTGGCTATAATATCAGATTATCTGTGTCCGTAGTTAGCTTTAGGGAAAAGTTCCCATTATTCACATTCATAAGAAGAAAAATTAAAATATTGTTTTCACAACTTGTGAAGCATAAAACAAATAAAACTTTAAGAGACAATCTATATTAAAGAGTTTTGTGGGGTGATGTGGGTGTCAGGCTAAGTTTAAACCAACCTGAGACCTCCTTCTGCTAAGTTGGTGCAGTTTTCTAAAACCCAAGAGCTTCAATTGTGTGGACTATAAAGGACATTGTGCATGCCACCTTGGTCCTGTTCCTCACAGAGGGGTTTTGCTTTTTCATATAATGTTGTGTTGCAAGGTTACTGTGTACTGTAATGTATCTTGTATCATGTCTGCAATTGTAATATTATGTATCACTGTGTGTGTGGATTACCCCCTCCTCTCCCTGTGCCAGTCAGCTGATCTTTTGTCTCTGGAACCGGTTTAGGCTGTTTTTATCTGCAAAGGATATCCGGCCAGAAAACTGAACATGAAGCCAGTGAAGGGAAGGCTACTGCAAGGTAAGACCTATAATAAGATTTGGGGCAGCAAAATGCCTGTTGTATGGGTATATAAAGATAGTTGGCAAGTATCTGAAGATGGCTCAAAGCACATGGACTTCATTTATCCTGGACCAAGGTATGCAAAAAAGACTGTCTGAACAGCCCCAGTTTAAAGTCAATGGAGGTAAGAAGGACAGTAAATTATTTAATTGATAAGCTACAATAGGCTGTAGATTGAAGACTTGTCCACCTAGCTAGCTATAAGCTTCTGACTTGCACAAAGTTTGGGCATGCTTGAAAAACAGGGATCAGTGTTCAAGTCACCATCCTACAGCAGCAAAGTAACTAAAGACACATCAGAAATTGCAACAGGATCTCAAACTTCTTCCCTGTATCAAAAATCCCCACAGCCTATAAAGAGCCTGCCTGTTTATCCTAATAGACCTAATCAAGCAGCCTGAATTTACAGTGTGTTTTTGTAAGATGTAATGCCTTGTTAAATGTAAGTCTGTGTTTTGTGGTGATGATTCCTATTATAATTCATGGCATTGAAGAGCCCATATATCTCAATGTGCACCCAGAAATGTGGCAGTGCACTTTCTTCATCACTTACATGTTGGACTACATTGACTATAGTGTCTTGTGCTGGACAACAACAGATATTTATACTATGAGGGATCTAAAGCTGATCAAAGATACACTATGGATAACATCTCAGAAAGACCAATGCTGACTATATGTATGTTTGTATGTCCCTTCAGATCTATTTGTTGACATTTTTAATATGTTAGTACTCCTTGTATATTTTTTAAACTATATTAATTTATTTATTTATAATGTATTTTTTTTTTTACCCATGGAGTGATCCCTTGGAGTGGCATTCATCGTGACCTCCAGGGTTCATATTTCTACATCCCAGTAGGACCCACAGAAATAGGCTTGGGGCTATCCTGTGGAAACTGTCCTACATTTGGTTCCAGCGGGAATCAGCAAATGCCCCCAGCACAAAGATGGCATCATCATGCTCACCATGAATTCTACCAAGCTCAATTCAGTCCCCAATGCAGTAGTCCCTGTTTAAAGCATTTTCTTTGTTTCACTTAAATGATGTTTATATCGTCTTGATCATATTGGAAGGGTTATGCAAACTAAGACTATGAAAGAAAAAAGCGATAGTCAGCCACTCATCATGGTAGATCACAATGCCAGATCTATTAGAAGTAGCTTTCCATTTCCTCCAGAATTCAATTTAAAATACTCATCCTCACCTACAAAGTCATCAACAGCAATACCCCTTCATAAATCTCAAATCTCAACTTGAAATACTCTCACTCATACTCATACTATCCTCTCTGATACCCACTTCCACCTCCAAGATCTATGTCACTACCCACTTATGGAATTCCAGATCTGACTCTCTCGCAGGCATCAAATCTTTAAATATTCTCTCAAAACTCATCTCTTTATTAGAGCATACTCTATTTCCATCTTTACTACTCACCCTTACAGCTGTCCCAAACACCACTCGCTCATCTTGCCTTAGCTATGCCCTTTTCCTATTAGATTGTAAGCTCTCTCATGAGCAGGACCCTTACTACCCTTTAAATGCTGACAGTTATTCTGACTACCTTACATGTATTTTATCTATGTCCTATTGCATTCTCTATAAGTAATCTAATGAATCACTCAATTAATCACATTGCTAAAAAGACATAAAACAAAAGTTATAAACAAGTAACTACTACTAATTCTAAAAAATAAACAAAGTTAGAGACAATACTACAAAGATATAACAAGCCACGTATTAGAAATATATTCAGAGTAACTGCCAAAACTTCTACTACTTACTTAATGATTCCAAATGGTTAACCAAATTATGTTGCATGAAATTGTACAAATATATAATACTATAACACAAAGCAAAAAAATCTAATAAGATTATAGTAACAAAGTTAGTAAAAATATTCACAGCACTCTCCAATACGGTGTTGCAATTCAACATTATAGAGTATAATGAATTAATATAGCAAATCTATATAGTCTTTATTAATTGTTAGCTCAGCCTTTGGTCAAAATAATCGCAATCAACTGCTTCCTACAATCATTTTGGTCTACTTTTCTTGTGCAAACTGCTGATGTTCTCACAGATCTGAAGGGTGCCTTCTCCCAACTGCTGTTTTCACATCTCTCCACAGGTGTTCTATGGGATTTGGGATTTCTATGGGATTTAGATCTGGGGGTAAATGTATGAATCTCCGGATTCTTCATCTCCGGCGTGTTCAGCCTCTTCAGTGCTTAAATTTAAAGCGGTGCTGCATTGTAAAGGGAAACTTCCCTTTACAATGCAGCGCCGCTTTAAACCTACAGTTTTAAACCTACAGAGGGCTTTACATCATCATCATTTATTTATATAGCGCCACTAATTCTGCAGCGCTGTACAGAAAACTCATTCACATCAGTCCCTGCCCCATTGGGGCTTACAGTCTCAATTCTCTAACACACACACACACACACACACACACAGACTAGGGTCAATTTGTTAGCAGCCAATTAACCTACTAGTATGTTTTTGGAGTGTGGGAGGAAACCGGAGAACCTGGAGGAAACCCACGCAAACACGGGGAGAACATACAAACTCCACACAGATAAGAACATGGTTGGGAATTGAACTCATGACCCCAGTGCTGTAAATCAGAAGTGCTAACCACTATGCCACCGTGCTGCCCACATCTCTGAAGTGTTGACTTAATTATAGTACTAAATTGTATGTAGGTTTTCTTTTCTTTTCTTTGGCTTTTGATCACTGATTTTTTTTACATTTAACTGTCTTTTCTAAAATTCATTAAAGAGTATTTAACAGAACTTTCCAAATTACAGTAAAATGAGTCACGGTAAACTGAAATACCTTAAGCTTCCTCCAGTAGGGAAGTTCTGCTCCATTTTGATTTTATAAGCATCTGGTGCAGTAAATATTAAGGAAGCATGGTGACTCAGTGGTTAGCACTTCTGCTTCACAGCACTGGGGCATGAGTTTTATTGCTGACCAGGTTTTATATATGTGGAGTTTGTGTATTCTCTCCATGTTTGCATGGGTTTCATTCAAGTGTTTCAGTTTCCTTCCACTCTCCAAAAACATATAAGTAGGTTAATTCAGCGCTGACAAAATTAACCTTAGTGTGTGTGTTAGGGAATTTAGACTGTAAGCTCCAATGGTGCAGGGACTGATGTGAATAACAAATATTCTCTGTACAGCACTCCGGAACTAGTAGTGCTATAAAAATAAATGAGGAGGAGGAAGCATTGAGTGATCAGGTCACCAAAATCTAATGCATGCTCATTATTATAATTGTTTGCTCTGGAACAGGTAACATCTCATAACAAAATGGGATAGGAGATCCTCTCCAAACCCACTCTCCTATTTTGAGAGCTTCAGAGTAATTTCATTTACATAGAAGGATTTCATGCAGAGATAAAGGATTATCCAAAGAATTTACAGTATTAAATATTATACATATATTCATCTATATTCAGTATATCACAAGCACGCATTTCCATTTTGCCCTTTCTATATGGATTCTAAAGCCCCACAAAATAACGTGTTCATGGGAACGAGCGCATTGGAGTTTATTGTTACTAATAACAAAACTGTTTTATTTTCAGAAAAGCAATTATGATGAATCATTAACTGTGTATGCAACTAAAAGCAATTGAGCACATCTACCAGAATAGAAAAATGTATCTCATTCATTTCTCTATTTTCACAGTATCAGTAGGTGGATTCATCATTTCATGAGTAGAGGAAACATTATTCACAATGCAATATGCTAACTCTGTTCTCATGAAAGAGTAGCGGTGGTGTTTATATTATTTTACTATTTATAATATATTTATATATATGACTAGGTATGAGTTCTTGCTAAAGGAATAATAGTAGACAAATATTATGCATGCAAAATTGAAGGTTATGTGAAGAAAGTAAAAGAAGTTATTGATTTTCTAGACTCTTACATTCCCTGTGCATACAGTACAAATTAGTATTGAACATAAACCATGTATGAGGTTTGAAGAGCATCTTACACGTATGTTTGACATTTGACAAACATGTTTTAAGTATGTTTAACATACTCAATGAACTTTGAATGTATGATAATGAAAGTTTAACAGATTTGCAAATTTCAAATAGCCTCAAACCTACTCAAAAAACTTTTAACTGTTTAGAACTTTACAATCAGTCACAAGATAAACAGAATGTTATACCTTTAAAATATCTTCTTTTTTTTTAGTAAAAAAAAATGTATTTGTTCTCCAAGAAACAGCAATAGATATCAGATATCAGTGATAACTTATAGTTAATAAAGAACGTATACAATTTTATAACCATATTGATTCTATAGTAATATTTCTATTTGTCATGAAGAACAGATTAAATGAGAATAATGAAACTTAAGATATATGTGCATATAATGTTCTGAATAACTGTGTCTTTAAAATATCTTGAATGGTATACTTCATGCCCATGCTACAAATCAGCACCCCCCAATATGCCACTGTGAGTAAAATTGGATCCGGGACACTGCTTCTTGTTCCCCTTTCTCCCAGGCTGCAAACACAGCTTAATCCCCATCCACCTCCTCATAATCTCTATGGGAAGACCATGGCAGGGTACATTGTACCTGATGCATACCCATCTCAGCGCCTCTCCAAGTCTCTAACAGGTCCTCTATATTGGCCATTCAGAAAGAAGTTTGGAAAAAGTTGGATCAAAGCACTTGTTTGAATAAAAGCAATTGCTGTGTATTTATTAGTTTATTGTTAAAGAGGTAGTATATAGATGCCTTTGTATGAAAACGTAGCAGTTTTTATATGCGTATATAGGGATACATAGAGTTATATATAGACAAATTTTTAAAATAACTTACGAGTTAATTTAGTACTGTTATATAAATTGATTCTCTGTGATTGCCCGTACATTTATCCCTCCAAAATTGTATTCCTTAACTCTACTGATAAAGAACATTTCTTTAAAAGTGTCCAATTATTGGGTTGGTTAATACTTGTTTGGGGTTTTCGCCTCTCTCTGTGTTGGAGTTGGTGACACTCTCTCAGACAGCATAAGCAGAGCACTAACCATTGACCATTACCCGACAAGAGCACCACATACAGAGAACCAGATGCTGCGTAATTATAGCTCTAGTTCCACTAATGGCTACCTTAAAGACTTGACACAATATGCAGTTTTCTAATACACGATCCTTATTCTTAATTATACTGTGCCTATTTTAAACATACTAAAAGCAGTTATTCTTGCAAATGTATTTACATAAATATGCAACTAACCGATTAGACATGACCATGATGTTTATATATTGACTGTTATTATTTTATAAACAAAACAGATATACAAAAAGTGTTTGGACACAGTTATATTGAAAAAAAAAATGTTTACAAGTAACCAAACTGACTGAGATGCTTTTCACAATTATTACTTTTTTGTATGTTAAATTATTGTCTTTTACTATATATTATTTATACATCCATTAAAACCACAGAACTACCCAAATATCACCACCAGGACTTCCATATAGACATATAGCCAAGGCAGCATAGCAATTGCTGACCAGCTTTAAATATATGGCATAGTGCACCCTCAATTATGAAACATAAGGGTATTAGAAGTAACAAAGGAGATTTGTGACCATATAAAAGCACAAGTGCACAAGCTGAGGAGTGTTTCAAGCAGGTTAAATGTAATTTAAATGTTAATTTCTTATATTCTTATATTTCACAGTATAGGGTGCAATATTCCTAATAACACATAAGTAATACATGAGTAGTAATGTTTGACAATGAAGTTAAATATTTTAGTATTCTAACTATCAATATAATAATCATTTTTGGTAAAGTAATGTAGGACTGAGGTCAATTTACAGCAAGACAGAAATGAAGCAGAGAAGTTGTAAGTATTGTTCAAATAGTGTGTGAGCAGATGTGAAGTATACTATCTTTTTCACTTTCTACCATGGGTGAGCTATATCCTAAACTGACCACTGTAGTGAAAATATTAATATCTTTATTATTATTATTATTATTGTAGATTTTGAAGGAGCCACAGTGCTCCACAGTGTTGTACAGTAGGGAAAACAGTACATACATAAAACAGAGACATACAAGGTAGACAAAATAGATGCAGTCATGAAAACAAAGGGTATGAAGTACCCTGCTCATTAGAAAGCTTACATTCTAAGTGGAAGAGGGCACAGCTGAAACAAGAGGCTTAGAGTTGAGATTGGGACAGTTGTGAGGGTGCATTAGTGTGAATAGAGTTATCGGGGATAAGGTCACCTTTAAAAAGGAGAAGGGCTTTCAAAGAGCATTTAAAGATATGAATTTTGTGGAAAGTCTGATTGAGAGTGGTAGGGAATTCCATAAGTGGGGAGAAGCATAGGAGAATCTTGTAGGCGGGAGTGAGAGGTGGTTATGAGAGAAGAGACAAGGTGAAGGTCAGAGGTACATCTAAGAGGGCAGAAGGGAGAGAATTTTGATATGAGATTTGAGATGTATGCAGGGGTAGTGCTGTTAGGGCTTTGCAGGTAAGGGTGAGTACTTTGAATTTGATTCTGGGGGATACAGGGAACCAGTTTTGCAAAGTGGTGCAGCAGATGCGGAGTGATGAGAGAGAAAGATATGCCTTGCAGCAGTATTTAAGATGGATTGAAGTGTGGATATATAAGTATAAGGAATGTTAGATAGCAGGAGGTTGCATTAGTCAAGATAAGACATGATGAGAGAATGGATAAGAGTTTTGGCAGCATGTTGAGTAAGAAAAGGGCACATTTTGACTATGGTTTAAGGGGGAGTCGACAGCACCGGTAGAGAGTCTGGATGTGAGGAATAAAGCAGAGGGTGAAATCAAGTGTGACACCAAGTCAGCGGGGTCGGAAGACCAAGGGAATTGTGGTGTTATTGACAGTGAGGGAGATTTTAGGGCAGGTGGTGACCTGGTAGGAGGGAAGATAGTAAGCTCTGTTTTGGTCATGTTGATCTTTAGGTAGCGTTGGGACATCCATGTGGAGCTAGCAGAAAGACAGTTGGTTACACAAGATAGTATAGAAGGGAAGAGGTCAGGGGAAGAGATATAGATTTGTATGTCATTAGCGTAGAAGTGGTAGTGGGGGAGGGGGGGGTTGTGCCAGAGACAGGACCACTAAAGGAGAGGTTCAAAAGGTAGGGAGCTAACCAGGAAAGTACTTTGTCATGACGGTCAATGGAGTGAAGGATGTGTAAGAGAAGAGGGTGATCAACAGTGTCAAAAGCAGCAGAGAGGTTCAGGAAAATGAGTATGGAGAAATGACCCTTAGACTTTACAGTAAGTAGATCATTGATCAATTTTGTGAGAGAAGTTTCAGTGGAATATTGGGGTGGAAACCTGATTGCAGAGAATGGAATGAGAGGAGAGAAAGTGAGACAGGCATTTGTGCATTAATCGCTTAAGCTGTTTGGAGGCAAATTGGAGGAGAGAAATAGGGCAGTAGTTGGAGAGAGAGGCTGAATAGAGAGATGGTTTCTTCAGAATTAATGAGTTGAGCACATGTTTAAATGAAGATAGAAATGTGCCAGTGGAGAGAGACAAGTTGATGAGGTGAGATAGAGGTGGGCATGCAGTGTAGGAGAGGGAGCGGAGAAGTTGGGACAGAATAGGGTCAAGGGGACAGGTTGTAGGGTGAGATGAAGAGAGGAGTGCAGAGATTTCATCTTCAGTTACTGGAGTGAATAAATTAAGGGTGGATATGGGAGTGTAGGTAAAGGTGTAGAGTGTGTGAAGTTAGTGGAATTTGGCATGTGGAAATATCTTGTTGAATGGAGTCGATTTTATTTTTAAAATAGGTGGCAAAATCATGGGCTGTGAGGGAGGAAGAGGAAGGAGGTGCAGGTGGACAGAGAAGTGTATTGAAGGTGATCAAGAGCTGACCTGGGTTAGAAGACTGGGTGGATATTAAATATTTGAAGAAAGTTTCCTTGACAATTGAAAGGGCAGTGCTGTAAGATGAAAGAATGAATTTGTAGTGAAGGAAATCGGGATAGGATTGAGATTTCTTCCAGTGGTGCTCTTCAGTGTGGGAGCACTTTTGCAGGTAGTGGGTCTGTTTGGTGTGCCATGGTTGGGGTTTGGATCCTTGGATATGTAGTAGCCGGTGCGGCATTGTCAAGTGTTTTGTTAAAGAAAGAGACAGTCTGATTAGGACAGGACAGTGCAGTCATTGGAGAAAATAGTTGTTTTAATGAAAATGAGAAGTGGATTGTGTTAAGAGTACCTAGGTTTCATTATGTACATATGGATTTGTGTGCAGGGGGGAGGGCATTAGGTAAGGAGAGGCTGAAGGAAAAGAGGTTGTAGTCTGAGAGTGGGAAAGCTAAATTGGAGAAGCTAGAGATGGAGCAGAAGCAGGAGAAGACAAGGTCAAGAGAGTACCCATCACAATGGGTGGGAGATGATGTCCATTGGGAGATACCAAAGGAGGAAGTAAGCGAAAGAAGTTTAGTGGCAGAAGAGACAGTGGGAATATTAATGAGAATGTTGAAATCACCTAGTATGAGAGTAGGCAGGTCCAAGGATAGGAAATAAATGAGCCAGGCCGTAAAGTTGTCAAGGAATTGGGAAACTGGACCTGGGGTGGGATAAATAACAGCAACACAAAAGTGAAGAAGATAAAATAGATGGATAGTGTGGACTACAAAGGAAGAGAATGAGAGGCGGGTTTAGATTTGAAAGGTACAGTTTGAAGAAAGTAGAATGCCTACTCCACCACCTTGTTTGTTTCCTGATCTGGGAGTGACTGAGGGAGAGTCCCCATAGGAGAGAGCTGCAATATAGTGTCAAAGGAGGTCAACCAAGTTTCTGTAATGGCAAGGAGGTTGAATTTAGAATTCCTCATGGAATCCATAGATGGATGTAAGTTTGTTACAAACAGATCTGGCTTTCCATAGTGCCAAGGTCAGGGAAGAGCGGGAAGTGGAGATTTGTGGATAAGGTTGGTGGGATTGCGGGATGGATTGAATTGTTTGGGGTGGAGCGAGGAGTGTGAGCAGATAATGGGGATTGTACGGGATCCAGTTTTTCAGTAGATCCTAAAACAGCCTTGTTTTTCAGTTAGAAGTCGATCCTCAGCACTGCTCTGATGTTTTCCAACAGTGTTCAGAATTAGCCAACACTTTATATTTGTCAGAATAAGGAAAAGTAGGAGCTTGCTGAAAGAGCTGAGCAAGTGTATGGCTTACACAAACTGCCATCCGCATGTCATATGTAAAAATATCTTTGATATATATGATATCAGAGGTTGAAAAAAATAAAGATTCCTTCATCACTCTTTTTTGAGTTTTTTCTAAGTTGTCATGTATTATATATTACTGATACAGGGACAGTTTCTATCAAAGTTTAAGGACTATATTATTCAGCATCATATATATGGGTTAGTGTAAACCCTACAGTAAATTATAAGGATATTATATGTCACAGAGCAGTTCTTTGGCTATGTAAATGTACAGGTAAGCAGGCTTTTATACAGGTTGCACATCTCTGTGGTCACTTCAGGGCCTGATACTGAGTAGGACACAGGTTGGGCGGAATTTATGCTCAAAAAAGCCAGTCATAAAAAATCATATTTACTGAGTCATAGGCATCTCTGCACCTAAGGTATATACTGCTCCCCTGGAATGTAAGCACTCACGGGCAGGGTCCTCTCTACTTATTGTCCCATGTCTGTCCACTGTCTGACTCAATTGTATGTCCTGTCATGTATTTTGCTGCAATCCATGTGAGTCCCCATTACTCTCACTCATTTCACTGTTTCTTGCTTCTGTACCCGGAACTACGGAACCTGTAGCGCCTTATAAATAATTAAATAAATAATAATAATAATAATAATAATAATAATAATATTAATAATAATATACACCAGGTTTATGTCAGGCTTACATAAGACATATATACACCCACATCTGCATTCACACAAACAGGAAATAAGCTCAAGAAAATTTGATTTTGATTGCAAAAAGCACATTCACTATTAGGCTTGATATAATACAGCAGATATAATGCTTATTTTGTCATCTGAAAAAAGTAGATCTTTAAAAAAAAAAATATGATATATGTATGATCAAAGTAGATTCGCAATCAGACAATCAGAAGTAATTAGCTAGTGCTGGCGACCGTCATAATTATGAGAGTGTATTTGCACCTGCCCTCTATATAGATACAACTTCTGACAGGCACATATGTGTCTCGTTAAAAAAACAAGTTAGAAACTGAGGTATTGTTAGGAATATAGTAAGAGAGTTAAAGGGATATGTTCAAAACAAGAGACAAATAACAAGAAACTGCCTACCAGAAGGGAGAGATTGCTGTCTCCCTAGAAGGATTAATTACACAGCAAAAAGAGAAAAAAATGCCCCCCCATTTGTATATGATATGTAATATAATAATAAATTAATACATAAAAAAAACATTCAGCAGGACCTTTTATTGTCTATAATCAATTAAAACATTAGAAAGGTGTCCATAAGTACTCATAATGAGCTCAATAAAAAAGCAACAATTACTGACATAGCCAAAGGCAATACAAGTAACACAGCTACTATCTCATAATAGTCTTGGTGGGTAAAGCCCTATGTAAGAATGTAAAGCAGTAATTCAAATCCTATAAGGAACTGAAATTAGTCCCTCAGAGTGAATTAGCCTTGTAATGAACCTATTATAAAACAATCCCGGTTTCTTAGACAGTCTCGCTCCTTGTTTATGCCGGCAGATCTAACTTACTCAATGAAAAGACGCTGAGTAGCTTTGTGCTGTTAATTTGCTGTCAGGCTTCGAGAGCTCTCTTTAGGTAAAAAGACAGAAGAGGTAAGTAGGTTTTTCTTTCAAAAGCTGTAAAAATGGATCGTTTCACCATCTATGTTGATGGACTCAGGGGCAGAATGGGCCAGACAGAAAAAAGTCTATTTTGTGTGTGTGGGGGCAGCCAGTTTGTTGATATTGTGTGTGTGTGGGCAACCAGTATGTTGATATTGTGTGTGTGTGTCTGTGTGTCTGTGAGCAGCCAGTATGTTCTTAGTGTGTGTGTACTTGCATTCATATGCTTGTGGGGACATTGACCTGTTTATACACCAACACTGTAGTTACCTGAGTCGTAGTGGGGACAAAATTTGAGGTCCCCACAAAACTTCCTAAGGATAATCAATGCAAGGGACCTTGTTGATATGCTTAGCAGAAAAATCTGGCATGTCTCCGCGAGTCACATTTGTCAGACCAAAAGTGTGCGTGTGTCCAATGTGGAGGGAAGAGTGTGTGTGAATCCCACCAACAGAGGTCAGTAGACCGTCCATATATATATAGCAGGAGCAGGAAGAGGAAGTGACTGCAGCCTCCTGGTGCTTTAAATACCAAACTTGTTAAGACACAGTTGCATCTGTCTGCTGCTGAAGGTAAAGCGGGGACAGAGGAGCATGACAGGGCCCACCGGTGGCTCCAACTATAGCTTGGAGAGCAGTGGAGATGAGTATGCCCCTGACACTTCGGAGGAGAATGGTTCAGATGCCAGCGGTGATGCCACATTGCCCACCAGCATAGCAAAGTGCAGGTGCCCAGAGATGAGTGGTATTTATAACCATTCTCAAGTCTCTAGCAGCTGTGTTTTAAACACAGAGGGTCAGAGAGATGACGCGGTGTCTGTCCAAACACTATCCAAAAACAGTTATGGCTCCAGGGTGTATAACAAAAAGCAGTACTGCCTGTATTGTGAGAAGCTCCTCTTAAAAATTGCACATTGAGCATATTTACCGCAATGAGACTGCAGTACCGTGGGCCATAAAATTCCCCAAGCAATGGAAAGAAAGGTTCATACAAATGGCACATCTTCGCAATAGGGGCAACTTTGCACACAATGCTGAGGCAATGAGGTCAGGCCCTGGCTTTCTGGTCTCATGCAATCTTCCAGACAAAGAGATGGATCCCGAAGGCTTCATGCACTGTGTAGCCTGCCAGGGATTGTATGCAAGGAAATACCTGTGGTGACACATGGAGAGATGTAAGGTGAACTGAAGGGGCAACAAGCTCACACCTGGCAAAAACCGAGTTCACTCACTGTGCGCCTTTGCTCAGCTTGTTCCAACTGATATCAGTGGGGGGTTTTCGAAGCTCTTGAGTGACATGACCCAGGATGAAGTCTTACTCGCGGTCAAAAATGACCGATGCATCATGCATCCATACTGAAAAAGATAGGAACTTGTCCGGGTGAAATTCTACATAAAGAACCGCATATCAGCTTTAAAGAGGGATCAAACTTGTTGAAATAATGTACAGTGGTTAAACAGGGCTGTAACCTTCTTGGCTAGGTGTCGGTGTAAGCTGGCATACGGATGTCCTCAGACGGCCAAAATACTTGAAACTTTGCCCACCATTGTTATTATTTATTAAATTATTTATGCGAGAATGTGGATGTCCTCAGTCAAAATACATGAAACTTTCTCCATCTTGCAGTCCGTGTCAGTATCTTATGCAAAGTTATAGTGAAAATCTCATGTGGTAACTCTAGTCACAAACCGCTCCTACACACACCCATACTATTGTTCTGTCGACCGGGCATTAGGAAAGGGGTGTCCCTATACGCCATGTTTCAGACATGGGTCCTCCCGATGCAATGAAAACAAGTATGTGTGTGTGTGTGTGTGTGTGGCAAGCCAGTATGTTGATATAGTGTATGTGTGAGAGGGGGCAGTAAGTATGTTGATATAGTGTGTGTGTCTGAGGCGGGCAGCCAGTATGTTGCTTAAAATAGTATGGGAGGTAGGCTATTTAATGATGGAGTGCAGGTAGGGGCTAATGTTTTAATGCTTGCCATATTATTTGTGGGGGGGTGGAGGGATGATTTAATTTATTGGTGGAGCTATTTAATTTAATAGCAAGGCCTATAAATTTAAGTTGAGGTGACATGACCTTTAATTTAATGCAGGGGTGATCTTGGGGATGAGGGTTATTTATTAAATGTGAATATGAATTATTTAATGCCGGGATGTTTGAGGGAAATGGTTATATTTGTTAAAAGTAAATGCTATTTAATTTAATGCTGGGGCTGTTTGGAGGAAGGGAAATAGGTTTATATATAAAATAGGAATACCATTAATTTAATGTTGGGGCTAGTCGGAGGGAAATAGGTCTAGTTATTAAATGTGTTTGCTACTAATTTAATGTCAGGCATGGTCTGAGTAAAATAGATCTATTTAGCAAATGTGAATATTATTATTTGAATGTGGGGGTTGGAGGGAGGCTTGATAATAAAACGTGGGTGCTATTGATTTAACAACAGGGCTGGTTGGAGTTTTCTAAATCTTATGAACCCATGTTTTTTCCAAATAGGGCTCCAAACATTCCAGACAAGACAAGCAGCAAACTGAGTTTTAGACAATAGCAGCAACTAGTGGTGAAAGTGACAAGAACAGTTATGAGAGAGCAGGACAGCCTGCCAACTGTCCTGAATCTGGTAGGACAGTCCCGAATTTGGGTGGCTGTCTCGCTTAGTCAGGATTTGGTCCCGCTGCAAGAGCAGTTGGCAGGTATGTCCCACTTCACATAGTACTGTTCGTGAAGGCAGAGCTACATGCACTTAATAGTTGTGCACACAGCATTGCCTGTGTATTGTCTAAAATTGGACTAAAATGATAGCCATGTTACATCATAGGGGCCCCCCTTGTCTAAAGTGCCCCATGCCCCCCAGAACCTTAATCCAGCTCTAGGCCAGGGTGTCAGATTGACACCTAGTGCTCTGTCCCTTTTCCCAGTACCACCTCTAATATTATTTGTTTTAGGTTAACCCTAAAACAAATAATAACACTATTAGTATGTAGGGCCTTGAAAGTGACCGCCGTTTTAAATTTCCTCTGCAAAGTCCCTGATATCCAGCAACTTGCACGATCCCTTACTTAATACATTTACCCGCAGGATTTTAAAGCAAACAGGCTTTTTGCATTTTTATAAATCTCATTATAGTCTGACATGTTAAAAAAAGAGCTGTGAGGAGAAAGAACATGTAAAGTAAGATGCAATACAAAGTGAGAGTTTTTTGTTACATTATTTATGTTTATTATTTAAGATTTTTATTTATAATAATAAAGTATCTCTGGGTTAAACAACACTAAAATAACTTCTTAATAAATATATTATGAAAACCTCCCTTTAAGGATGAGTCGCTACTAATGGACCAGTGTTGTGTGCTTGCTGCCTGGGCTAAAATCTGCCAGTCAGTCTCTGTTGATGGTTTCATCAGAAGGGATTTATTAATCTCACAGCTGGCCCCCTGTAGTAGATATTTAAGTATCGTAGGACCAGTCAAAAGTATGGTCTTCATTTGTTCACTCCTGTAGTTCTTTCAGAATAAGTTTAATGGCATATAGTGTAAAGGACTAGAGCAATAACATTATCACATCAATGCCATTTATATAATAATAATAATAATAATAATAATAATAATAATAATAATAAATTATAAAGATTCTAAATACTTAATTTAAACCATTAATAGGGATTATATCAAACGGATATATTACTGATGATCTGACTTATTATATGAAAATTTTATTGTCAGGACAATGAAGAGCTTATAGATTAATATATAGGAGGATCTTAATACAAAAACATAATACATTAAAACCTATTTTCCATTAAAGACATGTTTAAAATAGATAATGTGGACAAATTACCAACATAGACTAATAAGAGATTCAACCTATTCTAAAGATACATGGGGGTATATTTACTAAACTGCGGGTTTGAAAAATTCTTGCTTTTACTTATTTAGTCATTTTACAAAATGATAGCTAGAATCTGATTGGTTGCTATAGGCAACATCTCCACTCACACTCAAACTTGCAGTTTAGTAAATATACCCCTTGATGTTTCAGCGTAAATTTCTTATAATCATCAAAGAGATTCAAGACAACATTCATCTTCCTCTAAAAATAATCACTAGTCTAACCCACTATTTTCCCACACATGAAAATAACTCTTTAGTGACTAATTGAATGAACAACCAAATAAAAACAATAAACTTTCTTATTCATGATTTGATTGTTCTCCAGATATCCACCAACTACATTTGTAATCTCGATCAATGCAATCTGAGTTGTGCTACAGGATCCAGCATCAAACACTGGTACCACATTGGATGGTCATGATCCATTTTAGTGTTTTGTCATGAAATTGAAAAAGGCACATTTTTCCACACAATTAACAAATTATTCATAGTATAGAAATGTTAATGTCTCTGTTATTAACTAATGATACGTTGGTTTATATATGAGCTGGTTTAAACATATTCTGGTCAATCGCTGTTAAAAAACAGTATAAAAATAATAAATCTCTATTCTATAGCAAAAACATTTATATGATGACAGAGTGTAATACAATAATATATCTAATGAATAACAGAGATTAATGTAATAATTAAAGAATGCAGAAGAGAGATTTTTTATCACTGTAGTGGTAATTTACCAAAACAAAAAGGGGAGGGAAAAAGGGAAATTATATTGAAGATAATTCATTGTAGCGTGGATAATAAATTAATTTAATTCACATCTGCCTAAGCAAAATATATATGTGTTGTGCTGCCCTGCCTTAGCTGTAATTGTATGAACACACCCTTACTGGACTCGGCCTACATTAGACTACCCCATTCTTCGACTATCCCGCTCTTCAGTCATAAAGACGAGCAACTATTAGATGTGTGGAACTCTCTTTGTGGAAATGAACAGTGCAAATTTTCATCAATTTACGTTACGCAAACTCGCATCATGTCCCTAATATCTGTAATAATTTACACTGTATACTTATAAAAATATTATTTACAGGAGTTTATAAAGATATTATCTACAAGAATGTATACATATATTAGCAACACTTATGTATTATGAGCCTCATATAAAGTTGCACATGCTTGAAATACGCAATTGCATTCTGCGCATACACACCAAGTATACATACACATATGTCTGTATGTATATTCATCCGCATCTTACACTTATGACTCATTATGCTGGAAGGGTAGGTGGAAGGGGTGGTCAATCACAGGCAAAGCACAGTAAGGATGTGTTGTGGCACAATTAGAGGTGAATGCACTTTGGATTGGTTAGTGGCGAATGGGCCTCCTGGTCTGTCATTCTAACTGGGGCAGTTCAGCAACTTTCTCTTTTTCTTTTCTTTGGATAACAAGTAAGAAAGAAGATAAGCATTTTGAAATAAGGCAATTAGCAAAGTGGTGAAAGTGTTTTTTGGGGGGAGTATTCAAATAAAGGATTTTTTTCTACAGTCCTTTTTGTGAAATATTTTTCTATGAGACACTACAGATCCCAAAGGGTTCTGGATGACAGTTATATTTCCACAAGCCCCCATATTTCTACAACTGCCAGCATACCAAAGTGTTGAACAGGCTGGTGCTTTGCTCCAATAAAACAAGAGGATCTCATAATACAGTTTTCCCAGTTATTATATTCTGTTATATTGTTAATATGAAGAGTCCAGCATGTCATGATGTAATAGACTGATGTTGCTTTTGGCTTTTATTGGGTGCCTCCACATTGTTTGCCTCCCCTCTCCCCAGTATAAGTAGTAACTATCCGATGAGTACTGGTGTTTAGATTAGGTTTGTGTGTATGTGCATGTGTATGTGGTGGGGGCAGTTTTTATTTTCTTTCCTAATGTAACGCTACAAAAGTCTGTGTTGATGATCCTAATCATTATCATAGATCTTTGCATCAGGGATCAATGTGTGCGTACACACTTTTGCTAGAAATGACAACAAAATACAAGCTTTGGTCTACACTTCTAACAGGCATTGTTTTCAGTGCCCATGTGTACAAGCCCACAGCTGGAATTGTATTTAATTCACTAAGTGATATCAGACTGGCCATGAGATGGTGCTGTTTGCTGAACAGCAAATGGTGCTTTGCTGAAAGGCACTTTAAAGTCCTATGTTAACAATTCTGAAATAGTTTTTAGAGACTTTTGATGGTATATAATTGTTTGTTCTTTTTAACTTGTTGACATCCTTTGTTTTCTTGTTTCCCAGTTTACATATTTAATAGGTAGGGAAACCGTTTTTGAAATATTTTAGGTATAATACTATGTAAAGTTGTAAGCACTATACAGATGACCATTATAATTGTGGAAAATAATCTCATCACACTCTCTGTTCTCTTTTATTGCATATTTAATATCCCAATTATTTCAAATAGAAATAAATAACAATAGTTATGAATATAATGAATATAAGAGTAAGTAAAGTATATCGGAAATTCAGGTATTTGTGACCTACGTTATTTATGTTAAACTTCAAGAAATGCTAAACAACTGGTACATTCATCCTATATAGAATTGGAGCACTAAGAAGAGTCCTAATGAGTCTCTAAACCTAAAACGCAAATTGCTTCAAAATGGAGAGTCATTATTTATAGCACCAATGAACTTAAAGTGGAATTTTTCATTATATAAAAGAACAAGTAATTGCATTGTTATATATTTAAAAGGCTTTACAGAACTAAAAATGTTTAAGACAAGGCATTCATCATGTGTAGGTGTTTTCTCTATCCTTGGTAAGCCTTTCAGAGGATGTAGTAGATAACTTTTTTGAGTGGATTATAAAATCCACTCAAAGGAACAGATTAAATGAATACATGCATAAACTCTGTCACATTTGATATTGATCTTGAATAACCGAGACAGGGAAATAGCATAAAAATATTATCAGGAGTGGGAAAATATATTTCCCTACTCAGCGGTCTAAAAAAAAGAGGTAGGGTATATTTCAATTATAGTTGGTAATGTAAAACATAAATAAAACACATTTATTAAAAACATGTGAGAGGGGGTCTGTTGCTTTTAAACATTCCCATTGAATCAGTTATTTTATAAAATGAGGGAAAAGGTATTTCAAAATGTAGAGCGCACAACTCTTGAAATGTCCCTCAATTGTCCACATATTATTAATTACAATGATACCATCTTCAACAAAACTTTTCACTTAGCTTTTTAATGCATTATGAGGCATTGTTTTAAAATAGCAAATTTTATATTGTCTATATTATTATTATTATTATTATTATTATTATATAGATATAGTATATATTGAAATGTGCAAATAGCAGATACAATTAATAAACACAAGTAGTTATAAATGGTTAACCAGGTATATAATTACACATTCCTTACTTTTCATTCTCCAAGGCTCTATAGAGAAGCATAAAATATGTTGCTTATGATATGCATCCTACACATTCTGCTTTTCTGAACAGCTTTATGTTCCATGCTGTGGTCTTTTGAAAACCATCACATTGCAGAGCACCTGCTAGCCTATATACTTATTATAATTTAGGGCACAGTGGGGTTCTCAACATGTGTGCCTTGTTCTGGACTGCTCATAGATGATTGATATCACAAAATGTCCTTTTCATAGCCAACGGTTCCTGGCAGTGGAACAATGAGATTTCATTTGGCCTCAAATTTTCTTCTTATCAACATTTATGAATACTGTTTCATGCCATATTAACGGTTCAATTGCAGTAATACAACACAGGCATATAGCAAATGGAGTTTACAGATTTAACCAGCAATTTCTCTCTTTCAAAAAGAATGACAGACAATTTTACACTGACTACATTTCTTATTAACCTAATTCATTTTTCACAAAGATATGCTGCTAAGTATAGTCTCTTGGGGAGATTAATTTAAACATTACATATACACAAAGTGAAACATGTTAACCAAACAGTTTTCATGATCATACAAGGTATTGAAACAATAAATAGTATTTTATTTCTGTTTCATCTGTTTAAAAAGCTACATATAATTTATTCCAATGAATGATCTCCAGTAAAAATTGAAAAGGTGATACAGTTGAAGATCTGCAACCACCAACTTCAAATAGAACAGTTAAGCTGTATGGTTTAAACCTTCTGTCTACCAGAGGAATGTGATGATTATAGGCTTCACAAGGCCACACCACTTTCCATATATTTGTTCTGCATCAGTTTTTCGAAGAATAACTTTTTTTACCTGCAACCTTTAATTTTGCATTACTTTTCTTCCAATGGAGGGACATGCCTTACTGCAGAATGATTGCCTTTTCTTCCACACAATTAATTGTCCCCAAATTTGGCTTCTAACGATTATGTGGGTACCAAATATAGATTTTATTAGAGAATATGTCTATGTCTATGGGTCATAACATATGTAAATGTTTCTTTGTGCATCAAGATTTTGAAAGCATTGTATCCCCTGTAGGAGACATATTGTAATAATTTTCAATCTTACTTTTGCAACAATTGTTTGTGTTAATCTGTGAGTGAATATGTTTGTATGTTAATGAGAACCAATGCATTGTGAGTGATCTAGCACTCTAATAACATGGACAACTGCTGCTCTGGAACTTACAAGACCCAAAGCCCAACAGGGGAAACCACAAAAAGGGGGAGGGGAAAAGGGAAATTATATTGAAGATAATTCACAGAGATAATCGGATGGGGTACATTATTCAGACGAGTCTCTTACCAACACTGAGTATACAGACAAAAAAAATCTGATGACTAAAACAGTGACATGAATTAAATGCAGATTTACATTAAAACAGACAGAGGACATTTCTGAAGACACTGTAATCTAGACTGCTAGAAATTGCGAACAGAATGAATGCTGGCACTTCACTTCCTCGTCACATAATAGAGCAACATTGAGATTTCTGTATATAAAGCGGCAATGGCAGGAGCCAGCGTCTAACCGTAACCGTAACCCTAACTCTAACCCTAAGCCAAATCGTAACCCTAACCCTAACCGAAACCCTTACCCTAAACCTAACCGTTAGATTAAATAGTTCAGTTGCTGGGTCCTGCCATTTCCAGCATGCACTATGTTTTCATTTTCTAGCAGTCTGGGTGGAAGCATTGTTGGAAATGTCCTCTGTCTATTTTATTGTAAACCTAGTAAGTTTAATTCATGTTGCTGTTATAGTAATCAGAATTTTATTGTCTATATACCTGGAGTCAGTATTAGTCTCGTTGGAATAACGAATACCCCCAGTAATAATCACACTGCCATTGCCAAGGTTTCAGAAAGGCACTGAAAGTGCTTTCTGTTACAGAATAAATCATCTAATTTGTTGTTAAGTTCATGCATCCATTGACACTCCTAAGTGGACGCTAATCTAAAAATGTTTATTTTGTGTTGTGTGCAAGAAGGTAAATATGAAAATAGTGAAAATATTATCTGTGTTATCAAGTAATGGAATTTCTCACTGTGCCAGTAAGTTTGTTTACACACACAGAAGGCAGCCATAAGAGGCCCTGAAAGGTCATTTCTGCACTTCCTCTCTTTCTCTCCTCCGTCTCTCTAAACATGTTTCATAAGAAAGTAATGTTTTGCAACTTAGTTGAGAAGGAAAGAGGTATAGATATAGGCGACGGAGGACATTTAGGTGGAAGTCATTCCTGGAAAAACAAGAAGAATGAAGGTGGTGCTTCATATCAACTGATTACTGCTGTTTGTAGCGTACACTGTCCATGGAGAACATACAGAAATTTTCACATGCTATTTTTAAAAAAATATAAATTATAAATAAATATTTCTTGGTAACTGCATTAGATAAACCATGTGAGAATGCTATAAAAAATAGTGTTAAATTGCCTTCAGTCACTGTATGTGACTGAAGGACAAAAATCTACATGAAAAAAATGTACACATGCAGCCACCTGAAATGGCATTGAGTCCTGACTTAAATAAATGTTTCAACAGACAAATACAAATCAAAGCATAGCTATCTTAGATACAACCAGAGCCGTAACTAGATAATTTAGTGCCCTTGGTGAGACAGGGCACTGTTGCAACCCATCTTTGTGGCAGTGACATTAGCCGCTGCCTGCGGGGACATGCGCAAACTACTGTGGGGGTGTGGCTAGCGCTTTACTAGTTCCTGACCACACTCAACCCCCTCCCTCCCTATTCTTCATGTTTTGGTTTTGTAATGATCTTTATGTAATGAATCTCCATAAAATCACAGTACTTTCAATGCAGCTATCACATGCTATCTGTTTAAAAAATGAATTGGTTATTGAAATAAAATTCAATGAAACAATTTGTAACAAATAAACTGCATTTTTCTTTTAAAACTCTGTAACTGAAAGAAACATCTATTGTCACAATTGTAGTGGCATTAAGATCTTCAGAGTACATCTGTACCCGATCAGCAGCAGACTTCTTCATATCATGTAGTGGAATGTTTGAGATGGCAGACCCAGTAAGGAATTTAAACTCTGAAAACAATTATATCAGGGTTTCACAACACCACTTCAGATGCACATTCACATTGTCCAGCACATTAAAGAAGAAGACACTCTTCTGAAAACCTAATCAGTGGACACATTGAAACTCTCATCTTGAGCTTCTTTATAGTCAATTATTTTTATTTTTATTTTCCTCTTGATATAAAATTCTAGAGGAATATCCATTGACAAAGCATGATCAGCTGGCTACTTCAGTATTGCATCAACCCCTTCTTCACTCACATGCTGTAGTCCATTCTGAAGTTCACTTATCAGTTTTGAAGCTTGGTCAACAGCAAATACTTTTTTTTTGCAATGCTTGGTTGACACAGTGAATATTGTTTAGAATTTGCAATAAGTAAGCAAATTAATTTAAATTAAATTTGCATCACCAGGCTCTCAGATGAGAAAACTGTACCTGCAGATGACGTCTGCTTGGATAATTTGTGCAATGCCTCATGAACTCCTGGCAATTGATTACTTAAAGATCTGATAGAACGTGCCTATAATGACCACCTGGTATCACTGGGACCATTGAGAGTAATTCTTAGAATACTTGTCAAGGTTTCCCATCTGCTTGAAAAACTAACAAAAATAATAAGCTCTCTAAACAGTTCCAAAAACACCATATAAACCAGAACTGGCAGCGTGAACTTCTATTCAATTAAGTGAATGTGCAGCACATGAACCAATCTAGCTAGATTGTTTACTTGTTTCAGTCTTTCCTGTACATTAATATAAAATTCTGCCATATTTGTGCCATTGTCATAACCCTGTCCACGAGTATTATCAGGATCTAATTCATCCTTGCAGAGATTCTCTTCTATTTCCACAGCAAGACCTTTACCTGTCTCCTCCTATGTTTCAATAAAGCCTATAAAGCTCTCTTCAACACTGTTTTGTCGTCACTGTCTAACATATCTGATTATTTCATAGAGCTGTTCCTTGTGTGAGGTGTCCTGAGTGCAGTCAATATAATTAAGTAGCATTTTGCTTCTTTGATTCTGTTAATTAATTATTGTATCATTGTGTTACCAAGAAGGATAATAAATTAATTTTGAATGACTGGGGAAAATCGGAAATGCTACCTTTCTTACATTTTTTAATATGACCTGCCAATTCAAGATTGTAATATCTACTCAATTGAAGCAAGTTAAGAAATATTCCTGAGCTGGATTTCCCAATTATGCTGCATGATTCCCAAAGGGCAAGATTGTTTTTGGCACAGAAAGATTTGCATCAAGAATTATTTTTAAAATAGTGCACCACTTCTTTTCTGAAGCAATAACGTTTAATAATGTAATAAAGTTTGGAGTTCATGGTCAATTCCATGACCCTATTTTAAATGCATCTGTAAGGACCTCCAACTTATTTTTTTTTTTACGATGATCAGATGAGCTTTCGTGTTCTCCTATCCTGAGTTTCAAATGTCTCCAATCAGAGAAGCCTTTCTGTGGGTTTGCAATGCTTGGAGTGTATGCTGATTTATTTTCCAAAAAAGCATATAGGGAAAACAAAACACGACTCTTTGCATTTCTGAATACATAAGCCATGTTCTCTCTACTGTTTCTCCATTAGATAGTGTTTTTCTGAACCAACATGATTAAATTGACTCCCGCCACTAGTTGTTGAGAGAGAGAAATTTGAATCTTTCTGTTGTTCTGTTCCATGTTTCACTTAACAGCACTTCAAATTATCTATTATGTTAGGCCAAGACTAGGATCTTTAAATTTAAGTCCCAACATTTCATTGTCTACACAAATAGTTGTGTTGTCAGTCACAATTTCTTAATTAGGGTCCATATCAGCAGCTCCACTGCAGTGATGACTTCGCTCTAGAGCTCCCTATACCTGCATCACTGGCTGACTTTGTTCTAAAAATGATGGGAAAGCTTATGCGCTGCCTCTTCTCTGCCTCGTTTCAGCTTTCAAAATTCTGCACCAGATGGATTCTTTGCAGGGGCAGGCTGGACTGGTTGGCAGGGGGGCATCTACCCCCCGGGCTAGTCCCACAATGGGCTACCTTGGGCTGGGTCACTGTGCCACCTGCATTTTTTTCCTTTAAAATAGGCTGCTGAGTCGTGTCTTGCCCCCTGGGCTAAAATTTTCCAGCCCTCCCCTGATTATTTGGAGGCATTGTTTGTTTCTAAAACAATAAAACTGACTATAGTGGTGTGTCTGTACTAACCAAGCACAATATTAGTGCTATGAAGATTAAAAATTAAATGAAGACCTGCTCTTACAGATCATCCCTAAATGACAAGCCGCACATTCTTATATAAATATCATCATCATCATCATTTATTTATATAGCGTCACTAATTCCGCGTTGCTGTACAGAGAACTCATTCACGTCAGTCCCTGCCCCATTGGAGCTTACAGTCTAAATTTCCTAACATACACACACAGACAGAGACAGACAGAGAGACTAGGGTCAATTTGATAGCAACCAATTAACCTACCAGTATGTTTTTGGAGTGTGGGAGGAAACCGGAGCACCTGGAGGAAACCCACGCAAACACGGGGAGAACATACAAACTCCTCACAGATAAGGCCATGGTCGGGAATTCAACTCATAAGCCCAGTGCTATGAGGCAGATGTGCTAACCACTTAGCCAACTGTGCTGCCCCTAATATCCATAAAGCAGATTGCAGAAAACTATATATACTGCAGAAGTAAAAAAATAAAAATTGAAAATTTATTAATAGTTTAGTTGTCATAAAAGCAGATAAAGATCATACATGAAAATATTAAAAATGTAAATGCTTCAACCGTAAACTTGGTAAAATAACATGGCTGGGAAGCAGTTCTGAGTAAAAAGTCCTATGTTAAAATATAACACACATTCAGGGTTAATTAGCAGGGAATATGGTGGCAGTATAAAAGAACACATATGGCCGCTCCGGCCTTTAGCAATGGTAAGTATAGACGGCATAACTTTCTTATCAGTCCCGCAAAAGATGTGATGTCATTATAATAACACGATCATTGTTACTCTTTTATTTTTGTTAAGTGTTACCTACACACAGTTTTTAAAGGTACGTACATCCAAAGCAATAGCAGTTAAAGACTTAGGAAATCACCAGACATAAGTTGGATAATTGAATAAGGAGGGCAGCTACAATAGATGTTTGGTCGCAAAAAAATATATTTTTAATATAATATTACGTTTTAAAGAGATCAATGACAATTGCACCACAAACACAAAGTTGGTAAAACCATCAAAATAAAATACATCATGGCTTAATGAGGCAATCAAATACAGTTATGATGTCAATATGAAGAATCAAGAAAGAAAGAAGAGAAAGTAAAAGAAATGATTGAAGGGTAGGAGGGAGTACAAGGTAAGTCCTAGAATAATCTGAAGGTTACTGACATCACTCAGGGAGTTCTGAACACTAGTTTGTAGAGAAACAGTAAGGGTGGGGTATAAAGGGGCAGTTGTAGGGATGGTTAAGGATTTGAATTTTTCTGAATCTTGTAATTCTAGCCATGGGTTCCAAATGGAGTAGTATTCTGTGGACTTGTCAGTTGTGGAGAAGTTTTAATTTGTCTATGGTTCTATAAAGGTCCAGTCTTTGGAACCAAACTTGGATAAATGGGAATATTGCTGATTTCTAGTGAATTGGAATAACTGCTTTGGCCGAAAAACATTTTTAGCAAAAAGAGCTATAAAGAACTGTGCTGTACCACAAACATTAAATTAATGTAAAAAAATGAAAATTGGGGTGCAAGAGGGTTTGACCACTTTAAATAAGCAAAACAAACACAGGATTGCCTGCACTCACCAAAGACTTTGTTAATGCTATTCAAACTGTGCTCTATTTTATAGCAGTACTTCGTATTACAAACAAGAAATGTTATTTCCAAATATTACAATACATGTTGGAATCTAATATATATAAGCCTAGCGGCGTGTGTTAGTGTGTGTGTGTGTGTGTGTAAAAAACTATTTTCTCAGAAAGGGCTCATCCAATTGACCTGATATTTGGTATACTGACATTATTTGACAAAAAAATTATAATAGTGAAGTCAGTTAACTTCCATCATCCCCCCTTTCCCCCGTGGGAGGGGTAGTAAAGGCTAAATTTACCAGTTGAGGGCTCAAACTCTTGACCGTGTGGGTATTTATTTACCAGAGCCTGTGTTTGGTCATGGACAATTGTATGTCGCATTTTCACGAGTACGGAGAAGCAGTGATGTGAAAGTGCAGGTTATGAATACTGCCCTTCAAGGAAGACTGATTGAGCACAGCAATAAGGTGTTTAGCAGAAATGTTGTGTATCGAGAGGTTTTAGAACAGTAAGACGATGGAGATTAAGGATGTGGCGATGAAGATGAAGGATGAGGTGATGGAGAAGAATGATGAGGTGGTGACATGTGGACAAAACCACGCTAAAAAAGGGCGCTTACGTCGGGAAGTAACGCTCTTCCCCTGAGGGGGCCTGGCCTTGCCCCAAATGCATGACAAGAACCTTTTTAACACATTAAGTAGCTTGATTTGACTAGAATGCATGAGTATCATGCACGGGTTAACTTGTATGTATATATATATATATATATATATATATATATATACCTCTTCAGGATTAGTTGAAAAAACTTATATATATAGGATATGCATACACAGCGCAATTTAATATATATATATATATATATATATATATATATATATATATATATTGTGACAAGAGCCCGCTACTGCAGAAGCACACGCGAACAACAACTTCCTTCTTATGGTGCAAAACCTTTCTACCACAGTGGCAAGCTCTTCATAAGTTTGTGGGTCTGATTGCAGCACCCACCTTTGCAAATCACGGTTCAGCCCCCGGATGCAGTGATCTATCGCCAGAACTTCAATAATCCGAGAAGGCGAATTCTCCTCAGGCTGCAGCCATTTCTTTAAAATTTTAGAAAGCTCAGCCACTTGCGCTCTGACCGGTTTTTCTTTATTATAGCGCCATTGGTGATAGCGCTGGGCTCGGCCTGGCCGGAAACTCCAACGCGAGCCAATATCTCAGACTTTAGGCACAAAGAATCAGAGGCCCGTTCATCATCTAGATCCATATAAGCTCGCTGAGCTTCACCAGATATGGCGCCAGTCTCTCAGCCCAATCTTTAGGAGGCCATTTTGCCCTTTTTGCAAGTCTCTCAAAGGACACCAGATATGCTTCTATGTCATCACCTGGCGACATTTTCAGGAGAACAGGACCAGGTGGTTCATTTCTGTCATGCCTCACCTGCTTAACTCTTCCCTTAAGAGCCTTGTGTTTTCCACCTGTGCCTCGGCAACTTGTAGCATCTGAGCTTGCTGCTGTTGCTGCGCAGCGGCCACATTCACAAGGGTTTTCAGTACTTTCTCCATGTTGACGTCTGCGCGGGTTGGGTAGCGGAAACTTGCTTCATGGAGCATCCCACTCCTGACACCACTTGTGACAAGAGCCCGCTACTGCAGAAGCACACGCGAACAACAACTTTCTTTTTATGGTGCTTTATTGTCAGGATGGTAAATGTTTGACACCGTATACTTGTACAGCAATCATGGAGACCCTAAACATTAGCTATACATATTCAAGCTCTCTCTCAGGAACAGCCAGCTCACCCAGCATTGGTCTCCCTGAACAAATGAAACAAACAAGCTTTTATACATGATGCTCCTCCCCCAGCCTTAGCTTGATGGACAGGTGACACACCCACCTTCTCTTTAAAAGAAAACACCCATCCCTGCCTCTGTTTGCAAAACCAGACAAGCCCTGTCTGTTTGCTGAGAGGAAGGATTTCAGATCATGTAAGTTTAACCAAATTTAAACTCTTGCTTTTCATACATAAGTCTTCACTCTAGGTGCATTACTGCACAAATGTTTTACTCTACTTTCCTGCTTTCTCTGTATATTGCCAGCTAAATGCCTCCTTTTGTTACAATATTTATATATATATATATATATATATATATATATATATATATATATATATATATATACTAAATCCTAGTGCAATACTATTGACGTAAAGTCTCCTTTTTAGGAAATAAGAAAATTGTGTACCGCATTTATGATCAGAAATAGTTCATCTGTAAATCATGATGATTCATTACTCCACAAAAAGAGCTCAGCTCCATCAATTCAAATGATGGGTAGAAGGAATAAAACAAAAGGATAATCAATAGTGCAATATTGTTTTTATAAAAACACCTGTGCATACATCACATATAAAAAGTGCCTTTTTACCAGAGAATTTTATTTCACAGACTTATAATGAAATAACCAGGATATTCAACCAAGGAAAACATCTTCAAGTGAAAAAATACACTTCAACCGACCACTACTGTATCATACCAGATCACCCGTGACACACAGACTACCTACGTACCAATAATAATATACCACAATGCATATGTCTCTTTCAAAGGATTTTCTTTCTATCCAAATTTTCCTGGTGTATTCCACTAGTTATAAACCAGAGGGAAAAAAATTAGCAACATAGTGTAAAACCATAAAAACATTTATTAAACAAAAAAAAACCAGTAATGATTGCTTTTAAAGCATATAGGAATAAGCACTTATCTTGTACAGCAATATCAGAGATTCTTGCCTCCACAAAACTTTCAATATTATGTCAGCAATGCTGCAAGGAGCAGAGGGCAGAGATCAGAGAGCCAGGAGATGGATGCTGGCAGCCGTTTTGGTATCTCCGGGTGCCATTTCATTAATCTATGGTGCTGCCGTGTGGCATGCACTGCTTCAAACATGTTCATGATGGAAGGTAAGTAGTGGGCTGACTTTACACATCCTCGGGCGTGCACCCTGGATGATGGCACCACCCACAGCGGCCTCATTATGGTCCTGTATACAATTATATCCAAATTGGATTATATAATAATAGAAAAGATTTTCAATATATAACATGATATACTCCATTTCACTGATCGCATACAAATGGATCTAAATAAATTATTAGCTCGATAATAACAAGCAGATAAATGGAATAGAAAATATAATGCAAATCAAGGACGTATTGTACGCATTGTACCTGAGTTAATTATGGAATTAACCTGCCATGCTTTAGGCCAAGTTTAAATATGCTGAACAGGCCATGATTTTATCTACGATGGTTAGAGAAAGCAAACCCAGTCACATTAAAATACGATTTATTGACAGTGTGGGGTAAATTTATCAAGATGTTGGTTTGAAAAAGTGGAGGTGTTGCCTGTTTTAACCAGTCATATTCTAGTTATCATTTATTTAGTACTTTATACAAAATGACAGCTAGCATCTGATTGGTTGCTATAGGTAACATATCCACTTTTTCAAACCCACAGTTTGATAAATTTAGCCGTGTGTGTTTGTCAGGAACTACAATTAAAGGATTTCTCAATGTGTTCATAAAACAGAATGACTAAGTGTATGGAAAAGACAACTCAACTAGGGACAACTGTGGATGACATTGCTTACATCTCAGCAATGATATCTGTATATGGATTCCACAACACAAATCAAGCAAGCAACTGAAACTGAATCGGTTGACTACAAATATCAATCAAGGACACAAAATGACAGTTTAATAAAAAAACAATCCCTTTAGAACTTTATAGATGAATAATGTGGTTAGACTGCATTGCATAAATCAACTTTTGTGAATACAGTGGTACAAAGGTGACAAAGTCAACAATTACACAACACAATTTTCCTTTATGATTTAATCTATATACCAAGTTAAATAAAAAACATACAAAATAAAATATAAACTGAAAGTAACAACTGTAAGTAGCCAGACTGCTGTTGCCTCTGGCACATTATGATGTTCCAAAATGATATTCGCACACTATTCTGTATCCTGTTGCAATGTATGTATGCACCTATTTGGCAACAGCAGGATATTTGAAATAAAATAATGGAGCAATCACGCTTACTGCAAACTTACTTAAGTAAGCAGAAACATTAGAAACACTGAACATTCAAAGGCTAATCTAAATGGTGCCAATAGGGTCATCAATATGCACATCGTTCTGAAATGCTAGCTAACGTTATGTCCCACACATGCAAAAAATATAATTAACATCATAACAATCTGAAAATAATCATCTGTTCATTACATTTGCTAAGCTCCTTCATGGGATGCCTGAGTAGTGTAGCTGTGATAATAGGTGTTAAGCCGAATTATGAGAATTCCCATAAACTTTGAGTGCTGTGCATTAATTTAGTGACCTGGTTTGTGTCCAGGCAGGTCAATGACAAGTACAGAGGATATGAAGAAATAGATAACCAACCAAACATCTTAAGAACTAGACAAATGCAGCTGGAAGATAAGTACCTCATCCTCCAATTGTACTGTCCTGTGTGATGCCTAAAAAGATCAATATGCTCTACTTGAATATTAAAGTGACTCAAGTGTGTGTCCAAGTTGAACTCTGATCCCGTAACTTGATGCTCAAAAGTATTACATTAAATTTAATCTTAAAATGAATAATCCAAATTTGAAGTTCAATATGTACATACAAATGGCATGTTTTAGATGCCTAAGGTTAAAACTTTGTATTCGGTATTCTTTGATTTTATACTTGTAATCTTAATTCTGTCTCCTTAGCTCACCTGTAATGTCACAGAAGCGAGCATTTATATAAACTATAAGGGAAAAATATTCAGGAAGCCTGTATTCTGAAATGAGAAAACATGATAATGACTTAATGGCAAAAGTACAGTAATTTAACTTAATTTTTCTTTTTAGGAAGTTATGTGCTGTATAAAATGTATTAATTTTGAAATTTATGAATAATACTAAATAATTACTAACATTTCATGTTGTCTTAATTAAAGGTATTATTCAGAATACTATAATGTTCAATTAAACAATAATTAACTAATTAAGTAAGAATTTAAATAAATTAGAAAACATAATAAATGTCTATCTTCCTTGCTCTAATGTCTGCATTACACATTAAGCATTGCAAAAAATAATTAGGTTATTTAATTTTCTTAATGTTATTTTAATGTTAGAGATTTTGTGATGTCAGCATTAATGTTTCTATTTCTCTAAAAGAAATAGCTTATCTAAATCACAAATACAGCCAACTATATTTGTAAGATCAATAAAACAACTGCTTTTAATATGAAATTGGGGAATCATCCAAGCAAGAAATAAGAACAACATATAAAAGAACAACTCATTGTTAAAAAAAAAAAAAAAAAAAAAGTAAATATGCACAGTTGCCACATAAAAAGAAAGGGCGCAATAGAAACAACATATAAAACAATTCAGTTTGGCTTACTGGACTTTTTGACTTGTATTACTTGTTTTTCAAGAAAGGTAAATATTAAAGTTTAATTACAGTTTCAATGTACAGAGTTGGTTCAATGCTGCAGGTAGGCTTAATAATAATAATAATAATAATAATAATAATAACTAGGGAAACCCGGCTATAAGCACCTTAAATTAAACTGAAATGTCATGAGATAATGAATACGTAACTTGAGGGTATTTATCATAAACAGTTCTGCTAAATATGGTGAAACAACCACTCGAGCAATAAAACCTTTGCGTTGTGACAGCAGTCTGAAAAATGGCCGGTAATCTCCTCTACCAAAAAGTGTAGGGCACCACAGTTTGCACATTGCATTTCCATAGAACCCAAAGAGTAGTATTGTTGCAAATACGTCATGTCCAATGTAATAGGCCTATCAGTTGTTTTTGCTATACGTTGATTGTGATGATAATATTTTTGAACGTAAGATTTTTGAACTGTGCGCTCTGGGCCACCTGTCAGGGTTCCACCACGTCAACGCCCTCGAGGGTGGCCTCTTGGCATGTTTGTTGTAAACAAAGCGAGGATAAGTGAATAATGAAATAACACAGCAGTTTGTGATTGAGGTCCCCACAAGACGAGCTGATATATGTGGCTGCATATAACTGTCACAGTTTCCAGACCACCCAGCTGGTCACATGTTACAGGTCACCCAGCAGGTACACAGGGAGTGCTCACTAACTGTCACAGTTTCCAGAGCAACCAGCAGGTGCACAGGTGTATTGCCAACTGTCACATTTACCAGAGTACAATGGTAATGCATTGTTGTAAATGGTGGGCAGACATTTTGTGAAATAACTCTGAAAAAATGCAACTGCAATATTTTTTTGAAAATCTACAGGCCAAGACCTATAATTTTGTATATGATGTGCACTGCCTAGTCAACTGCATCTTAGAAATAAGTCACTCATAAAAGTCCTACTTCTGTTATTAATATATAGATAATAATAATAATAAGAATAATAATAATAAGGCAGATTTTCCTCATCAAATGTATTGCTACTATTTTCTCATATGTTATGGTGTTATTACACTATTTATTGTGGTTTTTAATATTAATAATACACAAGACTCTCAGCTACATACAATAAATAAGTATAGAGTAGAGACAATTGGAATAAGTACAGCAGAAATGTGTGTAATAATGAATGTGAAGGAAGAAGTGACATGTCTGCAGTTCTAGATCCTGGTGTTTGCCATTTTCTTTCAAAGGCACACCTGAAGCTCCAATGCTGTCTATAGAAAGCAGATAGAAAGTATTCACATAAATGATACCTCTGCTCACTTGCTTTATAAAACCTTTCTATTTGCTTCATATAAAAATATGGGCGTAAAAAGGTGTCCAAGTGACAAAACAAAAAAGAGATTCCGCTTTCAAACGAAATATCACCCTTACAAATTTGATTCACTCTAAAGTTTCCATTACATAGATTCATCAATGTTATAAACAATTATTCATTTCAAAAATGCTAAACCCACTGTATGTGTTGGTTGGAGTGGGAAAAGTAACACTATTATAATACTGTTGGGGTCTGTGGTGATTCATGCATAATACACACGTGTATCAAAGACATAACAGGTATAACAGTAGAATGTTCATAATGAATAAAGTGACACCAAAGAATCATCTCATATGCATAACATATAGTATTTTACTTTGCTGAAATGGGCCTATGTTTCTGTTATGCATATATATTTGGAACACGTCCAGGTTCTGCATTGGATGGTCTATTTTCACAGGCATGTTGTGTGCCATTTTGCAAATATTATTGCACATGTGACAATATTACGTGTTTCAGTTGTACAATGTAATTACATCTCAAATTGCTTTCCCTGTGCTAATTAATGTGCTTCTGCGACAAAGTGCACATAGACTATGCAAAAAGCATCCCATTGAAAATAATGGCCAAATACCAATTACAACTGTGATGTGAAGTAAGGATAAACACTAAGCTAATTCAATCTTCAGCTGATTTAAACAATTTTTTATTAACAGGCTCTACTATAGTAATTTTGTGGATGATAAAATATATTACATTAATTAGAAGTTGCAGAGCCTTAAACAGAACTGAACAAGTCCATAACAATTATTTAACTAGAAATGAATCAGAACACTTCAAAGAATAATTTGAGATTTTTTTTATGTTTGAGAATGTCAATAAGGCTGGATATGTGATTTCTCTTATCAGTCTTATTTGTTAGGTGACACAGTCATTTAAATAATCAAGTTCTTAGTTGATTACACAGCAGCCCTAGTTTTTTTAAGTGGATAAGTGGAAGGGTACTTACTGCAGTTTGCCTCTTCCCAACAATAGTTAAAAAGCTTTTTCAGCAGACGATCGCAGATTGCTACTACCAACATTAACACTGCAACTCACCACCTGGACATTCTGGGCTTGATTTAAATCCAAATATAAACTGCAGGGGACTTTCTTTTTTTTTTTTTTTAGAAAAAGCACTGAACTTGTGCGTAGGTATGCCAGTATTCAAATCAAGACATATCTGAGGAAGACGTTCTGATGTAAGTGTGTTTCACTTGCATTTATTTGTGCCACAATTTTCCACTAAATTCACTATTTTCCGTAGGACCAGGATCAATGTCATCATTCTCCTGGCCAGAACCCTCATCCTCTTCCACCCATGGACGCCATATCCAGTGCATATATAAGTCCTACCCCAGACCGGTCAAGACAACAGAATTGGGGTTTCAAAAGCCCGAAATTCCACTCCACTATAACCGATCCGGATGAGGTATACATGGAATTGTATGCAACCTCTTACTCTGTATATGGATGTAAAATTAGAGTGAGGAGCAAATGGTGGGAAAGGTAAGCATTGTCTCCTTTGAAAGAATAAAAACACAATTAACATACATGGGGTATTGAGGCACAATTTTGTACAAATGAGTGTGACATTATGGAGTGCAAATTATTGTGTCTGTACGATATTTCATATCTATACCAGCCATATCCAGACAGACCTTGTACAATTTTGCACGGCTTACAGTTGATATTGTTTTATCATTCTCATCTCCTTTATTACATAAGCACATAAATAAAAATGTAAGGATGGGCATGATGTCACAAACAGGAAGTACCTGGATTTCTACCTCTGAGCCAAATTGACATCCACACTATGCAAATATTTTTGTTGGCATGTAAGAGGATATATACACGTTAGCAGTTCTTTTACACTTTTACACTCCTGCTCCATTGTTGCTACTCTCCATTTTAGTTAATGGGTCCGGGTTGCTTATGAAGTTTGTAGCAAGATTCAATGCCCTAAATCACAGAAGGTATAAATATTAAATGCTCTAATGTTGAACAGTAAAAGTTAATGGTTTATCATTTATTCCGTTAAAAGGACTTTGGCCATGCCCTTTCAATTTAATGGCGATCATTTACATCTATGACCAACTCTTCTGATGCATGTGACATGCAAAATGGACATACATCTACATAACCTTAGCCAGGGGCTGGCTGACCTGTGGGGACATCAGTTCCCTGGGCTAGTCCCTTAGAGGGCCGTCTTAGTCTGAGTCACTAGGCCATCTGCATTTTTTCCTTTAAAATAGGCTGCTGATTTGAATCTTGCTCTCGGGCTGAAATTTGCCAGCCCTCCCCTGACCTCAGATGTGGTAAAATCCCATGACTTTATAAGTAAATCACATTGTGTTTTTACATTAAATATTTAACAGCTAAATAACTAAACAGATATGCTAAATATTTATCATATTATACTTTCCCTTACTGTGTTATAGGAAGCATGAATGATTATCAAACAAGCAAAATATTTTTGGGAAAAAGCTTGGAAATATTTAAAATAGTGATGGGGTGGGCCAAATGTTGTACTAGGCCATGCTTTTTATTTTTAGACATGTATCTTTAGTTACATATTTAACCCCAATGCACAAATGGGTTCTGCTTGTACTCATTGTTCAGATAACAAAAGCTAATATAAAATAATAAATGTCTGCAATTACAAACTTGCACACATTGATATAGCATTAGGCGATTTTCCACTTTCAAGGTGCTTCTGCCAGTCAGATTATCCTAACTCTAGTGAATGAGAGTAGCAACCTTGGGTAACATAAGCATTTAGAATTGAGAGTGAAAAGCCCAGGAAGTCATCCCATACCTCCCTATAGGCAACACATGACCTGAAAGACCTAGAGCCAGAACAAGGCTGCTCCAAGAAAAGCAATGATTGCACCTATTAGATGAGCAGAAAGACCATAACTGTACTCAAAGGACCTCATTTAGAGACGGACGCAAAGTCCGTGCAAGGAGTGTAGAAGTGGGAGTGTGCCGCAGCTTGGTAGGGTATTAAGAGTTGCAAGCAACCCCAGTTGCGTCCCACTCGTAATACCCTATAGAGCTGCAAGCAGTTCCTGCAGTTAGCTAACGCTTGCGCCACCTAATTCCTGCCGCACAGCTTTAGCCCTGTTTTGACATGTGTTGCGTCTGCGCCTGACTGCGACTAGGATACATTTACATGGTCACGCCTTCACAATTCCGCGTTCCTCCCATTCTCCCGTAGTGAGTCGCAAGCTGCCGCAAGTGTTAATTGCGTCCAAGATGCAGGCGGATTTGGAGCTTTCTGCACGTGTGTGGTAGTGTTTTGCGTCCGACTCTAAATGAGGTCCAAAGTGTTCTTGCACTTGTGTATGAGCATAAGTGTAAAAGTAAGTGCAATTTTGCATGAGTAAATGTGCGCCTTTCCCATTCACAAGAATTTTCTGATCAATCAATATATTAATAATAGTTATATATTACTATTTCTATGCTTTACTTAAATAGGCTTAAGGTAAACATAAAATAATACAGTCTGCTAATAAAGTAGCAAACATTAGTACTAAACTTTTTTGCTAAAACTTTAATAAATGCTATTAAAAACAAAGCTAGAAAAATCTTGTAGACGATTTGTGAAACTAGAAATGGATAGTTATTTAAGGACAACATTTTAAAAATGAGAAAAACTAATGTAATTACAACAGATTGTGAATTTCATTTGCAAATGACATTGATTTCTATAGCAAAGTATGAAGTTTGCAGTTATAATGGATGGAAATAGAAACAGAAGAAAATAGAAGCATTAGCAAGAAAATAGTGATGACAATATAGGATTCTGAAATCTCAAGTTGCCTATGAACAGATTGTCACATTAGACAGAATTGTGTTACTCAGAGATATCATCTTATTAGGCCAGTTTTTACCATAAAAATCATATTTATTTGTATAACAATGCAATCTAATCACAAAATGGAAATCATGAAGGTGTATTTTATTTTACAATATATATAGCAAAATAGAAATCCAATAAAAATAGAAAAAAGATGCATATACCATACTTCTGTAATTAGCTATTAGAAGAAACCAAGACATTTTGTAACCATGTGAAAGACAAAAGAGTCTGAGGGGTATATTTACTAAACTGCAGGTTTGAAAAAGTGGGGATGTTGCCTATAGCAACCAATCAGATTCTAGCTTTCATTTATTTAGTACTTTCTACAAAATGACAGCTAGAATCTGATTGGTTGCTATAAGCAACATCTCCACTTTTTCAAACCTGCAGTTTAGTAAATCTAGCCCTGAGTGCTTTCATACAGGTCATGATAGTTTTTGGTGTCTTTTAGTAATAGTTTGTATTAAAGAGAAAGTGAAAACAAAATGTCTCACACAATGAATACACTTTTTGCATCAATGCTCACTAAATATGACCATTTAAACAGATATTTTTTTCATGACTTTATATAGGTGAAAAAGTGTCCTATAAATTGTAAATCTAGAAACATATTTGTAACAATGGTGTGGAAAACATTATTTTTAAAATATTACTGAACAGTAAGAGGAAGTTATTTGCAGTATATATTATTAATAATTTAATAATTCTTTGAGAACAAAACAATGCAGTGAGTAGAGGAAAAATTGTGTTAATTGTGTTCACATCAGTATTGTTTTGTTCTATGTAAAATAAGCCATTCATGCAGATTCTGCTAATTCACTCCTTATAAATATGTACAATTTAACAGAATTTTAAAATGCCAGTAAAGGCAGCAAAGTCTTTTATTACTAAACTTAAATACAGACATGTAAAGATAAATACATAAGTGTCTAATACAAGCAGCCATTGCAATGCTGCCCATGTAGTATGTAGTAATTTACAAATTTAATAAAATAATTTGTTTATTGAGTCTACTCTAAAAATGTACTTTTGCTCTACATTTACATGTTTTTAATGATTTCTTATCACAGAGTAAAATCTAATTTCTGCCTGTGAGTGCATAAGTGCATTCTAGAGCTTAATTTGCGCTCAGCAAGGAACACCTCAGTTATGCCCATCTCCTTGCATCCATGCAGACATAGCAATACTGGCCCACAAATTCATGAACATTAAAAATGCATGCATTTATTCATAATAGGCATGTGATATCACATGACAGCATTTGCACTGCAGAATTATAATTTTGCAATTCGGCCTTACTGTGTTTTAACAATAGCATTCTCTTCATAGAAATCACATTTCTCACAATATGCTTATGGGCATTCAGGAGTGCTGAGACAGGTGTGGGTACAAAGTATTCAGACTTGGACTTCCCTTGGGGGCCCAGTGACTTATAGGAATTTGTGTTTATATTTTGTAGCTCTTGCAGTACCTCAGTTCCACCATCAGTCAGGATGCAGTTTCTCTTTGCTCAACCACTGGTCATCACCATCTGTGACTGCCCTTTGTAAGCCTAGACTCTGCATCTCCCCTCCATGGATAATGGCTTGTTGGCTGGAACTTGCTGTGCAGCTGTGAGGCTGTCTTTTATTTTTTTGCCCCCCCCATAGTACACACAGGCTATGGGGGGGGGGGCAAAGATTGCTTGCAGTTGCCATGTCAACCCTCATGGCCCTATTCCAGCTGTGGTTGAGCTCTGTGAAACCTTTAGTATCTCAAAACAATGAATGAACATGTAAGAACACAGAAGTCTTTTAAACCCCTATAATTATGTTAAATAGACAAGGAAGGTTGTACAATATTTCAAACAATAAATAAAATGATGACTAATATTACAGGACATTTATAACAGCATACAATAATTCTAGTTATTAAAGAGGGCACAAAGGCAATGACTAAAGTGGAGAATTCTAATTATAACAGATCTGTGATTAGCTTTTTGGGGATATTTCAGGTCCTAGCAAAATATTTTATATGCTTTAATGTACACTGCATTAAACATTGTTCTGTCTGTACATTATGTTGTGATTCAGTACTAAACTACCAGCATGCATATTTTTGTCATCCAGTTCTTAATGGTGCCTCCTAACAGTCAATAAAATGTAGGCAACATGCTATAAATTCATACTTGAAGATATTACCTTGTCAGTCTGCCAGTAACCTTTCAATTGTTTGATGTCAACATATTTAAATTGTTTGATGTATGCATTATGCAGTTTATTACCCAAATCTTCAAATATGTCACAGATTATTAATCTGTCACAGATTATTAATAAATGTTTTTGTTTCCCCCAAAAATATTGTTATTAATTCAGCTTTGCACAATCAAAGATAATTACATACTAACATTGTTGCTCATTTTCTATTGCTGTTTTGACAATAAAATATACAGCATATGACAATATCTATTTGTGAATTAATAATACCTACATCAGTACAATTATATACTGGACAATAAGATTAGATTACAGTCATGAGTTACAGAGCCATGTCTTATAGGGTGTCTAGTTAAAGATAGACTTCTATATAAATAATTAATATACATGTTATAATTATTTAACAATTTATAATTAAAGAAAACAGAACAAATATAACAAATCAGTTCAACATGACACTAAAACTATAAACATAGTGGGCCTGAGTCATTAAGGAGAGCAAAGCATAATGGGAGGAAAGGATTAATCAGTACAATCAACCAAATGAAACTATGATCGATACTTTGGGGCGACTTTAGATCATCGCGCAAATATAAACCCTCACATGATATATGACCAAACCATCGGATGTCTAATAAGTGGAGATTTTTTGTGCGATCATGGGGCCAGTGTGTTCCTAGCTTAAAACAGGAGTAACTTTGCGCCTGGGCAAAACCATTTTGGGACTGATTTATAGTTGGGATAGGGCATGTCTTAAATCAACTTTAAATTTCAGTGTAAAAATAAAGCTATCAAGTCTTTGTGTGCTACATGAAAAAACAGCCAGTATTTAACTTATGTGCAAAATAATAAACTAATATGCACCCCTTGCATTGTAACATGGTTTTGTCTAGCAGCATACTTGCTCCATTTTTTTGCTGCGTTCTCCCTAATGACTTAGACCCAGTGTATTAATAATCTAGTAAATTTAACATAAACATTTGAACAGATAAATAGTTGTGCCTGCTCACCTGATTCCAAAAGTCAGCAATCAATGTTTTAAAAAGTGAATGTTTACTTGATGAAACATTTGAAATCAGGTTAAAAAAATAGTGTGTGAAGCATTAATTGCCTCCGAAGTCCTATCTGAGCTCTGTAGACTAATTGTATAAATAGTTTCTATTCACTTGCAAGTGTAAACATCTGCATGAGTAAATCCTACATTCAAAATTACATTAAAAACCAATGTGCTGAAAAGAAGCATTTTTGCTATTAAATTTTACAGCAATGATTTGAATAATGCATCAAACAACACTGCTTGCACACTATATGTTTATTTTTTTCATTATGCAGATGCCTCCTGACGTTTGCTGATATGCAGAAGACAATATTTTCAATGTAGAAAATTAAAATGTAAAACACTCTAACTGTTCTGAGACAAAATACAAAATTAAATCCTCCTACTATTGCTGGGATTCTGGATCTGATTGGAAACACAAAGGGGTTCAAGTAGAGTTGGACGCATGTCCCGGACATTCTGTGAGAGTAGACAACTATGCTATATTGGGATGGGATAAGCTCACCCACCAACAGCAAAGCATCTCCGGCTGTAGATGAGTCCTAAGCATCCCTAGCTTGTGAATCAAAAGTATATTAAGGGTATCACAATTAAAATCTTCCCTGAGCCTGCATTTCCAAATCCTGCAGTACATGAGAGTAGGGGTCTGACTCCCAAAAACACATTACAGATCAGTGAAACTAAGGTGTGCTTCTATAAATTAATGACATGCTTTCAAGTAAATAAAATCAAGTGCAAACAAGACAATTAAGACCACTGTGTATGTGCAAACAAGGGAAATATGGTCCAGCACTCTAAAACAAACAATATACATATCTCTATTTGTCAGCATATACATAAGTAAGAGAATTTTGTGCTCAGCATAACTAACATCAATGACTTTGTTTACACTTAGAGTTATTAAGGAAGATTGAGGCATTTGTAGAACAGCTGAATTGTGCACTGGCAGGGAAGGAATTGAGTGGAAGGATTCCTAGAAAAGTATAGATTAGATGGACGGTTGCACTTTGTTTTTGGAGAACAGAAATATATTATAATTTGCAGCGACATTATTTAAATGGGGTAAAGAAGTGCAGAGGCCCTCTTTTAGAGGTGTTTTATTGGAAGGCACTTTGCCACATTCACTCTGCAAAAGGACTTCAATTTTGCACCAGTTAGTCTCTGGGTCTCATATTTTTAATGGTCCATGTTGCACTTTGGAAAAGAAGCACATTTCCAGGTGCACTCCAAGTAATGTAATAAAACTTTTCACACACATAATTGCACCACATAATAATCCCAGTTCTGATGTACCCTTATCCTCATAATAAGTATTTAAGATACAAATGAGGCTAAAGCAGGTTCACTACTCATTTCTGGAGGCCGTAATAAATCTTCAGGTAGACTGTGAGTGTCAGAGGGTGGATGCCTCACTCTGCTCTTCCTGCCTCCTTCCCAGTCGGGTAGTGTCCCCCCACTGCTTGTGACTCACAATCCTCCCAGCAGCAGAGGGGGCTCACTTCTGTCTTACCCTCCATTGATTTTTACCAGGCCCCCAGTGTAACCACCACCCCCGTGGGTTTTAAGGACGTAAAAATATGATTGGCTCTGATGCAGCCGAGTGGAGCCCCTGTGCCTAGTAATATTGCAAAGAAGACAGGGGAGGCTTGGCACTATTCTTCAGAGTAAAAACAGGTATTTAACCATCAACACCTCAAACTGCACTATAGGAGCAGCCTGTAAATACAGGCAATCTGTACCCATTGCAGAGGAAACCACTCTGCAAAAGAATGTGCTAGAAATAGTATGGGAGCAGGGAGGATCAGGGGGTCAGGAGGAGCTCCTCCTAACTAGGGTTAACTAACTTTCTCCAATCAATGTACAGCCCCAGGGAAAGGGCTGCAACTTTTCCCTAAAATGGACCAGGATTATTTCTTAGCGCAAAGCTTAAGGGTGTCACACGCCAGGTGTTTGGCTTCTCTTTCTGAAGCCCTGAGCACTTACTAGCCCGCTGGTGATGGCTCTTTGCTGTTCCTGATGGCCGCCATCTTCTGCATCGTGTCTGTGCATGAGCATATCCGATCACTTTATTGCCTCTGCCACTCATTTGCCTCTCTCTCAGCCCCCTATTATAAAAGGCACCCCTCCTGCTAATCTGTGCCTGTTCTTTGGGTCACCTACCTGTTGGATCCTGAAAGTGTCTCCTGTGGCTCTCCTCCTTTCCAGTGGTATTACTCCTGCATTCCACAGGCTACTAGTCATCTCCAACATTCCAGTGGTATTTCTTCTGCAGTCCACAGGATATCACACCTCTCCACCATTCCAGTGGTATTACTCCTGCAGTCCGCAAGCTAATTACACCTCTTCACCTTTCCAGTGGTATTACGTCTGCAGTACACAGACTAATACTCCTCTCCTCCATCCCAGTGGTATTGTCCTGCAGTCTGTAAGCTATTGCACCTATCAGCTTCCACCATTCCAGTGGTATTTTCCTGTCCTGCAATTTGCAGGCTCTTACACCAATCCACCATCTCAGTGGTATTGTTCTGCAACCTACAGGTTATTGTATCTACAGCTCTCCACCATTCCAGCTTGCTCCTACTCTCTCCAGTAGGTCTCGCCTAGTATTCCCTTGCAACCTGAGAGCAGAAGCTGCAAAGATCAATCCTCCTTGCGGTGGTCCCTGGAGAAGACCATCTACTTCATTATATTCCGTGCCTCTGAAATGAGTAGCACCAAACTAGGCAGACCAAGGATCCGATTTTTCCCTAAGAACTGAGACAAAGGCAAAGACAAAGAGACAAAGAGCTGAATTGAATTATGGTGCACTATGTAGTCCCATAGATATACCATTCATTACCTTATAAACCAAATCACTAGTATTAATAAAACATAACTTTTATTTATTAATGTAATAAAATTATCTAAAATTGCAGCAAAATATAAAGTGAAAAAGTGAAATAAAGTGATTTTAAAATTGCTTTGTATGTCTCTCTATCTATGAATTATGTATGAACTAACGGAGTTGGGAAAGTTCTATGATAATTCCCGCTTCCTATGTTAGAATGCCTTATTAATGATTTAATTAGAGCTATACTGTTTACTCAGAATAGTTGGTTATTGTATTTCCAAATAGTCTAATAATCTGTTATAGGAAAGTACTACTGTTATAAACTTGTCTAGATAGCCGTCTATTACTCTCAAAATTGTTATATAAACTAACACACCCGTTAAACAGTCCAGTTAGTTGTATTAATGACAGGGGATGAATTGCTAGCTACCTGTCAGAGGTCTAACTCGGGGTTGGGCGGTAACAAGCTATATAGCTAACATTAATAGACATTAATCTAGACTAAGGCATATAAGATTTAAACATTTTTTGGTTATACACAGCAAAAATGCCAATGCGTGTTTCACTGTTATAGCTTTGTCCAGGTGCAAATCTATTTAATTAATACTAATGATTTGGTTTATAAGGTAATGAATGGTATATACATGGGACTACATAGTGCACCATAATTCAATTCAGCTCTTTGTCTCTTCCTCCAGTTGTAAATTATAACTGATTGGTAGCAGTTCAACATAAATCATCTTAAATACTGAGTAAGTACTCCTATAAGTGAAGTCAGAAAATGAAATAAAATAAAAAATATTATTTCAATGAGTATTGTAGCCCTCACAATAAACTAGTGCGGCAATATCCCTAAATCCCTCTGCTAGTAGTGGAGTTATTTGTTCCTGCTCTGCTCAAAATTTGCGCTCTGCCTACAGTTTTCCCAAAATCTTGTTTGAGAGGGTCAGCAAAGAGGTATGGTTGGGATGGATGCATGAGTGGCTTTCCACCCCCTCTTTTCCAAGATCCAGTTATATATCAGGTGGGAATTGTCCCCAAGAAAACCATCAGTAAATATAGGCTGATTCAACATCTGTCAAATGTTAGGATTTTTGAACGGGGGGTTTTGTTGGCTGGTGGACATTGAGTCTGTTTTTCACCTCCTAATACACCCAGAATCATTTAATTACATTGGTTTCCAGCTGGACAACGGTTTTTATATTGATTGATGCCTTCATATGGCATGTTCAGTGTTTTGTACAAACTTGGAGAGGTTTAGTTCCTTCCTCCTTCAGTGCTTAAAGGTAGGAACAGGTCTAATTGGTATAGCTCATTAATTAGATGATTTCCTCATTATGGGAGTTGCGGTTCAAGCACTGTTAGTGACCATCGGGATACTCATAGCCCAATGCAAAACTGAAGCCCCATCCTTCGCCTTGTCTTTTTTAGGTACCAAAATCGATATGTTAGTGAGTTGCTGTCACTTGCAACTGGTTTGAGGGCAGTGGCTAAAGTTTACCTCTGACAACTTTAGTCCCTACTGGATTCACTGAATTTTTCCTGTAGTATCATCCCTATGTGTAAAGTTTTCTGTTGCAAGCTCCAGAGGGCTATAGCGTGTGTCATATTTGGCTGTGGATAGCTCAAGAAAGCATGGACAATTTAGCTATCTGGTCGAGATTCCTGTAGAATTTCAATGGAGTCAGCATTTGGCTGAACCTGACAGTCTCTAGCCATCAGCTAGAGCTATATACTGACATGGCATGGTCAAGGGCACTGGTATACCACATCTTGGCCAGAGGTATGGCACCAATGCGACATAGTTTCCAACTTATTAGTTTTGGAACTCTTCCCCATCGAACTGTGGTCTAACTGGTTGCTGGCTCCACATGTGAATCTTGTAGGCACTCACTGTCCTTCTCATGTTTGGCATATTATCAAGCCGGCATAGAAGACCTCACCAAGACATCCCTGGAACCCTCCACCAGAAGGGTGTGCCAAACAACTTGACAGAAGTAGGTCTAGTTCTTAGGGTCATCGGAAGTCAGTTTATGCTTGACTTTATTTGGTCCAAGTATCAGGTTACATGGCAATGACTGCAGTGTTGGTGGTCATTTCATATATGGCCAATCTAAAGGGGATGGAAGACTTAAAGTTTTCTAAACACGAAAGCCCTTAAAGTATGGGCTAAAAACTGAAAAATCATGGAGGACACTAGAAGACCCACTGACCTTAGCATTTTATGATAGATAATGGATGCCTCAAGATGATTACTAAGGATGAGTATGAGGCATTGTTATAAATTGTTATGTGCGTATTGTCGCTAACCAATAACGATTGTCGAACCTCGAGTTGTGTTTCCAAAGCACAAAGATTTATTCGCAAATAGTAGAATAAATATGTTCAAGCGAAGTAATAATAAATACAGCCGTTACTTATCGCAGGCGCTCTGGATCCAGTGCAGTCATTCAATCCTGAAGTCTGGGGACAAGATGTCTGCACACTGGATCACAAGCTGCTGCTTATATACACAATCAAATACATTAATACAATGAAGATGGTATAGCTTGCATCTATTGGTCCAGGTCTCAGGAAGGTCCAAGGGGTTGTCAATCATTGGCTAGTTCATCCTAAGGAATCCAAAGGAGGGGGTCACCTCTCCAGGGGGTATGCTCGGCTCTTCCCGCCAAGATTCCTTAGTCTTAAGTAGTTCATAATTCCCTATCATTCATAACTTGTGTATGCACTCTGCGATTCCCTCGCAGAGTGAACCAAACAGTAGGATATGTAACGAGGTTCATTATGATACCACTCATGATGTGATTCCTTCAACCTGTTCCGTGTATTTCACTAATATGCAGGTAACTCTGATATAACATATAGATACTACTATATTTCGACATAACTGACTATGTGTTGCAACTACCATTAATGTGTACTATTTTATAAGTATGCGTGTTTGTGCGAATGTATGGTAAAAGACCAATTACTGTTGCTGCCACGTGTAGTGGATGCGTACGCCCTTTCACGCTGTAGCGTGCCCTTGTACGCCGTAGCATACCGTGCGCATCTTTCCAGACAAATACAAACAAGTATGCTAGACTTTAATTGAAATGACTTTATCCAATTTGCTGACTTCGACAGCTCCACCCTTTGATAGTGTACTAAACTATCACCCAATCACTGTTTCAAGTTCAGGATTATACAATACTTCTTCACAGACCATGATCTCGGTATCTGGTACCACCCTTTCAGTCTCTTTCTCAGTATTACTCCTATGAGACCATTTTCCACACTTCAACACAGTAGGAACACATTTGACAACTAAACCAATTGCTAAGATGACACCCAGTATCAGGAGAAGGAGCTTACCTACACTAGCAACCATTTCCTGTACCCACTCCCCCAGACCGGGGAACCATTTCACAGGGTCAACCACGAGAACCAACCTGCCACCTTTTCCCCGACCTCATATAACGAAGAATTATGGCTCTTTCGAAATTCCCATTTCAGCTGCAAAATTTCATCCATCTTCTGGTCTATAAGCTCTTTAGGGTCATCCGTATTATTAGTAATGTACGTGCAACATTTGACACCGAACTGGGTGGCCAGTGTCACACAGTACCCACCAGTAATAGAGGTGAGATAATTTAGTACCAGTCTATGTTGCACCAACTCCTTCTTGTACGCTTGTAGCTCCCTTCCAGTATACCTGAAAGTGTCATCATACATCTCGGTGATATTATCTATTAATTTAGCTAGGTCTCGGATATATTTAAAGTTTAATGTTCCCCGAGCGGTCCTGGTGAGTTCTAGAGCAACCATAACTTGGAAACCAGCAGTTTCACTAATCAATTTTGTAGCTATGGGTTCCTCACCAGGAATCATATTTCTCTTGCCACGGTGTTCATACTGTGTGTGTATGTATGGTGGTGATGTAGTCTTGTGAATACCAACCATTTCTTCATGAGTAATAGTCATGATTTCAGGAACCAGATTAGCTAAGAAACACAAGCCCTTGGAACTCGGGGTCACCCAGGAATACGCTTTCCTCCCACAAACAAAATACACATCATCAGGGAGAACATAAGGAACCGTATGCCCATGAATTATATCACACAGAGTTTTGATAAAACTACCCATGCCCAGTGTCTCCATTTGTTCTAGACACGTGTCGGCATTAATGACATTTTTACATTTATCTGTAGAGACTTTTCCAATGGATACCTTTTTATGTTTGGTTATACGCCCTAATCTGTGACTTCCATCAACATTCCTGCCTAGTAGTGACCTTGTGAATCTCCCTCTAAAATGAGTGTGGAGAGCCATTGTCTGATCTGATAGGTCAGCCTCCCAATTCTCCAGGCGCTTTGCATGAGATATGTTTAGGCACAGCAAAGATCTGCCTGTGGAGTATTGTTGAAGCGTGAGACTAGGGGACCTAGTGTTATTGTACCTCCCGTCTATGGGCCTCCCACCCCTCAATTCGAGTACTTCAGATATGTTTAGAGGGAATGGCACTAGTCCTATATTATGCTGCCCTTGCGGCACGTGAGAGCACACCCAACACTCGGTTTGGTTTAGCACCCTACCCACCAGGGAGTGATAATCCTCCAAAGGATGCCCGCCTATATTCAGAGTACTGGGGGACTGGCATCGTTGGATGCATCTCTCTTCAACTAGGGAGTCGCAGAACTTGCAGACACAATACTCATCAGACAATAGCCCCTCACACTGCCTCCGAGTTCCTGAGCTAGCAGACCTTTTCATAACCCCTGGACCAAGTTTGATAATGGGCTGCTCTGAGTATCCTATTAACTTTTCTTCTGCCTCCATTTCATCCGTATCACTCCCAGAACTCTCCTCCGTCCTCCATCCTCCTTCACAAAAATAGAATGTCCTATAAAGAGAAAAAAAAAGGAAAATCCTGGAACAAAAGAAAAATAAAAACCGCCACTCCATCGCTGGAAAGATAGTTCTGAGGCAACGTCTCTGGTTCAGGTGTCTCGACTGCAGGCTTTAGGTCTCCCGGAACAGGCTCACAAGTGACAGCTCTATGTCGTCGGTCTTAGTTTTATCTTGCACTTTCTCCAGATTATGGACTCTCCTGCAGTGGGTGGAATGGACCCAAGTGTCTCTCTCTGCAACCTTCAGTGATGTAGTACTGGTCAGCAGCACTTGGTACGGGCCTTCCCAAAGGTCTGTTAAACAACCTGAACGTAAGAAATTGCGGATCATAACATAGTCTCCAGGTTCAATATCATGACAGTTCGTTTCTGGCATACCAGGTGACAGCATTTTTAGTTTTTGTTGTTGTTGTTTTAGCTGTCTACTCATTCTTATAGGATATTGTACAGTCACTTCATTATTACACTTCAAGTCGTCTTGTGGACTCACGATCAAATGAGGTTGTCGTCCGAACAGTATCTCAAAGGGGGACAGATTAAGAGGAGGTCTAGGACTGGTTCGAATGCTATGGAGGACCAACGGCAAAGCCTCAGGCCATGCCAACCCAGTTTCAGCCATTATCTTACTAAGCTTGTTCTTTATAGTACCGTTTACTCTCTCCACCTTACCACTGGCTTGTGGTCGGTAAGGGGTGTGAAGTCTGCTACCGATTCCCATGAGTTTACACATATTTTGGAAGATATCACCAGTAAAATGGGTACCCCTATCACTTTCAATGATTCTAGGGATACCGAACCTACACACAAAGTCTTGTACAATTTTCTTTGCAGTGAACACAGCAGTATTAGTGGCTGCCGGATATGCTTCTACCCAACCGGAAAACACATCAATACACACTAACACATACTTTAAATTCCTGCACGGTGGTAATTGGATATAGTCAATTTCTATTACCTGAAAAGGTCCGTCTGTAGGAGGGATGTGGGATGGCTCAGTTGGAAAAGTTTTCCCAACATTTTTCCTCAAACAAGTAAGACATGACATTGCTTTCTTACCAGCCTGAGAGGAAAATCCGGGAGCACACCAGTATGCTCTCACCAGTTTGCACATACCTTCTTTACCCAGGTGAGTCAGACCGTGTGCTGCTTCAGCCAGGCTTGGATAGTATGTTCGGGGAGCTACAGGCTTACCTTGTCCATCCCTTCAGAGTCCTGAGGACTCTTGACCACATCCCTTCGCCTTCCAGACCGCCTTTTCCTGCAGGGAACACAAATCTTGCATTTCAATTAATTTCTGCATGTCTAATGTCTGAAAAACCATCATAGTCTCGGTCGATACAGTCATAGGTTGCCCTCCTGCCCATTTAGCAGCTTCGTCTGCCCTGTTGTTGCCCAATGACACTGGGTCTTCTTCAAAGGTATGGGCTTTGCACTTTATGACGGCTACTGTTCTGGGTAACTGTATCGCTGTCAGAAGTCCTTTTATGTGTTGTGAGTGTGCCACTGGTGTACCTGCTGCTGTCGTAAAGTTTCTAAGACGCCAAAGGGCCCCAAAATCGTGCACTACCCCAAAGACGTACCTAGAGTCAGTATATATATTGGCTGATTTACCCTCTGCCAATTCACACGCTCTCCTTAGTGCTACTAGTTCCGCCACCTGGGCTGAGTGAGGTGGGCCAAGGGGTTCAGCTTCTATCACATCCTGATCGTCTACAACAGCGTAACCAGTACATAGCTCTCCTGTCTCTGTCTGTCTATGGCAACTTCCGTCTGTATAAAACGTAAAATCTACATTTTCTAAGGGGGTGTCATGTATGTCGGGCCTTGCAGTAAAGGTCTGATTCAGGTGTTCCATACAGTCATGCGTGTCAGTATTCTTGCCTAACTCATCATCAACCAGGGTCTCCTCACCTCCCACCCTTTGTGTCTCTAGAGACACATACGGAAGGTATGTAGCTGGATTTAGGGTGCTACATCGCTTGATGGTGATGTTTGAGGGTGCCATCAGGGCTAGTTCCCACTTTGTGAATCTAGCTGAAGAAACATGTCTGGTTTGGGCTGAATTTAACAGAGCTGATATAGCATGGGGTGTATAGATAGTTGAATTATGTCCTAATACTACGTCCTCGCTCTCACTTACCAGAAGAGCCGTTGCTGCTACACTTCTGAGACATGTTGGGAGTGATCTTGCCACATTGTCTAATTGTGCACTGTAGTAAGCTACCGGTCTGCTAGCGTCACCATGTTTCTGTGCGAGGACGCCTGCTGCACAACCATCAGCTTCTGTACAGAATAGCTCAAAAGGCTTTTCATAATCAGGTATTCCCAAATGCAGGTGCTCTAGTCAGACTATCTTTAAGATTAAAGAACGCTTGCTCTGATTCTTCTGTGTGTACAACACGTTCTGGTTTTGAGGAAGAGACTAGCTCCTGCAATGGTAATGCCAGAATGGAAAAACCACGGATCCAGGATCTACATAATCCACACATCCCCAAGAAAGTACGAATCTGCTTCTGGCTCTGCGGCAGAGTCATGTGTTGTATGGCCTCAATCCTGTCGGTTGTCAGGTGTCTTAGCCCCTTAGTGAGGCAGTGTCCTAAGTATTTGACCTTAGTCTGACATGGCTGTAATTTATCCTTTGCCACCTTGTGCCCTGTTTGTGAAAGATGAGGCAACAATAATTTAGTATCATGTAAACATGACATAAAAGAATCAGAGCACAACAACAAATCGTCCACATATTGAATTAGAACAGACCCATTGTGGGGTTGAAAGAATTGCAAACAGTCATATAAGGCTTGGGAGAAAATACTGGGGCTGTCAATGAACATACACACAACATTTTTTCCCCCAGCACACTGCTATAGCCAGCAACAGATCTGCCATTTCTACTGTAGATAAAAATACAAAAGTCTTTGTTGCACACATTTACAAATGTATGTTTAAGCCATCCGCCACGCCAAGGCGCTTTTGCTAATAGGATGGTCCTACTCTAAACAATGAGAGTCCCATATATTTGGGCCATACATATGTGTTTTTAAATTGAGAGCCAACTTACCAAAGAGGTACCCCAGAAGCCTCCAAACAGCAATTCAGTGCCAGTACCCCCTCTCAGCTACTGATATCTAAGAACACACCATCAGAAGTACAGTATATGACACATCCCATTTTACATAACAAGTCTCTCCCTAGCAAGTTAATAGGAGCCGCTGCAGCTAAGAGAAACAAATGCTTAGTATGCAGAGGCCCGATAGTAACTTCAGCGGGTTTAGTTAGAGGATAATGTAACACTTTTCCCGTTACCCCCATAGCTGGAATAGTTTTACCGGTCACCTGTAGATTGAAAGGAGAGATTATCACAGATCGGGCCGCCCCTGTATCTACAAGAAAAGTTTGTTTTTCTACCAGCTATGTCAACTATCATTTTTGGTTCTTCACTCTGACTCTCAGTTAACCTCACTAGCTGTAGACTACAGGTATGACCTGACCCCTAGCGCTGACTATTTATTTCCCGCTCAGCATTTGCTGCTGTAATAAGCGCGGGTAAATGTGAGTCTTCTAGCGTCTATGTGAATCCCTCCTTGGAGGATATCTATGTGACCCTTCATTAGGATTATACCTTCCCTTTGTACAATCTTTTCTCATATGTCCTTCTTCTTTGCAATTGTAACATCTGAACATTCTGTGTTTCCTGTTATGTGGGTTATATGCTGGTGGTCGTGTATGCATTTCCCCTAATGCCTGTATACTCACCGTCATCAACTTGTCACTCTTTTCTTCCCTTTTCCTAAAGATATTTTTGTCATGTTCCACAGCAACTTCTCTAAGAGAATCTACCGTGCTGCCTCTCCAACCAGGGATTGAGGTTTGTACTCTTGTTTTTAGATTTTCCTTTAAACCATCCATCAGTACTGTTACCGCTACTTCCCTATGATGTGGGTTCTCCCTTATATCTGATACCCCCGTAAACTGTGTCATTGATGCAAGAGCTCTACCAAAATAATCCGCTGCAGTTTCACTGTCTTTTTGTTTTATGGTGAAAATCTTACTCCAATTTACCACTACTGGAAAATATATGGCTAAGTGTTTGACAATTCTTTCTATATTCTTTTGGTTAATCTCATCAGTCAAGGTGTCATCTTCCTCCAACAAACAATCTTCAATAAATTTTTGTATGTTAGTATTGGGAGGAAGAGACGCCCTCAACACTACACGCCAATCCTTATTGGTTGGTTCGTGGGCATTTCCTAAGTCTTTAACAAATTTCTGACATTTAGCTAACTCCTTTCTAGGATCTGGGAATTCAGTCATAATGGAACGTAATTCTGATCTAGTCCAGGGACAATGCATTGTAACATTTCTTAAAGGAACTACACCATCCTTATCCGGTTTCCCATTGGGAACTGATATTGTGCGGACTGGGTACGCACCCTCTGGTACACTGACTTCAGGGGACACTACACGATTTGCTGGTTCTAGATTTAGAACGCTTTCACTCCTAGTGATCACGCTACTCTCACCTATCTCAGCCATTTTCTCATACTTGCGCTGAGCCTCTAGTACACTAACAGCATGGGCAATGGCCGAGATCACAGTGGGTTCATCTTCATCTTCAGATACACTTGATTTAAACTGGCTTAAAACAGGATACAACTTAGCAATTTTTCTTTTTTCAGTTTTAATACCGGCTGTACTTACCGCTCCCACCACATAAGGTGGCTGGGGCGCGCTTGCGCTGAGTTCGCCACGCTTCTCGACGGTTACTTCCGTTGTGCGTGCGCTTTTAGCCACGCCTACTTCCGCTTTGCATTCGCTGCTCTGCCACGTGTTACCTTCCATTTGCCACAATTTTAAACAATCATTATGTTTATTCCTCACTTTCGTTGAGGTAATCAACCATACTTTATCTTTTACAGTATTTAGTACCTCTGCATTAAAACTCCCTATTGTTGGGAAAGGCCTATCACAACCTTTGGTCATCTTGACCCACGTGTCGCAATACGCAGTTGCGTATGCACCATATTTCTTACACATGAGAAATCTCGCTGAACCAATAGGACCTTCCTTAGGCAGTACCTTGGCCTTCTCTAGCGTTTGCTTAGCACCCATATTGAACAATAGGGTCCCAGAAACATCACAATATACTGCCACAAAATAGGGTTCCAGAAATAACACAATATTCAGCCACTAATTTTCAACACTACCGCTAGAGATATTTTACCGGCCTGTGGACGTATTTGCTACAAGCCGCGTCCACTCGCTTCCTCTTGTATTAAACAAGGACCCCTAATACAGAAATATCAATGCGGACTAAAGGGTTATCAGCTTCCTGATCACCCCTGACTCTCTAACAAAATCTGTTGAGTTTATTACAACTGTTAGCATCCGGTAAAGTCAATTACCAGCCTTACCAACGTAATTCCTCCCCGTTACTCCCAAGTCACAATCACGGCTTTCCTTGCCGTGCAGTGCAATTGCAACGCTTAAAGCTAATCCGTAAGTGATGCGATTACCCTTGGGTGCACATCGCGAAAACTTATTCAGTTTCCGCCCCCGGTATACCTGCCTTGTATACCATACACCAGTTGGGCACCTGCCTCGTCAAACAGCAACTGACACTCTATTTTGCAATAGATAAAACCTTAGTGTATTTGAAGTGAACAAATCACACGACATACACCTTTTCTGCGCAGAAAATAAAAGAATTCCCAAGTAATAATGTCCCAGAGGTTTTCACAAGTAATTAAATTATGCACATATAATAACTATCAAGTCGATTGTTTAACCACGTGGCAAATCTACCGGAAGTTCGCGTACGCACAGCAGTAAATACACATACGCTAAGCAATGCAATACAGTTAAAACGCACAATGACAGAAAAAAGAAACAGTTTTCTCTTTTGTCCCTAGGTTCTAGTTAGCATGCCCTAGATAATGCAAAACGGACATTCGGTTTCACAACACAGAGTAAAATTCAGGTTTTGAACACAATGCGTTCTTACCCGTATATGATGCGTTTCCACCCTTTGTTGCAGAACCAAAATCCGTTGGTCTTGCGTATCATCGGCAACGAAACCTCCAAAGCTCACGAGCCCCCAAATTGTTATGTGCGTATTGTCGCTAACCAATAACGATTGTCGAACCTCGAGTTGTGTTTCCAAAGCAAAAAGATTTATTCGCAAATAGTAGAATAAATATGCTCTAACGAAGTAATAATAAATACAGCCATTACTTATCGCAGGCGCTCTGGATCCAGTGCAGTCATTCAATCCTGAAGTCTGGGAAAAAGATGTCTGCACACTGGATCACAAGCTGCTGCTTATATACACAATCAAATACAGTAATACAATGAAGATAGTATAGCTTGCATCTATTGGTCCAGGTCTCAGGAAGGTCCAAGGGGTTGTCAATCATTGGCTAGTTCATCCTAAGGAATCCAAAGTAGGGGGTCACCTCTCCAGGAGGTATGCTCGGCTCTTCCCGCCAAGATTTCTTAGTCTTAAGTAGTTCATAATTCCCTATCATTCATAACTTGTGTATGCACTCTGCGATTCCCTCGCAGAGTGAACCAAACAGTAGGATATGTAACGAGGTTCATTATGATACCACTCATGATGTGATTCCTTCAACCTGTTCCGTGTATTTCACTAATATGCAGGTAACTCTGATATAACATATAGATACTACTATATTTCGACGTAACTGACTATGTGTTGCAACTACCATTAATGTGTACTATTTTATAAGTATGCGTGTTTGTGCGAATGTATGGTAAAAGACCAATTACTGTTGCTGCCACGTGTAGTGAATGCGTACGCCCTTTCACGCTGTAGCGTGCCCTTGTACGCCGTAGCGTACCGTGCGCATCTTTTCAGACAAAGACAACCAAGTTTGCTAGACTTCAAATGAAATGACTTTATCCAATTTGCTGACTTCGACAATATATATATATATATATATATATATATATATATATATATATAAATATATATATATATACACAAAACAAAAAGAAATTTGTCAGCGCTTATCCTTTAAACTGCATATCTGTGTGTGTCTAGCAAAATGAAAACATGAGGTATTAGTTCATATTTTGATCAAAAGACTTAAGCCTGCATCCCAACGTCAAGGGTACCTCATTATATGCAGGTCCTACACTGACCTATATGCTTTAAACACTATTAAAATGCAGTTAAAATCAGATGCACTCACCTCCCAGGTATAGGGGCTTACATCTAGCAAAAGCTGGCTTGTGAGCCACACCCAAATGTGTCTTAAATAGACTTGATGGACAGCTGCTATGACAAAATGGCAATATTTTGAAACAAAACCAGAGAAAAATAAGCCCTCGCTCGGTATATCCCACATTATATATGGTACCAGCTGCTTGGCAATAAGCCTGCGCTCGGTATATTTCATATTGTATGTGGTACCAGCTGCGTGGCAATATAAATGCCCATATATGTATACAAAACAAAATGAAATTTGTCAGCGCTTATCCTTTAAACTGCATATCTGTGTGTGTCTAGCAAAATGAAAACATGAGGTATTAGTTCATATTTTTATCAAAAGACTTAAGCCTGCATCCCAACGTCAAGGGTACCTCATTATATGCAGGTCCTACACTGACCTATATGCTTTAAAATGCAGTTAAAATCAGATGCACTCACCTCCCAGGTGTATATATATATATATATGTATATATATATATATATATATATATATATATATATATTCCCAGTATTTGTATGCAGCATGCAAGAGCTTACATTATGTGATTAGTACACTTAACCTTTGGATGTCTTATAATAAATAAATAAATTTTCTACCTTAGCTACATCTCCTTATGTGTCTTTCTGTGTGCTGAAATTATTAGTGACATTGGTTTTCTTGTTTTTTTGTTAACATCATCACCACACACGAAGCAGCACCACTGCCAAAAGTTAGAGCTTTGCTTCCATACATGGAGCAATCTTGCTGCAATGTGGCTCTATGATCATTACTTCACACAGGTATGTTTAATGTAAAAACATTATACATTAAACATAAACATGAACAGTTATAGAACATACCTATATGTACAGATAATACTCTATACAAATAACTCCTGTTCACCTTGCCTCTCAGATAATACCGCATATCTTTTATAGTAACTTGTAAGTAAATATAGTAAGATTTTAGAGAGTTGTCTTAACTACTGTATTGTGCTTAAACACTGTGTTGTGTTTAAATGTTGCTAGAATCTACCCGAAAATCCTTCCCCAATAAAAGCCTACCATGGAAACAGTCTATCTTGCTTCCTTTTGTTTTAGAGGACATTACAGTTTTAAAGTTAAATTGTATCACTTTGTATAAATGTGATAAATGAATTATCCCAAGAAAAACCTTCACTATCATATCTTTACCAATATATAAATAGGGCTCAAAGAACAGTAATTTAGGAGGATAAAAAGATGCTGTAATTCATGAAACTAAAAGTAGGCAAAACGTTTTAGTTTTTTTAACTTTTGCTAGCATTTATCACAATACCTATATAATGGTCACTCAGAGGTATGCAATTTTGTGTGTTTGGTGCAAAAAATATGAGCTACTTATTTTTCTGGTTCATAAATATTGCAAATAAATAAATTCATAACCTTTACAGCTCAGTGCAGAAAATGTAATTTTCAAAGCATTATTCTGTGTGTGTCACTGGTCTGTATAGTACCAGAAATTATTGTAGCTCCATAGTTAGCATCAGTGCCAACATATCACCCTGCACCAACTGAATTGCACTACAGTAGTTGTGCCTAGCATGGGTGTTCATTGCATGCCATCAATATTAAAAGCTGTGGCATTTTGTATTTCAATATTGCTATTTAATAAATTGACATTTGTAATGCTGGCTTGTAGTTAACAGTGACTTGCAGTTGCAGTTTATACCTTTTTATAAATACAAGACATCCAAGTTGATTAATATTTTTGAGTATCAGGCAGAAAAACATTTAACATGTTCACCATTCCACTATGATCCATTTAGGATTTGGAGGGGGCAATGATGGTATCTTTAATGGCATATTCAAACCTTAGCATAATGGCTCTTCTGTAAAGAATCCGAGATTACTGCCACAAAAGTGTGCACAGGAAAAACAATCCATTATAGTCATTCTACTTAATCAACAGGTTCTCCACAATAGAACTATGAAAGTCTTGGGACAACATTACAATATAATTTTTAGAGCCACTTATGACAGGCAGCCCATTACATAATATTTGAAAGGAGAAGTGACTAGGCGAACTAGGCGAATGAGTTTCATATGAGAATATTGTTTTTGCAACAATGTGCACACAAAGCAAGAATCATTTATAACATATCCCTGTCTTCCTTCTATGAATTGTTTCATAGTAAGATGAGAAAAGTTGTTATAAAGTTAGTTTACACTTTTATTTATTGGCGCTATCGAAGGTCAACTTTTAGATTGTAATTGTATAATGTTTATGTACATGCACAGCAAAAAAGGGATGTATAATACCATTGTGTAGGGCAACTTCCATCAGAATCCTATCACAGCATGCACAGAGGTACACAATAGCACTGAAGTGCACATTTCGTCTTACACTGTTCACAAATATCTCTTTTTGACCATATACATGATCAACTTGATGGCATTTAGGGGCTGGCTGGGTTGGGGGGGGCGGAAGGGCATCCCCCCCCCCCCCGGGCTGCCCAGACTCACTGCTGTTAGGGTCGAGGGGCCGCCCCCCGATGCAATATCTCCTGATTTTTACCGGCGGCCGCATCTCATGACACGGGATGCTGCTGCATCAGCGCACAGGCGGCCGCATCACATGGCACGCGATGCGGCCACATCCTGTGTCATGTGATGCGGCCGCCTGTGCGCCCCCCGGGCTGAAATCTGCCAGCCCGCGCCTGATGGCATTATACATATGTTTAAACACAAATGGATTTAAAGTATGAACATCTAGATTTAGTCACTAAGTTAATGTCACAACCTAAATAAAACCCAATAGCGTTTTTTAAACAAGTGATTATTCAGTATAAAGTCTCATAAAATAAAAATATGTGTTTAAAAATAATTATCTGTTCTTTTAGAACACAGATTACATGCTTTTTAGAATGTGTGTAAGCATCAATGCAGCCCACAAATAAACATGTAAAGTTTATTATTGTATATTTCCATCTGTTACAAACTTTAAATGTTGATGTATGTCCCAATGGTTTCTGCTTTAACACCTTCTCGCACCTGATGCATTACATATGTCCCCCAGGCTACCTTCAGTTGTGAGGGAATGTGAGATCTGTCTTGCTTTAGGGAAAGTACAGTGATATTTACTGAAATTTTAAACAGTAAAGCAGATTGTGAGTCCCCAGGCTAGACATCATGTAGAGCCATGCAGTTATCTTTAGGGTATTTTTATTCTACTTCACTTCATAAGTAGGATAAGGTAAGAATACTTTATGAGCAAATATTGCTGAATGCAAACCCACAGACTCTACATATTTGTTTATCTATGTATTTATTTATTATTAAGAAAACAACAATTTAACTATACAAGGCAAGAGAAGAAAATATTGTCATTTTGGCCATTGAGAGATAGATGATTATATTGAGAATTATATTGTTTATTGTAAGATATACCTAAATGTGTGTGTGTGTGTGTGTTTATGTGTGTATGTGTATATGTGTACATATATATATATATATATATATATATATATATATATATATATATATATATATGTTGTATATACCAATGTAAAGAAAATAAAAGTTAATTATAGCAGAAGAGACATATGTATTAAGTCTTACCTTACTTTGCTTATTTTAGCATAAAGGTAAAGTTATTGGTATCATTTCAGATGGTACACATTATGTTGCATTTGCTTATTTATGTAAATTTCCAAATATGTCCTAGAAACAAAAATAGCATAAACAAAAATAACATAACACAAAAATAACACTTTCAAACTTTAAATTAGAGTAAAGTCATAACAGAGTTTGCAATGTATTGCATGATCATGTTTCAGATGGAACAGAAAAATAACGAAATATCCATTTTATTTATTAATTAGCCATTTTGGTCCGTGTGGGTAGTTTTCTACCCAGCACTTTAATATGTTTCCCAGAATAATGAATGCTGCAAAATGAAATTTGTCCATATATGTTTAATCCCCATAATGTTAGCCAGCATATACTGGGTTTTTTTCAACCACCCCATTCCCTTTTTAATGCCTTTATTTAAAGCTAACTGTAACCCTACAAAAAAAAGTAATTATTGAAATAAAAAGGTTAAACATTTTTTAAACAGAAAAAAGTTATACATTTTTCCTGTGTTATAGATATAGAAAGTATATAGATAATAGTCACCTCATATATAATAATTTTTCAGCTCCCGTGCACCAATAGATTCTAACCAATAGATTCTAACCAATAGATTTACTTATTTTGCACATTTTTGTCAGATTCTGGTATTCAATGCTAGGAAGGATGTCTACGTTCATTTCCTGTCTAAGGCTGAGCATCTGCAGAGGAGGAAGCCAGCCAGAAAGTGCAGTGCTACAACAGGATACTGCCTCAGCCCCTTACCTTTGCACTGGTAAACAGTACAACGGTACGGGGAAGGCAGAGACATGGAAAGATGGGAGCTCAGGGTGCGATGGAGAGAAATGTAGTTGAAATGTACATATGGTGTCTGACTAGTATGTTATTTTACCTTGAATAATCAAGCAATAGAGTTATTATATTTATATTATATATATTTAAATGTATTTGTTTGTATAAAAAAATATATGTAATTTGGTTTGGCATCTATCATATGCTAATTTTTCGTTGTTTGCTTCTCTGTATTGTAGACAATGAGGCGCTAAAGAGCATTGACAATGGCTGAAATAATGGCAATCCTCTGCTTCTGATGAAGAAGATGAGCTTGTTAATGGAGCACAACTGGGATGAAGTAAATGTGGTGCATGCGCCTCCAGAAGTTGCCAAAGTCAGTGATTATGAATATATGGATGATGTGGTTATTGATGATAATGCGCCACTTACAATGGATATTGCTGGCACTGTGTAATTGGGATATTCAGGGGAAAATGATGCAAACAATGATTCAGTAGATTCAACTATTGATGAGCCTGAGTCACCTGCCAAAATATATATATAGTTCTATTGCAAGGGAGAAATCACAGTTTCAGCTGTTTTCCCTTTTCCTCAATGACGACATTGTTGAAATGATAATTGAATACAGTAACCAATTTTCCAATCAAGATAATGCTCAACTTGAACTCAAACTATACGAATTCAAGAGATTTTTGGGTATTCTCTTTCCCAGTGGTTATTACAAACTTTCTCAATGGAAACTGTATTGGTCATCTAAAGCTACATTAGGGATTTCAATTGTCAAGCAAACAATTTATTCATTTATCAGATAACAACAACATGGATAAATCTGATACATTTGCTAAGATTAGACCGTTCGTTGATGCATCACATAAGCAGTTCATGCAATTTGAAGTATATTCTCACAATTTGTCGATAGATGAGCAAATGATCCCTGATTTCGGTCATCACTCATGTAAAATGTTTATTCATGGGAAGCCTGTCAGATTCGGATTCAAAACCTGATGTCTGTGTCCTACAAATGATTGCTTGTACCAAACCTTATTGTATGGCAGAACTTCTACACCACCTGGCAAAACAGTTGGGCTTGGAGCTGATGTTGTTCTAAATTTGCTTTAAAATGTCGAATCACCATCATGTCACCGTGTTTATTTTTAAATTTCTTCACATCTTATTATCTAATGCGTGTCCTGACTGAAAAATATTTCTTCACTACTGGCAAAATATATGACAGTCAATAAAATTATAAATATATCACAGTCAATTGCAAAAAAACACAGCTAATAAAATCATATTTATATTTATTATTTTAGGTACTACTCTTGCAAATCGAGTTGGTGGTGCTGAGTTACCTGACAAAATTAAGAAAGTTGATTATGTTACATTGTTTGGCAGGGTAAAGGAGCATGTTTTGGTCTGATGGAAAGATAATGCAAATGTTACGGTGTTGACAAAGCATACAAGTATTGAACCACTAGCCATATCCAGACGTCATGATCGTGGGGGAAAAAAACCCCATGTCAACTTCGATGTTTCATTGCTAATTAAGGATTATAATACCAACATGGGAGGTGTTGACTTGCACAATAACACTTTAGGCAATTATCAAATGTGTATTCACTCAAAGAAGTGGTGATGGCCATTTCTCCTCAATACTCTATCAAACATGTTGGTGAATGCTTGAAAATGACCTCTTTTGGTAGCAAACAGTGAAATAACCCAGCCTATATCACAGCTGGAATTCAAAGATGAAGTCACTTATGCACTTTTATTCACAGGCATTTACCAAGTGCAAGTTGCAACAATTAGTTGGTAGAATCCTGGATAATAAACATAAACGTTGTAAATTTTGCCATAGCAAGACTCCTGTTATGTGTAAAAAGTGCAATGTGAGTTTACATCCAAAATATTTTGAAAAATATGCAGCCCATAAAGGAATACTTACCTTGCATTTAGTACTAATTACTACTGATAACATACTGTTAATACTCAATACTAATATATATTGTTGTTATAATTAGGAGTTTATTTGAATAAATTCATGTTTTCTTGTATAAGTTGTCTTCTTCCAAAATAACTTAATCTATTGGCCCTTTGGGTAGAAAACTGCTCTGTTACTCTTAAATAGTTACACCGAAAAAAAAAATTCTAACATATTTTTTTAATTGGAACAAAATTAGTCATCCATCAAGAAAACTCCACAAAAAAAATTTGACTGATTCAGGTTCCGGGCCAAAACAGGTTAATGTCATAGAAGTATCATGATGATGCTACACCTACTTCTGGTTTTGTTCTCTTAATCTATGTCCTTATACAGACATGATAAGTGTTAAGGGAACCAGCATCAGACAGGGTGTAACAGGGAAGCCTGCTATATTGGATTCCCTGATACACCCTGTCTGATGCTGGTTTCCACTTTCGCAGGTGGATACTCATTATTTACTTATTTGTTACAGTCTTGCTGATGGATTTAGATTTATGAACAAATCATTTTCGCAAAGTATGGTAAGTGGGGTAAGCAAGACGGGAGGGGGAGGTTCCAACACTGCGATCCCCGCCTGCCATTCCTGCTTGATCACCGGCACATTAAAAAAAAAAAAGGAAAAATAAAAACGGTAGCACTGGCACCCTCCTCCCCCTCCCCTCTGCTCCCTTCACACTGACAGTATAGGGGTGTCATTATCACATCCTGACATTGGCAGTGAGGAGTGGCACAGAGAGGAGCAGCATTCAGAGACAGCGAGAAGAGAAGAAGACAGATGGAGAAGTGAAAGAAAGAAGGTCATAGAAAGGAAAGTAAATAATGGAGGTGGACAGTAATGGGGAAATAGAAGGGGGACAGTATGTGGGGAAAAGGAGGGGGACAGTATGTGGGGAAAAAGGAGGGGGCAGTAATGTGGAGAAAAAGGGAGGGGGAAGTATGTGGGGAAAAGGGAGGGGGACAGTATGTGGAGAAAGGAGGGGAACAGTAATGTGGAATAAGGAGGGGGACAGTAATGTGGAATAAGGAGGGGGACAGTAATGTGGAATAAGGAGGGGGACAGTAATGTGGAAAAAGAAGGGGAACAGTAATGTTCAAGGAGGAGGGTAACAGTAATGTTCAAGGAGGAGGGGGACATTATTTGGAAAAAGGAGAGGAACAGTATGTGGAAAAAGAAGGATGGGCAGTAATGTTCAAGAAGGAGGGTGACAGTAATGTTCAAGAAGAAGGGGGACAGTATGTGGAAAAAGGAGGGGGACAGTATATAGAAAAATAAGGGGAACAGTAATGTTCAAGGAGGAGGGGGACAGTATTAAGAAACAGGAGGGGAACAGTATGTGGAAAAAGATGGGGGGACAGTAATGTTCAAGAAGGAGGTGGACAGTAATGTTGAAGAAGAAGGGGGACAGTATGTGGAAAAAGGAGGGGAACAGTATGTGGAAAAAGAAGGGGGGACTGTAATGTTCAAGAAGGAGGTGGAAAGTAATGTTCAAGAAGGAGAGGGACAGTAATGTTTAAAAAGGAGGGGGACAGTAATGTTCAAGAATGAGGGGGACAGTATGTGCAAAAATGGGGTGTACAGTGTATGGAAAAAGGAGGTGGACAGTAATGTGGAAAAAGGAGTGGGACAGTATGTGGAAAAAGGAGGGGGGCAGCAATGTTCAAGAAGGAGGAGGGCAGTAATGTGTAAATAGGAGGGGGATAGTAATGTTCAAGAAGGAGGAGGACAGTAATATGGAAAACGAAGGGGGGGACAGCAACGTTGATGAAAGAGGGGGACAGTATGTTGAAAAAGGAGGGGGACAGCAATGTTCAAGAAGGAGGGGGGGCAGTAATGTTCAATTAGGAGGGGAACAGTAATGTGCAAATAGGAGGGTGACAGCAATGTTCAAGAAGGAGGGGGACAGTAATGTTTAAGAAGGAGGGGGACAGTAATGTTCAAGAATGAGGGGGAAAGTGTATGGAAAAAGGAGGGGAACAGTAATGTGGAAAAAGGAGGGGGACAGCAATGTTCAAGAAGGAGGGGGGCAGTAATGTTCAAGAAGGAGGGAAACAGTAATGTGTAAATAGGAGGGGGACAGTAATGTTCAAGAAGGAGGAGGAAAGTAATGTGAAAAAAGAAGGGGGGACAGCAACGTTGATGAAAGAGGGGGACAGCAATGTTGATGAACAAGGGAGGCAGCAGTGTGGATGAAAAGGTGGCAGCATTGGTTTGAGGAGAGGGTACAGTGTGATAGAGGAGAATACACAGTGTGATAAAGGTGTACAGGGATGATGAAGGGACACAGTGGGATCAAATGGGAGAACAGTGTAATTAAGAGGGTGCACAGTGTGATGAAATATGGGGCACAACAAAACTAATTTGCAGAAATGTAAAATCTTATTACAAAGAATACATATTCCTCATTTATATTATTTGTATAGATATTTTTTCTCTGCACATAATTAAGAATATCAACATACATTTTTTAGAGAACACTTAATGAATATAAAGAAACAATGCATTCCCTTGTAAAATGGGTTTATTTTCCAATAAAATTGAATCACTATATATTTAGACATCAAATAGGCAAAGAGGACACAGATTGCAGACTGAGTATGCAGCTGTATTATTATAGATGCCTTTTAACAATTTACTGTAATTAAGATGAATACAAATAAATTACTATAAAAGTGTAAGAACACCATTGTATTATATTGAATATCCGTCTTATGTGTTTGCTAACTGTATTTATTGTTTTGCAGGAATTGCAATAGTATAGTAACAAAGGGGGGAAATCAATTGGCCGCGTTACTTGAAAAAGTAACGCGGCTTACGCACTGTTTGGGGGGAATTGAATTTCCCCTAAAATGTGAAAAAGATAATACATGGGAAAGATGCATGGCAGGTTACACTGATCCCATGTGTATTTTCTTTAATGCCCTAAAGTTTCTAATATACTGCATATCATACATTAATTCATTCATGTGAACATTAAACAAAGTCAGAGGAGCAAAGGATGTTTATTGGGCTGCAAAAATCAGCAGTTTCCAATACCATTGATAAACATAACAGACTGTGCCAGGTCTCCCTTCAGACTACCTATATATGTGATTAACCAAGGCTGGGATTGTTTATATTCTATCTTGTTTTATAATATGCCTAATGTTCTCTTAGCTGCTCTCCATCCAACCTATTTTAGTTTATAAATTAGCCCTCTGTATATGCCAGCCTCCATACCTGAGAGGTGGGTGCATCTGATTTAAATTTATTTCAGCTATTGTTTAAAGCATATATTTTAGTGTAGGACTTGTAAACATGAGGACCCTTGCAAGCTTAAATGTTTTAATCAAAAATATGAACTGTTGCTACTACTAGAGAGTCTTCTCTGCTTTGTACTGTCAATTGCTACTAAACGGAGGAGAATCACACTTGAGGCTGCCTTGTGCGGGAAGCCTAGGCATGTGTGAAGAAGGTAGCTCACATCATTAGAGCCTCTTCAAGCTTCTTGGCTTGGGTGATTTATTATAATGATATGAGTGATGCCTAACTGGAGAGTCTTTAGTATTATCAGCAACTGTCTATTGTATGATTGTCTGTTCTCAACACATTATGGGTGGTATTGTCTTTTAATTGAAAAATAAGACGTAATACCATTTGTTAATATTATAGTAGGCATATATTTTACTAAAATGCTTCAGAATGCCATTTGTTATTCTGTTTTACATGGAAAATGACAGTAAGTGCATCGTTTTATGGGGAGAGGAAGGTGAAGGGAGAAAAGGGCAAAGGTAAGGAGAAGGGATCCACTGAGAGGACGGTGAAACAAAGGAGGGGGTCAATGGAGAGGGATAAAAGGTCTGCTGATAGAAGGGCAAGGAAGAGATATAGCAAAGTGGAAAAAGTCCCAGAGAGAGGAGAGTTTCCAAGTAAAAAGCAATGTGAGTAATAGTGTTTGTAATAGAGCTGATTGATTATCTGTATCGTTCCTGGTACATAATTATTCAATTAGCAACATTGAAAAAGAACAACAGCCTCATGAAATTTAACCTATTATTACAAGTGGTGGTGGTGTTGATCCAAGGAAGAGAAAACAGAACCACAGAGAGGCAACTGTATATTTATTCTCACCTTAGTAGAAACAAAAAAATCTGCCATTAAATTGTGATTTAAAATACTCCCTGAACCAATCATCTCAATAATGCTTCCTAATAATCAAAGCTGGATACTATTTTCTGCAAAAAAGGTGCCCAATCCACTTTTAAATCCAGTTAATAAATTGCCATTGCCACCAGTCTTGGTAAAGAATGCTATACTCTGACTACCATTGTAGAGAAGTGCCCCAATAAATATCAAAACGCAAAAGGATGAAAATAAAATGTATAATCTGAAATGGAGTGAAATCATTATATGTGAATTACTTATTTATCACTTATACAAAATGAAGGGGGTCTTTTGCCTCTAGAGAAGATGTCATAGTAGATGTCAGAAATAAAACATGTCATAGGCTAAATTGTGATGAGTTTGCAACAAAGTTACTGGTGGAGAATAAGCAGCGGAAACAAAAGAACTGGCCTGGTATACAAGTATTGGTTTATCAAAATGTTCTATTCTACAGACTGTGTGGATAATTTTATTATATAACCAATTCAATATTCTGTTTACAACAGGTTTCTATTTTTAGGACTCTGATGTATTTTGACAATTTGAGTTATAACTTGACAGATGAGTGTGCACCTGCAACATAAAAGTACATAATCAAAAGATTCATTATTGAACTGTCAGGTCTCATGGTAATAACAAAAATGATTATTTATATGTCTAGTGTTAAAGCTAATAATTATTTAAAGAAGAACATCAACTTATATATTTTCCCCATTTTATAACACTCATTCAGTTTTCTTATTCTTTACTCTGTCAGCATAATCTGCTCAACAATGAATAATATTTTGTTGTATTTACATTTTCATTTTAAAATTTACTTTACAATGAAGCCATCAGATCTCTGTTCTTTTACAACCACCCCATAAATTTTTAATTAATTTCCATTTTAATGGTTATATCCCTACTTATGTATTTCTTCAGTTTCACTCTAGTAACTGCATTGGTCATTGCCATCTTTATGATGCGAGTACCAGGTGCATGAATATTAAACAGCTTGCAATTGAGTCAAATTAATCTTCTTCATGCTCACTGTTACTAGTAAAAGTGATCGAGTGCAAATCAAATTTTGTTCTGAGTCACATGATATCTCAGAGCAGCTGGGGAGATGTGAGATCAGTCAGCAAGAAGGAAAAAAATACATCCATTTTAAAAAATATGAAGAATTAATGGCGATAAATTGATGATAATTCATCAATGTACAGAAGTAAAATGAGAGGCAAAAATCCTATCAAGATTGTGATTTACATATACTGTAAACACTTGGTTTACAGAGTAAGAGGGGATTGTGCTCCACAAATTCTTTCAGTGATAATTTTTGCACTACTTGTGTGAATGTAAGAGTTTGCACACGCACAACACACACACACACACACACACACACACACACACGCACATATCAAATGGTTATATAAGTTATACTTTCTGTTTGAAAAGGATTAATGTAATGTACTATATTGTACCATATTGTCTCCTGTTTGAGCTGACATCTTAGAGATCAACCATGTGTTATTTATGATCTTGAATGTGTTTTTTTGTGATTTATGATGTAACCCTTGAAAACAGATAGACAAAGATTGAAGAAGGGAAAAAGGTGTAGATTCCAATGTGCATCCATTTGTTTCATCTACTAATGGGCGAACAAATTTGAAAAGCTCATAATTCCCACTGTTTAATGACTGGTGTTTCACTGTATGATGTTTAAGTGAAAAAAGTGGAATACTGAACAAAACTGGCAATTTTTAACTTGTGTTTTTAGCAGAATTGTTTTTCTTTTTCATTTTGAACAAAGCAAATAACAAAAGACAAGACAAATGTAGCACCTCTTTCCCTAGCCCTCTGAAAGGGTTGTGAAATGTTGTCTCTCTATGCTATGGAGTCTTCTACACAGTATGCTGTAACTGTATCCATGATGGGTTGACTTGGGAAGCTCCTTGTATCCAAACACACTAACCCTCTGAGTAATAATGTGCCACACTCGGTGGTTATGAACATTCAAATGGGGTTTATTTTGAGGGGAAGTAATGGGTAATTCAGATTTAATGAAGTGGAGATTCTGGACTTGGTAAGTGGAACAAAGGAGAAGATAATAGGGAACAGCAGTAGTACGGTGAACAATGGTGCCAAAAATCAAGATGGCCACCACACATGTATTTACTGGTGGCCAACTCTCCAGACTGCACTCACTCATGCAGTGTCAAAAATCAACAATAACGTAAAGCAATAATTACAGTCCTAACAATATTAAAAAGTGTATAATATGAAATAATTAAAATTTGTGCACTTGCAGAAATGTTGGTAATCCAGGCTACTTAACTTGGGTATCTTTAAGGTATATCTTGTACTAGATCTTTGATTATTTTAATTTCTCAATATCGATCACAAATAACTGAGTTTATGATATATGTACAGATTACTATTTCGAGATATAACTTGTAAAATAAGAGTCATAAGGGTATATTTACTAAACTGCGGGTTTTAAAAATGGAGATGTGGCCTATAGCAGCCAATCAGATTCTAGATATCACTGATTTAGTACATTCTATAAAATGACAGCTAGAATTTGATTGGTTGCTATAGGCAACATCTCCACCTTTTTCAAACCCGCAGTCTAGTAAATATACCCCAAGGTGTTATTTTATAATGCAGCAGTAAGGGTGTCACTGTGTTTGGTATGTTACCAATTATCTCTATGTCCCTGAGTGGAGATGCAGGTCTCAGCCACTCTTGGGTCATGTACTATCTGCAAGTCTGATCTTGCTAGCTGTCCCTCTCTACTCAAATGTGGTTCACTAATAGCTGGCGACTCCCTTTCAACTCATAGGCTTGCTTTTCCTTTCAATCTCCTTCAGGCTGAATGGTAGTAGACTCTCTGCAGGGATCTATTTGCAAACTTTCCTGTGCAACACTACATCCAGTGGATTTTGTGGTAGTTATGGGGGTAAATGTATCAAGCTGTGAGTTTCCGGCAGGTTTGAAAAGTGGAGATGTTGCCTACAGCAACCAATCAGATTCTAGCTATCATTTTGTAGATTGTATATCTTCACCTTTCAAGCTTGCAGCTTGATACATTTACCCCCTGGTGCTTCTATGTCTCCTTGTACACTCTGGGCCTGAGTCATCAAGGGACGTATGTCATTTTGCTGTGCGTGTCATACGCCAAACTCTTCTGCGCATGCCCAGCAAAGGAACCATCGGCCGCCCAAGAACGCAGATCCTCGACGCTCACGAATGCAATCACCACTTACTACGGCCTGCGATTTTGGAGCTTCAAAAGGACGGTGGCGGGTTGTGGTGCCGTAGTCAATTCACAATCAGGGCGTTCCCGTGCACGGACGTCAAAGTCAGACTTACAGAACGTATGTAATCGCGTGGTTCTCGGTGTATAGTATGTACCTGCTCTGGGTCTAGTTTATGTGCCAGTGCCAAACCACTAACATACACAATAGAACATCGGATTGCCATGTCATCATGACGTATGATTCCTTACAAGATCTACCTCTCATCAAAAGGATACAAGAAATCTAAAAGACATTTTATTTTTAAGAATTGGACATTTTTAATTGATTCGAGTTTGATGCATCTTGGATGGCTAACGTATTTATTGTATGTTAGGCAGTGTGATAGTGGTGATTTATTTCACTTGCGCCTGGAATATACACATTGTTTATGTTTGTCAATTACACAAAGGGCCTAAAGTCACATACTGTAGGTTGGCAACCTACTCACTTTACCAAATAACGTATAATGCTCTAGCAGTCAGTAGAAAAACAATGCCATTAAATTCGCTAACTTACAAATTAATATAAATGAAGTAGCACAGCTAAACTGCTTACTTCCAAGCTCGCAGATTTTCCAACTTTGTTAAAAAAATATTGATGCCGTCTAAACTCTAAATAATGACAAAACATGCTTTGACAGACAAGCAAATTGAAGGAAAATAATCTCTGCACAGTTCTTTTTCAATTATTACCTTTGTATTTTCAACAAAGATTTAAATTACTTTCATAAGGGAAATACATTTAAATGCATTTAAAAGCAGCTTCCATGGATATTGGGAAGTTATTGTAGGATATATTTTTTATGTAAAATGGATTTGTTCTATTCTCAGATAAATCTCACAATAATCCCTTGCTTTGCAGCTTACAGTTGTTGCAGCCAAGGTTAATTAATTAAAAATATTAAAGCTTGGATTAATACTTGGAACTGATTCACAAATCACTTGCTTACTAGCAGCAGTAGTTTTTCAAAGAGTGTGTTTTTAAGCTTTAGTATCGCTGCACAACAGAGTTTTCCAGTTGTCTTTTGGAAAAATTACACAACTGGTAAATCCAATTTTAGAGATTAGAAAGGAATAGTAATCTGAATACAATCATTCAATGCTGGTCAGTAGCATTTATATGTACCTGAAGATTTCATATAAACTTCACAAGTAATGTTATTACTAAAGGTAATGATACAGATGTAGTAAACTTTAAATTGATATTCATGCTATTCATTATATCTGGAATTTGCCTCTATACCTGCCTGTCTCACATTCTTTGGGCAACCTGTTGGAAGCTAGTTTCAAGGTTCTAATATTGCACTCAACCATCCCTAGCACCAATGCCTGGATTACATGTTGGCGGTGGGACTCTTGGACAACGCCTAATAGACCTGGACATACTTAAAGTACTGGGCATAAATCCGCCATCTTTAACTTTGAACACCTAATCGCATACTTATACATTAGACCACAGTTTACTGTTATACCAGTTTACATATACTGCTTGTATTGTGGTGGGAAATACTTCTTCTGTGCCTGAGTTTTTTTTTCTCTGGAAATTTGGGCATCCCCCCCACTTTGCTTTGTTGTAAATCATTAATATGTAAGTTTCAAACAATTGCTGGGGATTCTACATGTTTTAAAGGAACTTTGGCAGTCCCAGCTTTGCATTCCCAGACTGCTGCCTGGCCTGACATCACATTTGCTGAGACACTACTGTTACTCCTATCATCACTGAACATCTATAGATCATTCTGCTCAGATAAGAATACTGGGAGTTTTTAATTGATGGACCTGCTCTTTCTACATACTTGTTGCTCAGCTAGTAAATTGAAAAAGCTTGGATATGCCGTCCGCTATTTAGTTCTGTTGGCACATGTTGTTTTGTTACCTGTGGCATTGTTTTGAATACATTATTGCATCTATGCACTGCTCTCAGATTTATAACATCTACTTGGACTAATATTACACTTTTGGATGTTTTCTTCATTAACTACAAGGTGACATCAGCCTTTATCAGTTAGGATGCATTACAGGATTTATTTTATTCTGTGAAGTATTGACACTGAGTGGTACTGTGAGTTGTGCATTATATTTCCATGCCCACTCTCTGGTGGACTATTTTGTATGAACACGATAATCCATCATTGTACTTTCAGCAGCTGGGTTTTGCTTTTGAATATTTTCTGTATAGTTTATATGTTGTTAATATTCTTTTCATTTTTCTGCAAGTTAGGATGTAAACTTTTTCTTTTTTCCCCTTCTAAAGGAGGGTTGTAAATTGTGTACTAACTTGATTGACACATTATAGTCTCAATAGTGTATTTAAATGTGAACACAGGTTTATCTTTGGTGGTCTCCCAGGTATATGGACAGATACCTTGATAAGCCTTCTTCCTCCGGTACAGGAGATATACTTCAACCTCTAGAATGGGCAATGCCAAACAAACTCAGGGCAAATCCTTCCCCACCTCTCTCCCATTGGTGGATAATGACAATCTTGACCTTTCAAATGACCACAATTCTAGAGTTATTCCAGCCCACTCTGCAACAGAGGTAGGCAATGACATTTTCATATACGTATTCACTGATGTTTGCATACATCAGTATACACATAACACTCCCAGGACAATGGTGTCCTTGCAAGCGGAGTTGAGCCCATTCACATTGATAGAAAGAATTTTCAAGACCATGACGCTGATATGAGTCTGACTGCTGAAATTAGAGTGAGCACCATATAAAAAAAGGAGAAATTAATCCTTCGAATAGTGTGGGAGAGGAGATAGCTATTGGCTAGAATGATGATAATAAACACATTACAAACAGAGAAACAATGAGTCTGTTCAACAGAGTGGGGATGGGGTTAGAGAATAAAAAGAGAGAGTAGACACAAGAGAGGAGGAGAGAAGAGGAGAGGAGGGGAAGTCCAATTGTGCAAGAAGGACCCTTAGTTAAAGGAACCCTTCAAAGACATAGTATACAAACTTTACATAATGAAAAACAATGTGAGAGGGTGCTTGGGGGTTGTTCAAGAGTCCTACTTTGAAGATGTCCAGGACCATGGACCCAGGGTATATTCTCAAAATACAAATATCAAAGAAAAGTGTACAAAAGTCAGATCGCTATACAGTTGAGGACATTATATAGCTTCACGAGGAAGAGGGGGAGGTGGGAGCAGGACAAGAAAGGGAAGGAACAGGAAAGAGGGAGAAAGTGAGGAGGGAAGAAGTGAATAGGAGTATGGAAAGAAAGGGAAAAACATATGGATGTGGAGGGAGAAGGAAAAGAGCACAAAATCAGGTATATTTTTACAGGTATCTTGGAAAGTTCATTGAAAACACATTTAGAACTGACAATGGTATAACCATGAACCATGAATACAACAATAACATTGATGTCTATAGGTAACCAGGAACAGAGATTTAAGCACTCCATCAGCGGCTGGAACTCCACATGAAAAGACAGAAAAATGGGGAGAAACACATAATAGAAACTTTGGTAAGTTTAAGAAGGGATCACATCTCGGAGAGGACGACCATTCAGGGTTCGGAGGCACTGGAAGTTTTGGTCTCAGGGAACTAGAGCGAGGATCAGAAGCCACAGACAAAATATCCTGTTTAGTGAGCAATTCTTGTCGCTGAGCCAGGGTTTAGATATCATGAGAAGAATTAGCTACAAAGACTTGAAGCTAAAAGCGGAAGCCGAAAAACATCTGATGTTATGCTGGTGGAGAAGTCTGGCTACTGGCTGCAGGTCCCAGCATTTTTGATTAGTAGAAGGAGCAAGGTCCTGGAACAATTGAATATCCATATCTCAGAAACAGGTTGTAGATTTGTGCCTGGTAGCTATTAGAATGCATTTCCTGGTGCGAAAGCAGCATAAGAGGACAATTATGCAAAGTGGTGGTTGAACAGGTGCAGATTTAGCTCGGCGGGCCCTATGTGCCCAATCCATGAGACAGTATGTGTCGGAATGGTCAGGAAGAATATGAATAAACAGATCCTAAGCAAAAGAGTTGATCTCTGTTGGAGATCTCAAGATACGTGTGCTGTTGACTATGGGTGTAAGTTGACTCTGCTGTACATGACCAGACACTGCAGGATGTGTACAATACGTATGTAGAATATGAAATCTCAAGAAAAAAACGCACAGAAAAAAAAAATCAATTAATGTTACCTGTCAATAATAAAGTAAGTTATGATTAGAAATGGAAATTGTATAAAAAAAAGTTTTTTATATATTGTTTAATTTACATTGATAAACAGTAGGGAAATAAAACAGTAGGGTTAGTCTGTCCTTAATGACTACTGCACATAAAAAACATTTTTACAGTTGCTCCTAATTGCAGACACATGTTATAGCATGCATATGATATTGACTCAGGACTTAGACTAGCCCCTTAGCTGGTGCAAGAGATAAGGCAGAAGAACAAGAGACTTTCACAAACGCAGAGCTTTATTGTGACTGCATTCACTTGAGTATGGGCACACGCCTCTTCCCCGTTCAAAATTGTAGACCGTCGTAACTATAATTTTTCGTTGCCATACGCAGTGGACATGCTTTCGTTGACAGCCGAGTGTCTTTGTTCTGGGCATGCGCAATAGGGAATTGCGCACAAAAAACAGAGATACGCTCCTTAATGACTCAGGCCCTAAAAGTCGGTCAATTGTGCTGGAGAATGGGTCCAATAGCACATGAGTGGAGCTCCAGGAAGATGTGACTGCTCTGCTTTGTCGTTAGGCCACATCCCCCATATATATAACACTTACTCTATATTTTTACTACTTGAACAGTGTTCAAAAGATTTCAAACAGACCAGCACCAGTATTGATAAGGCATTAAAGTTTTAATTAATCACAGAAAATATTACAGAAACACGACTAACAATCCTTTCAGTGTTACAGACTTTCTTCAGGGGTACTGTAAACAGTGTCTGCAGATTCTTAAATACCCTAAAAGTCGACAAAACATATCACCAAAACTACTCACCTGTGCAGTGATCACGTCTCCATATTCTTTCTTTGGGCATGATAGACGCATGTGTGCTCTGCTTAGTCATGTTTACTGAGATGTGTTGCAATATGATTATGCATTAGCTGGAGAGTAGATCTATTTAGTGTAGTTATGGAACTTTTCTGATTGAGTTGCTGTGATCAGCTGTCTCTTTGGGTTCTATGATTGCCTATTAACTTAGTGATGTCCCTTATAACTCAGCTGCAGTTGCTGCACAGGTCAATAGTTTTGACTATATGTTTTGGTGACTTTTAGGATATTTAAGAGCCTGCAGTCTCTGTATACGAAGCCTTGGAAGAAAGTCTGAAAATACTGGATAGATAGATAGATAGATAGATAGATAGATAGATAGATAGATAGATTATATAGTGGTCAAAGTGGACATTTAGAAAAATGGAATGGGAATGTAAGTAAATGGAATTTGATAGCTTTACAATGAAGGCAGTAGGAGAAGATGCGGCGTGGCCATCCACTATGTACACCCCCACTTACACCCCTATATATATGCATATATATATATATATATATATATATATATATATATATATATATATATATATATATTGTGGCAAGAGCCGGCTACTGCTGAAGCACACGCGAACAACTTTTTATTTTTATGCAGCTTTATTGTCTGGATGGTTAAAATATATTTGACACCGTATGCATTTCACAGTATTATGGAGACCATAAACGCTAGCTAGACATAGACCAGCTCTCTCAAGACCAGCCAGCTTCCCCAGCGTTGGTCTCACTGAACAAATGATACAAACAAGCTTTTATACCTGATATTTCTCCCCCAGTCTTAGTTTGATGGGCAGGTGACACACCTACCTTCCCTTTAAGAGGAAACTCCCATCACTGGCTCTGTTTGCACTAACAGACACACCCTATCTGTTTGCTGAGAGGAAGGAGATTTCAAATCATGTAAGTTAACCAAACTTTAAACTACACATAAGTCTTTACCTGGTTTAATCTCAATCTAGGTGCATAATTGCGCCAATGTTTTACTTTGCTTGTATGCTTTCTTTGCATCTTGTCAGATAAATGCTCCCTTTGTTACATATCCCTCCCCCTAGCGTTTCCAAGTAGGGGGACGTGGACTTCGCGAGGACCGCATATTTTTGTGACAATGCATCTGCATTCTTGTGCAGAATCCCAGGTCTATGTTCTACTGAGAACTTGAAAGGTTGTAGTGCCAAGAACCAGCGGGTTACCTTGGCATTTACCTCCCGGTTGTTCTGCATCCATCTCAATGGTGCATGGTCTGTTATTAAGGTAAACTCTCTGCCTAGGAGATAATAGCGCAGAGCTTCTGTAGCCCATTTTATGGCAAGACATTCTTTCTCCACAGTGGCATATTTTTGTTCCCTTGGAAGCAACTTACGACTTAGGTACAGGACAGGATTTTCTACTCCATTCTTCTCCTGTGACAAGACTGCACCTAAGCCAACACCAGAAGCATCAGTTTGGAGGAAGAACCTCCGGGTAAAATCCGGTGCTTGTAGAACTGGAGAGGAACAAAGAGCTAACCGAAGAACAGACCAGGCGGTTTCTGCAGAGTCAGACCAGGTTAATCTAACTGGACAACTTTTTTTTAACATGTCCGTAAGTGGAGCAGCTCTAGTGGCGAAGTGGCTTACAAACCGCCTGTAGTAACCTACTAAGCCTAAAAAAGTTCTTAACTGCGACTTTTTTTCTGGTCTTGCCCAATTTTTGACTGCCTCCACTTTGTCTAGCTGGGGTTTTACATGCCCTCGACCAACAACGTACCCCAAATATTTGGCTTCTCTCATGGCTATGGCACATTTCTCTGGGTTAGCTGTTAACCCTGCTGACCTTAATGAAGCTAAGACCGCCTCAACTTTGGCTAAATGTGATCCCCATTCTGGGGTGTAAATCACTATATCGTCCAAGTAAGCAGCTGCATAAGCTGTGTGAGGTCATAGCAATTTATTCATGGCCCTTTGGAAGGTGGCAGGTGCTCCATGCAACCCAAAGGTTAGGACTTTATATTGATAGAGACCATCAGGGGTGGAAAATGCAGTCTTTGGCTTGGCCGTGGAAGTCAGGGGAACTTGCCAATAACCCTTTGTTAGATCAAGGGTTGTCAAATAGTTGCTACCAGCAAGATTTTCCACTAGTTCATCCACACGTGGCATCGGATAGGCATCAAACTGCGACATACAGTTTAGGTGCCTAAAGTCATTGCAGAACCTAATTGTCCCATAGGGTTTCGGAACAAGCACAATGGGACTATTCCACTCACTAGTGGACTCTTCAATTACGAATCATTTCTTCAGTCTGTTGTCTCTGCTTAACAGACAATGCTGGCTCTATGGGCACTTCGGACTTTTCAATGGCATTACTCACTACCTGAGGAGAGGTTTCCTCATCATGCCAAGGTTTAAGGAGGTTAACATGATATATTTGCTCCTCCCTTCTCCTACCTAACTGGCGGACTCAGTAATTGACAGGACCGACAGCCTCTAGAACTTCATATGGCCCCTGCCAATGGGTGAAAAGTTTGCTTTCCTGGGTAGGAACCAGGACTAGGACCTGGTCCCCAGGCTTAAAAGATCGAACAACACCACTTTTGTCATAACTTTACTTCTGTCGTTCCTGAGCCTCTTTTACATGTTGCTGCACAATGTTGCTGCACAATGGGCCCTATCTTTCCTAGCCGCTCATACATTTGGGACACAAATTGTACCAGATTTGGCTCCCTGGGACCTTACTGCTCCCATCCTTCTTTTTGTCACGATCTGCCTAGAGCTTATGCATTACATGCTGCTTTGCATGGCAGCTCCTGCCTTTTTGTCTTTATCATTGTATTTGTATTGCCAGTACCTCCATTCACCAGAGGTGCTGCTATTGTGCCTTATTGTGTGCATAAGGGGTTAACCTTCATGTTCCAATTATCCCATGCACCTGGGTGTGGTTTTCCCTTTATATACCCTGTCACTCCCAGCACACATGGCTGGTTATTGTTGTCCTATTCTGATGTCATATCCTGTGTTACCTGTGGATTCTTCCTCCTGCCTTGCTCCTCTGGTTCATGCTGCCTGGAATCTGTTCATACCCCTGCTTCCCTGCATTAGCTGTGTACCTGCTTGTTTCTGGACATTTATATTATTTCCTGCATCAGCCTGCACCTGGTAATTACCATTACTCCTGACTACCTGTTATTTATACTTGTCTGCAAATAAACACAGAGTGTTTTCACCATATTCGTGACTCCTAGCTGTACTTCTGTTTGTAACCGTGACACTTTTAACATATCCAAAATACCCCTGGGCTGTCTCACAAACAATAACTCAAAGGGACTAAACCCTGTTGAAGCTTGAGGTACCTCACGGATGGCAAACATCAAATAGGGAATAAGAGTGTCCCAATCTTTTTTCTCTTGAGCCACTGCTTTCCTGAGCATGTGCTTTAATGTGCGGTTAAAGCGTTCCACCAAGCCATCTGTTTGTGGGTGGTACACGGAGGTATGAAGCGCCGTAACCCCTGGCAACTGGCACATGTCCTTTATCAGCTTAGACATGAATGGAGTACCCTGATCTGTGAGAATTTCGTTGGGCATTCCCAAGCGTGTAAACATCAATACAAGTTCTCTAGCTATGGTGCTGGACTTCATGTTTCGTAGGGGAATTGCCTCTGGATACCTGGTTGCATAGTCAAGCACCACTAGTATATATTGGTGCCCACGTGTGGATTTTTCCAGTGGCCCCACAAGGTCCATAGCTATCCGTTCAAAGGGAACTTGTACTATTGGTATTGGAATGAGAGGTGCCCTGTACATGGGTTTGGGACAGGTTCTCTGACAAATGGACCGGCAATACTTTTTCACTGCCATGTGTACACCGGGCCAGTAAAACCTAAGCAGAACTCGTTCCCGTGTTTTATCCTCCCCTAGGTGTCCCCCACAGACATGTGTGTGTGCTGCTTTTAACACTAGGGGTACATGGACCTGAGGAACCATTAATTGTTCTACTTTTTCCCCCTGTACAATAGCAACTCTATACAGAAAATTATTTTTGACAATAAAATAGGGTATACCTTCTGCAGGCTGGGCGGCTTTCGCTACCCCATTTACCTCAGTCACACTTTTAAAGATATGTTCCAAAGTGGCATCATTAAGTTGGTCCCGAGCAAAGTCCTGCAGAGGAAACAAAAATTGGTATTGCGGACCAGTCCGTATCCTCACTGACAGGCGGGGTGGGCTTATCTGCGACATCACCGACCAATGCTAGTTTGGACTGTCCAAGTTTCCCCGCAGGTGGATGCTTTTGTGGAACTCCTGCTGTGACTCCCAGGATGGCATTCCGGTTTGGCGGTTGCCAAAGATCGATGTCCAGATGTTGTGGATTCTTTGGCGGTTCCTTTAAGACCGGGTTTCCGACCATTGCATCAGTTGCCGGCATGTCCGGCCAGATTCGCTCACCGAGGACCTCATTAAACAGTGGGAAGTCTCGCCCCAAAATGAGTGGATATGGGAGTTTAGGTGCTATGGCAGCTACCACTATAACGGTTTTGTCTTTGAGTGTGACTGGTAGTATTGTTCTTTCATACTCCTCTGCCGTGCCATGTACGCAAAGAACCTTCACCTTGGGCAGCCGAGAAGTTATGGTTTCGGGTAAGGCAGACCTGGAAACCAATGAAAGTTCACTCCCCGAGTCAACCAAGGCCAGAACAAGGTTTTGGTTGATTAGCACAGTCACCCGGAACAAACAAGGACTCCCTGATGTGGGACTCATGGTAAAACAGCTTGGAAAAGCAGGCCCAATATGTGCCACGGAACAGTCCATGGGTTCCTGTAGTTTAGGACACTCTGCCTTAAAGTGGCCTGGCTCACCACATTCAAAATACTTCAGATTAGACAGCTTTGCACCTGGCCCTCTGTCAGTAGCAGTTTTGCCATTAAGCCCTGTAGCAAGGATTGTCAAACCTGGCTTTTGGCGTGGCAGCGGCTTTGGCATGAATGCAGGTTATTTAGTCATTTGCTGTAGCGCACAAAACCTTTCTACCACGGTGGCAAGCTCTTCATAAGTTTGTGGGTCTAATTATAGAACCCACCTTTGCAAATCGCGGTTCATCCCCCGGATGCAGTGATCTATCTCCAGAACTTCAATAATCCGTGAAGGCGAAGTCTCCTCAGGCTGCAGAAATTTCTTTAAAATTTTAGAAAGCTCAGCCACTTGCGCTCTGATATGTTTTTCTTCATCATAGCGCCATTGGTGATAGAGCTGGTCTCGGCCTGGCCCGGAAACTCCAATGCGAGCCAATATCTCAGACTTTAGGCACAGATAATCAGAGGCCCGTTTCTCATCTAAATCCATATAAGCTCGCTGAGCTTCAACAGTCAGATATGGCACCAGCCTCTCAGCCCAATCTTTAGGAGGCCATTTTGTCCTTTTTGCAAGTCTCTCAAAGGACACCAGATATGTTTCTACGTCATCACCTGGTGACATTTTCTGGAGAAGTGGACCAGGTGGTTCATTTCTGTCATGCCTCATCTGGCTTAATTCTTCCCTTAAGAGCCTTGTGTTTTCCACCTGCGCCTCGGTGACTCGTAGCATCTGAGCTTGCTGCTCTTTCTGTGCAGCGGCCACATTCACAAGGGTTCTCAGAACTTCCTCCATGTTGACGTCTGCGCGGGTTGGGTAGCGGAAACTTGCTTCCCGGAGCATCCCACTCCTGACACCACTTGTGGCAAGAGCCCGCTACTGCTGAAGCACACGCGAACAACTTCTTTTTATGCAGCTTTATTGTCTGGTTGGTTAAAATATATTGCACACCGTATGCATTTCACAGTATTATGAAGACCCTAAACGCTAGCTAGACATAGACCAGCTATCTCAAGATCAGCCAGCTTCCCCAGCCTTGGTCTCACTGAACAAATGATACAAACAAGCTTTTATACCTGATACTCCTCCCCCAGCCTTAGTTTGATGGGCAGGTGACACACCCACCTTCCCTTTAAGAGGAAACTCCCATCACTGGCTTTGTTTGCACTAACAGACACACCCTGTCTGTTTGCTGAGAGGAAGGAGCTTTCAAATCATGTAAGTTAAGCAAACTTTAAACTACACCTAAGTCTTTACCTGGTTTAACCTCAATCTAGGTGCATAACTTCGCCAATATTTTAATTTGCTTGTATGCTTTTTCTGCATCTTGTCAGATAAATGGCTCCCTTTGTTACAGTATATATATATAGTTACAAAAACAAAGAATGTCACCGCACTAGATAATAGAATAATCTCCTCCAATTGGTAAATAAGTAAATATTATAAACCCGGGATAAATTCCCCAGGGGGTGCACCCTACACTGGTTACAGAATTAACAAAAAGACAACAGCTGTGTGGATGGGGCACTCCAATAAGAAGATAAAAATAAAATTTTATTGGTATACATTAAAAAGAGGGGTAGAACTTACGAGCAAAATATAAAATCAAACATATAACACACAGTGATACAAAATATAAAATGCAATCTATGTAGCAAGGACTCAGAAACTAAACAAATTGCACTCGTATAGACGGCAGTAAGCTTATAATAAGCTGTAGCTGTCTAGAGAAAAAACAGGCTATAATAAGCCCGTTTAAATAGTATGGTGCAACTCGTGAATAACGATATAGTAGAAGCCTATAATGCCTCAATAGACAAAGCGGCAATCAAGTATAATAAGGTATGCTGATCTAGGTATATATGAAACAGACATGCAGATAGCGACTATAAAAATATCCACTGAATAGTAATTGTCCCACAAATAGGAAAAGGAAAAGTCGCTAGTGATGGCTAGTAACAAATAGCAAAAATAGCCTATTCCTGCTGATCGCGGGAGTATGTGAAAAGTCCCTGCCTGTGTAAACTGGGGAGCGATCAGGAGGATAGGAAATAACAAAACAGGAGAGCAGTGTCGGAGCCCTGAAACGCCAATGCGCGTTTCGCCGGGCTGCATTTTCAAGGCTGGATAGCCTTGAAAAAGCAGCCCGGCGAAACGCGCCTTGCAAACCAAAGAGAACCAAGTGCAGGTGTGCCCCTACCACCAATGTGGACAGGGGGGAGTGTAAACCGATAAAAAAACTTGTAAAAATAACAAATGTAACTGATATTCTATATTGAGTATGTAACTTTTCAGAGGAAGATGACCAATCTATATATTTTTCTTTCCGATTCTGGTTATGTGTTTGTGTTTTGCTTCAAAGTTTGGAGAGAGGCTTCTATTACATTCATTTGAAAATCCAATATGTAAAATCATAATAACAAAATAGTTCCTCACCTTATGTGGATAATAACTAAAGTGCAGCCAGGGAAAAGTTATGTGCTATTTATTAATATTAATGAAATAAGTTTGTTGTAATCTCTGTAATGGCTTAGTTAGAGAAATCTTAAAAAAGAAATAAGGTTCCACATATATGTACTATTAGTAGATAAGAGATATCCATTATGTAGAGACAATGGTTTTAGCTTATTGACCCTGGGTGCACTAATTCTATAGAAGGAGAACAAATAACTGAGTAAATTGATAAGTAAGTGACAAAAGACTAGAGAATAACATTTGTTAGGGATAGATTTACATAAGAAACATTTGCTGCCATTGAATGGATACAGTCTGAGTTTTTTTTTGTTGATTGATGATAAGGACGGAAAGTAAAGAAATGAAAATGTGTTGTTTGCTTTCTGAGACTAATTAAACTTTGTTTTGTCTCTTGTTTAGACAAGGACAGCCAGGGAAAAAAATATTTATTAACTATGGGGATTACAGGAGAAATGCAAAATTGTCCCTTAAAGACAGAAGTTAACAGTGGGTCATTCTAAAACTCTTTCTTCTAGTTGCGGTGGCTAATGATTAGTTATTTGGCCAAGATGTATTATTTAAAATGAAGTTTCTAATATACTTGACTTCTGATGGTGTTTTTTATATATTCCAGGAAGACACACATGGGAGATACAAAATATGCTTCACAAGGATTAATTCTGCATTTCAATGTTATAGCCACAAGTTCATCACAGGTTGTAGAAATATTGTGATCAGAGATATCGGGTTCTTAACCAACTAAAAATGGACGCAACACTAGATTGGATAGGTGATGTAGCTCCCTGTTAAATTTAATAAGAATGAGGAAAAGGTTATAGATTAGTTAAAAGTCAAGGGGATTAGTGAAATAGTTGAGAGTCAGTGTCCAATCCAGCTGTCATCTTGCTGTAAATCTCCTTTTCTGCTTTCATGCTTTCCTGTTTTTCCACAAAATCATTTCTTTATTATTATTCTTTGCTGACTTATTTCCAGTTCTTACACTTATAACTGTCAATACCTCAGTCTTTTCTTATAGAGAAGTACAAAAAACATAGATCCTGTCCCAACCTCAATATCTGGACACAAGCCTGGAGTGACTGTTTTCAATCTTTCCAACCAAATAAGGAGTGCAGTATGAAAAATAGTATTGCTTTGTTTATATCATCAGTGTTTGAAACTAAATACTTGTTTATTCATTTCTTGGCAACAGGACACAAGGTTGCAAAAAGATGGATTACAGCCATGCCACACATTGGTCCAATACTTGAGATATTGTCTCACCGAAGGGGCTAAGACATTTTTGACAATGGACAGAGTTAAGGGTACACACACTACACTCACATAGCCACAAAGGGAGCTAAAGGTTGTATTTCTACGCTTAGGTCCCTTAGTGTGAAGTTTTCCAATACTCTGTAGAGCGATCACTGTTTTACTTACAAAGAAACTTAAGTATTGGGAGACTGGACAGAATGATCAGACAATAGCCCGCCCCAGAAGTGTTGATGAACTAAAAAGGCTGAAAAATATTATATTAACAAACATAAGATGGTGTTATTTGTGAAAATTTATTGTTTAAATGTCATATAAGCTAAGACATGCCTTAGACAGATGGACATGCTAGGCATGAGGGTATTTACTAGAATATTTCTGTAGGGATGTAACATATTTTATTGTACCTTGAATCCTTCCAGATAATGTATTACATATGTGGGTGAAGGGCATAAAAAAGGTTAACTCCGACCTCCAAGAGGTATATGTTCCGTAGATAAAAAAAATGGTTACTAGAATTGTGACTCTCTTTTATGGTAACCTGACTGATATCCACAAACAATGTGGTGGTACTAAGGGGGATATACATTACAGGGGATATACATTACAGAGATCCTGCAGCAAAAATCTTCATAGGGTGAGAATGTTAGGTATTCTCTCAAAGTGTGGACTGTCGAAGACAAATAATTAATTAACATTGGTTTACAGTTCGATTGCGATTAGTGTGCCATGTGTAATGACGCACGGATTAATAACACACACACAAACTTGTAAATAGTACACATTTATTAAAGTTCCAATCCACATTTATTTCTTAGTAAAATGTATTAGAGATTATTTACACATAGATAATACTACAGTAAGGGTAATTATGATTCAGGTCCACAGAAATGTGTGGAGTTTAGTCTCATATTAATGTATATTTTACTAGCTGAAGTACAGTGTCAAAAGAGAAACAATCGCAAGTTATGTATGGTATAAGATTAATACTCAAAAGTACTTTGTTTATGAGTCAATTTAAACGTTTTTGTAGTCGAAAAGACACATAGGCAACATTTAGAGTAAGTTGTGCCCACCTTTGGAAAAGAGATCAAATGAACTGACCTATGGCCAGCTGTCTACTGGAATATCATTAACCCTGGACCAATGAAGACCTCTCGCAGTGTTATCTGTGTATATTTGTGACATCATCACTGTTTATGTTAATTCAAGCTACATATAAACCAGCCCCTGGGCCAGTGTAAAGCTCTCTTCCTGACTGCAGACTACAAGACTGAATTTGGACCTAGGTCCAGGAAGCGCTTGCGTAATGTAATGTATTTGGTTTATACTTTCCTGTTTATTGTTATACCTATTATGCATCATCATGATTTACTGTAAATTCTGCTATCTTTTGCTATTAAATCTCTTTGTGCGTTGGAACCACAATAATTGCATTGGACAATGTTTATTGGTAACGACAAAACAAACATTACAATTCCATAGTATTTTATATTTTATAAACCATGGCAGGAAGTTTACATTTTTAAAGTTTAACCATAAAAATGTTAACATGAGTTTTACGTCAAAATCTTTATCTAGTAAGGCTTATCTTTACGGTTGTTTAGATGAAAGAAATTTATGTTAAGAAATAAAGGGAAAGACAGGGCATGACATAATTTTATTTGGGATTTAGTTTTTCCTTTGAAATAAAATTGTGTTTATTGTTGGTAGTACAATTAAAGGGTCCTTTGTGACTAAAGACAAGAAGATTTTTCAAGCCATTTTGGATACAAAAGGGGACCTTTTGACCAAAGAAAAGAAAATATTTACATGGACTTTTGGAAAATAATTTATTTTGGCCTTTATTATTTTTGAACTACTCCTGGACCTGGTATGATTTTTGTTTGGAGAGCTACAGGACCATTAGGAATATTACGGTTTGTTTTGGACATGTTTATAAGGATTATTGTATTAGCATAGAATAAAAATAAACTTTATGCTATCACAATAAAAAAATAATTGTAGTATTGTAGGTGGTTTCACTCAGGGCTGGTATGTGCACCCTGGGACTCTTAGGCATTTGCCCCCATAGGTGCTGCCTTCCTCTTCTTAGTGTGGAGATGGCGCCTTCTCCTTTTGAGAGAGTTGTGATGGACTATGACTTTATAGCTCAGTGCCATGCTCCCAAGCCTATAACCAACATGGGGGAGTTGCAGCCCCATATGTAACATGTTACTGTCTGATGCCCCTTCATATCTGTGTTGTATAGTGAGAGGGCACCACAGTGAAAATAAAGACAGTAGATGAGTGATTAAGGTAAAATAATTCCATCATCGATTTACAGTACTCTTTCAGTATGTTGGTGCAGACAGGGTGGCAAAAAAAGAGACATGTATGAAAACATACTTTCATCCTTCAGTAGTAAAAGGTCATCAGCAAGTTCCACACTTTCTATATCACTTCTGATTGCAAGCTGTATTGTATATAACAGGATTTTTAAATGCATTGTGCAATTGTGTTTGTTTATTTCTTATGTAGCTGTAACAATGCTCTGTATAGTTAAGCCCTAGACTTATAAAGGTTACTGACAATAGAACTGTGCATTTAGACAGGACACATTGTTTAAAATATCAATGACTACTAGTATTGCAGGAATTACATTACAGATACAGTTGTTCCAGTACAAATTGCCCAATTTGTTACACAAGACAAGAATAAACTTCCCAGCTTAAGCGTGTAAGTTATCTAATTTTTATTAAACCTTTACCTTTAAACATTTATGTATGGATTTTCTTTGTCTCCATGAGTCATTGCAGAGTACAGAAAGTTGAAAAGAATAAATGTTGGCGGAAACTAATTTACATATAAAAGACGCTGTTGATCTAGAAACAAATACATTCTGCTTCCAGACACATATTTATGAGCGTCATTAAAGCTTTACAAATAAAAGTCTCTGGTCATTTTGTGCTGATCACGAGACTGATAGAAAAGCACTTTATGTTTATTTTAAAGTTAATGTGTTTAAGATGGCCCATTGTCAGACTAACAGTATTTTTAAAATGTAGTATACAATTTAATCAGCAATTGATTGGTGCTAAAAATAATGCAGAATGATGGCTCATTAAAGTGAAAAATGTGTTCACCTACAAACAGATCTTTGGTAAAAAAAAAAACTCAGACTGAAAATAGAGCCATCACGAATGTGTTATTTAATGTTTTATATAATTCTTTTCCCCTCCGTTATTTAATTTTAGTATCAAGAAAACTAAAATGTTACTACCCTATTAAATACTATTTCATGTTCAACATTGAAAAGTGGATTTAATTTGTTGAAGTAATTATACAGTTAAGCAGATCATCTTGTAACTAATATTGTCGTACTTATACCAACTGTAGATTTGTAACAAACAAGTTGTAAATCATGGCATTACAGTGAGAGTATCAGGAAATTTTGAATAAAAGGTCAAATATTAAAATAATATAATGATTATAATTGTAATTTTGTTTTTGTTAACATATGGTATTTGACTTTGAATGATTTGACAATTTTTCACCTTTCAACAGTGGAATTTTTCTTATCTGGTCTCAGTCCTATCACACAGTAGAATGAATTGACCATCAAATCCCCAGCTATAGTCATAGACTACAAATTTCGAGTTGACAAATACAGTGTGCAATGACATTGTACAGAGTGGAGAAGCAAAATGTTTTTGGGTGAAATTGTGCAGCGATTTTGCTCATCTTTAGACTTTTCATTTTGTCCCATGGCCATTGCTGCATAAACAACATGATCTCTTTGGCCCTACCTTTTATTGCTGTAAACAAACAGGCAGGATTTTTTTAATATAGGTGTACCTGACTGGAGAGGATTGATGCTATAAATTCTTGAGTATATTTAACAACTGTTCTTTCCAGGAAGACATTTATTAGACATGAAAGGATTTATTGGTATCCTGCAACCCAAGCTTGCTTGCAGAGTACTGTGATCAGTCCAGCTTTTTTGCACATAAAACACATGAAACTAAAGTAGCACTTTTAAATCTACTATTTTCCAATTTATAGTTAATGCACTTACAGGTTAAAATTAAATGAAAAACAAAATATATGTGGACATGAATAAAATTCTGCAATGCATATCTGTATGCAAGTCAAGACAGTATTTACATATCACAGGGATGGGTACGAAATGGTGACAAAGAAAATTTTGCCATTCTGAATGTTGACACTAAACTGTCATAATGTCAACACGGTTAAAAGGCCTACATTCAGAATTGTTCATTATGTCAACACAGTATAAATGCCAACAATGTGACTCTCGATAGGGTTAAAACATTGACAGTCACAATGTCAACATAATGCATTAGATTTAAAGAGGCAATCCCGCCGCCTACACCACTACTGCAGGCAAAAATACAGTAAAACCAATAAATAAAGATAGAACGGGACTCAATACTACAGCCATCAATACAGTAAACAAATTAAAATGGAACTCAATGTAAAAGAAAAAAAGAGTAGCCACACACGACTCAAACAGCTTAACCATAGTGCTGCCATGCTAGTACTAGCAAAATCGGGAGCCAAAAAGTATGCATTATGTCAGCAATGTGACTGTTAAGATTTTAACCCTGTCAACAGTCACAATGTTGACATTTTAACTGTGCAACATAATGAACACATCAACATTCAAAACCTCTTAACTGTGTCGATAATCTGATTGTCGAGAATACAATGTTAATTTTCTGATTGGTAACATTTTCTTTGTCGCCGTTTCAACTACATCAGGGGATTGTAAGTAGAAGATTTCTGATGATCAAAACCGTACCCCCACGTAGCCAAATATAGGCATGAGGCCATTTATGGCAATAATGGGTTTTTAGAAAGTCATGCATATAACATTAACCTGGAGGAATGAAAGCAGGAGGCGTTGGTCCCTTTTTGGCAAAAGATGGGTGTAGATACATGCTTATTACTATTAAACTTCACAAAGATAATTAGGGCACATGTGGAAAAAAAAATGTTGTCCTTGCATTCTATACCCCTTTGAAACAGACAGCATTTTACAATAAAACAATTTTAATTTATGATTTTATGAATAAGCATGTGAATGTGCAATGCTGGAGGAACGAACAAGGAAAACTTCAATAGCTTTGTCCCTCTAGTTTAGCTGTAATCAGCCCAGACTGCAGCACTGGTACTTAATGTTCTTTTGGGTTTAGGGGAGGACTCTGTAGATTTTATTTATTTTTATGTAGTTACATAGAATATAAATAATTGATCCAACACTATGGCATTTGGTGTAAAAAAAAAGGTACTGCATGTAAAACATTGTAAATGAACTTAACACTTTGAGAAACCTCTGCAACCCAAAGTTGTGCTGCCGGTGCTAAAGAAAACTATTTGGGGGGGGGCACAGATTGGCTGGTGTGGTGCCCCAGGCTCGCCATGTTCCGCTGGGCCCTGGTCAAAAAGATGTGGAAGTGGATTCATACTTTACTTCTTAACATTGCTGGACTGGAATGTCTGGTTACCACTGTACTATGTATCTTTTCTAAAAATTTCATTTTGGGGATTTGGTGTACTTTTAAAGAAATATACATCATATACTGTAGGTAGGGGACACAAAAAAAATGGAAACACATGGAAAAATAGGTACATTGATATCAAAGACTTTCCCACAGAAGTGACAAATATGTTACTTAAGTAATCAACAGTATGGTCATGGTCACGTAGCTGAATTGTCATGGTTGTCTATAATGATGTCTAGCATGGCTGCAAGAAGACTTCAGGTACTTTGAAATAGGGAGACATTTGAACACAATCTTCAGTGACCAAATGAGCAACATTATCTCATGCAATGTCAGCATGGAACTCTGCGGGAAAAACCTCATTATCAAATGGCAACAGTGGGCAAAAGTGCATAATCCAGGATCATGATATCCATGCATTAATTAAAGTGCAATGCAAAACAAATGGGCAACTGCAGATCAATTGATTGCAAATGCAGTCTACAAACTACATACATTATCACCACAGGTTTTAAACCTTCAATTAAAACTCAAATGGTTTTTAGAATAATGCAAATAGACTAAGAAACCATGCATACCAACATTATGAGTTGTAAGTGAAAAACTATTGTGTGACTTTATGGGTCTATATGTATATATATATTTCACACTAAATCTCACAGTTTGGAGAATTTTTCTATATATGGAACAGCTTTAGGATCTATATAATAAGAGCTAATATGTTATATAACCTCAAATCCAGTATATTGGATATCTTGCATCAGAGCATTATATAATCATTAATTTCGTGTGATGGTGATAAGGGGGCACAGTGTGATAAAGATGGCTCCATGGCACGGTGTGATAAAGGAGAAACTGTGAGAAACTTATTTAATGGGTACTATTTTATTTGTGGGGTGCTGGTGGGTCAATTTAATTTATTGATGGGGCTTTTTAATTTAATGGTGGGGTCTATTAATTTCAGGTGAGGTATTTATCTGTATCGCAGTCACAAGAATGCTCTCTGTATTGTGTGGCAGTCATAGGCATGCTCTCTGTATAGTATGGAGGTCACAGGAATGCTCTCTGTATAATATGGAGGTCACAGGAATGATCTCTGTATAGTATGGAGGTCACAGGAATGCTCCCTGTATAGTATGGCGGTCACAGGAATGCTCTCTGTATAGTATGGCGGTCACAGGAATGCTCTCTGTATAGTATTACAGTGGGATGAAGGGGCAGTGTGATACAGATGGTACCGTTACATTTATGTTTTAATTTGTTTCAGTGAGTTTTATTTCAATAACCAATTCATTTTTTTATACAGCTAGCATGTTATAGCTGCATTTAAAGTACTTTGATTCTATGGAGGCTTATTACATAAAGATCCTTACAAAGCCAGACCGAGAAGAATGGGGAGGGAGGGGGTTTCAGTGCAGTCTAGAACTTGTAAAGCGCTAGCCACGCCCCCACAGTAGGTTGACCACGCCCACTCGACGATTGACACTCCCACTTAGATGGGGGGCACCAGTTCCCTGTCTCGCCCAGGGCACTAAAATGTCTAGTTACGGCACTGTCTTGCATGCATGTGACCACATAAGTTAAATTATGGATAATGTGTTCAGAACATCATTATTTTTATATAATTTATTATAGTTCTAATCAGATGATACATATTGCCTATAAGAGAAAAGGTAAGGGTTTGTTAAGGGCACGGTGTATGAAATCCTCAAATACTAGAATCGCTTCTCGAGATGTTCACCTTTAGTAGCCCCCTTTCCTAGGAAGTAGTAGTAGGAAGTAGCTCGGGTAGTAGTAATTGTTGGTTTACAATTGCCCGGTGGAGTGGGCAGAACACGGTAGGAGGAAGCGAGCAACCAGATGGTGTAGTGTTGCAAAATGACAATCTGACAGGCAAGGGTTCACATGGATTGATCTACACTTGCCTGGTGAATTGGACAACACACGGTAGCAGGTACTGAGCAAAATGTTGCTATGCTTTATACTTTGAAAAGTGTGTTTATATAAAATTGTTTTACTTGTATGTAAACTTCGAATACAGATTATATCGGGACCAGTGTACACATTTTATTATTATCATGTTCAACATTTAAGAGAAACTTACAATATTGAAAGGTCTAATATGCATACAGATCTTTACATTTGGAAATCCATTCTGTTTAATATGAATGAAAGGGGTTTCAAAGGTAACATGTTAACAATCAGATGAAAGTTTTGTGTAACAATGAAAACGAGGCTATAAGATAAGTAAGCATAGCAGACAAGAGAAACACTATTCAATCCTCTGTTTCACAGTTAAAGCTGATTGGATATCGCAATTCAGACCTCATTTTAGGAGAGATATGACTGGAGCCCCTTTTCAAACTCGAACAGTCAGTGCCATCCAGGCCTTGTTTTGGATAACTATGATGACTGGGTGGCCCATATTATTAAAACTCCGGAAAACGCACAACAAAATGGAAGCCTTGAAAAAGAATTTGCTAAATAGTGTTGAAGCAAGTTGGTTGATATCTGGGGGGAAATGCAATCCTGTCAGGTTAGCATCCTGTTACACCTACACGAGGAAGAGGAGAAACAAATCATCTGCAAGAAATCTGCATATGTATTTTGCCCTCAAAACCTTGACAGTCTTGTATGCATGCAATAAAATGTGTTTGCAATCACAAGCAACTGTAAAAATGTTTTACATGCTGAATACACATTAACAACATTCTAATATATGTAATTCATAGGGGGGGGCTATGGGCCTGATTCATTAAAGAATTTAGGCAAGAACTTTTTAAGTTTTCTTACTTAAGTTTTCTGAACAAAATCATGTTACAATGCAAGGGGTGTAAATTAGTTTATTATTTTGCACATAAGTTAAATACAGGCTGCTTTTTCCTGGGGTACACAGATACTTCATAGCTTATTTGTACACTGAAATGTAAAGTTGATATTTGTGTGCTACTTGAAAAACAGCCAGTATTTAACTTGTGTGCAAAATAATGAGCTAATTTACACCCTTTGCATTGCAACATGGTTTTGTCCAGAAAACGTAAGTAAGAAAACTTACTCAAATTCTTGCCTAAGTTCCTTAATGACTCATGCCCTATATTTGTTTAACTATTTTAACATTAATACCTATGTTAATAACAGGTAACTTTAATTTAGGGTTTTTTTCCTGTGCATTCTTTTGCGCATTTATATTCCACATAAGTATTGAAAGTATCCTGCAGCATCTTGTGTAGTAGAGCACAACAGACCTGCCCCAATATCAAAAGCACCTCTATCTAGAGATCCATGCCTTGATGAATTCTGGAATGCGCAAAGCCTAAATACGTGCGTATAATACTAAACGCGGGCTGCGCTCAGAATGAGTGCCTTGATGAATCAGGACCATAATGGTTATGTAATAAGTATATGGACACGGTTGAATACCTGATTCGCATTTGCATTCTCTTGAAATTATTAGTGTCACCAATTAGTACCTTGATGTATGGTAGATCAAGAACTATTGTGTCTGTTTTTGCACTTAATTTATTTCTTTTCATTTTACTATGTAGGCTATTGGTGAAACCTAAAATGTTGATAAAGGTTGCAGACTTTTAGGTGTGCAGTATGGCTCTAACATTTATCATTTGCAAATATTATCCTGTTGCTTGGGTCCAGTGAAGGGCTCCGGTTGTTCTGTAATGTTACAGGTGTATATTCCTTGCAAGGTTTGGGTACATTCATTCCCTTAAAAGGCAATGTCTACGCTAATTGCTGCATACTGAATGATCATTTTCACCCCATGTTGCAACATTTTGTCCTGACAATAAAAAGATATTCCAGATTGACAATGACTGCACCCACATAGCACGCATAGTCGCAAAATGGTGTGAGACACTGATGTTGTCAATATGTTTTGACCTTTTCAGTTCTGAACCTAATTGAGCATTTATGGGGACATTCTGGAGCAATGTTTTCCACCACCAACAAACAGGCATCAGTTGAGTAAAATAATGAGTAAAATGAGTAAAATAATGGTGCAGTACCAATCCTGCACAATTACAGACATTGGTAGACTCAATGCCATGACACAAACAAACCATACTGGCTACACTTGGTGGCCCAACACCATATGGAGTGACATTATATTGCCATTCCCATTTGCTTCACTACCTGTACATGATATAACATACACATATTTGATATCCTTATACTCGGGATAACTAGTCTATTCATTTTTTGGGGTACCTTTCCAGGGTTGCACTAACTTGACATAAAACAATCTTTGGGAAGTATCATTGAAATGTAAATGTCTTTGCTACATTTTCCTGTTTAAGCCCTAAAGCACTAAAAATAAAATTATATTTATTTAACTATACTATAAAGCGAAAGCACTACCCATGTGCTTCAGAAATTATATGGGAAATTATCTTAACAGTAGCAAAAACGCTGTAAAATAGGATTATTCCTACAGAGGTAATTTAAAGCAGATTTCATAGAAAATGATAAAAACTGTTCAATAAAAAAACCAATAATAATGTTAGTAATAAAAAAATCTCAGCTACATACCTTGCTTTCAACACCACTACAATAATGTTACATTAACTATCCAGAAATTCCTGTTTCCGCTCAGCAGCTCAGGTGTATACACTACTCTTAGAATCTCCAAGAGAAAAGCTTCACCCTTCATGATTTCATTAGGTGCTCACAATAAAATCCAAACAGCGATAACTAGAACTAGGGACTGAACATAGCAATATTTGGGTAGAAGCCTGCTGATGCTGCTTTAGCCTCACAGACCCCCTGCTCTGCTCTCAGAAGAGTCCTCCTCTCTGCTTATTTTTTTTGTACTCTAGGTCAATTTGATGGCAGACAAAAAAAATTAAAACTGTATTGCATTAGCCCCTAATGGCTGCTGCTCTAGGCAAGGGCCCTCTAATTCCTACCTAACAACACACATATTATTCAACAGACACTCACCTTTGCATGGGGATGCCTATAACAATTATTGTGGTACATCATTCCAAATGAAAATAATTGCAAAGATGATTTATTTTTTTAATAAAGCATTTTTTCAATGTTCAATGGTTTTAAACTTTTTTTTTTAATATTGTTTGCAATTTATTTTCTTTATTAATTCTATGCTTTAATTTGTACTGAGCATGTGTGAGTCAGCTAGCCAGCCACTCATGAGCATATCCACAGATTGGGCCAGCTAAGTGGTAAGTTAACCCTTACAGCTCCGAGCTGGTTTTGCTGAGCTGACTTTGCGTTATTTGCCGCGATAAGTGCAAATAAAAATTCATCCCTTTCATATTTTAAGAAAAAGAGGATTGCGTTCTAAAATACCAATCATAAATGACCATATAATTTAGTTGAATTCTTATGTTATATGTTTTACTTGATTTAATGCTGTCTGCACTATCCTTGGTATTAAATATAACTGCACTTCCACTGTCAGACTGGGGCATGAAGGTCCCACAGGGGGAGTAGAGTAATGTGTTTGACACCGAAAGTGTCAGCGCATCGCTGAGGAAGTTTTACCAGCCGCCAGAGGGGGTGTGGCCAGCTGCTAGAGAGGCATGGTCAGCCACTAGAGGGGGCATCAATTAGGGAAAGAGCAGGTAGCATTTATTCCAGTGGTAGAAGATCACCAGAAGACAAGAAAAGGGACAGCGCCATTTACATACCGCTAATTCTATATTTACACTTTGACCATGGGGCAGAACATCCAGTTCTGAGGGATGGCCTGATCTAGGTAAAGTGTTGCTGGTGCCATATGCTTTACATCTCTTAATAATAATTTTAATGGTACTCAGAGGGAAAGTTAAAGCCTTTGAATTCTTTTTGTATCCTTATCCTAACTTGCTTCTTCCATAACTTTATCCTGGAGCCCTTTTGAAAGCACATTTCCAAGCATGGTAAATGATTTGCCTTACCATGCACTAGTAGTGGAATTCTCAAGGAATAGCCAGATTTAGTCTGAAGAAACCAAAACACTACAATTGATGTCAGGTGGTGGCCATTTGCCTCTTGTGTCATGTGGAAGGTCATTGGTTGTAACTGAGCGATTTTATAATGGTTATTCTAAGAATATTCTAAGGTCACTTATTCAAACCACGTATTTAAGTAATCAAACTATATTAATTGTTAAGAATTTTTGTAAATGTTTTATTCCCTTTGAAGTTGAGGGTTATAATGTGTAAATAAAGCCAAAAAGGTTGAACTTAGTTTATATCAATTTCCATGGTATAATGTGACAGAGTATGATGATTTTCTATAGGCACAGTATCTTATTTAATCAAGCCTGGATCGAATGCATAACATGAAGTACATGTGTCTGGTTTAATAAAGTCACTGAAAGCATCTACAGACGAAAACAGAGCAGGTATTTTTCAGTGCATTTGGTGCATGTTTTTAAACTTGGAGAACACAGATCCTAGATCATATTCACAATCCTTTTAAAATGAAAACATAAAAAAATCCCTAATAAGAAGAGAGTGTTAGCAACTCAATATTCACAGACCAGCTCTATATAGATGCAGAGATACGACAGTGACATCCAGAGTAAAATGAAATTTGCTTAGTTACAAATTGAGATACTGCTTGATAGATAATCCAATATATTTTAAGAGCTGCAAATGCAGCCCCCCCTACCTCCAAAATTATTCATTACTCTTATATTCCAAAATAAAAAACAGTCCCAAAACACCCATGGAACTCCCACATCACTCAATACAAAATGTACCCACATTTTCCTCACTAGCTCCAAAATTACACCACATACCACTCAGACCCCCACCTGCCTTCAGATCCCACAAGCACTCAGATACCACATGTAGGCCAAAACTTCCCAATATGTCACGCCTATGTCCCCAGATGTCATTCATGCCACTTATACCTCCACAGCTGCCACTCAGACCTCACCACATGCCACTCCCCATTTGCTCTACAGGGCTAATCCATCAGCACTGACAAATTTACAAGAATATCTTGATTGAAAAATGAGCACATTTTTGCTTGTTTTGATTGGTGGAACTAAGTGGGCATTGGTCAATCAGGGTGTTCCATGACAAACGCAGTCTACCAACAATAATGCACCTAATTCTTTGACTGCAAATATTAGGCACTTGTCATAATAAAGCAAGAAGAAATATATAATCTCACCACTATTAAATATTTAACAAGACTTTTTGCAGAGCAACTAAGTTTGATAAATCGTGTAGCTACAATATATAAGAAGTTAATTTTAGTCAAAAAAGATCCTTCTTGAACGTAAATATTTTTTTGTGTTTTTTTGTTTTTAAAAGCAAAACTAAAGCAGTCCTGTGCCTTGAAAAATATGCAAGAATTTACAATTTTAAGATACATATTTTCACAGTGGCAAATTCCAGCTTGAAGGCACATTTTATGAAAATATAAATCATTATGACAACTGGTTTCTCCAGAATATTATTTTAATTAATTTCAATAAAACTATAAAATGAAATGAGAGTAGTACCATATAAAAATAATGTTAATTATTCACATTCAGAAAAAAAAGAAGATATGAAAAATAGCATTTTTTTGTCTGTATCTATTGTACATTGTTTAAAGTACACATGCTTTACATTTGCAATAATATGCAGTTTTTGTATCTTACTGTTAATTTCTGGATTTGCACAATATGAATTGTAAACTCAAATCTATGGTACCTGTGATTTAATTTTATTTGCATTAAAGCTCAAACAAATACTTGTAACTTGTTTAAAAGAAACAGAATTACTCACAATGTATTATTCACATTCATCATGTAGTTAGAACCAAAAAATATGTATTCTATTTCATGTTAGCTAGCAAGCATGGGGATTTTTCAAGGCCTATATTACACTAGAGTTTTCTTTTATCAATTGATCTTTGCATACAATATTCTTAAAAGGGTTGTCCACTTTTGAACAACATTCACTCCTTAATTCCTGATTCCTGCAATGCAACAAATAGTACTTGTGACCCTTTATTCAAAGATGAAAGCTCTATTCAGTTCTATTGAAAAGACAGAGTGGTCTGGCTCATGACTACAGGTAACATGCTCAACCCCTCCACAAACACTTTGATACATGGAAGAGGGCAGGATTCACATCCTGTTCACCCCCCTGCAATAGTGACAAACAATTCAGGCTTTTGTTTTACACTGCAATGGTCTGTGCTGGTTAGCATCATAATCAGCACAGATCTTGCTGCAGAGATCGAGCCCCTAAAAAAGTTATACCTCCTAAAAGTCAAATCTGTGGCTGCTTCAACCTCTGACTGTGCCAAAATTACAGGAACATGCCCTATCAGTACTTGGCCGATGTTTGACCCGTCCCTCTCTCGTTCCGCCTCTCTGAGCGCAAGGAGTTGTAAGTGTAAGATGTGACTAAGTCAGCATATGGATGTATGCATTTACATATCGGGTCTCATTCATATTGGAACATAATGTGAATGCAATCAGCATTTATAAAAATCGCCCGTATTCAAGTACAAGCAGATATCAAGAAATGTTTCCATTTGACTATGGCTATAAATACGCTCTGGCTTATACTTAACTTGCTATATGCAGACAGACAGACCACACTGCACAGTATAAGAATGTATTCCAAAAATATCTATTGAATGCATTAACAACTCTTAATGCTATAATCATTATTAAAAATATATCTAAATAAAAATATATTTTGTTTATTTTTTTTACATGAAATACATAAACCAGGATGTTCTTCATGAATTCTGTACATAAAATGCTTTTTTACAGTTTCTCTTACTTGCAAACTCAGCACTATCAGTTGGTACTTACACCTGCCCTGTAGCTGGTGCAAGTGATACAGCTAAAACACATACCTAAGAGATGCCCAGAATTTGAATCGGTGTGTATGTGCTCGGACTTGGCACAGCCATACTGTACATTGTCTATGCGTGTCTGCCCTTTCACACCCCTGTTCCTCTGTTCAAAAAGTAGGCAGCCAAAAGTGTAATTTGCGTTTGGACATGAACTGTATGCAATTACATTCACTGGTGTAAAGTACATTTATGTGTATGTTCATGTGCAGAGCAATTTCACACAAGAATCAGTGGACTTGCGTCCACAAATGAATCTTAATCAGGCTCATTATGTCCACATGAGCAATACGGAAATGCATAGTTTATGTAAAACAAAAACACGTACATATAACTCTATATGAGCCCCTTTATGTGTTAAGTATATGTACTTTACTTGTTATTTACAAATATAATAATTGTGACATGTATATTGTATATTAAATGATGTTGTGCAGAAGTGTTAAGTAACCCAGTAGATGGTGCCAACCCTGGTGTCTTTATAGTCTGCCACAGTAGACAAAGCAATTACAATATTTAGCAATTAAGTATAAGAATATAATTCTAAAATCCCCTTAATTTCAATGGCAACTCTTTAGCAGCTTCATGTTGTTAAATTATACATGTTAAGTTATTTATACTCTACCCTGCTTAACTGTAAATTACCTTTTTTTTCACGCAAAGAAGGTAACTGTCTGCAGTTCATTGCAGAACATTGCAATTTAAGATAATTCTTTTAGCTCAAAATGTATCCATATGAAATAATGCACATAAAGCATAAAACAGGTACACAATTACTTTAGGTAAATTTGCATATTTCTAATAACTATTATTAGCTTAAAATATCTGATCAGCTGGAGCACAGTATTTCATATATATGTAACAAATGATATTGCGCCATCTAATTATACACTAATGTCTCTTGCTACTGTTAATTTGAAAAATAATAAAATAGGTGGAAATTAAATGTATGAAGATAAATGTTTTATGAAAGGAATGGCAGTAATATCCATGCAAACAATGATGTGTATGAAATTCATTATGGTCAAATTCAACAGAGAAGCCTCCTTGATTTGTATGCAAATAAATAAATAAATACTATGCTTGAATTTTGCAGTTCCTATTTACAATGTGTAAAAAGACAAAGTAAATATTAATAGCAAATTACATGCATTCAATATCATAAAATTGTAACTCTGAATGGTGCTTAATTGTATTGAGGCAGTTGAAATAAAGCTGCAACACATAGTTTATTGTGTTACCCATCAAAATTTATTTTAATAAGCATGGCAGACTAACTGGTTGCTACAGTAAGAAAATGAAACAACTTTGTAAATCATGGTCCAAATAAATGTTATTTGTAGCATGTCAGAAACATCATGTCAAACATATAGTAACATAGCCAAGCATACAATAAAATAATACACCACTTCAAAGAGAAGTTAGGTAACAAAATTGTAAAACAAAGCTGGGCACATTTCAATTAGTACATTGACTGTAATGTTTCAGTCTAATAATCCAATTTTAAAACTCTCACCATAATTGGGACTTGGAAATGAGGCCACAGAAAGAAGTCCACAATAAGGCCAGTCACCTTCTAACCGCATTTGCAAACATGCTCAATAATGATCTGATCCATTTTTATTGGTCATTTTTAGGTCACACATTATTAGACCAATCGCCTATATCAGCTGCACTATAGTGCTATGCTTAACCGCAAAGGTCTGGCTTGCAAATTTTAGCCCAGGGAGAGAGACTCAGCTCTGCAGCCTATTAGGAACATTTTAAAGCAAAAAAAATGCAGGTAGTCCAGTGAACCAGCCCAAGGTAGCCCACTATAGGACCGACCCAGGGAGGCAGATACCTCCCTGTCCCCCATCTCAGACAGTGCCTGTTAACTAGAAAAAGCAATGCTTATTTTCATTTATTTGTTTTATAGGTATTTAGTAAAACATAATTAAAAAAAATAAAAAGAAGAAAGGAACATTAGTTAATGCTTTTAAAAATAAATATTACACCATGTGGCACTTGGTGCATTTTTCTTGAGTAACATCGAGCACAAATACGTGAATATCCCATAGATGTCAGACTTTCATTAATAGTTCAATGGGTCATAGCACACAGAAACTAGCAATTGCAGATGAGATCATGGCTGATTACAGGGAGAGGTGAATAAACTGCTGATGTAACAAAGAATCTGGTAATGGATGGGACCTTTAAGCAACTAAATTAATGCCTTAATCTAGCTGTGTTCTTCTCTTCTTTAATATTGCCCTGTCTTCTTTTTATTTTTACAGTCAAAAAAGAGGGAAACATCAGCCATGCCACACAGGCAGAAGGTCTGTTACCATCCCACCCCACCCCCCCCCACCACCACCAAAAGCAGCCTGGAGTTAACACAGCACTTTTAAAAATAGGTAGATTTTTTTTTACTTTCTGTAATATTCGTCTGCACTCCAGTAGCTGGAATGAAGATTCACCATACTAACACCTCTTATATACAAGTCTTGTTAAATATTTTAATTCTTCACACTGTAATGTTATCCTTATTTAAAAACTGACTCCTTAGGTGATCCATCTACTTGTATTGGTAACCCTTTAGGTGTATTCTGTAATATTTTTTTGTTGCTAACCTTATTTTACCCAATAACCAAGCAATATTAAATTATAAATATTAGTTAATATTTTTTTTATTTTCTGTTCCTTAAATTTTTATGTCTACTCTGTCTCTCCCACAGTTTTTCTCAGACTCTCTCTCTAGGAAAATTTCAATCAACTACTGTTTCAAACAGTCAACACCCCTGTATGCCAGCGTGCACTTCATCATCCTCCTGCATCTGATCATAAGACAAAGACTCACCCAGCATGCACCGCTCTGCTCTCTCCTCTTGTCACAGCAAGAAACGGAGAGCACAAATAGGGCACATACCTGTCCTCTCAATGTCCTAAGCAAATGGGCCTGATAAAGAGTAGAAGTATCCCAGTTTGCGTACCATATCCTGTGTGTTATCGAGATGCGCATGCCCAGAAAGTTGGTGCACACTTATGCATATTTATGCAAATGGGTTACCTATAGACCTATGTAAAAATGCATATACTCCTGTTAGGAAGTGCATATTTTGCACCTGTTAGAGGGTAGGTGCAACTAAATACAGATGGTTACTTTTTGTAAACCAGGCGCATATGGTGCCGATGCTGATGCAGATGCATCCCAAGTTGTGTACAGCTCGGTATATGGGTTGAAATGGACTGTTTTAATCTGCTCTTGCTAAGATTCATTTATGCCCATTTTTTTAACAATGCTGCTTCAGATCCTTTATCTTCCACCCTTATGTTGATCAAGCTGAACTCAGGCTAGTAGTAAATTTAGGAGGTTTTGCACAAATAAACAAGGGGCATTTCTTTAGTCTGACCCACCCCTGGAGCACCTTTCCCTTTTTTATCTAAATCTAAAAATTTGCTCATATGAGTTTATTACATTGTGTAGTTTGTATCTTTTCCAGACTATATTTTTCTCTATATAATGCTCATAAAATAAAATGAAACAAAATATTGAATGCACTATCAAAAGACAGCTCTACAAGTCCACAAAAAACAGTGTGATATTATCCACTTGTGTGGATTTAGAAATAAAAATGTATTGCAAAATATGAAATTTGGCCTGATTTTGTAGGTGTTTATAATATGTAAACATTACTCCTCAAACCAGGGCCTGATTCATTAAGGCATATAAAATGAATGCTGTGTGCAGTTTTTTAAAAACTCACGTAAATTGGGGCACAATGCACAGGGTGTACATGGTGACATGAGGCAGAAGCCGATAGTGACGGACCACCTCAGCATCTGACATCCCAAAAAGGCTGACACGTGACCTGAAGACACGCTCCCTGAGCCAGCAACTGTGGACCACTTGCTGGTTTCAGAGGGCTTGGCGCCTGTTGCCCTCCTCTTGCAGGACCTTCTCCATATCCATGTCTGGCTAAATGTGAGAACGATGGATGAAGGGTGCAAATAAATACATTACCTCATGCATTGCAACCTTTACAGCCTGCATGTACAGTACATTAAAGAGTTAAAACATTATTACACCTACAGGTGGCTAAGCCAGGCTCATAATATATCTGGTAGGAAAAAAGTATATAACATATTAACATAAAACATTTTATTAAAATGTGTTAAAAATAAACAAAAACAATGTGCATGTTACATAGGCATATAATAGCAGAATACACAGCCAAGCCTTGGATAAATATACACAAATATAAAACAACACAATGCTAATGTACCCAAGCACGTGAAAAATTATTCAACAGGCACATAACATTTTAAAACAGAAGCATTGGAAATGTGGCACATTGCTACGGTATAACTGTATGAACTCACAATTTGCAACAAATACAGTTTAAACCATTTACATTAGTGTGCAGTTCATGACAAACATATAAAAAACAAATATACCTCTTAAGAAAGAAAATGTCTCCAAAATGAAACATCTCTCTACATAAATCTCTCAACCCCTTCATACTCTCTTCACAAAATGCCACAACAGTAATCTCCCTCCATGGGTCATATATAAGTGGTGTCTAAAGAGATGATTGTGTGCAGGTGTATGCTGGAGGATGGTTCGAAGTTATATTAGATGATGTGGGTATTAAGCTGTCAGGTTCAGAGCTATCACTGAGGACTTAGACTAGACCCCTAGGTGACGCATGGAACAGGGCTGCATTTACTGGCGTACATTTAGGTTCTGGACATGTACAAAGTGATATATGGTACAATACTCTTAAAATCAGCAGGAATGTGCATTGATGTATCAAGCATGTTGTATCTGTTGACAATGGCTCACCTAGGAAGGCATGTGCAAATCATTGTGACCGTCGTATAGTTAAAAATGGGAGCATATTTTTCACATATAGTGCACCAGACATTGGAAATGTGTTATGGTAAAGTGAAATAATACTGGGATGAGAATTGCAATGTGCAAATTTAAATATGTATTATCAATATGAGACTGTGCATTCATTATAAGTACTATAATTATAAAATAACACTACATTTATACCACTATGATATACAAAAAAGGTGTAGACCACTTTACCTAATATAGAAATTAAATAAATTATTATAAAATAATGAACACATCGCAAAAATGTTGATGACTATAATGAAACTGAATAAATAAATAGTGAACTTAAATTAATTATTTAAAACGCATGTAAAAAAAATTAAATACAAATATTATGTGTTCACTGACAGAACAAATACATTTCCAAGCAAAGATTAGTTATTATTGGGTTGGGTACGATATGGCAATGGTGAATCTGTTGACAGTCAGACTATCGACATCAATATTTCAACAGTCTGACTGTCGACAGATTCATTCTCTCGACATGTTTAAAATGTTGACATTGTGACTGTTGACAGTAGTAATGTTGAGTGTCACAATGTCATCATACAAAGGGCAGTGCCAGCGACAGCCAGTGGACCTGCCAACCATCTTGCCGGCATTACAGCCGTCAGACCCACTGGCAATACAATTTAAAAAGAAGTCACAAAATTGAGAGATCTGTGTAAACCATGAGATGTAGTTGCTCCTAAGTGGACTATCTATCAATACTCTTCTCTCAAACAATTTTAATATTACCATTATATGGTTTACAATCAAGATCACCAATCCCTCTCACTATTAATTGTGACAGATCAAATTTATCTTAGCCTTTAAATGCATAGGAAATTATTTCCATTTCCCACCTTTCTTCGGCTTTTGCTATCCTTTTATTCTTATGTTAATACTTTTCTTTATTTAAGTTATTACAAGTGGCATTATATATCAAGTTTTGAGAGATTTTTTCATTAAAATAATTCCATACTTTAAACCTTTTTACCTGATTAGAATATTATGAATTTATGGAACAAAACCCTCTAAGGATAAAAGTTCATCCAACTGCCATATCACCATTAGTCTGGGGATATGAGATGTCTGCATAGAGTAAGCTATTATAAGAAAAGTTCTTACAATAAACATCAGTTCTCAGAATGCTATCTCTTTCTTCAAGGAAACAAATATCCAGAAAATCAATTTCTCTGTGACAATATTTTACTGTTAACTTGACATGTCTAACATTAAGATTGAAGGCCTTGATATTAGCACTAAAAGCCACAATGTAAAAATACGTTATTGATATACCACAACCCTAATAGTACCTGGTCATATTCTCTGATGTCACCAGATACCACGACCTCTAATATTCACAGAACTAAAAATAAATTGGCATAAGATGGGTACAAGAGGCACTCATCGGAACGCCTCATGTCTGAATATAATATGAGTAGCTGAATTTTAAAACAAAGTGTAGGTTAGTGCAAAGGCAAAAAAATGCTCATTTTGGTCAATCAAGTCATCAGCTAATTATGTCATATGTATAAACTAAGACAAAGCTCTTATGCACTATTCATGTCACACAATTACTCAACCAATTGATATATCCAATGCAAGATACATTTTAATCCATTTGCAAAAATGTAACTAGAATGTTTGACCAAGGAAAGTTTATAACTCAGGTGTTACTTTTTTATTAAAAAGATGAACCAACAAATTTTTTTTGATTCTCCTGACTATAGAACATCCAGGTTGGTTAGTTAAATGCTTGTTAATTTTAGGTATTAGATAAGAAGTTTGTATTATGGGAAAATCAGTGAATAAAACTCTCATTAATGTGTTTAAGTATAATGTCAGCGGCATATAATTCAATTTCTGTTTGAAACCAATCAATAGATTGAAACACACTTTTTGGTAACATTAAGTGTCCTGGCCTAAAATTTCTCAAGCTATGGGTTTGAAAAAGTGAAGATGATGCCTGTAGCAACCAATCAGATTCTAGCTGTCATTTTGTAGAATGCACTAAATAAATAATATCTAGAATGTGATTGGTTGCTATAGGCAACAACTCCACTTTTTCAAACTTTTAAATTTACACCCAGGAGTTATTTGTTAGCTTCCTATTAATATTTAACTTAAGGCCAAGAAACAATCCCCATTATTAGAAAGTTGTCCATCAGCTGCAATTCTGTCAAAGCGTGTCTTATAATTTCCAAATGCTGGTCCCTATAAGTTTTTTGGTTGAATTTGTATAAATCATTCAATAAAAGTTTGACAAAAACCACAATAAATCGGCATGTCTAGAGAGGGGCGTTTAGATAGATAAATAGAGGTTATTTAAATTCCACAGGTGTCTTTTTCAGCATATTTGTAATTGTTTATAGAGTTTATAGAAAGTTTATATTTCACAATAGTAAATTCAGGCAATATTTCATGAGATACAGTGTTTATCTCCTTTATTTTCATTGTAAAACAGCCTGCTAACCATCTGCTACTGGGATTGTTCTGCCTTACACTAAATGTTCAAATCAAGTACTCTATACAGTTTTGTATTCCTTTCTTTTTAGCTGAACATCTGCTGATAACAAAAATATGTACGTTCATGGTTTAGTTTCGAGTATGCTGTCTATTAAATATCAATGAAGTTCTGCATTGTTTAGCACCATTAACAAAGATAAGTCTGTTTTTTTCTGAGCAATCACACTAGGGAAAACAAACAATCCTCAGCACATTGAAATGAGTTGTCAGTAAGCAAAAATGAAAAATATGCACTGGTGAATTTTTTTTTTCTTTTAAACATGAAAAGTAAATAATTGGTAATAAATGAAAGTAATGTTACTAAATTATTTGCTAAATGTATCTACTTGCTTATAGTAAAGATATCAATAGTGAATTTAACATATTGAAATGTGTGAACATTTTATCATACCAAGGTATTCTTTAACATACAGTGATTTAGATTATATCACTCCTACCACAGTAACCTTCTCCAATAACACATGTAACCCAGTGTTACTGTGTGTAATATTTAGGTGCACAGGTTAGTCAGTGCACCTCCTTCATAGCCCTGGCTAGCTTCTGGCATGGATGTTGATGATCAGAGGGTCCCCGCACATGCAGAGTCTCCTTGAAGATGTTGTAACTTGGTGGTGCAGTGCAATCAGATGTCTCAATAATGCGGGCGCCAGGCCATCTATGTATATTGCAAAATTAACTCTTTATTTACACTCCTTCTTCACTCCAGCCACATTCTTAAATGTGCAGTTTCTATTTACATCTCCTGTCTCTCTCCTCCTGCATGGACAGAATATTAATGGGGCAGTCACATCCAAAATGGTGGCTCTCAAGCTCACCCTCATCTCTCTCTCACAGCAGTGTGCACTCAACCTTCCTCTGCAGGGGTAATGTCTTTCTCTCCTCCTCTGCAGACCTGTTTATCCTCCTGACCCTGTCAACCTGTTTTCCCCTTTTGCCCCTGTGCCACCTGTTTCCCTTCCTGCCCCTCTAAGCACCTTGATGCCCCTCTTGCCCCTGTGGCATCTGTTACCCCTCCTGCCCCTATGGTAAATATTGTCCCTCCTGCCCCTGTAGCATCTATTGCCCTTCCTATCCATCTGGCACCTGCTGCTCAGGTGACTCAGAAGCAGAATGTTGGGCCAGGGAGCAAGCGGGGGCGCAAATCAAAAGGAATTTGTTTCTATTCACTTGTATTTGTTTGTGTCCCTATTTTTGCTGTTTGTTCCACTAATTACACAATTTTTTTAAAAAAATAAGGGTTTCCTTGGTTATTTGTACTTTTATGCACTACATTTTATTCAAACCCAAAAGGTACTTACTAGGACTAGGATCGACATCATCTTCCTCCTGACCAGCAACCTCTGTCATTTCCACCCCTAGAACCCTTCAGTTAGCAATAGTGTGAAAAAATTCCCTTATGCATGCAGATTTTTGGGTCCCCTTTGAAATTATACAATATTGACAAAACATACTTCCAGCTAACAAAGCTTTTTCCATCCAAATAAGCAAACTTTTTAATATTATGTGTCCAAAAATATCTATTTTAAAAAGCAGTATACAATAAACATGAAATGTGATTTTTCAAACATGGAATCAAGTTTCACCTACTTCTTTCAAGTAAGCAGTCAGCATTTTTTATTTTTTTATAAAAATTGCACAGTAGCGTCCACCTGTCATAATCTTACAATGTTATTTGCTGCGATGAGTGGTGTCAGGTGTGCAAGCATGCAATTGCATTCATTGGTGTAAGGTCTGCTTTTAAGCATGTGCAGAGCAATTGCACTCAACATATGGCATGCAATAGGACTACCGTCCAAAGAGGAACCAGGCCCAACATGTACATAGTTTACCAGCAAGTAAATAGTCAAAGCACAGAAAAAATATCACATATAATATATATGGTATAGCATTTCTATCTGATAGATCTAAAATAACTATTTATCTTATAGTGGGGTCTATTTACAAAGCACCGCAAAATATGAATGAAACTTTTCAATCCTCATCGCATAGATGCGGATTGAAAGATTTCTCATATTTATTAAAAAATCAACACAGGAACAGCCGTTCTGAAAAACACTCACCTTTCACTTGAGTCTTCTCTTCTCCTCCCTGTGCAATGCTGCTCGTGACGTAGTACCCTCTTTAAATCCCTGTGCGCATGCGCTGACCGGTAACCTCGGGCATGCGCACAGAGATCCCTGAATAAAAGAACCACACATGTGCTGTGCAGCTCTGCTCTTCAGAGCAGAACTGTTTCAGTGAAATTTTTCAATTATGTTAATTGAACATTAACATAAACATTGCCTTGGGTTTTTTTTCAATTCGGCTGTTGGTACATAGATTTACTGAGCAGCCCATACACTGTTATGGGCAGGGTCGGACTGGCCCAGCGGGCTACCGGTAAAACCACCTACCTTATGGCCACACCCCCTTTTACCCGTGGGCGGAGCTTACCTGGAGGCCCCCACGGGAACCCGGCGTCCCCGCTGCTCAATTGCGATCGCAGCTGCGATCATGTGACCCGCCTCCTCCCCCTGTCAGCTGATCTTCCCACCTGCCGCCGCCAATGAAGAAGAAAGAAGGAGCAGAGAGCCTGCAGCAAGCAAGATATCAGTAAGTATATTTTTTAACCATTTGTGGCATAACATTGGGGGCACTATGTGGCATAACATTTGGGGCACTATGTGGCATAACATTGGGGGCACTATGTGGCATAACATTGGGGGCACTATGTGGCATAACATTTGGGGCCTTATGTGGCATAACATTTGGGGCACTATGTGGCATAACATTGGGGGCACTATGTGGCATAACATTTGGGGCACTGTGGCATAACACTGGGGGCACTATGTGGCATAACATTTGGGGGCACTACTGGGTGGAATAACATTGGGGGCACTATGTGGCATAACATTGTTTTGGGGGTGCTACTGTGTGGCATAACATTGTTTTGGGGGCACTACTATGTGGCATAGGGGGGCTGCCTATCTATACTAAACTATATGGTGGCTGCCTATGCTAAACTATAGTGAGGGGGGACTGCACAGAGAACACTATAGGGAGGGGTTGATGGGACCTTTAATGCTGAGTTGGTTTGGGTCTATAATTGAATGTGGGGCCGAGTGTGGGGGCTATCAAATGTGAATATTAATTATTTAATGCTAGGAATGGTCATGGGAAATGGATGTATTAAACGTAAATGCTAATAATTTATTGCTGGGACTGTTTGGAGGGAGGGTAATAGGTTTATTTATTAAATGGGAATACTATTAATTTAATGTTGGGGTGGTTGGAGGGAAATAGATCTATTCATCAAATGTGAGCACTATTACTTTAATGTTGAGGCTGGAGAGAGTCCTAATTATTAAATGTGGGTGCTGTTTATTTAATGGCAGGGATGGTTGACGTTTCTAAATGTACCCATTATTTTTTCCAAATAGGGCCGGCCCTCAACTTTCCAGGATCCAGACAATCCGCAACTAAAGAAACCAGCAGCCACAGGTGTTAAAAGTGACAACAACAGGTAGGACAGTCTGTCAAATGATCTGAGTCTAGTGCAGGCTTGGCTAACCTGTGGTACTTCAGATGTTGTGAAACTATAAGTCCCAGCATACCCTTCTAGCAATAAGCTGCTATATATTGGCAAAGTATGCTGGGGTTTGTAGTTTTACAACACCTGGAGTGCCACAGGTTAGCCAATCCTGGTCTAGTGGGATATCCCTGATTTTTGGTGACTGTTCTGCCCAATCTAAGGGGCAGGTCAACACTGTGTACTCTTTATACACACACTGCATTCTTTACATACTACACTATGGTGCTAGCTGTCCTTCGTGGACTGACCACTCCCCCTCTAGTGTCTGGTCTCGCCTCTATGATGGCTGACCACACCCCCTTTGGTGGGCCCCTAGTGTTGCATTCCCTGGTGGGCCCTTCATGCCCCAGTCCGACACTGGTTATGGGGACTGCTCAGTAAAACAAAGAGATATGCAAAGCAGCAGATATCTATGATATCTGCTGCGATGCAGTCATAGTAAATAATAATTTTGCATTTAATCCCAGAAACGCTCTGTTTTTGGGGCTTAAACACAGTTTTTAGTTTAATAAATAGGCCCCAGTGTATCTAATATCTATTTCACATATCTATCTTTTAAAAAATACGTAGAATACATTTTATTAGACTATTTCTAGATTTTCATGCTATGTAAAGAACTTCAATATTTAGTGTTATTTTTAATAAGCAGTTCTTTGTGCAAATACTGAAATCCCACATATAAATTTCAATTAAATTTATTGCAACTACATGTGAAAGTCTGTAAATAGCATGGGCCTGAGTCATTAAGGAGAGCAAAGCATAAAAAAGGATTAACTTTGCACCTGGGCAAAACCACGTTGCATTGGAGGGGGAGGTAAATTTAAAATGTGGGGACAGATTTATAGTCGGGAAAGAACATGTCCTAGATCAACTTTACATTTCAATTTTAAAATAAAGCTATCAAGTATTTGTGTGCTTCATGAAAAAACAGCCAGTATTTAACTTATGTGCAAAATAATAAACTAATTCGCACCCCTTGCATTGTAACATGGTTTGTTCCGGAGAACATTTACTCCTTTTTTTGCCGTACTTTCCTTAATGACTCAGGCCCCATGTGAACAAGATGGCATCATTTCAGCAAACAAAGCTTCACTTGGAAGTACATAAAGAAATAGGTCCCTGGGCCCTGATTCAAACTCTAATTCAAACCCACACCACCTGATCACAACCAGGACCATTTATTATATAGTTCCAGTATATAGAAATGAAAAATAAATCAAAATGTATCAATAACAGCATCTGAAATGTATTTTAACATACAATAATAGAGAGATTCAATACATTTATCTAAAATAAAAATGTTACCATAAGAGAAGAAAACAGTAGTGCTGGGTAATGTAAAGATATTAAGGGGCAGATTTATCAATCCTTCTTAAAAGGAAAAGTGGAGGTGTTGTCCATAGCAATCAATCAGATTGTATCTATTACTTATTGAGTACAATATAGAAAATGATAGCTAGATTTTGATTGGTAGCTATAAACAACACCTCCACTTTTCCTTTTTAGAATGTTAAATGATAAATATACATCTAAATGCTGACTCGGGTGCATAACATGTATTAATAGGTTAGCAATACTTTACTTAAATCTCACTAAATATACAAAACAATGCAATTGTATATCACTTTAAAACACATATTAGTAACAGTGTATCTAGTGAACCCTGTGCAAGCCACAAACTCTAAGTAGTTAATTAGCTGAAAGGATTTCTTCTGCATGATACAGCATCCAGCAACAATGCAGACCATAGATTATCTGTCTGCCATCATGTCATTTGATCCCCTTATATCATGTTATTATATGTAGCTTACAAGCACAACATTTTTTTTGGTACAACATCTAGCTATCAATTAGAGACCGCAAATCACTTATCTACTAATGCTAGATTAACTGTTGTAAACTACAACTCATTTTCATCAGAGGACTAGTGCTTTACAGCTCTTAGGCTGGGTACACACCGCATTGTTTTTAACCAATCATCAAACGATAAATGACCGTTCAGCTCAATATAGCATTAGCGTGTACGCTGGAACGATGAACGATTATCGTTCCAAAGCACATCATATAATTTCATTTGATTTTTAAACCGGACTAGAAATGTCATTCAATAATGGAATGATTTAGAATGATATTGTTCCAATTCAGCGTGTATGCACTCACAACCGGCAGTGTCCACATATATCTATGGATTGTGCAGAGTCACAATCTTTTTAGCTGATGGTTATGAGACATGAAGAGCACAGATCTGAAGGTAAATATTGTATAATGTGTTTAGTGTGTACATATGGATCAGCATGCTGAGCAGAACTTTTTTTTTTTTTCAATTGTTGCTAAAATCTTCAAGTATATGGTATCAGGAGAAATTTTGTACAGTATGTTTCTAGCCTTAGGCTCACATGTATCTGTTCTGTTAACCTGATCCCTTTATCTTTCTGACCTGTGAGATATCCTCTTTATGCACTGCTGATAACTATAATCAAAATCTGGAGAATTCTCTGAGATGAGTGGTGGGGATCATAATTAATGTACAGAGGCAAGTAAAGAAAGTTCAATAGGGTTTATCTGCTAGCAGTCTATGTACAGCTAGGAGCAACTTCAATCAAAGTGAAGAGAAGAGTCAATATGTGATACTTGCACATATTGCCCCACTTTGACCACTGCTTCTAACACATCATTTTGGTTACTGTAGAATGTGCACCTCTTGGACACAATTAAATTCAAATATTGTGAAGTTCTCCATTGTGCCTCTTCGATACCTGTTTTTCAGCTCTTAAGTAGTGTTTGTAAAAGTATATAACGATGACTTCTGCTTTTATTATTTATTTATTTATAGTTAGATATGGGGACGGGGAATCACTTCTCCGAAACATTGCTGAACATGGTGAGGCTCACGTTAATTTGGGTGCATGCCTGAAATACACAAATGTGTTCTGCACATGCACAAGAAAGTCACACCTATGTCCATATCAGATCTGACACTTGGGCTTCCTTACAATTGTAGAGGTGGAAGTGGGGATACAAACGCAGACTTAGTGGGCAGGTTCACATAATTACAAATTGAGGAAGACCCACACAAAGACACAAATAGGCCTGAGGGCTAGTGCAAACAAACGCTGATGGTGATGAAGGTTGCCAGCATTAGTTAGCCACTTCTGACAGACTGATTGTGGTTCACCTATGAAACTAATGCTTTCTTCATTTTCGTGGATATATTATTTGATATTCTGGGAGTATTTTTGAATTGTTTGCTACTTTCATTTGTAAGCAAGAAGGAAGATTATACTTTCTATATTCTAGAAGATTTATTCATTGAAATCAAACTTAATAGTAAATTTGTTTTACGCTAACAAATGAAAAAACTTTTTTTATGCTTAAAACCTGATTGGAGGTAAGTGTATTCGGGTGTATGTATGTCTGATGTAAACCTGGTGCGTATGTGTCTAATACAGAGTTGGATGGATCTTGACATATATAACAGCATATGGCCCTATATGTTATGTTTACGTGCAACTTGTCAGGCTTTAATTTTTGGATGCATATTCATCCAACTCAGCATGAGCCCCTGTATCTCTGTCACATTTGAGAAAATCCATAATCTCAGTTGGAGTGCCACACTGATTTATACCTCGTTCTGTTCTCTATTCTAGAGTTGTGTGAACCTGGACAGGGGTTGTGAGCATCCTGTTTCAATTTAAATGTAATGTGATATGGGGTGTTTCTATCTCTCATGCTTTTGGGATATGGCCTCCTACCTTGTTCTTCAAAATGTTGACAGATCCTCGTATTAGTATATATAAAAACAATAATTACTAATTAAATATTTAGATATTATAAAAAAAAAACCTTCATTAAAAATATAATATTAGAAAACAAATAGCAATACCAATATGTCTCTCCTTACCTACATCTTCTATATTTTTTTTCTACAAGTACTGCAGAAATCGGCTGTAATTCACATTCCCCAGCTGTTTGTCAATTACTCTGCAGTGATATTTGCCAACACAGAACTAAAGAAACACTGCTACAAGTTCTGTGTGCTGCCCCAGAAATCCGCTATATATTACATTTTCTTGCTGCTTATGAGTTACGCTGCAAGAATTGTTTAATATGCAAACACAGTATTAGGAAAGTGCTGCTTTAAGGTTACTTTTCTAATACGTGTGGAAGTTTACCTGTTATCATGGCAAGTGTTCCTTATATAGCAGCGTATGAACTGATTTTTTTACTTACTGCTCATGTAAATCTGATGTGTACCATGATATCATAACTCATATATTACTCTATCCTTCTCTGATTTTTTTTTGCACTATTGCTCACAAAACCCCTGTTTAAATCCATATAGGAGTTGTCTTGGCAATTAGATCACTTTGTTCTTCTAAACCTATTCATTAGTCTGTCATTTCTTAATTTTTTTCTATCAGTGATAGTCACAACGTTAACAATTTATATTATCATATTAATATAGTGCTGATCCCTCAGCATTACCCATATAAAGGTTAAATGTTTTTGTCATAATGAAATATCACACAGTAAGGAAAAGTGAATCTACTAACTATTAATATGCACGTGAAAATCCCATTATGTAATTAGCTGTTGTTGGATAATGTGCAGGATACATACATGAAACAGGGAAGTGTTAGGTGGAAGCATATTCTTCCCTAAACAGCTCCTGGGCTAGACAGTAAGGGTACGCTAGCTTTTGGTAATAACTAACACATGGCTTCCTAATCCCAGAAACTAGATCCAGGACTTGGCAGTGTGGTACTAGTCTCTGTTAGTAGAGACAAAAAATAGTTGACTTCTTTTCTACTAAAAACACTAGCCAGAGCACTGAAAATTGCAGATTGTACTTCATACACAGCTTCTGATTGTGTGTAGAAACAAATATTGGAATCCCCAGAGTTAACACCTATACAAACCCGCAGCATCGTTAAAGTATCCTCATAATATTCGTACATATTACAAAACAAAGAACTGCTGCTAATAATATATTCTAAAAAGAATAACTTTTTTTCTTAGTTCTTCTTGTCAGCGGGATTATGAGAATTACATAATCTGTAAGTGGTCTTTGAACCATTTGTACAGAAACTTGATGCACCTTTAATGACAGGTCAGCATATGAGTATTTCCTCCTTGTGCTTGTAACCAGTTGTCATCTGGTGAGTAAAGTACACTGTCTGAAGTCATCTGTACCAAATCTGTTCATTCTTTGGAATTAGTCACTTTTTTTCTGGGAGAAATCTGGAGACTCTATTATTATTTTAATTATTAATTATCATTATTATTATTATTATTATTATTATTATTATTATTATTATTATTCAAACTTCATTTCCTCTCCTAGAGAGTGAGAAATGTGATTTTGCTAAGCTGACGCCATCTTGTTGCCGTATAGCCATTTTGTTCACTTATAGCTTAAAGACAGATTAGATACAGCTAGCTTGTTGGAGTTATTCATTGTTTGCAAGAAACTATGCCCATGACCTTGACTATGGCAGAACAGGAGATAAAACATCTCCCCCCTGGGGAGTATTCCTGTGTGAAAATGAGAGAATGTAGCAAGATCTGTCTAGAGGAAGCATGAGTGGTTAAAACCTTTTGGGGCATAGTTTTCTGTAATACGTGATTTTGTGCTATATAGATATAGACTTGTAATTAATAAAGCAGAGCTAATTGTACATGCAGAACTTGCAGTGTCTCTTATTCTCTCCGGCTGATGAGCTTATAACTGATAAACTGACACTTACAGGTGAACAATCTGATTTAGATTTGAATAGAGTATATAATAATACAAATTTCTAATCCAGTAAAAGGAAAGTGCTATTATTCCTATACTACAACTACTGCTCTACTCGCTGTCAGAGGTGCAATCACTGTTAACAGGCACTGGAATGCAATTACAGTGATCCCCAGTAAATGAAACCCAGTCCGCAATAATATAAGCTACAGCACAATCTGTAAGTATTCACTCCCTCGTCCCCACCACACCCAGGGATTTGGAAGATCTCTTAGCACAATATGTGGGTAGTGATCCAACCTGGTGTTAAATTAAAACAGAAAATTAATTAATAGCACAATTCAAATGAGCCCACATAGTCTAATAAAGATATGGAATATAAATCTGTAATTACACAAAGATGAACAGCTTTGAACATTTAATTTCTCTTTATAAAGTATTTAAATGATTGTGTTGTTTTTTGGAACTTTAAACATACCCATTGTAGAAACCACATGTTGCTGAAATGTGTTTGGATGCAACAAGGATAGCAAGGTTACAGTATGCAACTTTTATTTTATATTCTTAATATTTATTTGTTATGTTTTACTAATTATTGCTTAATAATCAATTTATAATAGTGAGACCAAACCAGCCTATCATAGAATACAATTATAAATTTGTATTCTACAACTTCTAATGAAGGAGACAAACGGTGTTGGTTTGCCCCTCAAAAGCCACAACCAACAACAAGTTATGATAGGCTGGGTTGGTCTCACTATATAAGGGAAATCTGCAGAGAGGGTCCTGCTGTCAGAGAGGTTCACAGCCCCAGCCTGTTCAGCATGGGTTTGAATTGCATAAGGGAATTGGGTCTTCAATAAAAAAAAAGTGCCCCTGTAGGAAAAAACAGTCCAGTGCTCTTCCCGCCATCCCTGCCCAGTGGAGATTGGGATAATAAAGTTTTAATCAAAAATATAGCAAAAATATGGCTGCCCCGCAAGCCCTGGCAGCCATAAATAGCTTGTTTTACAGGAGTTTATAGAACTACAGATACCCCCACACCTATAGCTGAGGATACTAGCACTTGTAGAGCTGTAATGCCACATAAAAAAATACTGTTAAAAAACCCCACACTCACATCAAAGAAAATCTTTTATTAAAATACTCCCTCAATACATTCAATTAACCACCTAATTCCATAATGATCCTCTAATTTCTTTTTTGAAATCCAAAGAAAAAGATATATGTCATTGAAGCTGAACTGTTCCTAATGGAGCTCTACAGCAATTGACAGGCCTGTCTGAAACTAACCAATCCAGACCGGCTTTGCTCTGATTGGAGAGAGTGTGAGAAATTCAGTTCTGATTGGATACTTGTGGATATATCCCATGTTTTGTCTCAGTGAACTTCATTGAAGCAATACGATTCGGTGACATGTTTTATGTATTAAATCAAATCTACATCTCCTACATCTTTAGTACCACCCCATTCATTTAAATAAAATTTTCCATTTTCTTCTAAAATAATTTAGCTATTTCAGAAAATGACCTCTTTGAACCCAGCGCAAGCCCTGATTTCACAGGACAAACACTGGTTAAAGTAAAAATAAATAAACAATGTAATGATTAAAAAATATGTAGCCTCACTCTTCAAATTCTCAACCAAGCACTAGTCTGGGCTGGTTTTAACTGCATGTGCAAGTGGGACATGCCCCATGACTACAAAAGTTGTGTCTCATCTGTCCTCAGCAATGCTAGGGCTCTAGAGAGGAAAGAAATACACAATTATTACAATGAGTTCCTTCTTTCAAGCAAAGGTGCGTCTTAGTGGATATTATCTATTGATCACTTGTGATTACCAGACAATATAACTATACTACAGCAACTAAAAATGGTCCGCTAAACATGAAAATTTGCAAAGAATAAGAAATGGTTCCTTTTTTAAAAAGACAATGAGCTATCCAGCAAGGTATGGCAATGCATGTTATGTATATATTTCCCAAAACGTTTATTTTTAGAAATACAAAGTCTTCTAAAAAAATAAGCTATGGTTGTATGTGTGCTGCACTGAAAAATTACTAACATTGAAGTTGGAGTGGGACCAGCCCATGAAGTTCCAGAATCATGACAGTTGAGAAAGGGTTATAAGAAAAAATATAATTACTTATCTTTTTTTAAAAAAAATATTTCTGATCCATTGTAGTTCAAATGTTGGAGGGAAAATAATTTTTTTAAAAAAATGTCTTTTTATAGTCACATGCCCTATATAAATATAATTGAAATGGATGTAATTGGATTTTAGTCATGGACAGCACTGTGGGATATGTCACTAATATCCTTTTCACACCAAACTTCCGGGTCAGAAACGGAATAATGAACACGGTTGCAACCCGTGTTGCAACCATGCACACTGAACTTTGGTCCCGGGTTATATCCTGGGTCACTGCCTTCCACACTGGACCCGTGTCTGCCCTGCATTTTCAAGTTGAGCCCCTTCAAATGATCTGCTTTTAACTGAACCTGGGTCGAATAACCCTGGAATACCTTTCAGACAGCAACGTATCTGGCTCCAATCCGGCAATAATCCTTTTCGCAATCATGATCGTGGACCTGGGTCGCACGTCCCGGGTCGCCCCATTGTCACAGACACACAACCTGGGTCATTCCCAGGGCCATGCCTCTGTGTGAAAGGGGTATAAGTGACAAAGCATTGTTTTAAGTAGCAAAAATATTTCTTTGCCTATTATAGAAATATTGAAGGGGTGTTTGGAACATCTTTTGGTCACCGTATTCCCCATAAACTAAAGTTGTGCTCTGACTCCTGTGTTTTGGCTTTCGATGTGGTTTTGATTCTAAAATATCTCCTGTTTGGTTTTGTTACTCATTTTATCCAGAAACCCTGAAAGGTTTTGGTTTTGGTTTTGGATCTAGATTTAATTAAAAATTGTGACAAATAGGTAAAATTGTGTGATTTTGAGCTGTTTTTGCTCCTATATTACTATTTATAGAATTAACATTTATTACCAGTCATTTGCTGTCTATTTCATAATGATCTCTTCACAACTGCCCAAATTTTCACCAACATTGCCCAAGGCCTGAAGCAAGCTGTCGGGCTAAAATTAGTGACAGATCAGCAACACAAATACATGGCAGTTTAGTAATTATTTCAATTTTTTTTATTTTTTTTAGGTGGTTGTGCTGCTCAAAGAAAAGAACATCCTGCTGCTCATACTCAAACACAACACCCTGTTTTTTTTCCAGCTTAATTAAGATGTCACTGACTGCCCCTAACAAAATTACTTTGAGTAAAAAAGCAGAAAACCATTAGATTTAAGAAAAAAGTAAACATATTGTTTATTTGGGGGGTGCTGCTGCACTGCTGCTTACACTCAACCACAACAACCATTTTTTTTGCACACTTAATAAAGAAGTCGGAGAGTGCCCCTCACTAAATTTAATATAACTGTGACTAGAAAAGAGAATTTTTTTATATATGTATATATATATATATATATATATATATATATATATATATATATATATATAAATACATATTAGTATATTATACACAAACAGGGTAGCTAGTGCTCCATAAAAATGCTCTGACAGGCTGACTCCCAATCAATTGGCAAACTGTTCTAGCTGACTGATCGCTACAGAAATATATTGCATTAAAAATAATCACAGCTATTGTTTTCTATGTAATATTCCCTATTGCACCCTGTCTAATGCTCCAATCACTCTCTACTCAGCATTTTAGGAGCACAGCCTGCAAGCCACCTTCCAACCTACATGCTGACTGTTCTAAAATTACTGATGAGATTAAAGGGATCTCTCTCTCTCTCTCTCTCTCTCTTTCTCTCGCTATATATATATATATATATATATATATATATATATATATATATATATTTAAGATATCAATGCAAGACTCTGAATTTGGCGCAAAGAATCGAGTTGTGTTTTGTTTATACTTGGATCCACAAATGTCGGATCTGTTGAGTTTCTCAGAATCCCAAATGCTAATTTCTACTATAAAGTATCTTGTTTCGGGAAGCAGGAGCATCAGCTGGATAAAGTTCCCATTTAACATTGTTTGTACTTATAAAACGTAGATTAGTGCCTGTAATTTTTATCTGCACTCCTTATAATTTGGTTACCATGTTATCATTGAAATGCCTTTTCTTCTCTAATGGCACAATTTGCTATAGTTTGTTCTTTCATGGAGTTTCTTAATAGAAATTAAATTGTAATTAAGTGTGGTATTATGTTATTCACAAATTTCAGTAAATAGTCCCTACCTTAAACATTGGGAATAAAACTGTAATGCTGGTTTATATTTCAAGTTATTGGTTTAGTTATTTTGAGCAATTAAATAATTAAGGGGCATTAATTAGCAATTTAAACAAAACTTTATAGAATATTTAAGTATGTTTTTCTTTTGTCCTCTATAATGCAGGTGCATTAGTGGAACTTAGTATTGGTTTGTGCAGCTTGTTAGAATACCCACTGTAAATCCTCAGAGAAACAGCTGACAAAATTAGGAAAAGTGCACATACACAGCTGTGTCACATTTTCCTGGCACTGCCCCAAACCCAGAGCTCATGCCGTTATCCTAAAATCAACACCTTTTCTGATGTGCGTGTGTTGGCAGAAAAAAATACTACTTTGCCAGGTGTTTCAACACATCCAAAGAATCTACAACATTTAGAATACTGATGCTTGGAGGGATAATTGGTTTTAGAGATATTTTAAGCTATCTTGTAATGTGTGTTCTTTATTCCTTTCACATGTTAATATCTTTATATTGCTGTGCCAAGGAGATTTTGAACTGCTCTGCTGACATACCTTTAGCAATGCTGCACAACCTTTTTTAAATTAGGATACCACGGCCAGAATTTACTAAGCTGCGGTTTTGTTAAACTGATGTTCTTTATGTGGTTTGATGTGCAATTTGTTGTTTACTGTATAAAAAACAAAAATACACATCAAACTGCATAAATTAGATGGAAAGGCAAAAAGCCAGGAAAAACGAAAGTATTTCAAACATGATTATCAAGATTGTTCAAACTGGTTTAGTATGTGATTTGAGCAGAGAAGTTTTATGAATGTTGTGGTAATGTTGTTCCACAATAGTGCTTGTCACCATCTAATTTGAGAAGGGACGAGTGGGACAGTCATATGTGACATGTTTTCCCAACTCTCCCCTTGTCACATATGTTTCCCCAACATTATCCCCTGGTCATGTGTGCTTCTCCCACTGATGATGTCAGCAATGCTTTGCATATTTCACCCACATCATGGAACAGCATCATGAGCTGATGCTGCAGAATGCAGTGCAGCATCCTGTCTCCTCCTCCACCAGACACCTTAGCAGGATAAGAGCTGCTGACAGATTTGATTGGGTGAGTGGTATGTTCAGGACACTTCACCTGGCTGTCTTTCCAGTTGGGACAAAGTCCTGTGGATCACTACCCAAAAATCAGGACTGTCCTTCCATAATCAGGACAATTGGCAAATTGTTCTGCTATCTTCTGCCTGTTGTTATACAGTAGCTTTAACAAACTGCTACTACTGATGTCTTAAGCTCTGCTGTGCTTGACAAGATTCTGGAAAGCTGGAGCCTTGAAAGCCACGTAATCTGTGAACACTCTGGACCTCTGGCCCAACAACCATCACCAGCATTACATCAATAATATCTATGTTTAATAAGTAGGCCTTCTTCTCCCCAGCAAGCACTTTATTAAAATGTTTAGCAATCACATTAATACAGAGATCCCACAATGCATTATTAATCCTTGCAATATATTAGTAGCACTAGCCAACCTCATATTACATTAATCACTCCAACAATTAATTTAAAGAGACACCATATTAAATTAATACACCCCACCTATTTACATTGTATGAATAGCGCTCAAACTACAATCATAGCTCTACAATTTTACATTAATACACCATCACATTTATAGCCCCAATATCACCCAAATTATATTAATAGCCTCTACTAACACGCTACATTACATTAATACCCTTCCACATACACAGTACTTTAATACCCACCTTCCACACATGTCTTTTATATCACTCAGACACACCCATATATACATTACATCAATTACCATACACATTACATTAACACCCCACTATCACCACACTTACCAGTTCTTCAGAACTGTGCTGTGAAGCAGACTCCAGGAAGAGCACTGGGTGATAGGATGGTCATTTTAGAAAATAAGTGATCCCAAGGTAGGCCCACTCCACAAGTGAAATGGTTTGAGAAAATCAATCTATTTTTTTCTCTCAATGTTATAAAGCATGAGTGACATGGAAAAGGATAGCAGCATCAGTGCTATAAAGTCACACTAGTATTTGGGATGTTAACAAAACAAAAATGTTGGAGCACAACTCCTGAGTAAGTGGTCAGATTAAACCCCCTTCCAAAGAAAACTCTAGATATAAATATTTCTCCCCTTTTTAAAATCCCAGATTATAACTGGTATTATACTGAGAGCGGTGTTATGAAGTGGTGAACATATAATGAAATGAATAAATTTGAACATACTTTTGTACAGAGACTTTAACTAGTGGTTAATGTAAGTGGCGTTATATAGGGGAGTAGAATAAAGATAGCACTGTATTAACTAATTCATTTTAGCCCTGATTATGTATGCCAATTGTTATTTACATTTCATGTGATTCAATACTTTTCTTTTAAAAATGTCATGGTGATTGTTCATCATTTTTTCTTTCTGTTAAGATTCTACAACATATAAACACACTTTTTCTATACTGGTAGATAATCCATTACAATTAGAATGTGCACGGTTAAAGGCTCTCTCCAGGTTACATATGGAATTTCTACATTTATGTCCACAATTTGGAGACAACCAGAGCAGAGGGAGCTTATCACTGTTTGTGAGAAAGGGATATGAAAAATATTCACTTGTTTTCTTGGCCATCATCTCTGTATCAGTTCACCCCTAGACCTCGCCTAATACCAGTTAGGAGGACCGCGACCTGCGGCTCGGAAGCAGCCAAGCCAATATCACTAGTGATTACCCTACGAGTCGTTAGACTCCGCACTGCTCTAGCAGGTAGTGCCAAACTAGGCTGGTCTAAAGGGTCTTCCGCTCCTGATCCATGGCAAGGAGTTTGCAATAGTCAAGACGAGAATTGATGATTGAATGGGCAGGGATTTTGGTGGTATCCTGAAAGAGAAAGGCACAGATTTTAGTGATGCTATGGAGGTGGAAGTGACAGGATTTGGTGAGGTCTGGATATAAGAATTAGAGCTGAGGCAGAGTCAATGGTGACTTTGAGGTAGCGGGCTTGGATGACAGGAGAGAGATTTATGTTATCAACCGAGAGGGAAATTTTGGGGGGATAGTAACATTAGTAGGAGGAAACATGGTGAGCCTGGATTCGGAGATGTTTAATTTTGAAGAAGCACTGTGACATCCAGGTAGTTACAGCAGAGAGACAGCTAGATACTTTGGGAAGGAAGGAGGGAAAATGTCATGGGAGGAAATATAGATTTCCGTATCAGCAACATAAAGGTGGAAATGGATGCCAAATGATCGAATAAGTTCGCCGAGAAAGGTGGCGTAGAGATAGATGAGCAGAGAGCCAAGGATGGAGCCTTGGGGAACTCCAATAGACAGAGGAAGAGGGGGAGAGTCAGAAGCAGATACACTAAAGTAGCAGCCAGAAAGGTTGAAGACAAGCCACAAGAAAGCTGTTTCGTGAACACCAAAGGAGTGAAGGGTGCAGAGGAGAAGAAAATGATCAACTGTTTCAAAAGCAGCAAAGAAGCTTTAGACTTAGATGAGCGTAAATTGTTTGCTACTTTAGTGAAAGCAGTTTCAATTGAGTAAAGCCTGACTGGAGAGGGCCATAAGAGAGTGGGAAGGGAGAAAGTGGGTCAGACGATTGAAGACAAGTCTGTGAAAACCAAGCTGTGTGAGTTTGGACTCTCGCAATTAAAACACAAGGACACCTGCATTCCATTACCTCTTTCTACATTATATCCTAATCTTGCTGCTTTGCAGTTTATAGTAATTTGTGTTTATATGCGTTTTTAATCATACGTTATTACTAATGTGTAATTATGCTACTTGTTTTTTATGCTACGGCTAGTGGTTATTGACATAAACTTCTAGAACTGGAGAACAGATATCTTCGACTATAGCAGCCACCTTTCCCATAGACCCAGTAGTAATTATATGTACTCAGATGCCCTCCAGGTCTTAACTCTAGCGCAGTAGATGTTTACATGCAGTACCACGGCTAGGTAGGAGGCGGTAGCCAAGAACAGCAAAGAATGGTCAGGAACGGTCAGGGCTCCATAGCAAGCAGGTAAATCAGGGACAGGCCAAAAGGTCAGGACTGGCAGCGAGCAAGGATCTCCAGTAACAAAGTCAATGGTGAGAGCATTCAGAGTTCAATCAGTGTCCATAAACAAGCTAGGGTCACAACAGGAATCGATATCAAATGGACAGATTATCCACAGCACTTGGAGCAGGTCAGCAAGCAAGTGGGTCACACAAAATGGTATAACTCTCCCATCCTTATATACACATAAGTGCCAATGAGCAAACAGGTAGCACAGTGGTGGCATTCAGACTCAGGAGGCTAATAATTAATTAGCAAGGCTGTCAGACTAACAGGGCCACAGTGGAAATCAACACTCCTATTTCTTTATCTGCACCTCCTTGCCGAACATTGCTATTTCTTTTTGGACTATTTTGAGGATTAAGTCATAATAATTAATTGTGCATTGTATGTTTAGTTTAATTTGTTCTCTTTTAGGAGATTGTGATAGAGTAATACTTCAGTGTACATTAATTATTTTAAGTTGTTATTTTTTTATCTTAGAGTTTACTAGCATATTAAATACTTATTAGTGGGACAAGACTTTTTTGCTTTACAATTTGATATGCAGGAATGCACTTTTGAATGACATATTTACCCCTAAAATCTATATTTAAGCAGATTAGATATTGTTCCATTAATATAGATTATTATATAATATCCCTCTTCTAGCGCTGGACTATTAACTATACAGGATCGTCTTAGAGCAAGTAAGTCCAGCACATTAAAGAAATCATCCACAGACTGCAGAGCAGGACTATTGAAAGCTAGACTCAAAGCCCAAGTCTGCGGGTCACCTTGTAGAAGTGAGGTGACAATACCGACCCTTTGTTGTTTAGAGCCCGAGGAGCAGAGTCTCAAATGAAAATAGAGCCTGCAGCTCCCTTAAAGTTGTAGGAAAGGGCTCAATCCCCAAAGAATCTGTCTGGTAAATCTAGCTTAGATTCAACTGCAGGTGCCATGGTGGCTTGCGTGGTCTTTAAGGCTTTCTCCTGAGTAGATAACTAGAGCGAGAGCTCCTGAACCACTAGCAAAATGGTCTGGATCTGGCCAGCTAGGACCTGAGCTGGACTAGAACTGGTTTAGCTGGGGTCCATCAGACAGAGTCCTCCAATAGTCAGGTCAGTTATAATATTACGGCTAGCGGCTATTGACATAAACTTCTAGAACTGGTGAACAGATGTCTTTACCTAAAGCAGCTGCCTTTCCCAATAGCGTTCACAGGTACTCAGATGCCCTCAGATCTTAATTATAGCACAGAAGAAGTTAACAATCAATACTGCATCTAGTAGGTAGGAGACAGTAGCCATGAAATGGAGAGAATGGTAAGGAGCAGGCTGGGGTCAGAGGTCCATAGCAAGCAAATTAATTTGGGACAGGCCAAAGGGTCAGGGCTGGCAGCGAGCAAGGAACTCCAGAAAAAAAGTCAAAGGCAATTAGGGCAATTAGAGTTCAATCAGAGTCCAGAAACAAGCTAGAGGTCCCTACAGGAATTAATATCAAACAGATATCAAATTATCCACAGCACTTGGAACAGATCATCTAGTGGGTCGCACAAAACTGTCTTACATACACATAAGGGCCAATGAACAAACAGGCAGCACAGTAGTGGTAATCAGCCTCAGGAGGCTGTTAAATAATTAACATGGAGTGCGCATGTGCCCAGCGGCAGTGATTGATAGAAAGTCCCAACTGTTGCCCTGGCGACAGCCGTGATGAAGGTGCAGAAGTGACGTCCCGGGACTTGCTTCTAAGTCACCAATACCGCGGCTCGTAATAACATGTTTGACAAGTTTATTCTTAAATATCGCTAGGTGGAGTAGTTACTTAAGGATAAGACAGAAAAAGATGTCTGGGCTAAACAATGAGGCTATACAAATACCATATCATCAAACTTGTCATCTAGCCAAAAAGGTCATTGCCTAATAGTGCCTTTGGACAGACTCCATGTCACCCTCTCCACAGGCAACCAATGGTCCCCAGCTACCAGGGTGAGGACACTGCAGAGTTATCCCTAGCATCTTGCCATCTATTACAATCTGGCTACCACCCTAATCTGCCCTGTGAAAAAACCACCCTTAGCTAGAACAGTGGTTAACTTACGTCGGATTCAGCTCACCTGGGCAGGCCAGAAAATATCCAAAAAAAGGGCTTTATTATGACAGCACAATACAATAAGATGTTCACAAGGTACAGGGTAAATGGGAGCATGTACACTCTAGCATAAAAACAATTGCTAGTTGCTAAATATATTCTAGCCAAATCCCACATTTACTGTGACTGTATAAAGAAAGTCAGCTCCCTACAGAGGGGGATGTGCCACTTCCCTCAATAATACTAAATAGAGAAGGTAAATAACAAAGTGAGGAGCACAAATCTAACTATTTATCAGTAAATCATACTGATATATAAAAAGTAATCATAAATATATACCAGAGTTAATAGGCTCTTTGTTAAACAATTCAGTTTTTAATTGAATACATATATAAACATCTAAAAACATATCCAAATTAAGATCAAAAATAGATAGAATACAGTGGGGGAGCTAATAAAAAAGATCTAACAATCATGTAGGTACCATGACCATTAGTTATAGAAAATGAATGCGTTTCCTTTTATGTTTAAAGTTAAAATTGCAATAACACAAACATGATGTAGGAGATGGGGGGAGATGTAACTTTAGATGTAACAGCTCTCTAAACTAACAAACCTATTCTGCTGCTGTAAGGATGATTAAAGTCCTTGGATGAGGAATATTTGGTGAGACAGAGAGATTTTATTATTAGTTTTATCCCTTATATTATTACACACTTACATTACTTTGTTTTTAATTCATGGTACTATGTACAAATTGTTGAGACAGCCTTGGGAACTAAGATTGCCCCAAGTTATCCTAAAATATATATGGGCCATTTTGAACAGAGGTACATCTGAGATGGCCCTTTTGGGGCACATTCGGTGTTCCATATTCATTATATAAATTACCTGTTTATTATATAGGAGGGAGATTTAGATTTCATTCACCATTTTGTTACACATTTAAATCACAATTCATATAATTTAAATTTTATGTACATGAATAATTAGGAGTCAGTGAAATCTTTGTATTTGATCCTCACTGCCCAACACTCACATTATTGCTGCAAATTACCAGAAATTGGTGGACTCTAATAGTTACATTTGCTTTAACAGTAGCCATTATAAGCTGTTGTTAAGGAACATTCCAAAAAGCCAACTTAATGGTGTAAGAAGCAATTGTTCCTCAGACATTTTTGTTTTTAATGTGGTTATGTTTTTAGATGTTTATGTATGTATTTAATTAACAGACTGAATTGGTTTAAACAGGAGCCTATTGTTAACTCTGCCGTATATATTTACGATTAGTTTTAATGGTATTACATTATTTTAATGACATATAGTTCGATTAGTGTTCTTCACTGTGTTATATAGCAGCAGCCTCTTGCAGTCAACAACCTAAAGTAGCAATCTCAGTATCCTTCAGAATCTTATCCTCTCAGAGTATTATCACTACCATTTCCTAGACAATCCTGTGTACCCCCACATGGGCTACTGGCTCACACAGGTCCTGTCCTGGTAGGGTTTCCTCCTGCTGCACTGCTATACCTTACCCAGGGTCCTTTGTGGTGTTATACCAGGATCCTCTAAGATAGAATGAGTGCATTGACATACTGCATCCTTATATCCCTGGCTGTCTACTCAGGGAGTAGTGTGAAGATGTTCCAATCCTCCACCTTTTAGCTGGTGTCTAGCAGTGGAAATTAAATTATTTAACTATTATACATACCATCTTTTTTACCTTGACTATACAATTGAATGACTTGACTGAATTAGCTATTTTGCTAGATACACTTAACAAAGGGTTACAATATTACATCAGGGAATAACATGACATTTCACATATGTGTGAAATATTAAGTTTAAGTTTTAACATAATTACCTTATTTGTTTTTTATTGCCATACCCCTTCTGAATATCACTCTCATGTTAATTTGTACCAAGGACATTAACAATTCATCCTGTCTTAAATTAGAAAATTATTTTTAATAAACCATTTTATTTGTCAAGAAAATGTGTTATATTGACTCACAAATAAAACAGTCTTTAATATCTAGTTCGCTTGGATTCTCCCACTATTTATCTATATTTTTATTCTTATTCTTATTTTCTAATAATCCTTCTCTGTTCACTCTTCTAGTTTTATACAGTGCTTTGTTCATCAAATATTGGGGATACCCTTGATCTCTAAAGGAAGTAATAAGTGTCCTTTCTTGTTGAAGAAAAATGTTTTCAGAGCTACAGTTTCTTCACAGTCTCAAAAGCTGACCTTTCAGGATATTTTTCTTCCAGGCATCTAATTGGCAGCTATTAAAATGTAAAAATTGATTACTATCAACATCTTTCTGATTTTGGTTGCTATCCAGGAAGTTATTGTGGCTCTCGCTGACATTACTAGTGAAATTTAAACTAAAATTATTTGTGTTTAAGTTATTAACAAACTGAATCGAAGAATCCAAATGACTGTGCCAAACAAAAAGTAAGTCATCTATATATCTACCATAGAGCACCAGGTTCGTCCCAAAGTCCCCGTCCCAAATATATAGTTGTTCAAATAAACCCATATAATGGTTTGCAAAGGTTTACTAAGCATTTACTAATGCTTAGTAAATTCCAGCCCAAATGTCAGTGTGCGATTATAATGGGACTCCAGGTATCCATATAGTACATTCATATTTGCCTTGTAGAGTACCCTGAAAAATACAGGTATGATCGAGCAATGACTTACTTCTCTTTTGCTTTGTTAATAAGTAATGCAATATTTTTGCCTTGTTGCTGTCTAGTTAGCCTGCACTAAAGGGTCATTTATGTGTCTTTGAACACCAACCTCCTTGTCACATTTTAATCTTATAAGAAGTGAGGTACAAGTGAGTACAAATTCTCACAGAAAGTGATAATACTTTATGGTGGGTTGTAAGCTTAAATGTTTTGTCCAAAACATGAACCAACATCTCATATTTCTATTGTGCTAGACAGATACAGATTCACACAGTTAAGGATAAGTACTACAACAGCTGTTTTTATTTGTCCCACTTTTTGTGACCTCTAAAGAGGTGTTTTTCAATTAATGGATTGCATATCTGACCCTGGAGACAGATTCTGGAACTCCATTTGTAGTTCTGACCTAAATGTTTTGCCCCTGTGCTCTAGAGAACAGCACTTCCTTTGACCCAACTTAATCATTCTTACATTTTTCATTGAAAATAGCTATTAAAACATCTCTAACTTATTTCTCAGAAATTAAAATAATCTTGCAACATTGCCAGGTGACTGTATGATAATTAAAAACTGCATTTTTAAATATTGTTTAAAGCCATGTAGAAACCCATACCTAATTAAAAGTAAGAATCACCACCTTTAGTATCAAGCTATTTATTTTAGAATCCTGAAAGAAGAAAAGTGTTGTCATTGCATTGTAATGTTGTTAACACACATTGTCCAGCTAAAATGTACTAGGACTCCATAGCCCAAAATCATTAAAATGAACAAATCAGGTTTTTAATGAAAATATTTTTTTTCCCTGTGTTTCTCAATATACAAATAAGTAATAAGGAGCTCTAACTCACTCCCCTCTGCAAATAGTAGCTTGCAAAATATAAAGACAGAACCCTGTGCAGGGATGTTTAAATCTGCACCCCTGGAGGGAGATATAGGGCCCAAATAGTATCCTTATCACCTTAATGTTGTGATGTGTTGGTAGAACGGTAATATATTATTAAGTCTAGAACCAGGGGGTTCTAAACGGAGCTCTTCCTATGCAAAAATGTCTTGCATGATAAGCCTTACTTTGCTGTGGCTACTGGAAAATATTGTAACATCCAGTTTAATAGAGAAATATCCCAGGTCTCATTGGTGCAGTATGACCTAGGTTCTAAGCTAACCTACCTTCTCTGGTAAGGTGAAGGCAGGAAAAAGTAATAGCCTATTTGTGATGGCCATAACTAAGGTTCCCCTACAGTTTTGTAAAGCCTACTTAACCCTCCATAGTGTGGTTGGAGATCAAAAAAAGTAGCAGCTTTGAAGTTACTACAGGTTGCTCTAGACAATGTTCTCTTGTTGCTGTTGAAATCCAGGGGTTAGCCTTATGACTGCTACGGATAAGAACAAAATAAATATCAAATTAGAGCAAATGTATGTACCTCTGGGGGATGGGATACATGTGCATTGGGGCTTGTTTTGAGTTGGGCGTATGCCTATTTGTTTAGTATAAAATGCGCCTCTCCGCAAAGTTGTTCTGCGATTTGTTGATATGTTGCACCCATTTTCTATGTGGGCAGTAAAAATTGAGACCTTTGCCCTTTTGTGGCTTATCAAGGTTTGAATGCCGTAACTATTGGTAATAGGTATTCTTTATCTCTCTGAATTGTTTGAGAGATTACGGTTTGCCAAGATCTTCCCTAATTGTACTTTTAATTTAGGTTCAAGGAGCAGTCGCTGTAAAACTGTTTTTTTTTTACAAGCCATAAAAGTTGACACTTGCCTTAATGTATCTACTTCAGGGGGCAGGATAGCTGCTGCCAGCAAGAAACTATGTGATCTTCGTAAACTCAAGCTACAGCATTCAGAATTGTATATACAAACAGATGGACGTATTCAATTCTTTGTTCCTACTTTGGCCTTATGATAGATGACTATGCAGCAGTATCATAACTCCAAAATAAGTGGGCATCCAGGAAGATTCAAAATGTTAGATCTGATATCCAGATATTTTTTTTTGGAAATTTTCAAAACGTATTTGGCTGCCCAACCTACGCTAAGACCAGAGTATTTCATTTGAGATTTGCAAGTCTGTTACAATCCTTTCCCATTCTGAGTAGTGCATAGAAATAGAACTCTATGGACTTTATTCCCTTCGCCATAGGTATTTACCACCATTTTGTACATTTTGTTCCCTCAGCTTCTCAGTCTGCCCAACTATTTTAGAAATACATATTTCGGCTGCATGGTTGTCCAATGGCTATGCTTGATAGAAGTACAGAATTTATAGGATGATTGTGGAGAACTTTTTCTAAATATTTATGTGTCCACCCAAATTTTTCTTCAGCCTATCATGCTCAGTCTAACAACTAGATAAATATAGATACTTAACAGTATCTACGAGTTTATTAACATAAGCTATTAGATACTGTTAAGACTGGTTTGAACTGCTTCCCATTGTTGAATTTTCACATAATATTTCTATACAAAGTTCAACTAAACAAAGTCTATTTTTCACTGCTTATTTTATTATCACCCATGACTCATTTCAGATGTAATGCATACTGTTGAAATACAAATATCCACATATTTCATAAGTGACCACTAAAGAACAGGAGAACTTTAATAATATCCTATGTAAAGCTGAAAAAATACACAAACGTAATGCAGATAAGCTTTCCATACCCACGAAAATATATTCAGTATGGGATAAAGAGTGGTTGTACACTAATAGTCTTAATTAAGGTAACCCTTCTCCAAAGTTGTCTGGTAAACTTATTGGACCTATTATGATCATATATACACCACCACCAGACTTTTTTTTTACCTTATTCTATGCATCAGGGTCCATTTTGTATTTCAATCTTGCATTTCAATGTATCAAGATTAAAACCCAGCTCTCCACTATTCACAATTCATGGGTTTGATGAGATTATTGTAGAGATGATACTAAATGCCCGTATCTTCCATGGGAATTTGCAATATTTGTATTGTAGCAAGAGGCTTATTTTCCACAACTCTCCTGCATAGGGACAGGTAAGATCCCGGGAAGTTTGCAGGGGAAGCTTGCTGACAGTGTTATATATGTGCCAAATGAGGTAATTATATAAATGGGTTAAGCTTTGTGTATTTAAACTTGCCCTTTTGGGTTGTTAGATGTGACAGATGCTAGAAGAGTTGGCCGGTGTCCAGTTAGAAGATTAATGTGTCTAGTTAGCATTAGAGTCACCAGGAGGTGTAAACAATGTGAGATTGTTTACTGGTGTCATCCTGTCAAGTATTGCTGTTTATTGTGACACAAACAATAAGCACCATTTACTTTGAAGCAAGAAGCTGTATGTGTCTGATTTCTGCAGGGTGTCAGTGTCAGAAGGTGTCAGAAGTGCTACAAGCTGTGTCCTCATGGGATCTGTAAATGACAGCCAATGCACAGCTATCCACCAGAAGCAAGGGTGGCAAGTTTAAAGTATTGAATGCCATTATCACACACCAAACTGTTGTAAATATTTCAGTTGTAAATATTGTTGTATTGTATAGACAACAAATAATTTGTTTGGGGAGAGACAGAAAATTGAGAAGTATTACCGTGAACTGTTCTGAACTTGCTTTGTTTTTGGAAAGAAAGCAAAAGTTTTAAAACACGCTGAGCTTCTAGTGCTACACCTGGACTATTCACTGAGCTGTGAGTTGGGCGTTGTCCACAGAAGTCTGCTCTTTTACCTGTATGGATGGCTAAAGCACCTGTTTGTTTTACTAATTGCCTGTGGAAAGTTCTGTATGTATAAAGATCAGTTTATATAAATGGCTGCAATAGAAACCAATTGCTGCCAGCATATATTTTATTTACTTTAGCCAAGATGGGCAAAAGAAAGAATAAAATATGTCAGAAAGAAAGTTTACAAACAGGTGTGTCTGAAATCGATTCCCAGAAGGGTAACTTGAAAAAATTCATGATAGTTTGAAGAGAGGAAATAAAGTTGGATAATCTCATGCTCTCTGTGCAAACCTGGTGTTATGTGGGTCAGATTATGTGGCCAGGGAAGAGTATGATTGTTTGGAGAAAGCTTTCATGGAAGAATATGTGGGCATGGCAGAGTATGGTCACATGGAGAAAACTTTTATAGAAGAAAGCTCCTGGCATGAAAAAGAGTTGAGGGACTCAAAGCAGCATTGTGTTGAAAATATAAAAGCCCAAGAAACTGTTTTTTGAGTCCTTGAGAAATGATTTGCAAGAGTTATTTGAAAACTATAGCACTGGCATCCTCTCTGAGGGGTATAATACACACAATGGAAGAGAGCATCCAATTTAGCTGAAACCAAAACAGCCAAAATCAGCATTGACTGGTGGCATCGTGGATGTGCCTGTCTCGCCTGTTTGTGAGATGTAAGACTTGTCTAATTATCCAGCACTGTCAAGTGTGACAAACTTTGCACAAGGCCAGAAGAATGATGTGACTTTGGAACTTGGCTTTAAAGTGAAGAAAAATGTAGTTATCGTGAGAGCTGTCAATTCGGCAGGCTGTATATCATTATATATTGTAAAAAATTAACTGTTTCAAATTGCTGCTGTGAAGGGGAGGAGAGTAAAACAGCTAGTAGTACCCCAGCTTTATGTACCCCTAGTCTTGGAGGCTGCACATACTTTGCTGGGTGGCGGTCACTTAGGCAAAGGGAGAATGAGGGAACTGATTCTACACAGGTTTTACTGGCCCGGAAGCTACTTAGCCATTAAAAGGTTCTGTAGGGCTTCTGCGATATGCCAGGACACCTACTCAGAGTCACCAGACAGCTGCAAGTGGAAAGAGCACATAAGCGTCCTCTTATAAGGTGATAATTGGTGAGGACAGGCTGTTCAGGAACAGTGTTTTCAGTTTAATAGAAGATAAAGTCCCTGTTAGTGTGCTGATGGACATGGCTAAGAGGTAACTTGAGTTGGTAAAGGTGGCTATTTAAGAGATCTATGGGCCGTATGACCAAGGTTGGCAATGCTAAGGGGAAGAGTATGTGTTAAAGAGGCCTATTTAACACACCTCTCCTGCATAGGGACAGGTGAAGCTTGCCGACAGGGTTAAATATTTGCTCCTAGGCTAAATTCATGGTCTAATGAGGTTATTAGATTAAGGGGCAGAGCCTTGTGTATTCAAACTTGTTCTTTTAGTTGTTAGATTTGACCAATGCTAGAAGAACTGGCCAGTGTCCAGTAAGGAGACTAATGTGTCTACTTAACATTAGGGTCACCAGGAGGTATAAACAATGTGGGATTGTTTACTGGTGTCATCCTGACAAGTATTCTTGTTTATTGTTATGCAAACAATAAAGCACCATTAAATTTGAACCATTAAATTTGAAGCAAGAAGCTGTCTGTATCTGACGTCTGTGGGGTGTCAGTGTCAGGAGGTATCAGAAGGTGTCAGAAGTGCTACAAGTGGCGTCAGAAGTGCTACAATATATATAAATATATTTCCAGACATCTAAAAAAATATCAAATATTTATAAAGCAGAGTAATTATTTTAATCCATAACACATCTTTTCTTAATCTGGGATACTTTTCAATGCATATGTCCACTTTAGTCACCTGTTTTGTGATGTATTCCCAGATAATTTGGCCCCAGCCATTCGCTGACTGCTGGTGTTGTGCAACTTGTCCACCACATTCTGCTGGAGTACATGATGCTTTTTCTTGGGAAGACTGCTGGGGCCAGGGCAATTCTCATAATTATTTTTAGACATATTTAGCTGGTATTTTTTAAAAAAATAGCAATTTGTTTCTAGAATATGGTAGCTTGATTAGATTTGTGTTTTGTTTGTTTTTTTAAATATTTTCAAACAATGTGGACTCTTTCTCATAGTAGGGCATAGCTGTGGTATAGTGGTGTGCAAGGTTTCATGTAAGCTGCACAACCAACTAAATATATACACAATGTAAAGAGTGTAATAAAATACTACATACCTTAATTTTGCAAAACCTCTAAAATGTTAAAACGGACAAGTCAGCTGTGTTTTTCTTAAAAGAGCCAAACCAGTAGGTGGAGGTGGAGGCCCAGGAAGGGAAGGTGGAGGTCCAGAAGGTTGTGGATGAGGAGGGTGTCCAAGATAAGGAATAGGAAATCCAGGAGGATTCAGAGGATGGCATTCTCTAACAGACATGTAGGCAAAATGAGCCTGACTCATTCAGGAGCGTAAATGCTGAACATACACCAGTGATTGCAGCAACATTCAATTCATCTTCGAGCACAAAGGACCCTTTCAATAGTCCATCATTTTTATTTTTTTTATATTTCATCATTAATAACTATATAATTAACAGGTGAATTTAAATGAATATTTTTTTGTTATCTGTGTGTTCTTTTGGGACTTTATATTACATAAACGTATTGGACATATCTTGCAGTATATTGTCTATTAGAGCATTGTGGACATAGACCCATATTCATTATCTTCAGATCCGCTTCTTTTTGAATATAGACAGTCAGTTGCCCGATGTACATGCATGACCAGATGGGCTTACTTCACCACCCAGTCTGTAGGGGAGAAGGAGGAACGCAGGGATGTTCTTCCTGCAAAGTTTATCTTCATTTCCTTCTCTCCATCAGTAACTGACTGTTACTGACCATTCCTACTGGTGTCACATGTGGAGTTCTTAAAGAATTTATTAAAATATGTTTTGTTAAAAAGTAATAGCAAAGTATATATGCTTAAAAAAATATATGTTTTATTGTTGTTTAAATCTCATTGTTTTATTGTTCATAAATTGTATATTTTTTAAAATTAAGTGAATGCATTATTATTAATCATTGTGATTATTGTGACCTATTATTGGTTAGGTCACAGAACACATTATTTATACATAATAAGGTGTTATCATTGAAGGGTCAAACATTTTTATTGGTTACAAATGTCACATAATTTTCTCAATGGCTAATACAAATACAATAAATACATACATAATATGGTAGTGATAATCCTGTAAAAATAAACACTAGCAGTTCCTAATGGGTATGTGGCAGTAGGTCAAAAATATGCAATGTTAATGAACATTATGGCATTCATGGAGAATATGATTTGAGTAATGTATTAATTGTGAGCGGTGTTAATTCAGAAATATGACATACACTACACTCTACATTCTCAAACGAGAATTCGTACCTGTACAGTCTACGTTAATTTAGGCTTAAGTATATCTGATGTATGCCTGACATAAACTTGGCAAATTTGTTACTGTTGCAGAGGAAGGCACATCATGCAATGCATCAGACTCAGCAGATGCCATTTTTTGTGTGCGTAATTGTTAAGCACAATGTTTGCCGCATGTGTGTTTAACTCAGCATTAGGCCTATTGAATTCAGTGTAATTGAAAAGTGTCAGTAAGTGGCATTGTATTCTAAAATGTCTTTTAAAAATTTTGCCACACTTTTTTTGAAGTGGAAGTCTTCTTTGGAGCATTTTTTGCACAAACCACACTCGCTTACTCTGACTAGTAGATTGGTGGGAGTCTCCATCTTTACTGCTAAAGAGCTACCCCCTTTTCCCTACTCTCCAGACATTGCTGTGGAAAGCTTAGACAAATTCTGCATGTCCAACTTACTAGATGAATTATGCAGAAATCAAATCATGTATTGTCCATCATTTAAATCAGTGTATTTAGTTTTCAGGCTTTTTCCAAGTTTTCAACGTAGAGATCAAGGTTACGGGGATAAGGTAGGTCTTTAACTGTAATGGCATGGGCCTTCCACTTCCACTAATCAAGAGTACAGCAGGTTTGTAAATATAATATTTAATAGTATATCGGAGAGAACTGTTTTAGTTTTACAAAAACTGAACGTATGCATATAGTCTAAAAGAAATTCTTGGATATCCAGGTTACGGTTAAATTATATGCTAAAATTGGTGACACAATATAAATAATATAGCAATGGGTGATCCATTTTAGTTCTAACATCGAATGCTATGAGTAACTGTGATACAAATATGTATTAAAAATAGCACTGTTATATTGTATTCAGTACTGAATTAATCAGAAAGCACAATCATCATGTACAAATACATTGTTCAGTTCTTACATTAAAAATCCCTTGAAGTCTAATATAAGCAATAGAAAACTTTTTCAAGCAGATGTTCCATGGAATTTCATAATGTTTAATCAACCCGTATTGTCCTTAGAGAAACAGTAGTAATTTTTATTCAAAACAAGTTTACAATGACTCCTAGGCTTGACTAAAATCTATCAGGGTAAGAATAATATATAATTCAAAGTTTTATTTAATATTCGTTATTTAAATTTGAAAAATGGCTTTTTAGCTACTACCGCAAAAGTTACTACTGCAAAATGAAATTAGAAAGAAGTTAAAATGTTATGTATTCTTTTTGTGCTATGCCTGTCTAACACTGTCCAGTAATCTCAATAGCAATCTGCTACTGAGCAATCCTGAAACTTTAGCAGGTTTCAAGCACTGTTGATTCAATGTTATTCATTGACATTATAATTATTCATTAATGCTAAGTGTTTGCAGTCCAGTAATTTTTCTGCACAATTCACTTACTTGGAGACAGTTAACTGTTTACCGGAATATAAACGGTAATATACATTTCATACAAGCTGTGAAATTAAACTTACAGTGTGTTCTACTTCTGTTTTTTATCCTTCTACAGCTAGAAAGGCACATAAAAATACACATTCTAATACAATGTCAAAATACTAATCACTAATCCTTATATTTCATTACCCAGAGACTAAAATATCTCATAAGCATGCATACTTCATTTTCTATTTCATTATATGTACCATCTTCCCAAACTCACTTTATTGTTCATCTCAAGAAATAAACAATCTTGATGGTTGCTGTCTGACCTATACCCTTAACCCTTTGCTTCCAAAGGGATGAGAAAATGTAGAATTTGCATGTTCAGGTCAACTTGTACAAATTTAAGATATAGTTATTCAGCTTCAATCAAGTAAGCAAACTAACTATACACATTGCTTTCATATGCTGTCTAAAGTTACAAAACTTGTACAAAGCCATAAATAAATTTAGTGCGGGAGACACGAGTGGTGGTGGGGGGGGTGGCGATCACCCAAAATGCACATACACTTTGGATACCTCCCCTACAGGCAGATAATTACATCTCCCAGCATGCAGCAGGGGAGGAGGAGCTGGTGAAGGAGCAGTTAAAAATGATAGTTGGAATTCTGAGGGGGACTCAGGGAGACAGACATCTTGAGGTAGTCTTCTGCAGCTGGACAACTGGAGAGCTGAGCAGACGTCTGAGTGATAGTGAGAGCCCAGAGATGAAGAGATGCAAGGGGAGAGTGGAAAAAGCTTCCACTGGACACCTGAACAGAGAGGAGCCATATTGTAATCAGATACCAGAAACCAATGGGAATAAGTAACCCGTGTTACCTTATTATTCATTTGCTTGGAATGAGTATTGTGTTATTAGTCAGTTAGGGAACAGGTGGGGAAAACTGCACAATATTGTGTAATAACCGTTTGGGGAACTTACATAATAACAAGTGTAGGGACAGATAGTTAGGGGATAGAGACTGAGTTTAAAACTGAGAAAAACTGCACCAAACTCTTTGGCATTATCTGCTATTTGTGGGAAATCCTATAACCGTTTGTTGAGGAGCCAGCTTTTATTAAAGTGACTGTATGCTTATGCTTAAGAAGAAGAAAGGGAGCAGCAGGGTGTAAATTGTATTCTGCTAGTGTTAAATTGGATTAAAAAACAGACAATGGATCATGTTTTATCAAATCACCTGGGAGAGAAAAGATGTGATCTGTATTTAAACTGCCTATTAACAAAGACTACATGATTTTATATATTTGTCTATTATGAAATAGACAAATGCATTTGTGTGATAAGTGTTAGCAAAGATAAAGTAACTGTGAAAGAGTTTAGTGTATGTTACTAGTGATAGTTATCATATTTAGAGAGACATTACAAGACAGTCATTAGAAGGGATAGCGGTATCTTTTAGTGGTATAAAGCTAGGGAGGCCTTTCAAAATTGTGTATTGAATATTAGTTAATATTGTTCTCAAGTTACCCTTAACCATTGTGTGAGCCAAAAGATATATTTTTTATATAAAAAAATCGACAAAAACTTTTGTAGTCCACTCCTCACTAATAAATGTGCCAGTGTGGCTTCTAGAAACCAGCCTGGAATAGTAATATTTCCTTTGTATATGCCTGTGGTCCAGTATAGGGGGTGGAGGGTTCCTTGTTTTCTCTCCTTTGTTGCTAAGTTCAGGACACTACCCCATGATTAGCCTACAGTACTGGACGTGGAGGCACTGCATGATACTGAATATCCATAAGGAGTCCATTAGCAGACAGGACATACAAAGATTGGTACACACACTCTAACAAAGGAAATGGCTTACATTCTAAAGGGAGGGGTTGTGAGAGACAGTAAGACCAACTGGGAGAAGATGGAGATGGCAGGCGAGGAAAATGAGGTGATGGATAGAATGGATAGATGGTGGTAGGATAGGTGAGCTTGAAAAGATGAGTTTTGAGTGAGTCTCTGAAGGACTGATGGTTGGGTAAGAGTCGAGTGAGACGGGGTAGGGAGTTCCAATGATTAGGGTTAGCACAGCAGAAGTTTTGATGTTCTGCATTGCATAAAGCTTTCATGAGCTTTGCATTGCATAGACAGGTAATGCCATCGCAGGATGATATTACCTATCTTTTCCTATGGGATTCTGTTGACGCCTCTCTGGCTTCGCAGAATCCGTTACAGTGGAAGTACTGTGCACATGCGCACAGCACTTCCTCCTTTCACCGGCAGCGCTAAGGTGCTGGTAAATAGGAAAAACTTATCGCACCACAGGGGTATCTTCATCGGGGCTCCCAGAGTAGCCCTGGCATGGTGCACTGCAGTGGAACTTAAATATGCATCGTTGTGGTTTGCAGCTATGCATATATGCTGGTACCCCATATTATTAATGCATAGACCCCCAAGTGTTTTCATACAGGCAGATTGTATGACTGAGAGCATGTAGTCAACTGTCAGACATTGGGAAATCCCCCAATCCCGAGAATGCTTTCCCCAGTTAAGTAATCCTTTTTGAATGGGTTCAATTTAGAATTTTCCCAAAAACTTGATTTTTAGTTTTGAGTAGAATTCATTTTAAGCCTAGCATACAACATATTTTAGAACTCTGGATTCTGACAAACACATGTATACCATATATACAGTAAGTATAGAGTCCATAGGGGCTATAATTACTAAAGGGCTGTTTGCTAATGTTGAATTTTCTTGTGGCTTTAAAACTTTACTAAGACATTTACTAAAGGCCAAACCACTAAAAAACCATTGCCATTCAGAACAAGAAGAGACATCGATGACTTATGAATTATGGGGGCAATCATAAATTTATAATTAACTTATGGGGCAAAATTAATATTTCATTACGTTAAGGGATAAAATTATTGTTCATTATATTAAGGGGGAAATATTATTGTATTATCGTATTTTGGGATAATTTGAATATAAAATTATATTAATGGGCCAATACAATTTGATTTCAACTGGGGACAACACTATTAGTTAATGATGAGGATACCATTTATGCTGCACACATGTGGCACTACAAGTGCCAGCATGCATATGGGCACATGATGGAATGCTAAAGTCTGTTTTTTATATTTTGTTTTATTCTGCACATCCTGCTCCAATGTAATAAATAACTTATGTACCTGTTTTGTGTTACATGCGAGGAGGAGACACTATTTAACAATTGTAAATTTACTAAATGTATAAACAAATTAATAAAGAGGTTGTTTGAACAGTAGGCTGACAGATATTGTACTGAAGTTTTTATTTTAAAATGGGGTTATACAGGAGCTGTCCTATGTACAAGAAACCTTGCAAGCAATATCAATAAATGTTAGCAAGTAGTCTTCTATATTACAATATATACATATGAACAAATGAATTTAGCAAAGTTCTAAAATATTTTCAGAAAGAGGCATTACACTCACAAGATACGTTGGCCATCACAGAACTAGATCATTCATTTAATACCTATTTTACTTTTACTTTAGTTTATCACATTGTTCAGTTATTCTTAAAAATATTCAGTGATCATGAAAGTCAAACAATGTTTCCTGTAAGAATTTCTCATCAGTAAGATTTTCCCACCAAGAAGCAAACTTTCAGATGTGTCTAATATCAATGGAAGCTGTCAATGTGTGAATTAGTTAGCATGTAGGCATTGTTTTAGAGCTTTAGTTGTTCTACTTTGACTTTAAACTTCTTTAGTGGTACCTCGAAAACATCATTTGAAATGACATCATACACTTATCCCATGTGTCCTTCTTGACTTATGCCCTCAAACACTGGTGCCCTCCCTTGACTTGTTTCCCTCAAACACCTGTTCTGCTCTGACTTGTGCACCCACAGACCTGTGTTCCCTGACATGTGCCCCCCACACATCTGTGCTCCCCAGACTTTTCCCCCCACAATCCTGTGGTCTCCCCTGACACCTGTGCAATCCACTGACATGTTCACCCTCACACTTTTACCCTCCCATGACTTGTGTACCCACACACCTGTTCCCCTCTGACTTATTCACCCCACCCACCTGTGCCCCCATAACTTGCACCCTACACCTGTACTTCCAGACTTTTCTCCCCACAAACCTGTGTCTTTCCCTGACACCTGTGCCTTCCCCTGACATGTGCACCCACACACTTTTGCTCTCCCTTGACTTGTGCTACCATACACATGTGCCTTCCTCTGACTAGTGCACCCACATACCTGTAGCCTTTAAAGACCTGTCCACCCACACATTTGTGCCCTCCCCAGACTTGCGCCCCCACACACCTGTGTCATCCCCTCACTTTTGCCCCCACACACCTTTTCTCCTCTGACTTCTGCACCTACACACCTGTGCTCCCTGACATGCGTTCCATCTGTCATATATCCATGGATTCTGGCCTTTGCAAAAAAAAACCCACCTCATAAAGCCAGCTCCTAAAAGCTGCTGCCACAAATGATCTTTTACTGTCAGTAAAGTTCTATTTATAACATGGGAATTTTCCACTGCCCTGAATCCGAGCTGTGTGGTGATGCTGACTATAGAAACCAATCAGATTCTAGATATCATTTATTTAGTACATTCTTCAAAATGATAAGTGGAATCTGATTGGTTGCTATAGTGAATATCTCCACTTTTCAAACCAGCTAAAAACTTGCTGCTTGATACATTTACACCCTAGTGTGGAGCAGGCTGTCTTAACACCCCATTCAATCAATTATAACAACTAGCATTAATTGCAGACATGAGATTTTATGCTGATTAAAATTAGAGATGCTCAGGGTCGGTTCCTCCGAAACCGAACACACCCGAACTTAGGGGATCCGAGTTGGCTCGGTACTTTTGCGCTTTTTTGGAATCGCAAATGAGGCAAAACATCATTGTATACAAATAATAGTGCTTACAGGGTTGATGTAATTCTGCAGTTCAATTCTACTGTGTTATATAGGTAACACACAAAAAGGAGTGCTGCATTGGTAATTCTTATTGCAGAAAAATACAAATACTGGTGCTGTCAGGGTTGGTGTAATTCTGCAGTCAAATTCTATTGTGTTATATTGGTAACACACAAAAAGGAGAGCTGCGTTTGTAATTCTCATTGCAGAAAAGTACAAATCCTAGTGCTGTCAGGGTTGGTGTAATTATGCAGTCAAATTACACTGTGTTATATAGGTAACACAAAAAGGAGAGCTGCATTGCTAATTGTCATTTCTGAAATACAAATAATAGTCCTTGCAGGCTTTTCTTCTGAATTTGCACCAAAAAGTGTACAGTGTTATATACACCCAAAGTGGAGAGCTCTATTGCTCCATTGCTAATTGTCATTGCTGAAATACAAATATTAGGCCTTGCAGGCTTTTCTTCTGAATTTGCAGTTAAATTGTATGGTGTTATATAGGTAACACACAAAGAGAAGATCTCCATTGCTCCATTGCTAATTTTCATTGCAGACAAATACAAATACTAGTGCTGGCAGGCTTTTCTTCTGACTTTGCAGTCAAATTGTATGATGTTATATAGGTTACACACAAAGAGAAGAGCTCCATTGCTCCATTGCTGTGTGCCAATGTGTCCTAGATGTGGTAGAAACTGCCGTGTGTTTGAGTCATTGCTCTGTCACTTAGTATCCAGCCAGGTCGGTGCAGTATTTGTCCGAAAGTGTATGAAAATAATAATGTGACCTGTGAGGTGGTCAAAATTTACTGCAAATGACTTGAAATTAGTGTTATTGAGGTTAATAATAATGTAGGATCAAAAAGAGAGCAAAATTAAGTGATTTTAGCATATTTTAGCAATTTTTCTAACAAAATACAGATCCAAAACCAAAAACCAAAACTCACGAGGGCGGTTTTGCCAAAACCAAAACCAGTTCACGGGGGCCAGTTAGCATCTCTAATTAAAATGCACCTTAACATTTGAAAATTATATTATTGTGATATAGAACTGTCCCAGGACAAGAGATATAGATAAGTCCACATGATTCAGGATCATAACCAACAACAGAAACCAACAGAGTTTGCAAGAAAAAGCAGACGTTTATTGCTCTGCACAAACACAGGGTCCCAAGTATTGTAATCGTGTAATGATGGAGAAGTTAGAAGGAAAGAGCAAGAAATGAAACACCTAGCATACCACCAGCTGAGAATAACACACATACTCTTTAGATATTGTTGTCACACTAGTGTCTATTCATGAAGACTGTAACTCATAGCCTTAATTTTCTAACTGTATCAATAATCTATGTTCTTACATTTGTAGATATCATTGGTAAACTATGTCTCCAAAAGGCGTTGAAGTACTACCTGCCAGCAAATATTTATATTATAAAGCAAGCAAGAATAAAAGAAACTGGCTTGGAACATAGTGCACAACAGTCTTGCTAATATATTTATTGAATGTTAAATATGTACCCCAAATGTACAAATAAAACTTAACTTTTATTAACACTGATAATAAAGTTGATTTAAAAAAACTTTGTGATAAAATGATTTGTGAGTTTAAAATTGCTATGTGTTTACCCTCATCTATTTTTGGTATAAATCTTTTTTCATTTTGGATTCAGACATAATTAAATGGTATATTAGGAAGTTATTTGCTGTCCATATAAATTGCTATAAAGTAACTTGTAGTTTCCTATTATATTAGAACCATTCTCTTGAGATATACTGTATCAATTTCCTCAGTGAGAGTTCGTACTAAAAGGTATTAGTTAGTAGACAATTTTATTATTACTGTTAATAAAAGTTACATTTTATTGTACAATTGGGATATATATTTAATATTCAATAAATGTTATAGCAAGACTGTTGTGCACCACATTTCAAGACAGTTTCTTTTCCTTCTTGTTTGCTTCATGGTGGAGAATAACACACACACTGACAAAACTGTCATCCAGATATGCCCAGGTAATAGCACCACAGCCTACACAATGAAGGGACGGTGAGTTTCCTGTAAGTGGGATATAAGGGAGATCCTTAACAACAAAGGACTGATGCCCATATGTACCATTGACAATCTATAGGGGGTATGAAACATGCTCCAAGAGACACTTGAGCAGAATTGACACTGATACATGGGGATGCCAGAGGAATGAGTGTGGTGCAGCACAAATTGCTCGCAAAATAAAGACATTAGAACTATCTATTTTCGGAACATCTTTTCAAACTACAATATGAATTTGTTAACATCCTTGCAATAGATATATTGTTAGACAAACCTGGGGAATACAAAAAGATTGTGGAGACTATTGAGGAGTTACTGCAGGTAAGGAATGCCAGACCCACTATATGTCTATTTAATGTTACAACATAAGCTTTTGTCAAGGTGGATGCAAGCTATGGATCACTGTGGATCACAGCTCACTTCATAGTCTTCCAGGTGTGACAAGCTGCTATTGACAGCAAGAAGGGTCTGTTCAACTTAGCATGGACTGGTACACAACAGGCTGCAGGGTTCCAAATCAGCAAACAAAAGAAGTGTCAGAACAAGCCGGGCCAGCAACAATCAGGAATAAACAATACCAGACGACAGGCAGAAGAGATGTCAGGAACAGACCTGGTTAGAATACACTGAAATGAGCCACAATATGCAGAGCAATGCTGGAGTAAAGGCATGGAGCCTAATACTCTAACACAGGCCTGTGCACAATGCAAGTTCAAATAACTGAGCTCGTGAGTTGGATGGGTCAGAATACAGAACCAGAGGTTCAGAGGTGCTCTTAAAGGGCAATGTGCCTTCTGTTGCACAGAGTAAGATTGTGGCACAGGGTTCTGCAGCTGGAGCGGAGGGAAAAATAAGGGAAGCATGCCAGACAGCGGATTTATAAAGCATCATCCGGACTTCAATGTGTGACATAACCCCTCAAATATCACTGAAGTCAGGGCTGTCAATTACAAATTTACAATACAAAGTTCTTTCTTATTACAGGAAATTATGGCAGCAACATTGGCCCGTGTAAAATATAAAGCTTAAAGTGTTGAAACCAAATGTATTTAACAAAGCTCACTTAACTAACTTTGTAATTAGCAACAGGCTAAGGTTGCGATCCTTGAATATAAGGAAGACAATTTGATGATCTACATAGACATTTGGAGTTCTTGTGGGAATACTAGCTGCACTTGGTTATTGCCATGAAATATGTATGTGGACTACAAACACGGGCTCCTCCATCTAGTAACCTAGAGTAAAGAATATACTTATCTGATTGTAGTCATAGAGCGCTGCTTCTAGTAGTTTGGCATGGCAGTGCTCTACCTGAATTGTTGTCCGTCAATGCTGTAGGGTTAAGTCATGGTCCGTAGAAATCGTGTGGGTAAGGCTATTCCAGATTTGAAAAGCTGGGGGCTGCAAGACACGTTAGTATCAGTGATCACTATAAAATAAAAATACTATTAGCCTCCATAGGTTAAACAGGGTTAAACACATTTAAATTTAGGTGCAATACAGTATGTTTGACACATGTAAAGTAGAACATATTTATTTAATATAAATATTTGAAGATCAAAAAATAAAGAGAGACAAATACACATATGTCAGACTAATGGTATTAGACAATGTGTACATATATTTTAGGGTGCATGTGGTTGAACAGTGAAATGTAATAGGCTAAGGATGTCTATAAGGGATAGAGGTGATAGATTCCTGATGTGTTTGTGATATTATATATCCTAAGAAGTGCAGGATTTGTCACAGGAAGAAGAAAGTATTGAGAGATAGTGAGGTGAATAGTGTGTTATAGGTGTGGTGAGAATGTGCCTATGTAAATGGATCAGTTGTGTAGTTGAAAACTGTGGATAGCAGAGTTGTGAATTCTTAAATGGCCTAACAACATTGTTACTGTAGAACTCTCTGAGTTCAAATCAAGAAGAAGAGGCTGGAGAGCTGTGAAAACATGTCTTTACTATGTGGTATATACTGAGAACTGAAAATGGCTGCCAGGTATTTCCTGTCAGACAACACTTTCTGATTGGCAAATGGATGGCAGTGATGTCACTTCCATCAAACACATATAGCATACATCTACATCCTCCTTTTTTATGAACAAATTAACAATTAATAGGGTGTGTGGGTGCAAGACAGTGTGACAGGTGTTGGATGTGTGAACAGTGTGCAATTGAAAATACATATGAACTGATAATGCTGAAAGTTACATAACAAATTTCTGGAATTCAGTATTAGGCCTGGAGATTCTACCAGACCTCGTGATGAAGAAAGGGGGTAGTGATGAACAGGGTTCACTATTGGTCAGGAATGTAGGACTGTCCTTCATTGCAATAGAGGATTCTTCAGAGAACCCAATGTCCACACTGATAGGTGTTCTGACACCCTCAGGCGGTATTCCGTGAGGTGGGGGTGTTCGCTCCCAGACCCCTAAGAGCTGACGCCTGTTGCGCTCATACAAAGCACCATCGGCTTTCACCACGTAGCTGTTGGACCTATTGGAGGATCCTTGTACAGTACCGACTCTGTCAAACTATGGTCTAGATGCGGACGGTCTGCCTCAGGGACAGCAGCCTCAACTGATGAGAAGTTTTGTCGTGATTGGTTTTGAGCCATACCCTGGTCTTCTCCAGAGCACTCTGCACATTGGTCTCAATTGGTTGGTGTGAGCTTGGCTTTGGTAGTAGGAATGATAGTGTGAGTGCATCTGGATAGAAGGCATTGAGAAGGCGAAGGGAGCTATCCCTTGGAGTATTTCTTAAATTAAGGAGCGCCATCAATACGTCTGAACCATCTCTGTAGCATTTGTCTAACGAGTGCCTTGCAGAATGTACTGTCCTTTCTTCCAGTCCATTAGATTGTGGATAGCGCAGACTGCTAGTGACATGTGAGATGTCCCATTCATTGGTAAAGGACTGGAACTCACCACTCATGAACTGCATGGCATTATCAGTGAGCAGCTTGCATGGTATACCATGGGTAGAGAAGTGTCTTTTCATTTTGTTAATGGCTGAGGCACTTGTCAGTTTAGGAAGATAGTCTATCTTGAACCAACCGGAATATGAGTTTACTAACACAAGGTGCTTTCCCCATCCACACAAAAAGATCTGCAGCAACAATAGACCAAGGGAGGTCAGGTACCTCATGGAGAGCGAGCGGTTCTTTGCCAAGATGCAGCCATAGAGCATTGCAGGGGGCACAAACAGAGAATACCCGCTCAATGTCAGGAGCAATAGAGAGACAATATAATGCATCCTTAGCCCATAGCAAGGTGGCCTCTGATGGGCCTACTGGGCATAAAATCCTTGGAGAGCATGGAGAGCATATGAGATTACAAACCGTTGATCATGCAGGAGGATGCCCTTTGAGATAGTCAGCTCGTCCCAGAAAGCAAAGAATGACTGGAGGTCATGAGGCAATTCCCTGGAGGAAGACGGCCAACCATAGAGGACTACATGCGACAATCTTTGGCAAAGGTCGTCCCTGAGTGCAACATCACGCAGCTCTTCCATGTGCCAGATGGATAGGACATCAAACTGCATAACATTCATGGCATCATCAACATCAGGGACACCTGAGTCTGGAAGGTGAGCATGTGATAAAGTGTCAGCTACATGGAGGTCCTTTCCACGCTTGTACACCACATCAACATGGTACCTTTGGAGCTTGAGCATGAACGTGTCAAAGCAGTGTGCAAAGGTTTGCGGAGTACAGTGGTTGTTGATCTGTTTCAACCACCGCTGGACGTCCATAGATGAACTCATGGAACTTTTGACAGGCAAAGACAAGGGCAAGCAGTTCCTTTTCAATCTGAGCGTATCAAGACTCAGTGTCTGTAAGGGCTCTGGAAACAATACTGATGGGTTTGTTGCGCTGCAAACAGACAGCACCAAGATCATGCTGGGAAGCATCAGCAGAGATGATCACAGGAACGTGTACATCAAAGAACTGGAGAAATGGACTAGAAGTGATCATAAGCTTGAGGAGAGCAATAGCATCAGCATGACAGTCCAACCTACAGCATTCAACGTTATTGTGTAAAAGCTGGCGGAGTGGAGCTGTCACGTCACTGTAGTGAGGCAGAAATTTTGAAAAGTAATTTGTCATACTTAGAAATCACTGCAAACTCAGCTTGTCTGTGGGGTTGGGCATTTGCTGGATGGCCCGTGTCTTGGCTGGATCCAACGACACCCTCTGAGGTTAGAAGGTGGCCAACATATGGGACCTTAGTAACTCTGAAATGACACTTGTCAGGGTTTAACCGCATGTTGATTTCATGAATCCTGTAGAGGACTTTGTGGAGGCGCATGTCATGTTCCTCCATGGTGCGACCCCACACGAGGATGTCATCAATGATGATTTCACAAGGGTATCCCTAAAAGAGGTGTTCCATGCTGCATTGGAACACTTCACTGCCAGTACAGATGCCATAGGACATTCAAAGGAAGGCATGTCTGTCCAGAGGTGTCATACATGAATAAAGATGACTCCTTGTCCAATGCAATCTGCCAAAACCCGCACTTGGCATCCAGAGTGGTGATTATCTGCATTTGGCATGTCGGCAATGGTTTTATTCATGGTCCTGAGGGGGTGATGTGGTCTAATCAGAGCTTTATTTAGATGCACAGGGTCAATGCAATGCGTACTGAACCAGCCTTTTTAACTGCAGCAACCATGGCTGACACCCATGGGGTGGCTTCTTCCACTGGAGCAATAACACCTAATGAAGTCATACAAATTATTTCCACTACCACCTTATCTTTCATTGCCAAAGGCACCCTTCTGGGAGCACACACTGTAGGAGGAACAGTCTCATCAACACGCATGTAATATGTGACAGGGAGTTTACCAACCGCCATCGAACAGTTTAGCAAAGTCTCTTAATTCTGGAATATCCTGTTGCAGCACGTGCACATCAGCACTTAACACTATTAACCCCAGTTTTATACTGTCCGGCAGACTTAGCAAAGATTTGACATTACCATTCACAATATTAACTGCAGTGGGACACCTGTGGAGTGAAACGTGGCCATACCCACAGTCTTGATTATCCTGCCACCATAAGCAATTAGATTCACTGTGTGAGAACAGTCAATAGGTGTCTTGGGGTTTGTACGCTGGAGGAGTTCACGTGGCATTGCATTTGGCGCCAGTGACAATTTTAATTTTGATGGCGTTATTTGTCTCCTTATCAACTATGGTGGCAAATATTTCACCGTTGTCAGCCCTGAGGTCAACACTTTCACAGTGAAGACTGTTGTCAGGATTGTTTTCTGAAGGTGTATCTACCGTAAAGACTCAGTGCGGCGGGCTCCTGGAACGTGCACTGCAGTGTTGTCTGTAATCAGCTTTGGGTTTGGACCTGCACCAGCGAGCAAAGTGATTTTGTTTACCACAGGCATTGCAGTGTTTGTTGAAAGCAGGACATTTGTGACGTTCGTAGGAATGGCGACCACCGCAATTCACACAGCGTGTTTGTTGCTGTTCGTGTTGCTATATCAGGCTCTTTTTTCAACTCTATTGCACTTTTGCAAAACTGCTCATGTAACATGCATATGTGGTGTATAGCAGTGTCCAGTGTCACTGTCTTCTCCCGCAGGAGATGCGCACTAGTGACATCATCATAAGTCCCACACACAATTCTGTCCCTGATAAGCTCACTTGATAAGTCACCGTATTCATATTTCTTTGGTAATAGTTTTAATCTGGCAGCATATGACTGGATGCTTTCAGAGGGGCTCTGCACAGCAGTGTTAAAATCATGTCTGTCAATTATGACATTTTTCACTAGTAAGCATATCTCATCAATTTTTTTTATTATTGTGTCTGGATCCTCCTGATACTCCTGACAAACTTGTCAGCTTTATCTACAGCTTCAGCGACAGCAAGCAGGGTGTATGCCTGTACCTTTTTGATTTATCTGAGAGTCCAGCACAGCAGTATACACGCCATTCCTTCTTGAATTTTAGCCATGCGTCTACGATGGCGTTGTCAAAAACAAGTGGATCTATGCGTCGGAGACCTTGTGCCACCTTCTGACACCATGTAGAACTGTCTGAGTTTAAATCAAGAAGAAGAGGCTGGAGAGCTGTGAAAATATGTCTTTACTATGTGGTATATACTGAGAACTAAATATGGCTGCCAGGTATTTCCTGTCAGCCAGCTCTTCCTGGTTGGCAAGTGGATGGCAGTGATTTCACTTCTACCAAACACATATAACATACATCTACAGTTAAAAAGTTGAAGAATATGTTGATGAAAATCATGGGGAACACTTTTGTGGCAGACATTACAGAACAAAAGCTGAGAGATTAAAATAGCAAAACTTCATGCTGATGCACCCTCTCCCATGACACAGACCAACATCCCACATTGTACACAGTACATCTCAATCTACCTGCCATTTTAGTACTTTCCATAACACTGCCTTGAGTCTCCTGAATAAAACTGACTTATAACTGTTTTGTGGCTGCTTTGTCAAGGCAGCCACAGAAAGAAGGAAGTCTGCAATAAAAAGGTGTCTTATTCATTTCGGTACATTTACGAAACCTTAGAAGTGTCACCTGTTTTTCTAGTTCCTATTTCTTCTTGATTGCCTTGCTATTGGAACAGCCAACAGAATGAGGTTGCAATAATCAATATAGAAAAAATAAACTAAAAAAAGCCTATAACCCTTTATAATTAGTATGTACTGGCAGTTGATTGAACAATCAATTAGTACCCTCATTTCTTTCTTCATCAGATTTAATATAATGGTGTATAATTAATGATGTTACTGATGATCTCACAGAAAATATTTGAAACAGTAGTAGTTGCTTCTAGCTGGATACATTTCAACTTTTTTTCTTAACTTTATGTTATCAAATAGCTTGCTTGTAGGGAAGTAATGCTTATTTTTCATGTTTAAACTAGAAAAAGAATGTTAGCTCAAAGATGAGGGTGAGGCAGATTGTATTTTATTTTATTAAAACAATGAATTAATAAATAATAAAGCCACATATGCTTGTTTCTGCAGTAGTACTGTTATTGCAATGTTTAATTTACATATTATCTCAAGTAAAATATTAGATACAACAAAAAAGTATTATAAGTACCCTGTGGTGACTTAATAACAATTTCATTCATTACATTTTGCTACTAGCGTCAAACACCTCTCTCTAAAGTATTTATTTTACATTAGTGTCATTTGGGCATTACTTCTAAATCTGAAAACATCTGTTTCACTGTTTATCTATATTTTCATATTTCATTTTGTAATACTATTTCATTTATTATTTATTGTGTACATATGTTAAAAAAAAAATATGACCAAAGCATATTGGACACAAAGGATCTAATTTAGGAGTAAATCAAGCTAGAAAGTGTAATTTTGCACATTGGGAAAACCGTGTGGAGCTGCAGGTTAGACAAACGTAAAATGTAAGGGCAGATATGGAACTGGGACTCTAAATTGCAGTGTTAAAATAAAGTTGGCCAGTATTTGTATTCTTCGTGTAAAGCGGGCACTACTTTCCCTACACAAAAACAAAATTGCATTTGCTCCTCTTTCTTAAAAATGTGATTTGTCCAGATGTAAATTTACACCCTTTAAAAGTCTTTAAATAAATAATACAACAAATAACAGCTCAAATGTAAAAATCAATGAGTGAACCAAATTATTGTTATTACAAGAACAAAGTTTACAAAAAACATTGAAATAAAAGGCACTACATTCAAAAGTATATCTTGAACAAAAGCAGGTCTACCAAGGGCAAGCAAACACCAAATCAGTGGCACAAATAATAATATAATGCTGACACTTCATATATATAAACATATATCACATTTACATATATATACATATATATATATATATATATTTATATGGATGTGAGAATTTTGAAGGGAGAATTGACATAACATATTGAACTAACTTTGAATGCAGGATTGATATGCCGACAAGAGAGTATCATAAACACCACCACTGGTAGGGTTTTCACAGATGTATCAAATGTATCACCACTCATGTAATATTTAGTTACTTTAAATGTTGTGCTTGTAAACCGACCATTAATGATGGATACATGAATGAACTTCCTAGAGACTGGCATGACTGTTGAAAATAAATAGTGGACTATAGTAAAACAAATTACAGATTATTACAAATTCAGGTTGTTTTGAGGTCAAATACTGGAGCAATTCCCCATTAGTTATATGCAAGTAATAAATTGGCCACATAATGTAATATCACCAAAATCATCCAATGTTCTGCAGGATTCAATTATGTTTGTTATATTGGGTGCTCATGGATGGAAATTCAGATGCTCCACCATAGGTAAAAAAATAATGTGTAATAATAGCAGATTATTGCCAAACAAATTTAGTTCACTTTCTGACCTGGAACGTTAGATGACTCAACAACACGGTCAACAGGTCTCTCGTTCTATGTCAATTAAAGAAATATAATTCTGACATAAAGACACCTGGGGGTAAATGTATCAAGCTGAGAGTTTTCTGGCGGGTTTGAAAAAACAATCAGATTCAAGCTATCATTTATTTAGTACAGTCTACAAAATGAAAGCTAGAATCTGACTGGTTGCTCCACTTATCAAACCCGCCGGAAAGCTCTCAGCTTAATACATTTTCCCCCTAGTGGGAGGAAAAAAATTTTTTTTCCTAAAGCAAATATTTTTATTTGAATTTATATAACACAGACAAGAAAAAGAAAACATGTTATACTCTATACAAAAGAAAATCTATCTAAAACAAATTTTATCTTCTGAGACCTAAAACCTAATCACCAAATATAGGTGTGGTGCTATAATTAAGACCTTTAGCGTTGAGTAGTTTTGGGTATTTGATCCAGCATAATCTTGACCGATAAATTTAAATGTTTACCCCTAGATATTTCATGTATTTTACCAATCTCTCTACTTAAGTGTAATTACATTTTAAAATAGTTTTAGTTAAATTGGAAAAATTATTTGGAGACCATGCTGATTTTAACTATTTAAAATAAAATTTTTCTACCTGAATTATACATTGTATTTGCAGAACAGATAGAGTTTCCATTTAGTACTATAGCTGAGCAAAAATCTTTTTAATTTAAAAGCGTTAGTTGAAAATATGCAGCAAAAAAACTAAAGCACATTTCCATGACTCTTCTTTGGCAATTATTAAACTACTAATTTTACCTAGAAAATATATCCAACAGTTAAATCTGCATTTGTAAATATCATAAAGATTCCAATTATGTTTACATTATTTGAGGATGTATGTGTCATAATAAAAAAAAGATATACATTTTTCTCTGTGTGTTTTAAGTATTTTTATTATTATTTTTTCCTTTTTATAGGGAAAATCTATATATTTATTTTTAATTTACTTGTTTTTATTTGAGCTCCTAAAATTTAAATGCAACTTATATTTCATCTTTGATATTAATAACTCATTAATGCCTCTATGAAGCTATATATACCAATTTCGTCCAGGCATTTTTGTGGTTTTAGTTAAATTACCCAAGTATTTCTAATTGTGCAGACCAGCAACAAATCAAGTTTTCATTTTGAATGTCAGAAAATGGGATAAGCCTATGATCGTAATCATTATGTGTATGGTCCATGTTTGAGCAAATAAATACTGATCAATTTTGAACAACTGAATATGACCCAAATGTAAGTACTTTAGTGCACAGCAATTTATGGTTCAACTGTTTAAATTACTATACAGTAAAAACTGAACAAAATTAGTTGTAGTGTTAATACTTTTACTGAACTTTTACAATGCAATTTGGTATAGTATTTATAAAAAGTAAGTCCCTGAATTATTGTACAATTTATAATGCATTTAAGTTAAATGATAATTTGAACTAGTCCTTCCATTTTTTTACAATTGCATATATATATTTTTTTATGTATATGCAAGCACTTTGATTATCTTTTTGTATATACATGTTGAAGCTGTTTTCCATATGATGCAATGTGTGTAGTTTCTTTTTCTTCATTTAACAAAACCATGGAAAGGTGAGAAATTTGGTTCAGAACCACTCTGGAGCAGATAAGACATGTAGATTCTGGAGAACATTGAGTTATGTAAAGTTGAAACTGCAATTATTTAATGAGGTAAAGAGAAAGAGTTTATTGCTGTAAAAAATAAGTTGTTCAGACGTGTATTACTTAATCAGATTATGTGATTCAAGATAGGTTCAAATAGGTTTTCCAATATATTTAAGGAGTTTACTAGATCTCCTCCATCATTTCATGTATTTAGCATGGTTTTCTCAGCCACATATAGCTATAAGACCTAATATTGTGTCTCACCTTCCCTGTAATGGAGAGACCCAAGCAGTGCCAAATGTAATTAGTAGAGTTCAGGCTATATGTGAGCACAGAGACACTGTTAAATATAATAAATAATGGGAACCCAGAAGAGGGACCACAACTAGCATACTGTTATAAGAAAGAAAGTGGAATCAGAAAATGTATTAAATAAAGTGAAAAACATCTTTTAAAGCAAGATAGCAAGATATATTATTTATATTTTATTTCTGAGAGAGCCATTATAAGGAATCTCAAAAGAGAAAAACAGATAAAGCATTGTGAGAAATGGAAGCGTTTAGTAGCAGTGTTGAGAAAAGAATGGGAAGAAGTTGACTTTACTGTAGTCAATATGCAATATGATAAATTTCAATAATACTATAATAGTGGAAAGATGTATACTCAGAAGAACAACTGGCACAAAGTTCAGTTATAACATCTATACAGATATTTGATAATTAAATAAAAGACTAAAACATAGTCTGTAAGTCTTGGTTCACTCTGAGGGAGTCATTTGATTGAAGAGGTCCCATTTTTTCTGCTTCTCCCAGCACCAGAAACTTGATTCTAAGTGAGGTATCAATTCTGTGTTTTATCCTTTTTTTTTTATAAGAAACAATTGCACTACATAAGTATGTCTTTTATTTTCTTTTTATCTTAAACATTGTGGATGTATTTTCCATATTAAATTACACTTAATAAGTTCTAGTCTCTGTGTTCTTAGGAATTCACGCGACAGTTTGGTCAAGACGCTACATAATTGAAACAAGGAGAACATTGAGGTTTTATGTGAACTCTGATAAAAAGTAAATTGTGTTAGATTAATGTTAGGGAGAACCAAAGGCTTCCTAAATAAGAGTGTCAGCTCTTGTCAGAAAAAACCTTGGTGGTGGTATAATTAGTATCGCAAAGCTAGTGTGTGGCATAGATAGGGAAGAATTTAATCATTTTAGACAGACCAGGAGATTGTGATTTGGCTTATCCTGTGTCACACCTGCATCACGCAGACTCAAGTGAGTGCAGTTCGTGACAAATTGGTGGCAAGCTTGTGGGATATATTTTTAATTTTTTAAGAACTTAAGTAAATTAGGGTTGTGTGATCCAGGAGAGAGGAAATACAAACTAATTCACCAGAGACTGAACTCAATGCTTAAAACATTATAAGACATACAGCAATTGTTTCTTTCCCTCCCCTTCTCTTTTTTTTTCTTATCTTTTTTTTATTTGGCATTGAACTGAGGAGATGGCTGCTGCATATAAACGTTTGACAAAGGAGGCGCTGATTTCAGACTGTGAGGATGGAGGAATTCCCACCAGTGGCAAAAGCAAGGAGCAATTGATTGAAGCTCTTGTACAGAGGGAACAGCATCAAGTCGCAGTTGTGTCCCAGGAAGAGCATAGCCAGGACTCAGAAGCGGACCTGACTGTGGATATTCCTCAAAACCAGGGACGGTTAATTTTGGATGATTCTAATAGTTCATGTGTGGACACTGCTATGGACATTTATTTGCAAATTGCCCTAAAATATTTGGGCCCAGCAGACATTACAACTAAAATGCAACTCATACAGCAGTTCCAGGAGAAGGAAGCTGACCGTCAGGAGAGAGAGAGGCATGCTGCTATGGAGGCAGCAGAGAGGCATGCTGCTATGGAGGCAGCAGAGAGGCATGCTGCTATGGAGGCAGCAGAGAGGCATGCTGCTATGGAGGCAGCAGAGAGGCACGCTGCTATGGAGGCAGCAGAGCGCCAAGCAGAGCACCTGTGACCCTATTCAGCTTGAATCTGTCATTAACATACAACCCAGTCTCTGCAGTCGGCATGTCTGGGGCCTCCCAAACATGTGTTAGATTTCATTGTCTTGCAAGAGATATCCTCAAAGGCTTTCACATTTGCGTCCTGCTATAAATGGTATAAGGTGCTACCCTTATCTACCAGCCCCCTCTGGGTAGCTTAACATACACAAAACCCATTGATCTAACAGCTTCTAAGAGAACCATGTCACACTATTTCCAGGAAGCAATTCACAAACATATATTTGCAGATTTATGCCTAAGAATTAGCTTGCACATGACACATAGTACAGTAATTTTTCCTGCTTTTCCAGTTCCACCCTCTCCATAGTAAGAGTTTTTTCTCTTACTATGGAGAGGGAGAAACTGGAAAAGCAGGAAAAATGACTGTACTATGTTTTAGTCTTTTATTTAATTATCAAATATATGTATGTATAGATGTTACAACTGAACTTTGTGCCAGTTGTTCTTCTGAGTATAAATCTTTACATTATTATGCATGCACTTAGCCTTTAATTAAAAGTTCTCATGGATATTTTATGCTGGCAGGCATGTAGTTCAGTTCCTCACACATTGGTGAGGTACACACAACATAAATAATGGGGGGACTACAAATTGCTGGAGGAAACGTATGAAAGCCATAAGAAAACCATTTGCAAAGATATCCAAGATGGTGAGATTAGACCTTTCGATGTGCATTTGATGAACATGTTGTCACTGCTATTGTTTCTCATGAATGTCTAAGGACTTCAATACAGGTGAATGTTTTTATTCATCTGAAGGACTGTGGGGCTTTTATGTGTGTATGGTGGCATTATTGTATGTGATGCCAGGCAAATGGAGACTAAACTCAAAGTTTTTAAGTCAATGTTCAATTAAAACATTAGTAGATTATATTTCTATATTTAAGCAGTTCATATTCTGTGCAATTAGTCTAAAGATTGGTTATTATTCAAAATGTCAGTTTTCACTCTTTTCTATCATACATTTACAGCAGATAGACTTCTCATTCATCGCTGCTACCATGACCAGATGAAGGGTGATCTGGACCTCTTGCCAGATTTGGTCATACACACACATGTACAATGCCATCTCTGAAATATTTGTTTATTTAACACATAGACTAAATGTCCGAAACTGACAGTGCACCAATAACATAACAGACAATGTATGCAGTCATTACTCCACATGAGATACTGTAGGTCAATTTTCTGCCCCATAAGCTTTTGATCTGGGGATGGCTGTGATTATAGGCCCATACATATTGTGAATTGTAACCAGTTAAGTCGAAAAGCAGGTGCAAACGCAGGATTCGAGGAGGGGAGTTTCTGCGCCACGATACAAGTGGGCATGTCCAGTATGTGTAGGGGCGTGGCTACAAACACACACCGTGTCAAACACACAGATATTTAACTGTCCCATACACAGACAAGCACAGACACACACAAACACACAGGATCAAACACACAAACATGTAAGCTGTCACATACACACACATACATAAACACACAGATATGTAAGCTGTCACATACACACACATACATAAACACACAGATATGTAAGCTGTCACATACACATACATAAACACACAGATATGTAAGCTGTCACATACACACACATACATAAACACACACATACATAAACACACAGATATGTAAGCTGTCACATACACACACATACATAAACACACACATACATAAACACACAGATATGTAAGCTGTCACATACACACACATACATACATACATACATACATACATACATACATACATGCATACATACATAAACACACACATACATAAACACACAGATATGTAAGCTGTCACATACACATACATACATAAACACACACATACATAAACACACAGATATGTAAGCTGTCACATACACACATAAACACACACATACATAAACACATACATAAGCACACAGATATGTAAGCTGTCACATACACACATAAACACACACATACATAAACACACACATACATAAACACACAGATATGTAAGCTGTCACATACATACATAAACACACACATACATAAACACACAGATTTGTAAGCTGTCACATACACACACATACATTAATAAACACATACATACATAAACACACAGATATGTAAGCTGACATATACACACACATACATACATAAACACACACATACATAAACACACTGATATGTAAGCTGTCACATACACACACATACATACATAAACACACAGATATGTAAGCTGTCACATACACACACACTTACATACATACATAAACACACACATACATACATAAACACACACACACACACACACACACACATAAACACACAGATATGTAAGCTGTCACATACACACACATACATACATACATACATACATACATACATAAACACACACATACATTAAACACACAGATATGTAAGCTGTCACATACACACACATACATACATAAACACACACATACATAAACACACACATACATAAACACACAGATATGTAAGCTGTCACATACACACATAAACACACACATACATAAACACACACATACATAAACACACAGATATGTAAGCTGTCACATACACATACATACATACATACATACATACATACATACATAAACACACACATACATAAACACACACATACATAAATACACAGATATGTAAGCTATCACATACACACATAAACACACACATACATAAACACACAGATATGTAAGCTGTCACATACATTAATAAACACATACATACATAAACACACAGATATGTAAGCTGACATATACACACACATACATACATAAACACACACATACATAAACACACTGATATGTAAGCTGTCACATACACACACATACACACATAAACACACACATACATAAACACACAGGTATGTAAGCTGTCACATACATACACACACATACATTAATAAACACATACATACATAAACACACAGATATGTAAGCTGACATATACACACACATACATACATAAACACACACATACATAAACACACTGATATGTAAGCTGTCACATACACACACATACACACATAAACACACACATACATAAACACACAGGTATGTAAGCTGTCACATACACACACATACATTAATAAACACATACATACATAAACACACAGATATGTAAGCTGACATATACACACACATACATACATAAACACACACATACATAAACACACTGATATGTAAGCTGTCACATACACACACATACATACATAAACACATACATACATAAACACACAGATATGTAAGCTGTCACATATACACACTTACATACATACATAAACACACACATACATACATAAACACACACATACATAAACACACAGATATGTAAGCTGTCACATACACACACACTTACATACATACATAAACACACACATACATACATAAACACACACATACATAAACACACAGATATGTAAGCTGTCACATACACACACATACATACATAAACACACACATACATAAACACACACATACATAAACACACAGATATGTAAGTTGTCACATACATACATACATACATACATACATACATAAACACACACATACATAAACACACAGATATGTAAGCTGTCACAGCTGTCACATACACACACATACATTCATAAACACAGATATGTAAGCTGTCACATACACACACATACATACATACATACATACATACATACATACATAAACACACACATACATAAACACACTCATATATAAACACACAGATATGTAAGCTGTCACGTACACACACATACATAAACACATACATACATAAACACACAGATATGTAAGTTGTCACATACACACACATACATACATACATACATACATACATACATACATACATACATACATACATACATACATACATAAACACACACATACATACATAAACACACACATACATAAACACACAGATATGTAAGCTGACATATACACTGACACACACAGACACTCACACACACATTCTTACTTTATTCTTCTACTGCTGCCTCCTGCATAACACCCATGCTGCTGGCCGTGTGGGAGGAAGGGGCAGGGCCAATCTGCCGGCAGAGAGCTGTGCTCACACAGCAGGGGACTGACTGGGAGACAATCCCAAGCTACAAGCAGTAGTGGCTGGTCCCGGGAGAGGGGCCAGCCACTGTAAGTATAGGACACCCCAGGTAGGAGAGGGGTTTCTGGGGACTAGGAAACCCCCCTGGGTGCGCCCCTGAAAAGAGCCTAATTGACTTTGATCACAGTGCATATGAGCACCTTATGGTGAAAAAAATAAAGAGCGCACAATATATTAAAATAATATTCAATGTATGGCAGTAGGTTTCTGTATATAAGCTAAATAATGCAATCAAAGTGGATAATATTCATTATGCATCCCATTCTGATAACAGGTAACAGATAATTGCAGATATATTTATAATATTTATTACTATTACTTGGAGTATGAGGATTAGATATTAATAATTAATTCAGAGTATATATTGTATGTTTAACTGAGATATAATGCACAAAAGTATGCAAAGTTGGGAACTATGATTTGAGTACTTCTAGGACCTCATTTAGAGTCGGATGCAAAGTCCTTTTAAGAAGTGTAGGAGTGGGAGTGTGCTGCAGCTTGGTAGGGTATTACGAGTTGCAAGCAACCCCAGTTGCGTCCCACTCTTAATACCCTATTGAGCTGCGAGCAGTTACTGCAGCTAGCTAACCGCTTGTGCCACCTAATTCCTGCCGCACAGCTTTAGCCCTGTTTTGACGTGTGTTGCGTCTGCGCCTCACTGCGACTAGGATGTATTTACATGGTTACGCCTTCACAATTCCGCATTCCTCCCATTCTCTTGTAGTGAGTCGCAAGCTGTCGTAAGTGTAAATTGTGTCCAAAATGCAGGTGGATTTGGAGCTTTCTGCACATGCGTGGTAGTGTGTTTTTGCTAGATGCGCCTAAAACGGACTTTTGCGTCCGACTCTAAATGAGGTCCCTAGTGTCTATTGTTGAATTAAATCCCCACTATATTTTGCTGTTGACAGACTCAGATATATAATGGAAAAAAAGTTCTTTGATAACAATGATAACTACTAAGGCTCTCGTAAAAAAAGTGAAAATTACATTAGAGAGAGAATTTTCAGAGTTGCAAATACTGTATATTTTGTATTTATTTACACCATTTTCAATGTGCAATTTTTACTTTCTATGTTTGTTATATTGTGTAATGTATTTGGAGTGAATTTTGTTTTTAATTGATTAAAACGTACAGGTTTACTTTTTGCATTGATTACAGCAATGTCAAGTTAATTTTTTATTTAACTATAGTAAATATAATTAGAGTGGCAAATAATAGCAAACATTTTATTTAATGATGAATCCTAGGTAAATATTTAGTAAAGTGCTGGTTTGAAAAAGTGGAGATATTGCCTATTGCAACCAATCATATTGGAGCTGTCATTTAGTAGAGTGCAATTAATAAATTAAAGCTAGAATCTGATTGGTTGCTATAGGCAACATCTCCACTTTTTCAAACCCGCAGTTTAGTAAATATACCTCCTAGTCTTGAAAACATCCAACATTTTATCTGTAAAATATAAAGGCAATGGAAAAAAATATTTTTGTGGATTTTGGTACTGGAGATTGAGAGCTTTGAACATTGAGCAATTTATATCACAATATGTGATTGCACAGCCAAACCATTGCAAGTGATTGATAAGTTAAATAGTTGTTATCAAGTTGTTACATAGTAACTATATTGAGAAAGCCACTGTTGGAGTAAGTATCATGATATATAGATTTACCCATGCTATTGCCAGCCATTTGCCAATTTTAAATATATTTTGACTAAAGAGATCATTGCTTATAAACCCCACAGCTTTTCCTACTTTGAAGACACCTTTCTTTATATTGAAGTATTTTAATGTTATATAAAAGCATGGTTTTAAATATCTAAAATTCATACATCTTAAATGCCTTCTGTTCAGTACATCTGTTGGAAAGAAGAGCATATGTTTTAGTTTCTATATTTTTGTAGACTGTTTTTCAAAAAATGTTATAAGGCAAATGTAGGTTTTAGCTTTAGCTTCCTAATATTATTCATATTTCATTTCTATTCTGTATTTTACCTAAGGGCTTTAAAAAGAGCAAACAAGTAAAGAAGGGATAATTTTAATATAAACTCTGCAAACATTTTTTTTCCGTTTACCTTAATAAGCTGATTTAACTTTACATCAGATATGCCAAAAACAGATTTAAAATATATTTTGTAAAGTATTATACCTCCTATATTTTTTCATAGAAGTGAACACTGAACATAAAATTCTAACATTTACTTTGAACAAAGTTTTGTTTTAATGTAAACAAATTATATATGAAATTATTGGTATTTTAAATGAAAATGATGACTGTAAAAATAATTTACTTGCATTATGTTTTTCAAATAGTCCACTCCAAAGAAGAACATGCTTCTGGATAATGGTATTTACATGTATTCAATAGTAGTGCACCCTTAAATTCCATTTTTTTTCTACTGTGTGTCCCTTTGCTCCACATCTGGACATTAAGGTATGGTTCACAGTAAGGTAAAGTATCCTTCATGAATAACTACCAGTCCCCACTTCTCCATCAATGTTGACAATCAATACCACAATCTCATCAGTTCTTCAACTTCCTGGCATCACCCTTGAATATTTTCTCTTATTCACTCACCACATCCAATCCCTCTCCCACCTTGTCACTTCCATCTCTAGAACATTGGCAGATTCGACCTTCCTTCTCCCTTAATGCCACCAAAACATTAATTCACGTCCTGAGTACCACTTCTCACTCCTCCAAGACTTTCTCCAAACTCTTCCCTAGCCTCCAGTGCTTCAAACTTTCCCTCTAAAGTCACCTGTTTACCATAACCTACCAGACTACTTCTTAATCTCTCCCTACCACTCCATACCATTTACCCTTCAATGTATCACCTCTTTGTGCTTCCAATCCAACCCCTCACCTTTAAATTGTAAGCTCTCAAAAGCAGTGCCCTCCATACTAGGAGTAATAATTATAATTTGAAGGACTCTTGCACATTATGGGACTCATTTAGAGTGAGACATGTGTACAATTTTATTTTATATATGCATTTCTTCATTTTGCATGCACAAAAATGTGAATGCATATGTCTCTATATATTTTCTTGGAATCTCATTGTCCTAACACATGGAGAGACGGATGAAAGACTGGCAATTGCAGGCTTGTGACACAACTAGACATTGATATATTAGCAAATATCAAGGTGATCCACACACCCTCATTTTCTAATATATTTAAAGGTGCTACAAAATGCAGATGCAGGTAGACACTTTAAGCACTAAGACCATATTTATACATCATTTAAGACAGATATACTGTATGTTAAACTTTGCAGTAATATAAACTCTAAAATGTAAATTCTAGAATAAATATGACAGCAGATCAGTATATTTCCTTAATGATTGAATCCAGTGTACTGACCAATAAGCTAAGGAATAGTAGAAGGAATATAAAATGCCCAGTACATGTGATTGTCACTGTGAGTGCAAGTGTGTAAGATATCAATGTGCCTTAGCAGCTAATATATGTGAGCAGTAAATGTGTGTGAGGTACCAGTATGTCAGCAGGTATAAACAGCCTACGTATGCAAGCATGTGTATGAGTCATTCATGCCTTAAGCACTTACACATTAAATTATACACTGGCTAACATTGGGGATATAGCAAGTCAGTGACCAACATGGACGTAGTACCTGAGAGTCTAAGTGGCCCATTTGATCGCTAAGTACTCCTGTTCCACCATGGAGTATTTATTCTCTCTCGGCAAAAGTATGTGGTTGAGATAAGGGATGGGTTTCTCTATCCTATCAAACCTCTGTGAGAGAACAGCACCTGCACCCACTTCAGATACATCTGTTTGGAAATACAATCTCCCTGTGAAGTGCTTGGAGTATTTGAATGACCCCCCTCTACTTATTATCTATAATTATGAAACCTGTTTAATTTAACTTGTTGTCCAATTAGGAAACAAGTTACCACACACCTGAGTTAATTAATGAAGTCAGATCATTATAAAAATAACAGCATTTAGACATTTTACATTTCCTTGAAAAACTCCAGGATATGGATGAAACGCGTTGTATAAACAAGTTTATATGCTATTACATAAGCAAAAGGACTGACATTCCTGATCAAGATAATTAGATAAAGAACATGAACTCGTAGGAGGAAATTAGTGGGACATCAGACTTTCACTCCTTAACGAGATGTATAGGACTTTATTAATACACAAAGAATGGACTATATGTATACAGACAGGAACTGTAGGATTACCAATTTGTACTTAATCTACCAGAATTCTCTAACATTAGAGGTATTCTTTGCAAAAAAGAGTTATCTAAACATTATAGCTTATTAGCATAATAGCTACATTGCCCCAAAAAAATTAGAAGTGCTAATAGGTTCTTTCATGCGAACACAGAGCTACTCGAAGATCTTACCAGGCAGCATCTATCACTCCTGATCAGATTCACTTGTCTGGGTAAGCCTTTTTAAGGAGCTCGATAGGAGGAGCAGCTCTAGGGACAAAATTTGCCATAAACTGATGATAGTACTGTACTAGAACCAAGAAAGTTCTCATCTGGGTCTTCCAAACCTGTTTAGGCTAGTGTGTGACAGCCTTAACTTTATCCACTTGGGGCTTGAATTTGACTTGTCCTAACAAGTACTTGAATTCTCACATGGCCAATGCACACATCTCAGGATTGGCAGTCTGACCCACCGCCTCCATCTTGGGTAGGTGTGGCTTTCAGTCCCGGAAGTGGATGATAATATCATCCAAGTATGCAGTTGCATACTCCTAATGTGGCTTTATAAGTCAATGCATTGCCCTGTGAAATGTGGAGGGAGCTCAGTGAAGCCCAAAGGGCAGTACCCCAAACAACCCATCTGGGACTGAAAAGGCTGTCCTAGTCTTGGCAAATGGCATTAGAGGGAACTGCTCATCAATTCTTGGCATTGGGTAAAAATTGGAAACCTCATTTAGTTTTCTATAATCATTATAGAAACGAATATTCCATTTTGGCTTGTTCACTAAAACAATGGTGCTATTGCTATAGCTATTGGGTTCTTTGATGACAAGGAGGTACAACATTTTTTAATTTCCTGTCTCACAGCTAAACACATAGCTTCAGGAATGTGGTACATTCTTAAACTCACTGCCACATCTGGAAGTATAACTATATCATGTTCTATGAGGGTGGTACATCCAGGTACCTCAGACAACAGATCAATCCTTACTTTGTTGTCCTGCATCACTGTGTTTCTTAACGCGGCTTGTGGCTTCTTTCTGTCATTCTGTGACACACCGCATCAGTTAAACACATTCGGGGTCCGCTACGCCTACCTGTCCCACTTGGCAATCACCCTCTTTCCCTGGCAGCGCGGCACTCCTCCACTGGTGGGCACCAACTTGCCAGCGGTTCTACACACGCGTGGACTTGGCTTTTATAACTTCTTGCTGGATTCACATTGCCTGACCTCTGGTTGGTTCCCTCTATATAAAGCACATCCTTCAAGTCTAAGGTGCCAGATCTTCAGGTCTCCTTACCTGTTATGCTGTTTCCTGCACTGGCTCCGGTTTGTTACCATTCCTTCTCTTCTGACATGCTGAAGACCTTTGTGCCTGCCTTCTGATCCAGCTCATCAGGACATCAGTGCATTACTAACCTGCAGGCCTCTGCTCTCCATTGTATACCTGACTCCCTTCACCCTTATTCAGGACTCGGTGGACACTCAGCAGACTATTGCACCTACTCTCTGATTGTGCTCCAGGACTATCCAGCTCATCAGGACCTCAGCGCATCATTACCCTGCAGACCTGTGCTCTCCAGTGTATGCCTGATTCACCTCCTCTTAATGCAGGAATCCTCTGACATGCTGCAGACCGTTGCGCCTCCTCTCTCCGATCCTGCTTCAGGGCTATCCAGTTTATCAGGACCTCAGCGTATAATTACCCTGCAGACCTCTGCTCTCCATTGTATACATGACTCACCCACCCTTATACAGGACTCCGCTGACACACTACAGACCATTGCGCCTTCTCACTGATCCTGCTCCAGAGCTAGCCTTCTTCTCAGGACCCCAGTGCATCTCCACTCTGCAGACTATTGCACTCCCAAGTGTACCTGGCTTTTCTCCTTCTATTAGCTTACCATTTGGACTCCTTTTCTATACTCCTGGTAGTCAGCCCCTCTCCAACCAGCTGTGTATTCTGCTGGAGCTCAATCATGTCGCCGCTCTCACCTTACTATCTGGGTTCTCTATCTGGTCTCACTCCTCGCTCCTAGAGGACTACAACCTGCGATTAGACAGCCATGACGTCTATATTCCCTTGTGGGAATTCCTGGTAAACTCCTCTTTTTCCATTAGACTCCATGCCTCCCTGAGGAGAGTGTCCGCCTGAGCAGATCTCAAGGCTCCGCCTGACTCTGACCTTAATTTTGTGACACATTCCATGGTTTCAACAAGCTGACTTGATAAGTCTGCCTTCGTTTCCTACTGGTTTCCTGCTAGCTTTATAATTGACAGGCCTCATAGCCTCAATTACCTCTTATGTCTGGGTGATGCCTGTCAATGAGTGAATAGTTTGTTTTCCTGTGTGCGTACCAGTACAAGGACTTTGGCACCAGGTTGGAAAGTCTTAATTACAGACTATGATATTTACTTATCATAGGTCCTTTTTTGTCTTGCTTGCATCTCATGCATATGCTGCTGTGCCACCGGGGAGGTCTTCCCCAACTTGTCATGCAAATTGAACACAAATTGTATCAAATTGGGTTCTTTTGGACCCTGTTGCTCACAGTCCTCCTTGAAAACATCCAAAATGCACCCTATCTGTCTGCCATACAATAATTCAAAGGCTCTAAATCCTGTGACATTTGACACACCTCTCTCACTGCCAACATTAAATAGGGTAAAACATCTCAGTCCCATTTTTACTACGCTGCCACATTTCTCACGATATGTTTAAGGGATTTGTTAAAATGTTCCACTAACCCGTCAGTCTGTGGGTGGTATACTGATGTTTGCAATGCTTCTTTTACAACTGGCACAGCTCTTTTTGGAGACGTGACATAAAGGGAGTACCCTGATCAGTGAAGATTTCATTGGGAATACCTAATTGGGTACAGAAGCAGTTGTTTTGCTATTACCGTATATACTCGAGTATAAGCCGAGTTTTTCAGCACATTTTTTGTGCTGAAAAAGCTCCCCCTCGGCTTATACTCGAGTGATGCTTCAAGACCACAATGCACGGCCGTAAGGAGGGTGGTGCCTGCCTCCATAGCTTCAGCCCGCTTAAGGGCTGAAGAGAAAGAGAAGGAAAATATTAACTGAGAAGAGTTTGGTGGAAAAAAAAATCAACTCACAAGAGTTTGGTGCTTGCTGTTAGTTCCGCAGTGGAACGCATGTGCGTTCCACAGACAGGAAGCTCGGCACTTGCAATGCAAGTGCCGAGCTACCTGTCTGTGGAACGCACATGCGTTCCACTGCGGAACTACACAGACAGCCTTACAGACATTTAGGGAGAGAGGGGGGCAGCCTGGCTCCAGTCAATACCACGCCCCCTGAAAAATACATCATTGCACACAATTATTTTCATCTTGAGACCGGGACTGAGGATTCTAACGAGTGCAGACGTGACAGGCTGTGGTGAGGAGGAGATTGGTTGTCCACGCTTACCTTGCTTTACTTACGCTGATATCTGGTATGAATCCCATGTTTGCCGGCTCTTGTATATTTTATTAAAAAGATAATGCGCTAGATCTCTTTATCTTTTCTTCTTGAGTGGGAAATGTCCATATGATGGCGGGAGTTGAATCTACATCTAGCATTCCTGCTAAGGGCGTTTTGTCATGTACGTTTTAGTAAGCATATACCCTATGGGGTTTCTACACAGAGTGAAGACATTGGTGTTCAGTAGATTATTCACGCACAGGAGTTATTTGGAAGCTTGATTGACAATCATCTTTGTTGGACATACTACACTATTATTTCCTCCTATGTTTGATGATTGTATATTCTAGAAACTTGTCCGGAGGGATCTATTGAATATGTCCACATACAACTCTATACCCTAGTTACAAAATACAATGAAATTTACCAGTAGCTGCTGCATTTCCCACCCTAGGCTTATACTCGAGTCAATAAGTTTTCTCAGTTTTTTGTGGTAAAATTAGGTGCCTCGGCTTATATTCGGGTCGACTTATACTCGAGTATATACGGTATATTGGATTTTATATTACACAAAGGTATAGCTTCGGGATACCTGGAGGCATAATCCACCATGACCAGCATGTACTGAGGGCCACTGGCACATTTTTCTAATGGACCTACCAAATCCATTGTGCTCTAGCAGTGTCTGAACCATGGGAATGGGAACTAACCACTATCAATTGCTCAAAATTTTTATCGTTTTAGCTTTAGCAATTCTATACAACAAATCATCTTTGCAAGATATAATGGCAAGGGAACACTTCTAGTGAAACACATGTGAACAACTTCTTGCTTTTTTTTTTGTTTCACTGTCAGCATTGTAAAGTATTTGACACCATAAAGATTCCATGCAGTTTCTTGTGACTTTAAACAGAGACCAGCTCTCTAGACACTGGCCAGATTTTCTAGGATCGGTTACACTGAACAGTGAAACAAACAAGTTTTTATACCTGACATTCCTCCTCCGTCCCTAGCTTGATGGGCAGGTGACACTCCCACCTTCCCTTTGAAGAGGAGCTCTCATTGTTACAATTGTGTTCCAAACTAGATCCTTGCAATGACAGCCATGAAGCTAGATGAAAACATAAAAAGTATTTATTGCAGCCAGATCGGTAAGTTAAAATTTTAGTGCCTGGGGCATAAGGCAAAATTGATGCAATTTTAGGCCTCAATATAAACCAAATGAACCTAAAATATTCCTAAACTATGCCCCCCTTCAGTGTTGTAAGGATAATAAGTAAATGGTAATGTAAACAACACAGCAGGTACAGGAAACTTAGCTGAACAAAATTAACAGCGAGAGCCAGGAATTTGCAGAAACTGTTATCTTGCAGAATGCCCAAGCATAAGACAGATTTCAGGTAACCTCCTGGGGACTGAGTAAAGGTGAGAACAAGGACATCACAAGAACAGAATTAAGCAAAGCAGGTAGTCCAAAAAAAAATAGCAATAACTAGCAAGGTGCATGGGGAGGAACAGTCATAAATAATCAGTAACAATGCCACCAGCAGGCACTACATTAAAAATAAATAAATAAAAATGCTGTCACTACATTGAAAATAATTAAATAAAATAGCAGCAAATAGTCGTCATCAGTACTACCGCAGGAACTAACACTGACGCTGCATTAAAAACAAATAAATCAAAAGGTCAGCATGCCCCCTTCCACCAAACAGCTTCACTAACCCTAGTGCTGCCAGTCTAGGTTGGAACTAGCAAAATAGGGGGCCAAAAAATTGTCAGGTCCCCCCATTTTACTAGTACCTGCACTAGGTATTGGCCATTTGGGATGGTGGAATTATAGCAGGAAACCCTGCATGGGATTCACCTTCCATAGTGAGAAACCAGCCCCAGGCTGGTCAGCATGGGACTGGATTTACTAGGGATTTGGTGTCTGCACAAAAAAATGTGAACTACATCTAGGCTTGTAGTACTAGATGCAGCAACATACCCATGGCTGTCAGGGCATGCTGGCATTTGGGGAACCACAGCACTGAGGTTTTGGGAAATCCCATATTATTATTGGCCCTAGCAGCTTACACCCTGGTAACTCTACAGTAAAGAGCTGCCTTAGTGTTGTTATAAACTTTTTATTTTGATAACGAAGGATCCTGTGATGTGTTTGGGGATTTTGTTTTAAATGCAGGAAGTCCCTGTCTGTACAATTGTTTAATTTCTCTGACAAGCATGGCTAATAGTATGTATTACAGGTGGAGACCCTGTATGTAGGTGAGTACAACATAAGGTATTTTTATTTATTTCAAATAAAGTTATTTTTAAAACAGGTGTGTGTGTTTTATTTACATTTTGTCGTTGGTGCACTACAGATCCCAGTGGGCTCTAGGTGATAGGGAATGCTGGCAATTATGGTCCCCCAAAAGCCACCATGCCCTGGCAGCCATGGGTATGCTGGTACTTGTAGTACTGCACTACAAACACCAGCATTACCAAACTGTTAATGACAGTCTAGGCTTGCTGAGATCTGTTGTGCATCAGGGACAAAATAATTTATTATTACTGTTAAATATAATTTTTTATTACCCCACACCCACCGCCCAAGGGTGTGGGTAGAGTCCAAGTACTTTCAGTTCAGGGCTGGGCATCCTTAGGGGGCCCACATTTTTTGCAGATACCCTCTTTGTAGGGAAACTGCAGCAGACTACCCAATACTGCTATAATGTCACCATCCCCAGCTGGAAAAGCCTAGTGCTTGTACTAGCTAAATCCAGGGAGACCTCATATCTTATGGCCCCTGGTTTTGCTAGTACCAGCATAGGCTGGCAGCACTAGGGTTGGTGAAGCTATTTTTTGGGAGGAGGTGGGGGGCAGGCTCTTTTTCTTATTTTATTTATTTATTTTCAATATAGTGCCGATGGGTCTTATTTATTTATTCTTAATGTAGGGCTGGCCAGTGTTAGTACCTATGGCAGCGGCATTGCAGCTCTAAATTTAATGCTTTTGTTGACATTGTGGCTGTCAATGTTGCAACCTCTCAACAGCCACAATGTCAACATTTTAACTGTTTCGACATAATGAACACTTCAACATTCTGATTTTTGACAGTATGGTGTCAACCTTCTGAATGTCAACATTTTCATTGATGCCATTTCAACTACATCCTATCAGGATGCATGACACCTTCACTGGAATTCTCATCAACTATTGATGGCAGTAACAGGTCCTGCTTTGGGACTTGCGCTGCTTGCCTTTGTCTTATCTACAACCTTTCAGGTGGCAGATTTTTATTTTTCTGAACTGTACTCCGGTCCAGGTTTTGCAGCAGAGGATGACACTTCATTTCTCCTTATCCTCAAGCTTGCCCCTCAAGGCTGGACCGTCAACCAGGTATTTAATCAGCTGGACTCGCTCCTGGAGAATCTGTTTAAACAGTAGAAAGTCTATGCCAAGTATTAACGGGCAAGGCAGTTTTGAGACAACTGTCGCTAGTACTGTGACTGTCCTTTTACACTAGCAAGAATTCTGTCATATTCCTCCAGTCCCATGGACACAGAGGACTTTTACTATAGGCAGTTTATGAGCCAGAACCTTTTTCAATATAGAGCTGGAAGCCATGCTCAGTTTACTTTCTGAATCTACCAGAGCCAGCACCAGATGGTAATTCACAGAAATAGCTAAGCGGAATGCACAGGCGATAGATCAGTTTTGCGTACCCCTGGTTACTCACCCTACTATTTCACCCATGCTTAGATGTGGGAAACAATAAAGAACCAAATACTACATTACTTTTAAGATCTCACCACTCACCTCTTTTTTAGTGAAACCAGGATTTCCAACCGCCACACACTTACCTTCCTTCCACGGGCAGGGGTCTTCAGGTTGGCCAACTGGTGGACTCAAAAGGTATCTATCTCTTTGTCGACATTACATCTAAATGTAGTTTACCCAATGCTGAATTTTGGAGGTACTTGCAGCTCCGACACCTCTTTCAATTCGCAAAAAGAATACAAACTGTTTTTGACACTTTATGTGTCTCTATTTATACCCCTTCCCACATCATATCTACTCTGTATAAAGTCATCGAAGAAAATATGTTTCAATCCCTGCCACATTTCACCAGACGTTGGGAACAGGATTTTAAATAGAAACATCTTGCTTCCCTCCACATCCCACGATGACACCACTGTGATGAAGTTGGTATAGACACAATACTTCAATCGCATATAGATGAATTAAGTGTCCAATTTTATTATCAGGATGATATGGACAGCAGCTTGTTTAGTGACACCTGTAGACAGTCAAAATCCCTGCAACCCAGTCTCTGTCTAGACATATATCTAGTCATTTGTCAACTAGCTGACTTTGGTCACCCTGTCCACAACAGTCTTTTATTCTCATGCCAAGCACTAATTAATCAGGAAAGAAAATACCAAACTTATTGAGCAAATGTGTTGCACCTGTGTGTCTGTGTGCTGTATGAAAGCTTGAGTGGGAAATTAACTTTGTCTGCAGCTTGTACCTGTAGGCGCTTTGGGATTTCATCAGTTCCTATGCATCAGAGGTGTGGCAAATAACCCTCTTTGTCACAATAATTAAAGACAAACATGTCATTATTTCAGCATTTCCACAAAACAACAGCTGTTTGCATTTAATTCAACTTGTATTTTGTATTCGTTTTTGTATTTTATTACATTTTATATTGAAAATGCAATTTTTACATTTATTAATAACTGATAGGACAATATTATGTCCTGTATTTTTGATACTTCATTACATTATTATATTGTGTACAAATAGGGTAGCACAACTTTTGCATATAGTAATAACACTGCAAGCCATATCTCTATGTGATGGTCTATAAGCGTATTATGTTTGAGCTGAACACATTTTGAGAAAATATTTTTTTATTTTCTTTACATGGGTTTTTTCCTACAGTTAGAGCTTCCCCCTCGAATTGATCCCTCATAAGTTAATCAGCCTCTTTTATATCTATACAGCTCTATTAGTCACTGTAGACATCATAATATTAGCTATGCTAATACACTATGTCAGGAAAAACCAGACCCTTAAAGGTAACCAAGTTAAAAGAAGAATAAAAAATTATGTCAATAAATTATCTTATTAGCATGTTTTAAGGTTCAGTATCCCCCAACTGAGCTTTAGGCTCTAGTACAGTGGATCCCAAACTTTCTCAGTTCGAGGCACCCTTAGAGTCTCCATTATTTTTTCAAGGCAACCCTAAGTCAAAATAATTACCAAGTAGACACTTTGCTTACCACTGGCCCTGGCCGCGGCACCCCTGTGAGATCGCCGCACAGTTTGGGAACCACTGCTGTACTAAAATGATTGTCTTCTGGAAGCTAATTTCTTCACTTTAGCTCCCATAAAGGTAATGATTTGTGGCTGGTTTCTGAAGGTATATATTTTCCAATTAAAATAATTTATACTTTAAAAAAAGCAAATTTGGACAAAGTGTATATGTTTAATTGACATTGATATTGCTTTTGATGCAATAACAATAGACCAAGATAATGCTTGCAAATTGTACTGCTACACAATTTTGTAAAGAGGTTTATAAATAAAAAAAACAATAGTATAGAAATAGCATTTATTGGCCATATATATTTCTAATATTTTTTTAATTATTATTTTCCTTCTCCCAATCAGTCAGTTTAAGCTTTTTTATTTACATTATGGTGATGCTGTACAGTGTCAGTTATTAGTAATAATATTATAGCTAACTTATGTGTATGAGCATTTGCATGATTTCTTATTCTTTGTGTTTAAAAAAAGTCACATTGCTATATATTTTCCAATTAAAATAATTTATACTTAAAAAAAAGCAAATTTGGACAAAGTCTATATGTTTAATTGACATTGATATTGCTTTTGATGCAATAACAATAGACCAAGATAATGCTTGCAAATTGTACTGCTACACAATTTTGTAAAGAGGTTTATAAATAAAAAAAACAATAGTATAGAAATAGCATTTATTGGCCATATATATTTCTAATATTTTTTTAATTATAATTTTCCTTCTCCCAATCAGTCAGTTTAAGCTTTTTTATTTACATTATGGTGATGCTGTACAGTGTCAGTTATTAGTAATAATATTATAGCTAACTTATGTGTATGAGCATTTGCATGAATTCTTATTCTTTGTGTTTAAAAAAAGTCACATTGCTAAACACTAATTTTTCTTGTGCAATCTATCAGTACCACATACGGCTATTAAGTGGGTAGAATACATAGTATTTAATTACTAATATCAAAGGAATGATCAAGTGCTTTTACTAATTCTATGTGGGGGAGAAAAAGTATTAATAGAAACACATATATATTTATAAGAATTAATACCTAACTTCCTTTCAACATCTTTTTGAGCATGTGATTTTATTAGTAATTTTCTGAAAATAAAATCATTTTTGATATATTATATTCTTGCAAAGTCCTCATTTACATACAATGCTATGTGCATTACAGCTATTATGTGGACATAATCCTAAAATCTGTTACTTTCTTAGAAACAATACACCAGAGTCTAATTATTGTAGACAACTGAGTGGGCTCCTGATGTGTGTAACTCATTTTGAATTGGAATATAGTGTACAATTATGAACCAGTAAACCAAGTATGAATTTGTTGATATAAATATGCACATTTGATGAGCTGAAAAGTTACAATAACTGTCATGAGATTTATCTTATCATTAACCTTACTGTTCACAGTGTCAACACTCTCTGTTGGGCTATCTTGTCAACATGACCATTACATTGTAAAACGAATAAGACATCATTTCCTGTCAAATCAAATTATAAATAAAATGAAGGGTTCTCTTAGCCTTACAAAACAATGGAACTCCAGCAGTGATTTAATTAAACACTAGAGGTTATATGCATACTTAGGAAATAAAAAGAATAAACATGATTTCTACAAATAATAGTACAATTTTTAAAGGAGAACTGAATCAATATTACTGTACTCTAGTCTTTTTAAATTGAAATAGCTAATTTGAATTTAAAGAGATTTTTGTATTTTATTTTTTTAATTATCCCAGTATTACAAATCTCACCCTCATAAAGCTGATAACGTTATTGGTTGTAAGATTATAAAAATAATCATGAACAGGTATAGTAAAAATGATTCTGAAAATTTGTAGGATTAAGGTTTAAAAAGAAAATGAAATGAAATGTGTGTATTATGATGAATATGCCTAAAACAATGTTCCACATTCAATTGGCCTAACAGATTGTAATGAACATGTTAATAAAAAAGTATAATAACTGAAATGGTATAGAATACACAATATTTAAAATAAAAAAGTGTATTTGTACCAATTTAATAGTTCATTTAATAAAGCATGTTTCACGCAGTCTTCTAAAAAAACAAATTGACAAATATGAACTACTCTACAATGCTGTACAAATCTGCTAATCTTCACCAATGGTGATGAAAGTAATAGAAGTGAATGTATTTTAAATACATACATACAGTACATAAATGTATTAATACATACATACAAACAAACATACATACATACATACATACATACATACATACATACATACATACATACATAATACCTTATGTTAAATGAATATTGCATACAATTTCTAAGCTCTATTTTCAGTTGCAATAACCATTGTTTCCACATTCTATGATCATGTTTGCCTTCTTAAAAACTGGTGTCATTGTAGTCAGGTTAAGCAAAATGATGGGATCCACACTCAATGGAACATTTATTTTGTTGTCATTATTATAGAATAGATGGAAAGAATATAATGGGGTACATACTCCATACATCATCATTATTTATTACAAGCAACCTATATGTATCTCCATCTTCTTCTTCTCCCTTCTCCATTATACACTTAAGTACAGTAAAATTATACATAAAGACTTTAGTAAAGTCTAAAAAACATAATTTAAATTAATCCTTGATGACAGTACTATGTCTACAATTGTGCCTTCATGTGACCTTATTAAAATGTGGGAGCTTTCAACATAGCAGAGATAGGGTGAAATATATGCAAGATCTGTAGTGGAGTGAATAGAATGAAGCAAAGAGTAGACATAGCGAAGAGATGTGAGTGGACCACCCTCAGGGTCGTTAACTGTGAGCTTAAGGGACTAATTTATAAAATGCATAGTAAGCATTGTCATTGTTTTATTATTATTATTATTATCATCATTATTATTATTAGTAGTAGTAGTAGCAGTAGTAGTAGTATTACAGATGATGAATAACTGCAAGCTTTTTTTTGTAACAGAAAAGAAGTAAATCACAGAGCCAGGGAGGTTGCTGTTCTTTGAAACCTAAACATGTTGAAGGTAACACACCCAGGGTTGAAATTTATTTATGTACTTATCCTGAACTGTTTGTACTGACATAAACTTGCTATAAGTGCCCTGGCCTAGAAAGGTGTTTTTTGTAGAGGTCTGATCTCCTTTTGAGTATCAGACGGCATCCCCGCATTTCCCCTGTGTGGCGGGGATGGTCATCTGCCTCTTCTGCTGAACACACCCCATTGCTTAGCAATGGGACATTCTCCTTCTCCCAGCCTGGCACTTTGCAGGCGATTGCTGGCCAATCAGACCTGAATCCGCCTCATATAAGGAAGCCTCTGGCTCCACTAGGGTACCAGAGTATTAGGTCTCAACTCCTAGTTCCAGCACTTCTCCACTTACCTGTTCCTGCTCCTTGCTCCACCTGGTTCTGACTCCTGGCTACCTTCAACCATCCTCTGCTTTCTCCTCTGGTACTTCACATCCTGACTGGTTTTGACCCGGATAGTACGACTACTCTCGTTTCACCTACCACTTCGCTGGTGACTGCCATGGAGAACCGCAACCTGTGCACCCCTTGCAGCCCAGTCCATACCTCCCTGGTGAATACCGAGGGTGCGTTAGACTCTGTGCCTCCTTGTTCAGTTGCGCTAATACCAGCAATTGGCTCCATCTGAATCCTGTGCATGATATTGAGACTGTGGACCTGAATAATTAAGGAACGTAAGAGCAACTGTACAAATGCATTTTCTGTACAGTAGGCAATAATAGCATCCTCCTAAATGTATTTTATGTCAAAAAAAGGAAAAAACAAGAATATATATTTTTATTAATGATTATATTATTAACACAAAGGTGTTAATGTTTAATTTTTTTTCTATACATTCTGATGGGACTTTATATTGCACATATGCATTGTGCATATCCTGCAGTGTGTTGTGTTTGTGTACAAATGGCAAGTACTGTATAGGCAGAGTGCACTTATCCCCATATTCAACATTTCTTGAGATCTGCTTGTATTTGAATATGGGCATACGTGTTGGGAATTCTAATCCGACTACAGATAAACGTAAATTGCATTCACTTTGCATTCCTCGATGAAAGAGGCCCTGTATGTGGAAGTAAGAGCACTACAAGTAAGAATATTTGTGAGATTTACCTGGTACTATGAGGTCTTTGCACCCTACTCACCACCTACTATTGTGCTCCCCAACAGAAAATTCACAACAAATTGTCATTGTGTGAGAAGTAAGATTTTTTTTTACACTTAAAGTAAATGTTAAAGAAGAAGCATATAAGTAAAATGCTTTGTTAATACCACTGCTGTCCACCAGAAAACTAATCAGTGCATAATGAGTTAGATAACAACTCAGTATAATGCAGCTCCAATAAACAGCCAAAGATAGGATTGCAAAACAAGAAGTTACAAAGCTCTACATTGAGACTCCAGTGCACCTCTAGAAGGAGTAATTTATCTATTAAGTGTTAATTATGTCTTCCAAACATTGTTTGCTAAAGGTGTTCTCAACCAGAAGGCAGCCTATGACAACCAGAAACTAAAGGTAAATATTCTTGCCCAACCATATTACATCCTCATTTTATAGTGACTTGTACATCAAAAGAGAATGTTCCAGTTCCAAAGAATTGGTTCTCCTATAAGATATCATCCATACTTTTCACAGTAAAAGTCCTGTAAAAGAGAAATTAATAGATGGGTCTTTATACTTCATAATGTGACTGAGTGTTTAGTATGTCTGTAATTAATGTTATATTTTGATAATTTTTATAGTGTATATATATATATATATATATATATATATACATACGTATATATATATATATATATATATATATATATATATATATATATACATACGTATATATATATATATATATATATATATATATATATATATGTGTGTGTATATATATATATATATATATATATATATATATATATATATATATATACATATATATATATATATTAAATTTATATACACACACATATATATATATATATATATATATATATATATATACACATATGTGTACTTTTCAAGTGTGTTATTTGAAGCTATAAGACCTTTTTTGTATCAATAAATATTGTTAAGATATATGTACTGTTTAATTTTCTCTTTAAATTAATAAAAGAGGCAGGAAATTTGCTGAGTAATTTTTGTGGTTGGTGACTGGCAGAAACAGAAAAGCCACACGAGAAACTTAAAAGCATTAGGGCTAAAACACCCAAAGCTTGGTACATAAAACTATTATAGTCATAAAACTATGCACGCAATATTGCAGATTTATGTGTGTAGTTTGAGTTGCACATATCTTTTGCAGCTCCCAATGAACCCTAATGTACTTAACTTGTGCTTGTATACCCCCAACCCACCTCTCCAGGTGAATTGGGCTGCAAGTGTAAGTTGCTTTGAATTTAAATCCCGGCTGCATTTTCTGGAGCTTTACTTCCTGCAATTAAATGTATGTCCAACTATGGATCAGAAACAGTGGGGCTGAGGCAGAGTGAGTACTACAATAGTTTGTTTAGCTTATATTGCATTAAATCGCTCTGCACATGTCCAGAGCAGTGACCACGCACATATGCACCATTTGTGTGATTTTGGCACTTATGTACGCTTGCACCTGGGGAGGTGGGAGGGAGGGAGGCTGACTACTGTAAGGTGTGCTTGCCCAATTGCGTCAGATGCAGACCTGCCACAGATGTATGTGGCTGCCTGCCCAAGCCAAACAGTGTCCAAGGGTAGGTACAAATAGTGTATGATTATAATGATGGCCATCAGTAAAAGGGATTCGCTGATTGCAAATGCTTCCCTGCCCTGATAGGTGCTTTTTTTTGTTGCACATGCATATATTATGCTATTGGAAATATGTTTAAGCAAAAGTGATTTTCGCACACACTACAAGGAGTTGTTTATCTTGTATTAGTTTTATTGAAGGCAAACTGGGAATATATATTTTGTAAACAAATAAAATGGTTTTAAACATGGGTGTAAGGGTAGTTGATGTATGTCTGGCAAAAACTGTGGCATATGCTAGTATCTTGTGACAGTTGCAGCTTTGCCTATGCTCACAATTGCATCTTTTCAGTAAACTCAATTTGCGCTGCAGTTAAGGATATAATTGTGGCCAATTCTGCATCAGCCACTGTAACTAGGAGCACTACAAATACAAATGGCTTGTAACAATTTGTCCTTCTGTGATTGATAGTAATATGAGCTTAGCAATTATTAATAATGGATTATTCTGCCTTTTTTCTTAACATTGGTGCTGTGCTTTATGGCCTGTGTGATTATCTGCACAGTTTGAGGGGTGAAATTGCAATTTGCTGCTTATGTTCAAGAGTAATGTACAGTAAAAGCTACAAATAGATTTATACTATCTACACAGATTTGTTTTCTACACTAAGATACAAAAGCAGATGTACCTCACCATGGGTGAAAGCGCAACTGCTGGAGTGCAATGTAAAGTTTGAAGTATTGGAATTTTGAGCTAATGTTATTGCATATACTTGTATACGATATTAAACTTCAATAAAAACAGATTATATAAGATACAATATCAGAATCAGGCCAGACTCATATTGTGCACAGCACACGCCTGTCATCAACAAAAGCCTAGTACGACTTAAACCCAATTACTAAACTTACTCCTTTCTTATTCTCTGGGCTTTTCCACAACACTTTCTGACATGTTTGGTTCCCATTGCACTCCTTGAACTCTCTATGCCTACTAACTCCCTGCCTATCCCACAATGTTTCATTTCTACCATGCATTCTCTTACTGAGTCTCTGATGACAACTCTACTGCATATCTGAATTAGCATTACCTCATATAACTATAAACCACTCTAATCACTCAATACCTACTCCACAACACCACTAGAGTGCAAAGAGATTTGTGTGAGAAGAAAGGTATTTGGTCATTCAATGTTATGGTAGTAAGTTGTTGCCTACTAACAGCACTACCCATAAACCTCTGGTTACTAGAGATTGAATGTGATGCCTTCAGCTTCCAAGTACAGCCAGTACCACAGTACTGCTGTTCTGACTCACCTCCATTCATCATGTTGCCAGTGTCTAGATGGGTGAGCTGTAAAAAGCTTAATGCCACAGTTGAGGCCCTCAACTAGAAATGGATTTGGCCTATAATAATTGGCTTATTTTAGCTTGTGATAGGCTGGAGAGGAAGGTGTGTGAAAACAGTACTGTTTATTAGTTAGGGAAATTTACAAAGAAGACAAAAGAGTACATGAGAAATTGGCTCGAAGAGTATGCACCTCAGTAAGAAAACAGAATGTGCTGTATTCCATTAAGTTTGCATTATGTGACACACTCTATGTCTATCTTTCTAATTGGGTTACTTTGTTTCAGTCTTCTTTGGTATCCCCTATCTCTATGTATATCTGATCTAATGTACCAGAAAAGCCAGGTCTGATTCATTGAGGTAAGGAAAGCAAACACTGGAGTACATTTACTTCTGGTCAAACCATTTTACAATGCAAGAGGTGCAAATTAGTTTATTATTTTGCTCAAGTTAAATACTGGCTGTTTTTTCTTGTAACACACAAATACTTGATAGGTTTATTCTTAACTGAAATGTAAAAATTGATCTAGGACATGCCCTACCCCACCTATAAGTCTGTCGTCACATTTTAAACAAACTCCCCCTCCAATGCAACATGGTTTTGACAAGGCGCAAAGTTACTCTTTTGTTTGCTTTTCTTTCCATAATGAATCAGGCCCGAAATGTTTATGTATTCAGGAAATATTCACCGTGTGTGTAGTTGAAGATTTAAAACTGATAGCTAATGATCAATTATTAATACAGCAGTATATTATGATATGTTATATGTCTTAATTTTAATATTGCATGTATTGTGTTAAAAAATTGTATTGTGTTAAAAAATTGTAATACATGGTTTTTCAAAGAGAGATATTGGGTGTAACTACTTTTAGCTAACTTTAAGTTTGACCAAGCTGAATGAACAGAAATTTCAATGAATGGTTGACCACATTTGTAAGTGAACAGATAGTATATGGTAATGTACGTACAGCTACAAGTGTCCATACCATATAATATATATTGTTTATTGTTTTGTGATGAAGAAAATGTTTCTTATATTTTTAGAAGTATGCTGATTATTTGCATACGCTGGTTTCGTTTTTATTGAGAAATTATGTGTCATGTATTTTTCATGATACACCCTATAGGATGCTGCTTTGGCAATCTGTAAAAGGTAAAAAAAGATATAGAAATGGGAAGAACAGAGCAACTTTAGACTTCACTATAAGCCTGAATTATATGCCATATGCTTTGCTGTCACTGTATTGAAATTAAAAAGTCTCAAAGAAAAGGAATACTTTTGTGTTGCCCAGTTACATCAATGGAGGTGATAAATGAGTCCCAGGGCTAGATTTACTAAACTGTGGGTTTGAAAAAGTGGAGATGTTGGCTATAGCAACCAATCAGATTCTAGCTGTCATTTATTTAGTGCACTCTACAAAATGACAGCTAGAATCTGATTGGTTGCTATAGGCAACATCTTAACCAAATAACATCTCCACTTTTTCAAACCCGCAGTTTAGTAAATATACCCCCCAGTGTTAAAAAAAAAAAACACCTTATATAGGTAATATCCTGTAATTAAATATAAACCTGTAGCTTTATCCTCCCAAAACTTGTGTCATTGTATTATAGTAAGAAAGAATATGTGGGGAGTTGTTACTATGAACCACAAAGTGGAAGCTGGCTTTCCATATATGTATATATATATATATATATATATATATATATATATATATATATATATATATTCATTTAATTTTCCATTTAAAAACAAATATGTTGCTATATGTCCTATAACAATCTGAACTAATGTTGTTTATTGACCATTTATATTTTAATATTTCTTAATTATAATGGATGTGTTGAATTGCATTTTACTGCAAATATATAGCCAGTAATTAAATTTGTATATGCTGTATATCAAGTATATTTAATAAAATACTATGTCACTTTTTATTAACTGTGGTGATGACATGAAATATTATTAGAGCTTAAAGCTGCATCATTATTGAGCAATAACATAATTGTAAACTTCTCTCATTCATCTTTGAAACTCACTCTTTCAAGTTTAATAAAAGAGTTGTCATTCATTCTTCATTTTCCTTTCTAAAACATTTAATTTGAAGCACAAATGCACCTAGGTGATTGAATAGTTGGACTTATTTTCACACACATAAAACATTTAAATGCAATCATTTGGTGATGAAGCAAACTCAATTTAATAGAATAGATTTTTGTCAGGAAGTGAAATTGTAAATCTATTCTCCAATTCATAAACAACTTAATGATAATTAGGAGTCGTGTTTTATTTTAAAATGTTACATCTTAAAAAATGATTTTTCATGTATTCTAGAACATATAGAATTTAAAGGCTGTATTGTGACTGAGAAATAGTATAGAAAATACTGCAAAATATCAAATGAGGTATACTATAGGAAGGTTACCATATGTTTTTTACATTTTTTCGAACATACTGACTAGAATCCTCTGTCTTTTTAAACATATACGGCCTGATTAATTTATGGATGTAAAGCCCTTTGCGTGCCATTGAAATAGATTTGCACATGCACCAGAACAGGATTTAAGGCAATGGACACAATTGCATGCAATTCATGTCTGGACACAAATGACTTGCGAGGCGGAACGGGGGAGGAAAGGGGTAGGTGGACATAGGCAATATACAGTATGGGTGTTTTGATGCAACTGTAGGTGATTCACATTCAGGGGTAGTCAGAGTATGCTTTTTTTCAGACTTAAGGTTTGCACCTGCTCCAGGGCAGGTGTAACTGCCTAGCACAGTCTAATGGGATGATTGACAGTTCACCAGCACAGCTGACACCATTCATATCAGCAAAAACCAATGTATAACACCCATGCAGGGAGACTGCTATTGTACCATTTCGTTTATAACAAGGACTGCATTCTGAGCTAATGAGGTATGTGAAACTTTAATATAACTGTCTTAGTAACAGCAAAACAAATTGATTCATTTTATTTAAAAAGCATTACATATGTTATCATTTGCGCATGTTTTAAATTGTTTTTCTAACCCTTTTAAAGCATTTGCATACATTTACATTCAAAGATAATTTTATAAATGTATATACATACTTGCATTTGCTTCTAATAGTAAGTTTTCTTTAAACTAACATAAATTATTTATAATGCTGAATTAAAAAATAGTTTTTTTAAAACACTGAACCTTCAAAACTATTATTAAATTATAAGAAGCTGTGGTAGCTGTAAGAATTGTTGGTCTATAATGTGTAATTTCAAAGTAAGTCCAAAAATCTACAATGCATAAGGTAATTTTTATATTTAACTTTTTGCCTTGACCTTTGTCACATATAGCCAATCATTGAAGAAACAATGAATATGGAAGACAACAGACATAGCCCGCTAGAAAACCAGCAACTGGTACAGCATCACCCGCACAGAGAGCATGTCTTCAGGTTACATGTCAGACTCTTTGGAATGTCAGATGTTGAGGTGGACCCTCACTATCGGCTTCTACCTGAAGTCATCATGGCCTCTGAGCATTGAACAGAGTGACCTAGAACCTCTGTGCAATATCCCTACAGCAATATCACCGCTGACAAAACTTTTGGTGGTGTTACACATCTGTGCACCTGTGTCATTCCAGCCAACAGTGGGTGTCACTGCAGGAATGTCCCAGTCCACAGTTAGGCTTGTGCTGAATATTGTGTCTGGTGCTTTCCTGTCATGCAGCCATCATTTTAAACACCTTCACTCAATAAGGAACCCTTGTGCCCATAAAATTGCAGTTTGCCACCATAGTTGGCTTTCTGCACGTTATAGGGGCAGTAGATGGTACACATACAGCCCTGATCCCATTGAATGGAAATAAAGCTATATTTCTTAATAGAAAACATTTCCACTTGATACATGTTCAGGCTATATATGCTGCATATCTTCAGATACAATGCCTGTTAAAAGTGACCAAAAAATACCTGCAATTATTTTGCCTTTGCACAAGGCCACATGGAGATGCGTGACTGTTTTTCATTCACATAATTGGTTACTGTTAGACCTTTTTTTCCTAAATAGATTTCTACATTGGACTAAGAATAGGTTTGTGTAGCATATTTTCTAAATTTTACCGCTCACTGCATTATGAGACAAAAAATGTGTGTAATTTTGATGGATCATAACAGCACCAGATAATGTCAAAGTCTGTCCCTGACTGTGTATACAATACTATTATGTAATTACATTTTTACTCTCTTCAAAGGAGACAATGCTTACCCTTTCCCCCCTCAATCCCATTTTACATCCACACACAGAGCAAGAGGTCACATACAATGCAACGCATACCTCAGGCAAACCCATTACATAATGGTCTTTCAGGCTCCTTAAAACCTAAATCTGTTGCTTTGACCAGTCAGGTAGAGCCCCTATGTATGGTCCGGATATTGTGTGAGACATCATAGTTCTGTTTGTGATATTTCACAATATTACCATCTGGATTAGGGTTCCATAGGTGGAAGAGAGTGATGGTGCTGACCAGGGGGAAGAGCACATCAATCGTGGTCCTCCAGAATCGCAAGATTATTCTGCCTTCAAGGCACATTTGATTTCATCTTACTTTTCATGTAAGTACTTTTTGGGTTCACTTACAATGTGATACATAGAAATAAATGTACAAAGAAACAAGGAAAGGGCGCTTGTTCATAGTTAATGTACAGTAAGGGCGTGCCAATGGGGAGCGCATGCAGCAGTATCCTATTCAATCTCTCAGGCACTCGTTTTTCATTCATAATTTTGTGCTGCCCAAAAGCCTCACGCCCTAAGCTGCAGTCTAGTCAGTCTATTGAATAATCAAGCACTGAGCAGCCAGTGCTTAAGAGGCAGCAGGGACAGAAAGTGCCACATAGCCTCATGGCAAGGCACTCCAATATGTTATAAATTGGTGTTAGTTTTGCGCATATCTGATTCACTTACCCTTGTGCTGTGCTGTTAACATTCATTTTGTAGAAGAGGTGTGAAATGGACATATTTGCAGTTAATTATCTAATGATACATTACTTTCTTTATCTACGTGTCTACTTTATGGGTGTCCTCAGCAGGGGTTCACATTCTCCCTCACTAGGATCATCAGCAAGTAAATTACAGCTCACAAAATGGAAAAAAAACAACATTAAATTCATGTATATTTTAGTCCATAGCATTCAATTTTTAGCATAATTTAAGTAGATTAGTCTACTAGTAAACTTCTACAGTCATTAGTAAATTCACATGTGAAATATATACTCTTTTTTCATGTGTGTGTATGTGGGGGTCATTTAGAGAATAAAAGCAGCAAATGGTTTGACAATGTGCAAGAACTGCAAATCGATTTGTTTGCCTTGAATACAATTTAACATATGCATCTATTTACCTTAGTTATTGTGCAAGGGATCATCACAGAAAAAGCATAATGATGTTGACCACAGTGGCAGACTATCTAATAAGCTTATTAGGATGCAGTGTAGGGTGCTAGGCTTTAGGGGGTGTTTAAAACAGTAAATATCCCTATTAAAAGGCAAGTGGAGATTATTGAAAACATTAGAACATATACATTGTTGGTGGGATGTTATTTAGTCACAACATTAAAGTAATTTGAATAATTAATGCATGTGTATGAAATTTACCTGGAGGGATTATAATGTAGTTGGGCAGAATTCATGCCAGTATCTATCCATCCCACACCCTGGACCACACCTCCAGAGGGCTGAGGTCCAAGGGCTACATAGGATCACCACCTGTCCCTCTCACATTTTTGCTGTGGTCTTACAGTATATTCTTAAGCCTGTGCTTAAAGTCCTGTCATCTATGTGAAATGTGTAAGGCTAAAAATGTTTCAATGTATATTAGAAAATATTTACCAAATACTGGTGCACACATGCATTTAATATAAATGTATTTTTCCTAAAGGTTACATAATAATCAGACTGCTACAAACCCAAAAGAATTTCTAAAACATAAAATATGTTATAATGTAATTCTAAAACAAATCGTATTTTGTAAAGGTTTTGTTTTTGTTATTCCCATGGCATGCACAACATATGTGCGTTCGACAATATTGAAAGCAGGCGGTCATTTTTCTAATGTATTGAACGTAATGTAATTGATACACATATGCTTTCGCTTACCTTTTTTTTTTACCTCATGGACAGACTTCCTAATAGGAGCTACAGAAATATCCTCCCAAATGCAGTGCTTCACTGGAGTAGATAGCTGACGGTTAGTAGGGTGCAGCCTCTTCATCATGAGCTCCATCTTTGTATGCAAGGTTTGGCTGCCTTCACTTGCCGGACACTTGAGTGGGGCCAGCCGTATCTTCCTCCGAATGGGACATTTTGCAAAATCAATATACAGCATATAATGTCAATATACAGCCTGAATGAAATTATGGCAAAGCATAATCTTTGTCTCTCTAGCTCTATATAATGTCTGCAGAGCTGTATTCTCCCACCATTTGGGTGGGAATGCCCAGACATTGGAACGCCTCTAATTGCATTGGTACAGCACATTATTGTGATTCAAGGGTATTTGACAGGTACTCCATTAGGGACAAGTGAAAGAAAAGTGTATTGGCCCTTCTTGGCATTGTTTTGAAGGGAACCACAACTTACATACCTATGCACACACGTCCTGTGAGCCAATCAGTGATCATAATTTTGAAAATCCTCATTCATTTGCAAACATGAGGGTGATTTGCATCATGTGAATGAAGCGGAGGGCCTGGACCAGAGCAATGGACCACTTCTTGGGTCCAGTCCCACAGTTTATCTACAATGTGGATAAATATGTAAGCTACCGCAGATCCTTGCAGACATTAGGAGGGAGTTTGCCAGAAGTAAGTTCACAATTGCAAATATATGCATATGACTATAGTTTTATCTGCCCCATGTAGTTATGTTGCAGTGTAGAAAATAATCTATTATATATAGTAATGTGACTTGTAATAGCCTTCACTGTACAAAGTACAAGGCCTGTTAGGTAATAGTGTTGTGTCAGTATCAGTATGTGATTACATTCACTTTAGTATAAATCATTTTTAATAACGCTCCTACATCAAGTCCATATGCAAGTGGTGTAGAGGTGTTTGTATTTCGGTAATGGTGACGTAATGCTAGATGTGTGGGGTTTAATAATAAAAAATGAAGCCTAACATTATATCTTTGTATCTATCTTTCAAGGAAAGAGATAGTACTTAATAAAATACTAATGTGTCATATTTTCAACAGAACGTCACCATTGCGCCACCAACAGAAGTCCAAACAGGAGGAGGCATGGAGTCTATCCCAGGCCCTTGAAGAAGAATGTATCTTGATTTAATAATATGGTAGTACATTTAATGGTTTTTAATTTAATGCCTTTTTTCAAACACAAAATTATAGGCCTCATAAATAATTTGTTTTCTAAATCTGTATTTGCCTAGGCCTAAGCAAAAATTGCTATTATACAGGTGTATTATTTAAAGGGCCTAATAGGTGTTTGTTTTTAAGTAAAACAACCCCCCAGGAGACATCTGTATGTGCTACCACACAAATAGATGAATGGATGAATATATGGATCTTTCAGAGTTTTGTATTAATGAGGCACCTCTGAAATCTGCAGAACTAGAAAAATGTGGGACCAATTTATACCCATAGTGCAAAGAAATGTTTCTAACATAATATTGTGTGTGATGTTAAAATGTAGTAGTTTAATTGTGGGGGGGGGTTTCTGCATGTGCAGAAGAAACACCTATTCTATACATTGTAATCCAAGAAAATCAGGAGAAATAAAAATAAATATCACAATAGTTAGAAATAATTAAAGAAATATTTATACGTTTGTTATGTTTCTTTATTAATTAAAAGTGTGTTGTTTAAATAAGTGTGCTTTTTGTAAGCAAATATGTAATAATAAGACATATTTGTTAATAAAGGATGTCATAAAGGGGATATTGTTATTACTGAATAGTGCAGGTTGATAAGATAGTTCAGTGAAAGGGTTAGTATTATGTAATTGTCAGTAAACATCAGTGTTTAGGAGTAATTAGGTCAATTAAGGAGATGCACACATGTACTCTGGGGTGTGAATTAGGAGTAAATATTCATGTAGTGAACAAAGGTGCAATCGCACCAAAGTCACTTAGAAGAGCAAAAAAAACCCATTAAAAATGTTATGTGCGATTTACGTCACGTTAGTTACGACCGTGTTTACATCAGAACATATTTCTCAGATATATAAGTATCTGAATAGGGTCATATGTGTGCTTACATGTTTTTTAAATATAAATTGCATCCACGTTATGTCCGAAGTTGAATCATGCCCATAAAGTCTAATTTAAATTGGAACTACTCTTATTAAATCAAAAACTTATTTTATTACTATATTACACCAGAAAGTTATAAATTGTTACTTTATGAAAACTCACAATCAAAGTCTTCTTTTGCACACTAGGTTTGTCATGATGATTTGTATATAGTGTAAGCAACGACAATTCTGTTACAACACAACCTGATTTCAGCTAATTGTTTATGTTTAAAAAAAGTGATCTGTAAAGAAGCTGATGAGATAAAAAATCTGCTGTATCAAATATTGCTGATAAAAGGTTATTTATGAATAAAGCCAATGACTTGGTATGTGAGACATGCTTTGGCTGAAAAATGAGAATTTGACGTACAGTATGTAACTTTATGATATTGTAATCAGAGCTAATTTTAGATTCAAGAAAGTGCAACACTCTTTCACTACAAAAAAGCTACAACAAAACACATACTTTCCTAGGCTCCCGGAAGAGTAGGCAAAGCTCCCGCATTTGCCAAAATTCACGGCATTGAATGGAAGGGGCAAGGCTTAATCGCGTCATTAAACCCCGCCCCTCCATTCAATGCCCTCCTCCTACCCCATGTCACATGACTTCTTAACGGTTGGCATGTGTGGTAACACATGGAATCTAACATGTTATTTTCATTCATTGTGCTTTTACCAATATAATTGAACTAGTATTGCGTGTTACTACATGAGAAATAGCTATATATATGTAATATGCCGTATTCTGAAATTTTAAATGTGGCATTAAATGTAGGAAGATGGTGGAATTTCTTTTTCGTATCTTATTAAGCAATTTTCATGCATTTTTTAATGTATTAAAATTCCAAAAAGGGAATAAGTTTGAACGAGTTCTGAATAAAGCAAAATAGTTCAAAAAAGTTAGAAATATTTACGACAACAAGCTCCCTGCTTTAAATATATAGTAGCTAAAATACAACAATATAAATAAATGGAAGAACAATTACAGTGTTACATATATAGCATGAAACATTATCCTAAAGTTAAAATAAACATAAAATAATAGGCATAAATTGTTAATGAGGCATCAAACAAATATATTAGTATTTTAACACAAGGGGGTACCTAGGAATCTGGATCCTTTCTCCCAAATAGGTCATTGAAATTGATGAATCTGAATGCCCTCAATAGGGCTCACATGCAAAAATAAATAACAAACATTATACAATAGTCTTTGATGCATGGGATACAAAAAGAGGGACAATAAATTTTCAATTAATAAGACTTAGGCACCAATTCAATTTAAGATGATGTGCTGCTTGGCATCACTGTAATATCCAGCTGCACACAATTCCAGCTATGGGATGCAACCAAATATCTGTGATGTTGCATTGCAGCGGAGTGCCTTCATGACCTTTAAGGAGGGACTCAGCGGCACATTGTTTTTAATTGATCAGCCCCTTAATCTACATAAACGTAATTAAATCAATATTTATTTGTTTGGAAATGTTAGATTTGTGTAAAAAGATTACTTTCCTTCAAAAATATCTAAACTAAGATTACATATTTTTCTTTTACAAACAAGTCTTGAAAATATTGAATGAGTTAAAAAAAAGTGTTAACAATTAATGCTATTTCAATAATTAGATAGTGGTCTTTTATTAATACAGTCTTATGCTTAAAATGAAGAAATTACATTCTCTAGATGAGGTCAACATATGAATCAAGTGAATCTTTTTGATTTATGCAAAGTCATGTATTATCGAATTGAAAATTAATAAGACAATTCTCTTAAGGAATTAAATCTTACCAGATGAACAATTGCTTATATTAGCAAAGTAATGTGTTGCTTTACAAGCTATATCTTTTTAAATTGCATTTTTTTTTACTTTAAACTTCCTCAGTTTTACCCAGGTTAACAATATAAAAGGATGATTTGAATGGCTTTTGAAAATGGAGTAAGTATAAAATTAGCATTTGAATATGAACTTTATTTTAAGGCATGCAGTGAGATCTTGTAATTATAACACTTATTCATTTGTAACTAGGGTTATCTTCACATGTCTGTGTCTAATGTCTGATGTAGAGACAGTCTAAAATAAAATAAAATTAAAAGTAGAATAAAAAGTTAAATGATATGTACACATGATACAGTTACATGTTATTGATCTAGAGCAATCATTTACCTGTACAAGAATATAAATTAAGATAATTGTCCTGCAGGGCTCACCAGTATGAGACAATTGGTCACTGTTTCTTAGGTGCTGATCAATATTGTATTACATACATCCAACCTGTTTGCAAGCTATTTATAATACACTCCTTTTAAATTATTAAGCTTCCTTCACATTGCTAAACTACCTACAGAATTCACCCTACTCAACATGCAATCTGTAAATATAAAATTATCTCACATAATCTATCAACACAAGCCATCACCACCACACTAAGCTACCCTATTTTTTTTAAATCATCTTCATCTCTAAACTAAGCATGCACTGCAAAGCTGATTACAGAAACCAACCATGTACACTACTCATAACATTCAGCCATTTTTTATAATTTTAATTTAACAAAAAATACTCTATCTTCAAAATGCAATCATATTATAGAAGTTGACACCTTCTAAGTTATATATAGTAATCCCCAGACCACTTACATTTCTATCACCTACACTCCTCTTTCTACCTCCTGTCTGATTGTAAATCCTCAAAATATAGGTGAGTTTAGTAGCAAAAGGCTGAGGGGCTGCGCAGATCTAGCAGAAGATTCCTAACAGTTAAATACTATAGTAAAGGGCATCTTCCAATATAGAATAGTAATGTGAAGCCACTGTGTAGTTGCCAGTTGTGCCCTATTACTGTCACGAGTCGCAGTGATACGCCGCATCCTGGCATGATCTAGCAGCAGGGCGCGTGCTTTAGTTTCTATGCTCTGTTATTATTCTTTGGGATAATCCTTGTGGCATAGATGTAGGAGGGTGTAGGGACATCCTCCAACTCCAGGGGGAGCTCTCATATGATTTAAACTGGTTCATTTATATTTTTATACATGCTTCCTGGTTTATGTTATTACCTATGCCAGTTCTAGCTAGTAGTTAATTAGCAGCTTCCTGAGGCTGATTGTTAGCCCTGTCCTCCTCTGTCCTGATTGGCTCTTAGTACTATTTAAGGCAGTGAGGTCTGAGCCTCTCTGCCGGTTCTAGCGTTCTGTTCACAGTACTGCTGCCTGCTTTTGAGCCCTGTTGGTGTTTAACATCTAATTGTTCCCTCGTGTATGACCTCTGCCCGTTCCTAGATTCTGTATATTTGCCTGTGACCTTGAACTTTTGCCTGCATCTGGATTCTGAATATTTGCCTGTGACCCTGATCTTTTGCCTTGTGACCCTTATCTAGCTAGTACTTGTCATCTCCACCTGTGCTTGGCCACTCCGCAGATCTCTGACCGGACCCTATTCCGTGTATTACCTCATGTACCTGTGTGCCGCCGTGTGGACATAAACTTGTACTACACTGAGTGTAAGTCCTGGGGGCATCCGAGTACCTGTGAGCACATCTAGTCTCTATGGGAAAGACGGCTGCTATATGTGAAGACCTCTGCCACATAGTTCTTCAAGTTTATGCCGCATTGGTGGCCATAAAAAAAACTTTATGATTAATTTATTTATTATTTATTACAGCTATTTATATAGCACCTCTAGATAATATTTAATGATTTATCTCAGTCCGAGCCTAAATGGAACAAACAAAATATTTTCCCTAGCACACAAACACACACACACACACATACACACACACAAATCCGGACCACCTGAAGGATTTTCATGCAAACACAGGGGGAACAAACAAATTCCCTACAGAAAGGGCCCTGGTTGGATTTGAACTCATGACCCTAGCAATATTATTCACTGAGTCACCTGAAAAGCTGTCATTTGATACAATTTTCTTCCCTGGCTGGCATCATGTCATTATACAATGCTTTGTTATATGTGATGCTCTTTACCACTAGATACCAGGGCGGACTGGCCATCTGGCCGTTCTGGCAAATGCCAGAAGGGCCGATGGCTACATGGGCCGGTTAAAAACTGTCCGCCCCATTACTCGGTTCCGGCATGACAGTCTGTGTATTGAGTATTGGGGCCAGCCCTACACTGACCTCCTGGTGGTCGTGCATCCCCCTTTCCTCCCTCCCTCCCTCCATAGATTCTGACATCCACAATGTTGTTTTCCACCTTCAAACTAAAATAATATTGAACCCTTATTAATATGGTTCTAAAAGGAATTTTTATATAAGAATAAATTATTAAGATATATAATAATCTAAAACCAATGGAGTATTAACATACTACAGCTAATAAATGTTTGCAAACTACAACTTATAAATGTGAGCAAACATCATTTATTATCCCTTCATAATACAAATTTTTAGAACCATATTAAAAAGGGTTTAATATTATTTTAGTTTAAAGATGGAAAACAACAGAGTGGATGTCAGAATCTATGGAAATCCATGTGATTGTATTTCTTGTTATGAAGATCAACAATAGCAATTAAAGCACACCCAGCTGATGAACATCTTTATTTCAAGGTGGAATGATGAATAATGAAAATAATAAATGTCCATATTTAAGTGAGCAGCGAGGTGGCTAGGTAGCACCATTTTAACAGTAATTTAATCACTATATCCTATAGTTTTGTCAAAAACTTTTTAAATATTTCACTTGTTCAGAATCATATGGGAACGAGATACGATTACTCTCCATTTTTAATGCATATCAATAAAGCATAATGCATTTTTTATTAATGAAACTCATTAATGAAAGTCAATAAGTGCCCGACACACACACATTTTTTTTTCTTACTGTTCCTTTTGACTGTCCCGCTTATTCAGGATTTGGTCTGACTGCAAAGACAGTTGGGAGATATGTCCTGCTTAACTCTGTACTGCTTGTGAAGGCAGAACTGTGTGCACCTAACAATAGTGCACACAGTATTGCCTGTATATTTGTCATAAAATGTGTTTAATAATCAAGGGCCTGATTCATTAAGGATCTTAAATGAAGAGGATTCTTATTTCAGTCTCCTGGACAAAACCATGTTACAATGCAAGGGGTACAAATGAGTGTTCTGTTTTGCACATAAGTTAAATACTGCCTGTTTTTTCATGTAGCACACAAATACTTGATAGCTTATTTGTGCACTGAAATTTAAATTTGACATTTGTGTGCTACATGAAAAAACAGGCAGTATTTAACATATGTGCAAAACAGAACACTCATTTGCATCCCTTGCATTGTTACATGGTTTTGTCCAGGAGACTGAACTAAGAATCCTTTTCATTTTAGACACTATCAAGAAGACAATTACAATAAGAGACATTTGTGTATTAAAGTGCAGTAAGTCACTATAGTATCTGCAAAACACATTGGGACATTGAGTCATTACGGAACACAACTACCAATTTTGTGCATATTGTCTGCAAAATCTATCTGCGCATGATCAGAATCAAACGATACGCAACAGAACACTGCCACAGCCAAATCATCTTTGAGCGCATAGCACATTTACTACACCATACAATATCACCGAGTGAGCGGAGTGTGGCAGGGGTGGATGCATGCAGGCAATGTACAGTGTGGGCATTCCCATGCAGCAGTCAGATCCGAGCACACGCAGGAACAAGTGGCTTTTCAGACGTAAAGTCAGCTCCTGCATGGGGTCTGGTTTAAATCACCTCTGTCAACTGCAAACAAACACAGCTGCATACCCCACATAATCTAATGTAATAGTGAACTTTGCTCCATACACCTGCAAATGCTCATCTCATTAAACACCACTATATAAGACTAATGGAGGAAGATTACTATGGTGCCATTCCATCTGCATTTGTAGTATTGAAAGGGAACAGTTGTGTATTTTCCAGCAGCTTTCTTACACTAAATAATTATGTTTTGTTTTTTACATCACTGCATATGAATGTGGATGATTTACAACTTTTGTTTGGTTAATGCCTTGACATACATTTATACCCTAGACATGTGCCACCTTATCAATGTTTGTATGTTTTAAAAAGTTATGTGCCTGTTGAATGGTTGTTCACCTGTTTGGGAACATTATTTTTTTAAATTTAAACTTTTGAAATTTTTTATTTTATTATTACTTTTTATTTGAACAGTTATATAATGAGTCCGTTCAGGCCACTTTCAGGTCTAAGTATGTTTGCAATCTTTTATGTACAATCATACATAAAAGTTGCAAGCAGTGAGGTAATATATATTTTCGACCCTTTCATCCATTTCTCTCACATATAGCATTTTCATGAAATGCCGCAGGCCCAGGTGGCAGAACAGGAGGGCAACAGCCGTCAAGCCCTCCAGAGTCTGGGGTGTTAGGGTTAGGAGCTAGGGTTAACCCTAACTCTAATATTAACCCTAACCTTAACCTTAACCCCTAAGATAATACTTACAGGAAATAAATAACAGGCGGGTCCGTCAAGCGCCGCTTTAAGGGAAGTCGGTGTCTGTAATCACGTAATTTTCAGCAGTCTACAAGACAGGCACTCGGTATATGAACTCATCTGGATAGCGATCAGTAGTTTACTTGGAAGGTCGGTGTACTAGGTAATTGCACTCCTTATGTCGTTCTGTCCTCTGTTGGGGTAGTCAGTATCGTGAAACTGACTACCACCGACCTTTACAATATACCTGCTGGGATTAGAGACTCAATGAGGGGTCAGCTTTCTCCGGTATCACTCTTGCCAACTCTTGCACCATCTGCTCATCAAAACAGGCCAATGGTGTGGTCACTAGGTCACCTGAGCATGCCTGCCTCAACATTTCTTTCGGGAGTCGCTATATGTATATATATATTTTAAATTATTTTACATGCCTTAAACATAGTGGAGACAGACTAATAAACTAAAGGTTGCCATTAATAATATAGCACAAAGGAGATGTGGCTAGGACGACATCTGAGATGACCACAGGCTTTCCTATCTGTGAGACCCCAATCACACTGTATCCCGGGACCCTCTGACCACATACCCCACTCTGAAATAGTGGATTTTCCTCTGGGCTCACCCGTGAACCAGCCGGACACCTGCCACTTCCCTAGCCGCACCTCCTTCCGCTATACCGCCCACTTTCACCCACGGTCTGCCAGGAGTGGCAGCCAGACGTCATCTCACTTGGGCAGTGTGTTTCCTTCTGCCGACGACTTCACTGCAGGATGTCCCTGCTGTCAGAGAAGACCCACGGGAGCCTTCCACATCTTGCTGGGCACATGCAACAACAGAGGCCTACTTCATGCTCCGGGACCTCGGTCCCTAGTTAATGCCGCACTCAGGATTGCTGACTTACAGTTTCCAGCGCATCTGATTGAGCATGCAAATGGAGGTGATCTGCGGACTTTACCCACCACTGTGCATACGCTCTGCCATTCCCCCTATCCTCTACATCTAGGGGGCCAATAAAGGTACACATTTCTGCCGCACTGCCACAATATTATACTGGGAGTATTGGCAGTTTTGGACATCCAACCACCATCAACATGCTCCTTCCCTTTCCCCATCCTCCATGATTATGGGATTCTCCAAAGGGCACACTCCCCAGCCATTCTATTTGGAGTTTCGGGCAGATTGTGCACATCATCACCTACACTCTAAACACATTGGGAGACCCGGCTCCAGCACTGCCTATTAATTTATCCATAACCTCCCCACAGCACCGCTGACTCACTCCCCCTTCTCCTGGCTTGCATTGGTGCACTATAACACTGGCTGGACTCCGCCTAATTCACCTTGTAGGACTGGTCTTGGCCCTTGCACTTATTCTGTTTCAGATTTGAGTACCTGATTACAATCAAGTCCGGATTATTCATGCTTTAATCCCTACATGACTCCTGGGAGCAGGTCAACTACTGTCATCTCATTTTGGAGGTACCCTACCTGTACACTCCCATTGACTCCAACCTTACGTTTCTCTGGTACTCTTTACATAGCAAACTTTCCATGTCTCATAAACAGAAAAAACAATCTCAGCTGCAAGAAACCTAGTATGTTTTCCAGAAGCAGCAAGGCTGCCCTTTCGTCCACCTCAGCCCCAGTATCTCAGGGCCATGACTCAGACATAGACTCTCCACAGTTGAAGTGATGAAACAAGTAAGGCCACCATTCAATCAGAATTTTGGGCCTTGATTACAGAATTGCTCTCTGAAATTTTTGCTTTGCACTGACTCTTTGGAAAAAACAAGCGAAGATCTCTGTGTCTTTCAGACTGAAACTGATCAGGAGATGACAGCTCTGCGTGCTGATCTTGATGCTTTTAAGGACCAGTTTCGGATCAAGAAAATTGTTACCGCCACAATATTATTAGACAATTATTATCGATCATGGCGGAAGACCTACCCTCCTTTCTGCAAGATCTGTTCTCTTCCCTGGTTCCAGAACTACCACCCTCGGACTTTTGCTTGGATTGCACACACCGGGCCCTACGGCCCAAAGCTCAAACATCTCAGCCTTCTTGAGATTTTATAGTACGGTTACACTATTATTCTGTAAAAGAGGAGATCCTCCTCCCTGCTCAATACCAACAAACCATCTCATATGCTGGGACTCCTACTCTTTTCTTTCAGGACATATCTCCCATCACTTTGGAGAAACGATGAGACCTCATGGACTTCACCCAACAACTGCGATCTTCTGGCAGATGTTATTTCAACTTACCTTCTCCTATGACAATCACACTCACTCAATAAAGACCTCTGCACATGGTTGAGAACTGTTACAAACTCTGAAAATCCCCGTCCTTCCAGATGTATCTTGATCCTCATCTTCGGTGACTCACAAACGTCCCCCGCAATCAGATTGGTCTATTTCATTAACACCTCTGAATTGAAAATTCTTACCTCAGGTGCTGTACACCCATTGAACTTTCCAATTATAATGTTGTAAATATTTTTTTTATTCTACAGCTGAAAAAGAGCTGCTCATACCCATGACAAAGCATTCCTGAACAACTTTTCCTCACCCGCAATTCACTTCCCATACCTCAAGTTATAGTAGACCAACTTAAAATTGAAGAAAAAAAATATTAAAAAAGTTAAATAAATAAATGCTTATTTTTATAAAAGCTGTTTTAAGTTGTAAAATTTTGGGTGTGTTTTGATTAATGTTTGATTGATGTAAATAAAATTTATATTAAGGTTTTTATACTTAACAACCCCCCTTCCCCCGACAGCTAAACTACAAGCACCAGAATACCCATGGCTGACAGGGAATGCTTGCAGTTAGGTTACAAGTGAGAGTATACACTGTCACCCAGTGTATTATGCCACTTTATTGCATAATTACCATAAAGTGAAAAAAAAAGAAAAGAAATGTGACCAACAGAAATAATGATTCACTTAGGTGGCCAATTATTTTTGTTAAAGATTAATAGTTGGATGAATGAGGCAAATTAATAATTCATGTACACTACAATCAGTTGCGATGCAAATCGTACGCAACATTATGTTTATCAAAACGTTTAAGTGTGTTTAATGTATTTTACAATCTTTTTAATATAAATTATAATGTGGGGAAAAAGCTAAACAATGTTTCTGACATCTGAATTACAAGTTTGGTATCAATCTGCTTGCAATTTCATGAGAAAGCTTCCGGAGATACTTGTGTAGTGATCGCATCTTGCGAACGCTATTTACAAATAATATCACTATTTCATATACCAAATAACCAGCATACAGGGGTCATAATAAAAAGTTTATACAGGTCAGGAGGCAGGAGCCTGAGGAAAGGACACCTGGCAGTTTGAAGAACAATGACCAGAGGAATTCACCAATACCACATCGAATACCTGAGAATGCAAGAACCCTTGACCTATGAATGAAAACCTTACAACTCTAACTGTATATCTCTGTGATGACACTACTTTTATAACTGTACAGTGTATAAATTGTTGAGCTCTGGCTTTGGTCCCCAGAGCCTTCTGATTGACGCTTGAGTTGGTGCCATGGCTTTGATTGAAGCTTGAGTTGGTGCCAACCGTAGCATAGCTATGTATATCAGACTTTGCCTTTTAATATACTTTGCAAATAAAACCTATGTGCTTTGGAACCACAGTGATCACATCGAACAATCTTTATTTTAAACGATAGTTGCGGACTTAACATTCTTCCAAATGTATATCTCTGAGCCCAAAATTGTCTGGGGATGGCCATGAGAAACATTATTTACCTTTCGACCCGCTTGCTCCCTCCTCATGTCCAGCACCTGTGTGTAAGAAGAAATAAATTATTTACTGGGAAAAAAAATAGAACAATAGGGCAATATTTCTGGTTCTTTTCTCAATATAATACAGCATACTGCAACTCCAGATTTGTGCATAGAGATGTTTAAAAGTTTTTGTGTATTAGATTATATGATTTGGGCAATATTGCTTTCTTCTTTGCATCACATGTATTTTTGTTCTTTCATTCAGCAGTGATATTTAATGCTTAATCTATGCTTAATCATAAGGGCAACAAGTCTGTGCGCAAAGGCCAATAGCACTCACAGTTCTAAGGATAACTTTGCTTTTCTACATGTGCGCTATTTTATTTTGTGGAGGACCTTGGTAAGGAGTAGTTACATTCATGTCTTATGTTTTTCATTACCTGCCTTTTGATAACATTGTTGATGAAAATTTTCTATGGCTTATTTCACAAAGAAGTTTCTTTTTGATTTAGAAGTTTAATAAATGGTTTGCAAGGGTTTGGAATGTCTTTAGTTAAAACATTTTGAAATAAAAAGTTTGTATTTTTTTTCTAAAAAAAATCATTTATTACCTGTTTTATTGCTACAAGAGCATACAGAAGATTGGATTTTGAAAATTAAGTCAATGCAGTGATTTGTTTCTTAAAGAGCCACAGAGCATGAAAAGAAACCAATATTGCTTGTTAATTTGCTTATGCCCTATTGAGGAAGCTGTAGATTAAATGTGACCACACATGGCACAACCCACAATTGCCTATTAATAAAGAGTGCAGGAACATGTGAAACGTGTCTCGGTCTTTGGATACTTTCAGGATGCTTGAGGACACCCTGTGGAAAGCAAAATTTCCTGCCCTATAATTTTCAAGTAATATATAATTGAATGCAGAAATAATTTATCTTATTAATCTTGTATCAAAGTTTCTTCCACTTTTTTACTGTTGTTACATTTCCTACATTGACTTTTAGCATCATTATAAGATTGAACTAGTGGATTACAATACACACTCACCATTGACATCTAAAGCTGGGTACACACTACAGAAATTTCGACCAATGTTTTATGCCGAACAATTTTGCATGCGACTGATGTTCCGATCGCTCGGTCCATGGACTGCATACACACTAGCCTTGTTTAGGATGATAAAGGGAAGAGCGGATGTCCCTTTAGCGACTTTTTACAGCTATGTTGTCGTGAGCAATGACTGTAATTTCGTACTCACTGTTGTGGATCGGTCGGAAGTTTATACACACTACACAGCGGAAACGAGATTGGAACGAAAATATTAAACGGTACGACCAAACAAATGAGGCGATAATCGTCCATTTGGGCTGACTTTCGACCATCGTGTCACTGTACACACTGACCTGACTTTTGAATGAGCGGTCATATGTCGACTGTTTGTGCCGATTATTGGACGAAAACAGTGTAGTGTGTACACAGCTTAAGTGCTATTTGTCAGACATTTAAGATAAAAGAATTAAAATAAATTAAAAAAATTCTCACGAAAACCAATTATAAGTAACTTGCTTCTCTGTATTTCTTTTGCTGTAAATATTTCTAATGAATAATTAAGTAAACATATAATTGCCTATTATAGAAATATAATTGTACCAATTATACATCATTTAACATTACACATATACAGTACTATATATTTATTCCACATATAGAAATGTTACACTTAATCAACATTTTACTCCAAACTAGAGAAAATATTTCATAAATGTGGGGAATGATGAAGTTACACTTTTTATTTTTATTTATTTACATAAACATTCTGTACATACAATTGCTAGACAAAGATGCTGGATTATATAATAATTCATTTAAAATGATGTTGATAGTTTTAAAACCCTTTTGAAGAATATTGGCTTTTTGTCTATTACATTTACATAACATTTTCTACTAAAAGCATTGACTTTATTATTTATGTCTTGGCATTGATTCATTGACATGCTGCACAATAAATAATTTAAAATAATAATAGCCATATTTTATGTCATTACCACACTTTCAAAATTTTATCATTGAGTCGCTCCACTTAAATTGAATTCCCAGAGAATAAACCAACTGTATATCAAAACTTATTCCCTATAGTTTTCATGTAGAATAGCATGACTTTAAAGAGCCAAATTAACAGTCAGTTAAAACTACATGGCTTATAAAACCACTTTGTAAGCACACACATACACTGAGTAGCAACTTTATTATGTGTATCTATCTAATAATATGTTGTTACCCCATTTGCAATCAGAACAACCTGAAATTGTCAGGGCTCAGACTTATTGAGTCCTAACAAGTTTTAAGAGAAGTGCAAACACATGCTTGCCCATGTGAACCTCAATGTAACCAAAAGCTTTTATGAATTGACTAGTGGTCTACTTTGAATAGATCGCAGAATAGATAATTTTACTCTACAGAATGTTATTAACTGAATGACAGAAATTGTCCACTTTTGGCCTGAGTAAAACATTGGGGCCACATTTCAAAAGCTGGAGTATTTAAACCACCCAAAAGACTCAGCTATGAGCTTAGCTATAGCAAAAATAAGCAAGTTGTGGCATGATCTGTCTTCCTTCTGCAGTAAATAATGGAATTTATGCAAACTACTGTATTGTTTACAAAACAAGTTTGGGGCTAGCAAGGGAAGGTGTGGCAATTGGGTTGATAATTGAATTAAGATAATTTATCTGACATGTTCTTATATATATTCTAGATTTTCATAGCATTATTGCTATTGGATTTGTAATCTGAAAAGCTGAGTTCATCTCATCCAATACATGATACTGACGTTATGCATGATGATATGCACTTGTCACTGTTGTACTTTGAGTAGATTGGAGTTGGTTGGTTTACTGAAATGTTTATGTTTCTCTGAATAAGTAATATTACCCTCCATACAGTCATATTACCCTGCATCAGCTGTTTTAAAGAACAGCTGGTTCTGGTTATTGGACCATGTTTGCTTGATATTATGTATGTAGTGTTTTCAAATGCAAAAATAGATATGAGGCAGCACTCACAGATCAAATGGAAAGAAGAAGGGTGTACTCTATCTACAGCATGTATTGTATACCATATCTCTCTCTCACACTCATTTTCTGCACTTATGTTCCTGAAGTTGATTCAACACACATGGTAATTATATGTAAATGCATGCCACAGCAAACATTAATATACAGCTCAATATGCAAAGTCATAAATGCCTAAAAATTACTAGTACAACCAATAAAGTACAAGTTGGCATAAATAGAACTTTGTGGGCCATTTAGCATAATTTTGAAGCAACTCACCAGCTTTTATGGAGTACAGGAGTCCCACAGTTTCTACATAGTGACACCTGCACATCACCATTTCTCTTCGTCCTAGCGCATGGTGGAATTATGTATTTTACTGGAGGGGGTTTGAATGCTGCTGATCATGCACTACTGCTAGACCCAAATACCAATGCTTTCACATCACACACACTAACAGAACTACCACATTGCTAATACCAACTATATTACCTCTACACACAGTAACGCCACCACATGGTGCTTTCACACACTAACAACGATGCTACAAACCAAATGTAACTCAATTACATGCTATCACTGCTAAAGCCATGCACTCCACCACATGATACTGCGTCATACAGCACCTCTTAGTACTAATACACTAATTAACCAAATTATTACATAACCAGCCTGTTCCCTTCATGTTTTTTCCTGGCTGAAACATAGAGCATAGAATTAACTTACCTGTAGAACAGTATAATGATGGAATGTGTGGTGTTGCAGGACAGCCCACTAGATGCACACCAACAAATGATTTTAAGACTAAGATCATTCATCTAAGAGCAACCCCAGAGAGCGGGCATACAACTCAGCCAGATCTCACTTATGTGTTGGCAGAGTTACGGGCGGAACTATGGAAAGACTCATAGGCTGCCCTTGATATTCAACAGCAGGTCTTCCTTATTCTGTGCAGATGTACACTCAGGACAGTTAATAACATTGGGTTCTACAAGAAGCTGGGAAGCCGTGGCCAATGTAGGGGGATTTCTGGGTAACAGGGACCACCCCTAAGTGCGCCCTTGAACAAAGTTTCTAACACAGTTGTTTTCAACAATATCTAGTCCTATGCATCAGCAGCTAGGTCCATAGTTAGAGGAACTTATGTAATTAATGTAATTTAGCCATGAACTAAATGTTCAAACAAAGTAATGAACATGGTTGTCCTTTATGTGGCCAGAGTGCAAATTGCATTTTGTGACATCATGAACTTAATTTTTTGCAAAAGCACCCCTTTGCGATTTGTAGATGCCATCAACTTGACTCTTAAATTCATGCTTTTCCACATAACATATCATGGTTTTAACATATCATGGTTTTGCAGGACACAATGGTGTTGTCTGCAGAGGTGAAAAAATGTCATTCTCCTGAAGTGAGGAGCTGGCTGGACAGAGATGTAGAGAACCAAATGTGAGCTAGATGCACTTGTATGGTTAATTTTTTGCCCACATGTAAAAACTATATTTAGTTTTTTAGGATAGAGATAATAAGACGAGATTCAGAGGATGAAGAGGATATATTTACTGTCAAAAACATTCTAATATATGATAGTGACTTAAATAGTAAATGAGAGTAAACTAAGTAGTGCTTTAGGGGAAAATGCATTTTTTAGATTTAGTAAACTAGTAGTAGTGTGGGCACATACTAACATTTTATTATATCCAGATTATTTCCAGCGAGACCAGCAAACCTCTAAACATTATAATGATTATATGAGGGCAGTTCCAAAACACAGATTGTGGGCACTGATATCCGTTAGGCAAACAATTAGGTCAATTTACTTGGCCACATAATTTGCAGTTCAGAAAATGACCTTTATAAAATAATAAATAATTACTTGCTTTAAAATACCTTTTGAATGTAGAACTTAACTTTGTCCTCAGGTACAATCAGTGGAATGAGCAAATGTACCTTATGCTAGGAAGGCTAAATGCAGTTAAATGCAGTTAGGAGTAATCCCAAATGCATAGCATATATTGCACAGCTCAACAAACACAATAACACTTCAAAAGTGAAACTAATACAATTACAAATTTATAAAAGTAGAATCCTATTATTGCTTTCCCATATCTTTCATTTTATCAGTGTACAATACTGATCACACCATGCTATCATCATCATTTAAGCTTATTTATAAGGCACCACATAATCTGCAGCACCCCACAGTCAACAAAATAAAAACAGAACAATATACAAATAAGTAAGGGGCAAGATAAACAAAAGAATCAGTAAAAATCTATACAGGAAGAGAAAATAGAGAAGGTAACAACATTAGAAGACACAACTACAGCAGAGGAAACTTTGCAAAGAGGACATGGATGAGGAGACAGGAGGTAGAGAGAGCCAAACTCTTAAGAGATAACATTTACACAGTTAGAGAGGTAAACAGAGATGGTAGGGGTGGATGGAAGTTAGAATAAGAGATAGATGGAGTGAGAGGATGTAATTGTTTAAGATGGGTCAGGGTAGCAAATGGAGATAATTGGGGTGGAGGGAAAAACATGAAAGTGGCAGGTGGAGTGTGAGGAGGAAATTATCTTAGGCAGGGAAGGCAAGAGGTGAGATTTGAGTGAGCACTTGAAAAAAATAATTTTGGGGGCAAGCCTGGTATGAAGGATAGGGTGTTCCAAAGGTGGGGAGCAGCAAAGACAAAGCCCTGAAAGCAGGAGTGTGAGGTAGTGATAGAAAAGGCGAAGTTCATTGACAGAACGTGGTGAGTTGAGTAGGAGAGTTTTTCTTTTTTTCTTGACATGGTTAGAGTTATAGGAGGAATGGATTTAACAGGGCTTTGTAAGCAACTTAAATTGTATTCTGGAGGGAATGGAGATTTAATGGAGTGTTTTAAAGAGAGGCACAGTAGAAGAGGAACAGTGGGAGGAAGATTAGTCACATCTCTACATTCAGAATAGATTACAGGGGGGACAGATATTTGACAGCCATTTCATAAAGGAGAAGATTACATTAACCAAAGCAGGACATGACAATAGAGTGAATGGTGGTCTTTTTGCTATCCAGAGAGAGAAAAGTGTGAGTCTTGGCAATGTTGAAAAGGTGGAGGTGACTGGACAAGGAACTAGATGTGGGAAGTGAAATTGAGAGTGGAGTCAATGATAACCCACCAGGCAACGCACATGGGTAATAGAGGAGAAAGTCAGCATCAGCCAGCAGATTTTGGGGCTTGCCAAGGCAGTGGGAGGGACCATGAAAACTGGATAGCCATAGGGAAGCCAAGGTACTTTGGGGATTTGTTTTCCAGTGGCTGAATTAATAAATTGATCAGGATATACATAAATATTGAACACAGCAATAATTAAGACAGAAATACAGATGGAGCACATTTGTGTTTGAATTTCAGAAACAATGGCTTAATAGAAAACAGAGAACGTATGAAACAAAAGTCTTTTAATATACACTGTAAAAATAACACCGTTATGTAAAAAAAATTCAGTTAGAATACATGTATATTTATAGCATTGTTTACTTTTTACATGTTTGCTTTATAGATCATAAGATAAATCATCAAAACTCATTATAGTGTATAATCAAAGTAATTCTGGTCTTACATTTTTCATATTTATAAAAAGCTCTGTAATATAGTATATACATATTGCTATTTTTCTGATGACTTAATTGAGACTCCTAATGTTATTTTAATGGTGTTGCTGTTTCTTGAACAAAGCATACACTTTGTGCTGAAAGATGTTAACAATGCTCATTTATCTTCTGTTAGTTTCTAGTTTAAAAACAAACAAAATCGATTTATTATTAAACTTTGGGAGTATTTTTAGGTGAAAATGCTTAATTTTAATATAATTATAATTGCACATTTTCTAACACTTTGAGCACTAACTTCCAGTCTTTCTTTATTTGCACATGATGAGGGACAATTATTGTTTCTTTGAGGAGATGAGTAGGGTACTAAATAGTGACAATGGAAATTTTGGTGCGTAACTTGTTTATATGAAAATGTTGGCAGGCAAAATGCTGATACTTCCATTCAGATGCCAACATTATCCCCCCTCAATGCAGCATAGGTTTGCCAAGGTGCAAAGTTATTCCTTTTTTTTTCTTTGCTCTCCCTAATGAGATTATGTTAATGTGAAGTAATGTCACCATATCGATTAACGGCAATGCACAGTAACTTTATGTAATGTTAGAGGAAATCTGGGTCCTCCAAATAGCCATTCCACCAATTACATAGTGATTCATCTGCTCTTTAGGGCCAGATAAGCATGTGCGGTAATACAAATATCACCACAATAACAATATTAACATATTTAGCATGATAACAATAGACAGTGGTCATGATTCATTAAGGTATCTAAATGAAGATACGCAGGGTGAATACAGAATTTAAAGTGGCCCTGGACAATATTCTGAAAGTGGCCTTATGTGGCAGCTGTGGCCAAAGTTACAGTAGACGTAGGCGGAGTAAAATCAACAGAAGGCTTGTCGCCATGCAGCCAAATGTGGGAGTAACCAACATGTAACCTTTGCTTGAGACAGTGTTAAGGCACAAACTCACTGGCAATGCTGCTTAGCACGTAAAGTGGGATATACTGTACCTCCATCTTCTCTATAACAGGACAAAGTCCCAAGTGCATGAGAGAGTCCGACCACATTTGGAAGTCTTTTCTAACTATTCTTGCAGATTTTTTCTATCTGCTGGTGTTTTAAGCTCCGCTACTGCTTGATTACAATTACTATCCTGGAATCTTGAGGACATGTTTTAGTAAATTATTAGTGCCCCCATTGCATCAATACATATCCCCCCACACACACACACACACACTCTACATCATTATCCCCCTACATACTACAGCAATCATCAATATCCTCAACATAACATTACAGCAATCAGCAATACTCCCACATAACAGCAATACCCCCAAATTACAGCAATTACTCACAAAACAGGAATCTGCACCAACACCACCCCTCTCCCCACAAAACCAACTCTCTTTCCCATACTATCCCAGACTTTGACTTCCTACCACCTGCAAGAACACTATGTAGCTCTTTGCAATCACAGCAGCACTTAGCCGCTGCAAGCACCTGACTGCAAATCTGTTGCAGCAAGTGCCATGGAAAAGAGGCAGTCGAGGGACAGGAATGGGAGGGACAGAGCAGCCAATGGCTAGTCTGCACAACATCTGTATTAAGGTGGTGTGCCCTAGGGAGGGACCAGACACCAGAAAGTAGTCCAATGTAGATAGGCCAATCTTCTATACAACCCCCTCCTCTGCCATGTAAATAAAATTAAGTTATTTGGAAGGGTGGGAAGGGAAAGACATCAAGCAGCCCCATTATGCCACTTGCCTACCGGGAAAATACGTCCCTACCGATACGTGCCATATTTTGTATAATATCACTCTGAGTATTCCCAGACCCAGACTATACACCAGTGAATACAGTAACCCTTCCTAGTGCCTACAATTTCATTGGCAAAATGGGGACGATGACGACTGGGCGTATGCATGTAGTAAATGTACAGTAAGGTTGTGCCAAGTTCGAGTGCATGCAGCAACATCCACTTCAAGCTTTGGGCATCTCTAAGGAACATGTTTTTTGTCATATCACTTGCACCATTTACAGGGCAGGTGCAAGTGCCAAGTGATAGTGATTATGGACGTGTATGCATGCTAGAACATATATTTGTATTCAACAGCAACTGTAATAATGTATTTTATGTACAGTAGACATTAACAACATCCTATTAAATGCTATGGGGAAAAATAACATATTTTTTTTAAAAAAAGCAAACACATAATTAGTGCATACGCATGTCTCTTGTTGAATATGGATTGTGATTGTGACAAAGGGAGTGGTTTTCCACAGTGTTCTAAGAGGAGATAGGTATTTAGTTAGGTATCTGCTATGAATCTATAAATTGATTGAGCAACTTCCACTTCTGTATTGTTTGTTTCTGAGGCATGTTAGATATCAGCAACTGATGGAAAGTGCTGGTGTTGTATTGCCATGAGGAGGCTTTTTTGGAGTACCTCTTGGTAAGTTAGCTCTCAATTTAAGAGCACATATCTGTGTGGCCCAAAAATAGGGACTCTCATTGTTTAGCGTTAGGACCACCCTATTAGCAGAAGTTCTTTGACGGTGCATGTGTATTACCATACATTTGCAAACGGGAGCAACTGAGAATTCTGAATTTTTCTGTACAAGTAGAAGTAGCAACTCTTTTGTTGGTTATAGCAGTGTGCTGGGGATGTTTTTCTCAGTATTTGCTCCTTTCAGGATAATCCCACCCTTTTAGCACCTGCTATGAACCTATAAATTGATTGAGCAACTTCCACTTCTGTAGTGTATAATCTGTGGAGAAAGGCTGCTAAAAGAATTAATCAATTGTACAGTAAAGCACCTAAGTTAATGAGAAACAGATGAAGGAGATATGTGTGACTTAATAATAGTAAAAAGTCTGATTTATCTTACATATGTAAGTTTTAAAAGCATCTCTTTCCACAGCTGGCAGCAGACAGGATGGGTCTGAGGCTAATCAAAAGAGAAAATCTGCAGGGAACTTCTTTTCAAAGGCATGATGGGAGTATCATCTGTACATCAAGCTAGGGGTGTGGGAGGAGTGTCTTTTATATATGTCACTGATGCCAGACAGTCACCGATGACAATTGCACATGTTTCCTTGCAGATAACCATGTTTAACAGAGGAAGAACAATGATTTCAAGCACCACCCCCCTTTTAAAGCTTCCAGTCTGTTACTCTAACTCAATCAGCATGAAAAAGTGATCTCCAGCCTTGTCCTCGTCAACACTCTCACCTGTGTTAATGAGAGAATCACTGACCTGATGTCAGCTGGTCCTTTTGTGGCAGAGCTGAAATGCAGTGGAAATGTTGGTTTTGGGATAAAGTTCATTATCATGGCAAAGAGGGCCTTTGAAATTAATTGCAATTCATCTGATCCGTCTTCATGACATTCTGGACTATAGGCAAATTGCCATCATAAAAACTGCAGCAGCAGACTTTGTGAAAAATAATATTTTGTCATTCAAAACTTTTGGCCATAACTGTTCTTCAGTCATAATTATGTAACACATCTATGCTTTACTCAGCCTATGCTAGCCTTTGCTAGTTCTTTCCCTCCCCCATTCTGCCTGCCCAGTTATAAGTGTAAGATGCACCAAAATCTGCATATGGATGCAAGAGTAAGCATTTTTTCATGCACATGCACAGTATGGAAATAACTATTTTATGCAAATAAAGCAAACGTATGTCTAAACTTACATGAGGCCCAATGTCTCTGCAGCTTCACATGGTTCTTGCTAGTCTTCCAATTGGGGTTCTAGCTATTGCAACTCTTTCATTATCCTTATTATTCATGGATCAGTATAACTCTAGTCAACCACTACAGTGATTTGCTTGATTTTGTACTCTACTTGACTCACCAGAACTAGGGCTAGAGATACCGCAATACATATGCATGGACAGGGTTGGGGAGAACTTTTTTGAGTCATCTGATGTGTCCATTACCTCCCAATCTTGGTACTTCACATTCATCTAAATGTGCAGTCCACTAATTGGTGCCTAACCATAGGGACTTTATGTATAAATGTGCAATTTAAAAAAATCTATGTCTTTCTGTTATAGAATATAGGGTGTTTTTTTCTTCACTGATTTCTTGGATGCATACATATTACAATTACCACTCTAACACATTAATATTCAAGCTCAATAGGAAGCCTAACCATTAGGAAAGGTAACATTCCATAAATTCCCGCAAGCCATAGTAAGGTACATATTTTAATTCAAATTGCAAAATAAGTTTAAGTTTGTAAGGTCATAAAACAGTAAACAGAAAAGCAATTATGTTGTATGATAAATATAATTCTCACAGTTTTTAGTTGTTTTTTTGTGAAATTGGGATATTATTGCCTGTGGTGATATATAACCTGTGAAGGCAAACCAAAATAGATTAACAGATGGAAGAGTTAATGTTGGATGTTAATAGCTACAGACATCTTTGTTAAAGCCCAAAGCAAAAAATCCAGACTGGATATACAAATTGTTGATGTACTTTATGCTGAAATTTTAAACATATCTTTATGGAAAATTTATACTAATTGTCTTTACAACAAAGTACACATAATATTCAGCAAACTATTGGCATAGCACTACTATTTTTCCGCTTTCATTTGGGAATTATCCTCTAACACTACCAAACTGAATAAACTGCAGTTTCTTCGACCTTAATGACAAAGATTACAACAGTGATTTTCACTGTAGTTTGAGAAACCATGACAATGAAACCTTTTGCTTTTTGAAGTAAGTTACACTTTATTAGACAATGACAATCTGTGGCATGCAGTGTACATGGGTATACCTACCAGTCAAAATCAAGACATAAAAAAATCTGCCCCTGATCTGTGCAAGACATTTCTTTGCCCAAATGTCAAAGATATCACACCCTAATCCACCCAACCATGCTCATTTTCTTATGAAACTCCACCCTCTCCCCTACAAGCCCTGTCCCTATCACAGTACACAAATCATGACTGAGAGAGCTCGGACCTTGTAAATCATCATTTAGAATCATGTCTCATGGTCTATGGTATCATCATCTATTTTCTTCTATATTTATAATTCAAGACTGGTTATCCTATTAAACAAACAGTGTTGTGAGAGCCAAGAATGTCCAAAACTTTTTATGTGCCGTTACAGCAGAAGTTGGTGCAGAGGAGAGAGGAGAGGGATGGAGGGGTACTATAATATGCCATAGTTACTATTGCTACAAAAGGAAAGCTGCAGCTAAATGGTTATGAGAAGGGTGAGGCTATATCTTATAGTGTTATATACCCTTATATAGCCTTATATCATGATCATCATCATCATCTATTTATTTATTTAGCATCACTAATTCTGCAGCCCTGTTTAGAGAACTCATTTACATCATCATCCCTGCCCCATTGGAGCTTACAGTCTAAATTCTCTAACATACACAGAGAGAGAGAGAAAGAGAGAGAGAGACAGACTAGGGTCAATTTTGATAGCAGCCAATTAACCTACCAGTATGTTTTTGGAATGTAGGAGGAAACCGGAGCATGCAGTGGAAACCCACGCAAACACATGGAAAATTTGCAAACTCCACACAGATAAGGTCATGGTCGGGAATTGAACTCATGATCCCAGCGCTGTGAGGCAGAAGTGCTAACCACTAAGCCACCATGCTTATATGCCCCATATACTTAATGGGGACAAATGAGGTTATACTATTGGGGCATACTGGCTATATGAAGCATAAAAAAAGAAACCAGGGAACACAGGTATTATAAATGTACTTATGTGCAAGGAAAGTAATTGAATATAACAAATGGGTACTCACCTGTTATGTGTTGCTCTATTTCAAATGAAAAAGAGAGAAAATAAATATGGAAAGTTAGCTGTCTCTGTAAAGTAGGTGCAAATTTCCACAATCAAGGTTACAATTTCCTCCCCAAAAGGACTGCTCTCCTTAAATGGAGAGGTTGTAAACACATAGCACATACAATAAATAATCATAGGGACTGTTTTGTATAGATATTTTAAATAATTTTCATGCACAATGTAGGAAAGCTTCACACCTTGATGTAAGACCGTTCACTGGGAAAAGTGATTATTAGACAGTAAGCCAAATTAAAATCCAATTACCTGTTTTATCTAAGCTGATGCATCAAAAATAAGGGTATTCAACAATGAACTATAAGTGTAAAGGCAATATAAAAGTTCATTATATTTACAATGCATTTCAAGGGTGCTCTTCTTCACAAATATACAATGAAAAATTATGTCAGTCATGTCTAAGTAAGACAGAGATTATCAATATTGATACCATTGGTAGTCACTTTTTCAAATACAATAAGGCCAGTTTTAAGGCAGCAATGCAACGTCCTACCGACAGTATAATGTATACAGGCGGCATGTCCGCTCATTGCGCCTTAAAACCTCTAATCTCACTCTGGCAATTGAGATTCCCACTCAATGCGTTCCACAAACTAAAATAGTGTTTACACTTAAATTATGGGCTTTATTACCTCACACCCACCGACAGGAGTGTTGGAAAAGCCCTATGTGCTTTCAGCATGGGACTAGTTAACCCTTTTTTTGTGGACTCCAACTCTCTAGGAAACCAGCCTCTTGCTGACCAGCCTGGGGCTGGTTGGCATCATGGCAGGTGGATCGCCTGCTGCGGGTTCAATCTGGTATAGTGCCACCAACCCTTCTAGCAAAGCCTAGAGCTGATTGGAGGAGAATCAGTGGTGTTCACGCCATCCTCAGTATTTTCTTCTGACCATTAACCATTTATTACCTCACACCCACCACCCAGAGGTGTGGTAAGAACCCTAGATTTTTTAGCACAGGGCTGGGTTTCCCTTAGTGGAGGGGCGCATTTTTTTTTTCTTGCAGACCCCAACTCCCTAGGAAATCCAGTCCCTTGCTGACCACTTGTCAAAATGGCAAGGGTTCCCCTGCTATAGTGCCAACAGCCCTGCCTGGCTTGCACAGTGCTGGTTGGAGTGAAAGCAGGTGGACCCCACACTTGTTTCCTCCTGATTTTGCTCCGACCAGCACTAGGCTGACAGCGCAAGGGTTAATATCGTTTGGAAGGGGGGGGAGGCATGCTTTAATTTATTTTTTTACATCTATCTTTTACAACTGTCTAGAGCTGTCAGGTATGGCTATAATTCCGCCAGACCCGGCGCAAGCACTTAGACTAGAACCCTTGATGGTGCAGGTGATACGGGTACATTTTTCAGTGCGCTGGAAGTTGACTTGGATGTGCCCTGCACAAGAGTACCCTTACTGTACATTGCCTATATTCATCTACAGGGTGTACTGTAAATGTTTAAACAGTGGAACAATGTGCACTTGCCTATTATAGTGTGAAATTTGAAGGATCACTTTGAATTTTTTCTTAGGAGTAGGGGGTAAATCTTAGCTTTGACCCCCACAACAATAGAGAAAAAAAGAAAATAGCATTCTTTGCGTGGTTCATATATCGATATGCTCTTCATTACATGTCCTTCCACTCATTTACTCTGAGGTGTAATAAACACTTTCACTAATATTCAATATTTGTGTCTGAGATCAATTACAAAGACTTGGAAGGAGATTCTCAGAAATTAGGGGAAAAAAAAAAATGATGAGTTAAAGGAGCCTTCAGAATGTATATAAATCCTCAATTGTCACTACATTCAAAGCTTGATTCATTACGGCGTCCCAATGAAATTAAATTGCATTTTCTTGTAAACAAATGTAATAATGGCATTGGCACTTTTAAGCGGACCTGAAGAAATGTCTCTTGTTTAATATGGGTCTAAGTATGCTCTGTTCTAAGAGACATAATACACTGCAAGATACGTCCAATACATATGTGGAATAAAAAGTCCTAAAAACACTCTGAAAAAAAAAATAGTTTTCAATTATTGTCACCTATTAAATATTTAGTAATCAATGAAAAAACCTGTTAAAAATAGTTTCCTCCCACCCTTAAAATACATTTATCAGGATGTTATTAATGTCTACTGTATATAAAATGCATTTCTACAGTTTCTCCCAATTACAAACACATGTTCTAGCATGCATACACATCGGTAATTACTATCACTCGGTACTTACAGCTGCCTTGTAGGTGGTGCTTGTGATACAACAGAAAAGCATGTACCTTAGAAATGCCCAAAGCTCACCCTTACTGTACATTGACTATGTGCATACGCCCATTCCCTTCCCAGTTCCACCCATGAACTCGAAGCCTGATGTAAGTGTCCTTTGCACTTTGCACCATACCATACACATATAGATAATGTAAATAAAAATATAGGGGAAAAACTAGGCGCTACCAGTCTATAAGTATCCCACCTTGAGTTTGAGAATTATTGATGGAAGATACTTTAAGGAAATTCTGGAAAGTCTTTAAATCTTTTAGATGATGCAGGAACAGTTTAGATCGTCTACTTAATGATCTTCCCCAAAACGGCAATCAGAAAAAATAGAATAGAGTATAGTATTTTACACACAAACTTGAAAATACCACCAAAATGCTATTTATGGCTTTCTATTCTACTTCTCTTCTAAGTAGACTGGTAAAGATGTATTTCATACACATAGAACCTATTCATAAAATCACAATACAAAAATAGATTCTAATTCGTTATATATAACATTGATTAAAATCAAAATACTGGTATCTTTAGCACATATATTTTTCACTTCCTTTTGGTGGAATGCATTTCTACAAGGTTTGGAATGCATGAAACCCAGAAATAATAGTTAGTCAATAGATTCAATCATCTTATTAATAAACAAGAGCTGTAAAAAGTAATGCACCTATACTGTCGGATTTAATGTTATTCATGCCATAAATAAAGTGTGGGGGTGAGAGGTGTAGAAGATCGTTATATCACATGTAGTTAAAACAGATTATACATTCCTAAAAATATATTTGAATCTCATTCATGTTTAATGCTAAACTCCTAAAATAAAAAAAATAATGCTGGACAGCACAGTGACTTAGCCGTTAGCACTTCTGCCTAATAGCACTGGGGTCAAAAGTTCAATTCCTGACCATGGCCTTAGCTGTGTGGAGTTTGTATGTTCTCCCTGTGTTTGCGTTGGTTTCCGGGTACTCTGTTTTTTTCTCACACTCAAAATAAAAACCTACTGGCAGGTTAGTTGGCTTGTATTAAATTGACCTTAGTCTTTCTCGATGTGTGTGTAGGTTAGGGAATTAAGAATACAAGCTCTGATGGGGCAGGGACTGATGTGAGTGAGTTCTCTGTACAGTGCTTCAGAAGTAATGGCGCTATTTAAATAGCTGATGATATTGACAATGTTGTTCCCTCTATTTCAAAAGACATATATTCTTACCTTAAACATTGGTTTGCGTATAAACTTGCTGAGTAATGAATGTTAACATTTGAAATTTGATGCAAAGGTTAGCTTCTAGTAATTTTACATAGCTTTAGGTCTATATGGCACCACACAAAATCAGGAATGTTTGCAATCTCATATTCCAGCTCATTTAAATATTGTATTCCATAAAAAACATAACTTACAACATTTAGTTTTGTTCTGTTGGAACAAAATGTGGGTGCCACAAAAAGGGGGCATGGCTGTACCATGTTGGGGTTGTGACACCACCTGGAGGTATGGGAGGTATGGCCACACCTTGTTAGGAGCATGTTATGTTCCCTGGGGATTACTTATCTTTAGACGTGCTAGGCCACCCCAAGTTCCCTGCCCTACAGTAAAATAACCCTGGAAATGTTGCAGGCCCCCAGCAATAATCAGAGCATACCAATCAAATTGGGACTGTCCCATTGTAAGCTGGACTGTTGGAACATTCCATAAAATGAAATCTTGCTTTAAATGTATTTCATATATAGCAAGGCACCTCGTTGTGTTAGACTTATTTTACTTTGAAATTGCAATGATATTCTCAGATCCATCCATTGTATTTGCAATATTTACTTCTTTATTTTCTGTGCACATTCATATACAGTTCTGTGGAAATAGGTATATGGTTTACAAATAAGCAATTGTACCTTTGTGATTGTACAAGGGTCTAAGTAATAGTTTTGTTATTGCGACCAAAGATTATACTTATACCCAGAGACCACTAGGTAAAATCATCCATAGTGAAAGACAAACCTCTCAGATTGTAGTTTTATTACAGCCATCTTTGCTCTCACTTACCATTTTGCATACTCAGTGCAGACTGAACACAGAGGAGCATTTCAAAGCCTCTCTGCTTACTGTATAATTTACATGTGACAGTGGTTGCCATGGTAGTCAAATAACACTGTGGCAACTGTGCAGAAATTTAAACCATCATTAGCAGCCATAAAAAATCAAACCAAGGAAAATGGTAATTACCAAGCGTTATCTAATAGCCTGCCACAATGATTTATGTTAAAAAACACAACTATTTTTTCATGGGATTGCTGCTTTAAATATACTAGTTTGTTTAAATGTTTTAATACTTGTTTTGATGGTATGATGATCATAAGCCATTGTTGTTGAATCAAATATATGCTTTTGAATGCCATATATTTATTTTACTTTTTCTTTTCTCAGAAACTTTCTTTTTTTGGGCTCTCTGCCCAGCCTTCTGTGAAATAGAGCATGGATTAACAAAGTCATGCATAATAGCAATGTAGGTGCTATGGCTGTTTTGCCATGTGTGAATTTGTTAGAGTCCCACAGTGCAATAGCTTTTTTGTCATTTAAGCCTAACAGTTTTTTTAAAAAAAAGTTTACATTGTTTAATTTTATTCCCTATCAATGTTTTGTGACAGACATACACAGACAGCACCACTCGGGAGGAAAAAAACATTCATTTTGTCTCCATGAATGTGAATATTCCTTCAATGCATATAGTGCTATACACTGTGATAATGGAAGCAGCTCTTTAAGAATTCTAACAGACTATATAATAATAGACATAAATATGTGTCACATTCATACTGTAAGAAATTCTGACGTGGTATTTTCTTTCATCCTGTAATAATTTAGCATTGAATATAATGTATATTATATACTATGCTAGGCTTCTACCAGTTTTTGTATATGTTATTTCAAAAATTGTAGTGAATTTAATTATATCCTATCTGGGAGAAGTACTACTACTACTACTAGTTACTAAATACTAGTAAATAATGAATAATTTTTATTGCAATGTTTTTACCAATGGTAATATTATAGTTATTATATTTTTGTCTAAAAATTCAATTAATTCAATTTCACTGATATTTAACAGCAATTTTAAAAGTATGTTATATAGTTAGCCTGCCCTATAAGCAGATGGTGTGTTCTTTCAAATTTGTTGTAAAGGGAAGACTGAAGATGGTATGGGTGAACATGGATAAACTTGGGGAGTTTTAAAATGTTTTAATAGATGTGATGCAAGGTACTCCAAGTATTGGATAAAAGTAAACCTTTTCTGAAAAAATCCAACTTCTAAGCATTCTGGATGAAGAATCCTATATATTTACGGAAATAGCTGGAGATAACTTTCTGCTTGTTGGATCTGCATTGCGGAGCCTGATTTATCTTTGGACGTAAGTCCCATTGTGTGCCAAAAACAGACTTTACAACAGTGAATGAAGGTGCAAATTATGCTTCTATCTGCAAATTGAAGGGGCATATACATGTAGGCAATGTACAGTAAGGGTGTACTGAAGTTTAGCGCACACACATTTGTTCGATTCAAGCTCTCTGCGGTACGTGATTTTTAGCTGTATCACTTGCACCAGCTACAGGGTAGGTATAAGTGCTGACTGATAGTGATAACTGACTAGTATACATGCAAAAACATGTGTTTGAAATTAAGATAAACTGTAAAAATGCATTTCATGCACAGCAGGCATTAAGAACATCCTAAAATATGTATTTAATGGAGAGGAAAAAAAAGAATAAAAAAAATATAGTAGTAAGAGGTATTAATGTATGTAATATTTTTTCCCTGCATTCCCTATACTTTATATTGCACATATGCATTGTATGAATCCTGCAGTGTGTTGTGTCTGTCTGTATATGGCAAGTACCTTATAACCAGAGCAGTTATATACAAATGGAAACTTTTTTTGAGATCCTCTTTTACTTGAATACCCATAATGTCCAAAAACTATACTATACTGGTAGGTTAATTGGCCACTGAGTAAAGACTTATCCCAGTAGGTGTGTGTTTGTGCTGTAGGCAATTTAGACTGCAAGCTCCAATAGAACAGGAACTGATTGGAATGACTTAATACTCTCTGGAAAGCCAAGCGCAGTATGCCGCTATAGAAATAAACAATAACAAATAGATAATATAGAATATCACTGATACATATTGATAGTGCTAAAATATTTATAACAAGATGGAAGGCAAGTGTGCAAGTTAGTATTGCATTTTTTGTCTATTGTTTTTATAACAAACTGCATGTACCAAAAGGTTAATGAAAATATAAATGGCAAATTCCATAATTATGCCCATTGTTCTAATGAATTCCAACATTTAAAATCCTTGTACATCATATCCACATATCTGCTTATAGCTTGGATCTGTATGCTGTATATTGTACTAGCATAAAAATATCCATCTCTTATATAATAATTGTTTTATGTTAACTTAAATGCACAATCAGGTGCAATAATGAGAAATAGCAATGAATCCTTAAATGCAACATTTCCCTTGTAGTTTCATAAAATGCTATTTTTCTTCACTCAATGTTGGTTTAAACATGAGTTGGAAATAAAAAAAAACTTGATTGATGGTACTGACATTGTTAAATTCAATTAAAGTTCCATGGGGATTTTAACTTAGAGTCCAAAATGAGAAACAGTCATCATATCAACTGTATTTCAATGGCATCAGTGTGAAATTAGAATAAAATGCATACAGAGTTCAAAATAAAATGAAATACAAAAATACAAAATCAATGCCATCACAGATATTTTATTCATGAAATGCACAATTGGTAAATCTAACACTATTCCAGTTCATAGCAACCAAATATAGCCAAAGCTTCTGGGAGTACGAATGTTTTGCATAACACTATAAAGGAGAACATCAATGATTCGCAACATGGAACACATATTCCTTGATGAAAATTCACAGATCTGTTTAAAGGTAAAAACAATATTTTTTTTCAGAACTTATGTTAACATCAATCTACTCAGATATTATTATGAAAACAAATTCTAATCAACATAGAACAAAGGACAGTGTTTTTAAGGGCAGGAAAAGTTATCAGAAGAACAATTTGTGCACTCAGTAAATAGTAATAATAATGATAATAATACAAATAGTAATAATATTTTGAACTTTTTATCTTTCATGACTGAAGACAAGTTTTTATAAGCTTATTATATGGACCATGAAATATCTTTTAGCTTAATTTCCCTGGAGCAGAAATGCTTATAATTAGAGATGATCAACATATTTTGTCAAGTGTTAAGAATCTTTGTAGCTCAGTAATTCTAATTTTCCCAAAATTGTAAGAATTTTTAAGAGATTAAGGGAAAGAAATGGAAAATAGGTCCATTGTGAAGTACACAGTTTATGTGGCACAGCTCATCTATATATGCTCAATTTGCCTATTTGAGCAAGTTCATGGGCATTAAGGTTTTGGCAGACAGAACACTTTTTACACAGGTGAAAATGTCTCCACTTATCTTGGTCTACTACCACTTTAATATTAGATATTAGAGTGGGCCCTAGGCAAGATACATTTTCAGGGCCCTTCCCCCTTTCATCCTTGCAAAAATGCCTTAGATACTTGTTAAAAACAAAGGCACCACTGCAAGGCAACAAATAAATACCCCCCATTTAACTAGCTTTGAAGAAATCCCTTTGGTCTCTGCGTCAATGTGCAGAATGGGGGAGAGAAGTGGAGATTATCATCATCACATCATCATCATAATCATCATGAGATATTTATATAGCACCATTAATTCCTCAGTGCTCCCTGCCCCATTGGAACTTACAGTCTATTTTCCTTTACATCAACACACACAAATCAAATGAAGAGGAGAAGGAAGGAATAGATCTTTGATCTGTGTCACAATGCATAGTGCCTGGTGCTAGTTGATGATCCAACCATTGAGAAGCAGAGCACTAGCTGGATTGGCACCCTTTAGGCTGATCCTGATAATCCCTGTAATGTGAATCACCCACGTAGGTCACTTAACCTGATCTGCTACAAATATACTGCTTGTTTAATTCTAATTTTTGTTGCTAAATTATATGATTTAAGTGACAAATACTATATTTTAAGGTTTTACTTAAATATATTGTATATATGTGCAAATGTTCACAGTGCGTTAGTGGCAGAAAATATGTAATTGGGATTATGTGTGAAAGGATAACAGAGGGCAGGTAATTAGCCCAAAGGCAAATAAGCACCTAGGTTGTGGCAAAACAAAAGTGAATTTGAGTGCCCTGAAAGAGTTAATAATGCAAGGTTTGTTATTTACAATTTGTCAACCAACTAGAAAGAATTTTTCTGGAAGGTATAAACTGGTTTTATAAGCATAGGTATAGACTAGTTTATTTCTCTTTCCTGAAGGTATAATGTACTGTTGCTATGGAGTTTCATGTTGTGAGTTTTCTCCTAAAGAGATTTTGATTGCGTTTTTCTGCTTTTTATATGATTTTGCTGTCCCCTATCCATTAATTTTCTATATGTTTGCTTAATTGATTGTCTGCTTTCTATTTTCTTTACCTCTCTGTCCTCCATTTCTTCTTTCTCCTTTTTATCTCCTGGTTTTTTTATTTTGTCATGCTCAGCAACAAACAACCCAGTGCTCACATCCCTCCCATTGCCTCCTTGGGGCTTCTGTGATGCTCCGATTCCCAGGCGTTGCTATTGTCTTCTCTCCCATGTCCGCTACTGAGCACATGGTGGGCTCTCAGCATCCCTGACGCTCTCTCCAATACTGGTGCAAGGCTGCTTCCCTGCGCCCTGGTACCATAAGTAGGGTCTAACATCCCCTCTTCTCTCCCAACCTCTAAGATGTCTGCATCTCCCAGCTTCTCACTCACTGGTAAAGAGCAGCCTCCATGTCCCTCTGCCACCTTTGGCTCCCCTTTTGCTGACCCCTTATGCTGGGTACCCCATCACTGCTGTATAGGGCTCAGGATTTGAACTTCCTCCTGCCAATTTCTTTCATGTTTCCATTCCATACCCAGTATAACCCCCTCGGACCCCAATCATCTTGCCATTTCATCCAATCCCTTTGCCTGCCTCAGCTTCTGCCCTTCCCTCATGTTTCCCCACTTGCTCATCCACTCTATCCCATGCTCCTGTTGCCTTTCCCCCACTACTCCACATCCTCTGATATTACTAGACCTTCAACATGTTGTTTCCCTGTGCAGTAGGTAGTCTGTTGGACAGTCCACTACCCAGTGGTTTCTGACCCCATCTCCCCTGGCCAGCAGACTCAGGGTCCGTCCCTCAGCAGCCATGTCCTATAATCTTTTTTCTACACCTGACCCTGGTTTCCCAGCATTGGCCATCCAGCCTATAATTTTCAGATTTTTCCTCTCACACCCACCACTGGCTTGAAATGGTGCTCGGCCAGTTCTTGTAGAGCCCCAGTCACGCCACCCTTGGCAGCAGCTTTTCCCACTCCATTCTTACTTTTAGCCATTTGGCTCAACTCTCTACATACCTTTGCCATGATTTACCCGAGACAGACACAGTTGTTCCTCCCATAACTGGGGCTAAGTTTTATCCAGCCTTTTTAGTCTGCAATGCCCAACCAACCCAGTCATCAATGCTACCACACCTCTGTCACTTCCTCTACTCACCCTTCCCTGGTGGCCTATTTTTTGGCTATTACCACAGCAACCGCCTTCCCAGGCCCTACCGAGTTTACCCATCCCTCCTCTGTTGCCCCTGCCCACCTTTTCTCCAACCCTATTTTGCATTTTCACGCCTCCCAGCTCATTCTGCCAGTTCCCTATCCAATAGCCTGTCCCCTTGGCCATGACTTTGACCCCCACTAGTGCTCTGCCTTGGATGGGATTTGTGTTCACCCAGTTGGCCATGCCCGTGGGGATGGTGCTACATCCCCCCTTTTCCTTTTGGGCATGAGCCTCCCTAAGTTGGTTATCAAGTCTCTGCCTCCTCTGTCACCCATAGTGTTATGGCTGCAACTGCTACTCCAGATTCATTATTCCCAGAGTTGGAAGGGTGTGTTCTGTTTCTTCAGTTGCAGGATCTAACAGGCAAGTGGCTCACAGGAGAAAGGTTGCAGGAATCAGAGAACCTGCTGGCCAGCTTCATCAGGCTCCCAGGTGCTTCAGTGGGCACCGCAACCGGACTTGGAGGAGCCCTGCTCTGTAGGTGAGCACTTAATTGAGTCTGAGTTCAATCAGGACAGGCAGGCTGGATGGTAGCTCATCATCTGAGAATTAGGCTTCTGTGGGTTCGAGAGGGATCAATGAGAAGCTGATCCAGCTTCTTAAGATGAAACTTGGTGGTCCCAATAGTGGTGAGCGAAGGAGGAAATTGGCCAAGATGCTTCATGCGGGAGAAGAGGGGGTGCACTTTGCTAATACAGCGGTCCTATGGGGCAATAGGAAACAAGTGAGGGATAGAATTTATCCTGGGTGGTTTGTGGACAGATTTACCAGTACTGGCAAAGCCAAAAATGCCCTGTTGAAAGCTAAGGCACGAAGTGTCATAGGCAAGGAAGCCTAAAGGAATCATGTGAATTGGATGGATAGTATATTGGTATTTGCTGCATGGTATTTGGAAACCAGGGGATAAATGTTTCAAGGAGCAATTTTTCATTCCCAGCGATTTTCTCGGGCGAGTTTAAACTTGCCAATGTATTAAATGACATTTTGATCGACAATCTCCAGAGAAGTGTTTCTTTCAAAATCGCCATTCTCAAAATCACTACAAATCGCAGACCTGACGTTTTCCAACTATAGCTATGCAAATCGCCAAATGTATGAAGCTGTGATTTTGAAAACTTGCCCAACTTTTGCCCAATTCAAAATCGCCAGATACAACACACTGCTTTCTATAGGTGAGATTGCCAAACACATCACTGTTACACTGCAGGGCAATGCTAATATAACAGGAGACACAATGGAAGTTTCAATAAAGCATGTTTTTTGTTTTAGAGGGGCAAAAATTATTATAAGTTTTCTTACAGGAGACAATTTATTTTAAGAATAAATTAGTGGGCCAAATTTATTTTTGATTATATGTAAGGTTTTTTTTTCTATTCTTATTTTATTACAGTGACTTACTATTTAATCACCAGTGGGCCAATAATTATATTGGAATGATGCGGCAACACTTATACACATATAACAATATTTCCAGATGGGATCACCATTTAAAGTACATTTTTGTTGCAGTACAAGATGCTGCATTTTATAAGCGTAATTAGCAAACACATCAGCCATTGGTCTATGCATGCTAATGAGGACTATAAAAAGGGACTCTAATGCCCATTACTCTGAGGGTGGTTGAAAATGGTGTTGGCAGGTAAGGTCCTGTTGAGTGTTTTGGAGCAACATCCGATATTAGAGTCAGTCAACAGGGAGAGAGGAACATCTACAGCACCAGGCTCCTCTTAAGCTGCACATGTGTTTTTGGTGTATTCTTGGTGTTTTTATGTTGTGTTGCAGTCATCTACTTGAATTTATGTTTAATTGTAGGTCAGTCTGGATATGGGTGTCAATCCTGATTTATGACACCTCTGTCATAAAGGGGTTATAAAACTTACCTTTAGTCGTTAGAAGTCCACCTTCATGTACCTACATACATCTGGTGGTGTGATTCTCTATGCCCCAAGTAATGTGCTGTGGTGCTGAGTGCTGCATAATTTGACCCTAAATCAAGGTATACCCCAAACACCAGCAATATACGAACCAGGTGAGCTCATTCCAGCAGCTGATGTTCACAATACAGATTGGGAGCGGCAAGTCATAGAAAGGAGCATCCAATCTAATTTTTCAGGTAGAATGTTTTTTAAGTAAGTGTAATTGTTGTGTATTTACCAGTAACCTTGTTTTTAATTTTTACCTAGTTTTGTAGAACCAACATCATTATCAACATCATATGCACATGTTTTATCTTGCAAACACCAAAAACCTTATTTTATGGGTATATTTATGTTTCTTGAAATAACCATGTAGGCATTATTGAAAGATAAAAACTATATCGTAGGTGTACCAGATTACCAAAGTAAACAACACCAGAGGGCAGAAAGAAAATATTTATTTCCTAACTAAATGTAAATAAACACAAATAACAAAGTCTGTGTTGCATAATCAAAAAAGGCACTTTGCCATAAATGCAAAACAAATAAACTTTTTTTGTTGTTGCTGCAGGCTCTGGAGACTTGGTCTGGCTGGTGAATGGCTGTCTGCCACCCCTGATCCTCCCACTGTCATTCACAGGAGTAGCAAGCAATGATGAGCTTGGGATAGTGCTTTGGTGTTGGAAATGGAGAATGATGACACTGGTTGCCGTGCCAATAATTGGCCACACACTATTATCAAATTGCTGGACAGTTCATGCACAGCCCCTGTAAGATGATTAAGTCCAGTGTTCAACTGGATCAGGCTATTATCAATTCTTTCTAAGGATGTGGACATCTTTAGCTGATTGTCCTGCATATTTCACAGATCCCAGAATCCTTTTGTCAGCTGACATTGAATCCCTCACAGTGAGTCCTGGTGGAAGGTCACCAAATTCTCCTGCACTCTGCTAAAGTGCTAAATTGATTTGGCTAAATTTGGTGCTGCTACAGGTTGAGGATGGGTAGGTGCTAAAGTTGGCGGGCTTGATGCAGCATGTGATGTTCCTTTAAAAATTAAAAAAATGAATAACCATTATCTGGTCAAAAACACTTATAGGTGTTTTACATTACCGGCAAATGATTCTAAGCATTTTTTCACCCCCACTACAACATAGGTGGCTTTGCCTTCTGTAAAGATACCAGCCTTAGCTGGGATGACACTTACACTCTGTGGGATTCAACTAACTCAGTTAGACCAGAGTATATCTAAAATAAGGCATTATTACGACAGCACACAACAAGACGTTCACCGGCAGGGTCGGATTGGGCCACTGGGTGACTGGGCTGTCCCCCGGTAGGCCCCATTCCTGATCGCTCCCCTCTTCGTTGGTGAGGGGAGCGTAAAACTTAAAAAAAAACAAAAAACAGAATACTCACGTGACCGCGGCACTCCCTGACTCCCCTCTGCTCCGTTCGCACTGAATGTCACTGAATGACATCATCATAACTGACGTTCAGTGAGGAGCGTTGCAGAGAGGAGTCAGGAAGAATAGATAAAAGAAGAGAAGTAAGAAGAGAAGAAAGAAGCCGATAGAAAAGTTAAGTGAAGGAACAGAAGCAAGGGAGGAGCAGAGTGAAGGGGGAGCATGGCGCAGAGTAAAGGGGGAGCACGGTGCAGAGTGAAGGGGAGCATGGCGCAGAGTAAAGGTGAAGCATGGCGCAGAATGAAGGAGAAGCACAGCAGAGAATGAAGGGGGAGCACCGCAGAGAGCGAAAAGGGGCAAAGACAGCATTGCAGAAAGTGAAAAGGGGCAAAGCCAGCATGACAGAGTGTGAAAAGGGGCAAAGTAGCATGGCAGAGTGTAAAGGGGGGCCAGAGCAGCATGGCAGAATGTGAAGGGGGGCCAGGGCAGCATGGCAGAGTGTGAAGGGAGCTAGAGCAGCATGGCAGAGTGAAGGGGGGCCAAAACAGCATGGAGGGGAGCCAAAGCAGCATGACACAGGGTGATGTGGAGCAACAGCAGCATGACACAGGGTGATGAAGGGAGGCCAGAATAAGGGGGGACAAAAGCAGCATGGAGGGTGCAGTGTGATCATAAGGAGGCACATCATGGTAATTAAGGGACACAGTAATGTGTGTGTGATGGCACAGCGGGCTTGTGGCAATGTAATGTGTGTGTGGTAGGTGGTGGCTAACTAATGGGTGCTATTTTGTTTGTAGGGTGAAGGTGGGGTAATTTAATTTTATAGTGGGGACTATTAATTTAAGATGGGGTAGTAGGGGGTTATTAATTGAATGTGGGGCTGAATTTGAAGAGCATGAGGTCTATTTATTAAATGTGAGTATGAATTATTTAATGGCAGTGACGGTTGCAGGAAATAGGTATATTTATTATACGTAAATGCAATTAATTTATTGCTGTGGCTGTCAAAAGGGAAGGAAATAGGTTTATTAAATGGGAATACTATTACTTTAATGTTGGGGCTGGAAGGCCTAAGTATTAATTGTGGGTCCTATTGAGTTAACGCCGGGGCTGGTTGGAATTTTCTAAATGTACCCATTATTTTTTCCAAATAGGGCACCCAACATTTCAGGATCCAGACAAGCCACAACTAAAGAAACCAGCAGCCACAGGTGGTAAAAGTGACAAGAAAAAGTAGGACAGTCTGTAAAATGGGGTTTATAGTTTCACAACACCTGGAGTGCCACAGGTTAGCCAAGCCTGGTATAGTGGGGCAATCCCTATTTTTGGTGATTGTTCTGCCCAATCTAAGGGACAGGTCAAGACTGTGTACTCTTTATATACACTCTGCATTCTTTATATACTACACTATGGTGCTATCTGTCCTTTGTGGGCTGACCCCACCCCCAGTAGTGTCTAGTCTCGCCTCTATGATGGCCTCTGGTGGGCCCCTAGCATTGCAGTTCCCCTGTGGGCCCCTCATGCCCCAGTCCGACACTGTTCACAAGATACATAGTAACAGTAGTATGTGTCCTGCAGCAGCCTATTGCAGTCAGCACTCCACACTTTAACTATTAGACATGCGGTCTCTGTTACCGTGATTATACAATGCAATGACTTGACTCAATTAGCTATTTGGATGGATACACTAAACAAAGGCTTACAATATAACATCAAGGAATGACACTTCACACTTGCGTGAAACAACCAGACATTTGACACATTGTTTCTGCAATATTACATAATCTGAGTCTGTGATACATTTTGATGCTATACCATTTATATTGATACATATTAATATATTTCACAATGCTATTTCTGCCAGCATATTACTGTGGAGGCACATTGCATATCATATAGAAGTTCTAACCTAATTACCGCTCAGATTACGCGCTGACCTAGCTAATTAACATGGGCTGCCAGCTAGCTATGTCAAATTACTCAGACATTGTTTTTATTACAAGCCATGTCTACGCCACACCTCATAACAATGGGCATTTGAGACAAATGGTAATTCCCATATCTAACACAAGCAAAATGACTTCTGCTGTCCTGTTATTTTCACACAATATGGCAAAATTCTTTCTATTTCTAATACATACAATATTGCAGGTAATAGCAAGGACGAAATGTACCTAATAACTTGAAATAATAATACACATAATACACCGATGCTCTGGTGTATATACTTAGGCTGGGCCAAGGATTAAAAAGTACATTAATACCGTGAGAAACGGTTGATGAATAAAACTTTCTCAGTCCAGTAGCACCTTGTTTTGTGACACCTTCTAAGGAGTTATCCTTCTCCTGGGTAGTGACTGCTGGCTCTGGGGCTGTCTGCTTTTGGGCGGAGGCTGTGTGTGGAAGATTTTTAAATTTTTGATATTAATATATTTTTCATGTACAAAAAATTTTCAGGTTTCTGTTTGCAGTGTGCAGAAAAATCAAATATTTACTTGCTGCAGGATTGCTGTTTTCACATAAAGGATAAACATTTGCACCATTATGCATTACTCACCAGCCTTGGGTTGAGACACAGGTCTGTCGGTGTCCCGTATATTAATTCCCATGAAAAACTTAATTCGGACGAGCAGCTTGAACTCCTTCTTCTATGTGTACTTCACCACCAGAGCAGGCCAACCACCAGTCCCTGCAGTTGCTCACCTTTCCTCTGCCATTTTCTCCTTCACTCTCCTTTTGATGTCAGAGATTTTTTTGCGGCAGTTCTCTATTGTTCGCTTAATGGGGCCCACCGTATTCATAGGGTCACATAATTGTGACCACAGCTGCTTCTTAAGCGCAAATGTGGTCTTTGCAGCAAGGCTCCCTAAAATGTGCTCATACACAGGCACTAAATTGGTTATGAGTGCACAATTTTCCTGAAAGCTAAAGCGCAGTTTGCGCCAGGGCTTAGTTTTGCCCACAGAAGTGCCTTGCTCTTTCTCCTGGTCCTCCTCAGCTCCTAGCTCCTCTCTCTTTCCTCCTTACCACTCTCCATAGCCTTATCACCTCTTCTTCTTCTCACCATCTGGACAGACAAACACACAGGGGAAAGACAAGCCAAAAAAAGAAATTGACAAATACAACACAGGGGAAATCTAAAACAACAAGCAAAATACACCCACAAACCAAGGACAGGGGATATACAGGCAACCACAAAAACAACACTCACCAAATGTAAAATTAAATAATAAACACAATAAGACAAACAAGAGCAAATAAACAAAATAAGAATGAGTAAAAAACACAAAGCTCACTTTCCATTCTCCTTAACACAATCTAAACTCTCTCCTACACTTTCACCTGCTCACTCTAACTCCTGATTCCCCTATCAACTCAAATAAGGAATTATCCTGCTTTTTAGAATGTTAGTGAGGTCAAAATCATGCAAGCTTTGCATGTAAAACTTGCAACCAACCAGAATTGAGTATTGGTTTGAAAATAGCGATTATCAGCTAAACACGGGTGAGTTTAAATCCTCGCAAACAGCGAGAGATGAAAATCAATTTGGTATTTCAGACTAAAAATCTCTACTTAATACGTATGGTGACTTGGGGATACAAATCATCTTGTGATTTGCAGCAATTTTAAATTGCTGAAAAATCACAGCTTGATACATTTACCCCCAGGCCTGAGGAGTACTTGAACATTATCAAGTACATGTATATGATCAAGAGCAAGTACCTGAGATCGAAGGGGATTATGTAGCAGAAATATTATGATGCATTTCGTAAGAAGCAGGATAGGATGTGGGTGATTGCTTTCGGATGCAAAGGTGTGAAGTTGATTTTAGAGGTTACTCAGCCTACAGGAGGTGTGGAAGATTTCAGGGGCTTCCAGGATAACAGTAGGGCAAGGGAGGACTTTCACCACCAGAGGGAAGTGTTTTGCCTTTAACAGTGGGAATTGCAACAGATGCTTAGTCTCTAAATTCAGGCATTCTAGTCATGTGGTCCCCCTTGCTTAAACTTATTCTCCTGTGGTGTTGGAGGAGGTCTCCAAGTGGTTGAGCTGGTATCCCCATAGAAGAGCACAATGATTTTTGCATGAGGGATTTCTAGACCACTTCAGGTTGCTTATTCAAGGAGAAATTTGGTGCAATCTGAGGTCATATTGGTAGATGATGGACGTTGTCTTGCATGAAGTCAGTTGGGCAGAATGTGTGGCACTTTTAAGTCACCCTATCCCAGTTTTAATTGTGTCCCTGGCGGTGTTAGCACCCAGAGAGGGACTGGATAAGTTCCATCTAATCTAACACCTGTCTCACACTCAAGGGTAGTCTGTGAATGACACAATTGATGAGATTGCCTAGCAATGTGTCTATCAGTCTTTTGCGGATGCATTGAACATGGTTAAGGGCCATGGTAGAAGAGCATTAATGGTCAAGCTGGATGTAGAAGCTGCACCCCACTTAAATTTATGGGTTTTAAGTTTCATGATGGTTTTTATATTGATAAATGCCTGTCCATGGACTGTGCTGTGTTCTGCACCTTTCTTAAATTTTTGAACTCTTTTCTTCACTGGGGCGTATTGGTGTGTATGGGGTACCATGGTGTTGGGCACTATCTGGATGATTATGTGTTGGTAGGCCCTGGTGGTTCAGATATCTATGATGCAGTTTTGTTCTCAATGAATGCTTTGTTCAAAGTATCATTATCATATGAATTACCAGTATGAGATATCAATTTAAAATTTAACGACTGACTGCTTAACAAAAAGCAGCACTTTGACTTAAGGGAGGTTTATAAATTTTATTGGCTACTTTTCTTTTGTTCATGTAAATTGACATTCTCTATAATTACACAATTAGAAACAAACATACAATTATACCGGATCAACCCTTGTAAAACATTGCCAATGGTACTGTAAATAAAAATACAACACTCTGTATTTTTAATATTTATATCAGAAAAAAATCAATATTTGCTTATTCCATGAGCCATGGCAAATTTTTATAGGAACAATTACATCATACATTTGCTGAACGGGACAATATTAACCCACCATTTTAAATTTAAAATGGTTACAATGCAAGGAGTGCATATTAGTTTATTATTTTTAACATAAGTTAAATACTGGTAGTTTTTCATGTAGCTCACAAATACTTGATAGCTTTATTTTTACACGAAATTAAAAGTTGATCTAGGGCATGTGTCACGGTTACATACAGGAGTACAGCTAGGAGCCACGAATATGGTGAAAACTTTCTGTTTATTTGCAAAAAAAGTATAAATAACAGGTAATCAAGAGTAGTCATAGATACCAGGTGCAAGCTGATGCAGGAAGTAATATGAATGACCAGAAACCAGCAGGTACACAGCTAATGCAGGGAAGCAGGAGGTATGAACAGATTCCATGCAGCATGTAACCAGAGGAGCATGGCAGGAGGAAGAATCCACAAGGTGCAACAACAGGATATGACATCAATAACCAGCATTGTGTGCTGGGAGTGACAGGTATATATAAGGGGAATGAGACACACCCAGGTGCATGAGATAATTAGTGAACATAAAGGTTAACTCCTCAAGCACAAGAATAAAGCACATTAGCAGCACCTCTGGTGAATGGAGGTACTGCTGTTAACACATAGAATTGACAAAAATAGCAAAGTCTGATAGTCCAGGTTAGGAGCTGCCAGGCAAAGCAGTATGCTGCAGGCAGATTGTGACAGCATGCACTTCCCAAACTTTAGCTCCCCCTCAAATGAAACATAGTTTTGCCAAAGTGCAAAGTCACTAATTTTGTTTGCTTTGCTTTCCTTATTTAATAGTGCTTCTGGTTTCCTTTTCTCTTGGATTATTTGTTGCTTGGATCATCAGTCACTGACACTCAAAAAAAAGATAATATTGAGGTTTACAGTCATAGCCAAAAGTTTTGAGAATGACACAAATATTGGTTTTCACAAAGTTTGCTGCTTCAGTGTTTTTAGGCCTTTTTTCAGATGTTGCTATGGTATACTGAAGTAAAATTACAAGAATTTCATAAGTGTCAAAGGCTTTTATTAACAATTACATTAAGTTTGTGCAAAGAGTCAATATTTGCAGTGTTAACCCTTCTTTTTGAAGACCTCTGCAATTAATCCTGGCATGCTATAAATCAATTTCTGGGCCACATACTGACTGATGGCCACCAATTCTTGCCGAATCAGTGCTTCGAGTTTGTCAGACTTTGTGGGTTTTTGTTTATCCACCCGTCACTTGAGGATTGACCACAAGCTATCGATGGGATTAAGGTCTGGGGACTTTCCTATCCATGGACCCAAAATTTTGATGTTTTGATCTCCGAGCCACTAAGTTATCACTTTTGCCTTATATCAAGGTGCTCCATCATTCTGGAAAATGCATTGTTTGTCACCAAACTGTTCTTGGATGGTTGGAAGAAGTTGCTCTTGGAGGATGTTTTGGTGCCATTCTTTATTAATGGCTGTGTTCTTATTTGATCAATACACACTATTTTATTCTTAAGTTTTTATGGGTCTCCTTGCACCAGATTTCTTTTCAATCTCTCAAAATCAATTGACATTCAACACACTTATGTGGATATATATGTATTTTGCACCTATCTATATGTTGTAAATAATACACTGGTTGAAATTGCAATGCTTATTTAAATTTCTACACCTAAATCGGTAATGGTGCTATTGACAAGTATACAGTATGTTATGTGTTCAGCTTTAAATGATCTGGGTGAACTAGTCTTATAAGAATATATTAGGTGAATATTTTCAAATTAAGCCTGTTGAAATAATTTCATATACATGTTTCTGTTGATTTTCATGTATGCGTCTTTTCCCCTTACCTTTCTATTAAATTAAAACACATTTGTATAAATCAAAATGGAAAAAAATAATTCTTGAGTTAACAGCATAGTTGAAGAATATAAGTTAAAAGGGAGATGCAGAATACTTTTCCAAGTTAAAAACCTGTTTGTTGGAGACATTTAATGATGTTTCTCGCATAAAGTACATGACTTACATCTATAATAATTGTCAAAATTATTATTTGCAAGGAACAGGATTTAACTACAAACAACCTTGTGGGGATTGTTTCTTTTTCTCTATCTCATCTTAATTGGACAATTTTATGAGAGCTAATATTTGCGGTCTAATAATGCTTTCAGGGGAGCCAATTATGTGTTTTTTCACCATCAATATTGCAACATTATGTACTTTCTAAGGCCTTTTGTACCTTGTTTGCTGTAAATATTGAGTTAGGGGATGCTCTTTGGGATTTAACATCTATAGTCTGACCATAACATTGTCTGTTATTGCTGCCTCTAGAAAGAGATTGGTAACTGTATAAAACATATTTTATATAGGATAATATTTTCTTTACATAGTAAAAGTGCATTTAAATGAAAATACTGATATATAAAAATTATATACATGCAAATAATGATAATGCATGTATTTTGCTCATAATAGCTGGCAAAGATCTGTTTTCTATTATGTAAAAATAAATATGTACACATTTGTGGGGGTTTTGCGTTTTATTATAAACTTTCAAGGTATATAGCAATTTAGGAACAAATGGAGTATAACTATTTAACAACATGACTAGTAATGGAGTCATGGACGTGTGTGTGTATGTGCAGGTGTAGTTATTTAAATTGTGTGGGGGCAACACATGTATTTATTTAGTTTTGTTAAATTACAAGAGCCAGTTTATTTTTGCACAAATGAATAACGGTTAGTATTGTATTACCTAAAATTCAAGTAGCCAATTCGATTACAGGTATGTTCAACTCAAGATAGGAATTCTATTGTATTAACCCTGGGTGTCATGTAAATACCAATGATGGTCACTGTAAGCAATGCATGCCCTTAAGGGTTCTTTGAAATCACTTAGGTAGATTATTGCAACCACAACAGGGTTTATCCTGGAGGTGGCAATACAGACATGCAGATATATAAACACCAGACACATGGGATTCATGCAGGTACAGCAAACACATGTGATGGAAGTACAGTTCCTAAACACCAATCCAGGAACACCAGCAATACAGTGAAAAACGCAGGTTAAATCCCCTTCAATATTCCCATGGTGAAGGAGCTGTTGGTGGGTGGACTAAGGGCTGTACCCAGGTTATGATAGATCATTAATAAGGCATAACCCTAAAGGTCCCCCCATGCTGATTGGGCCTGTTGGCTCCTCATGGAGAAAGTTCTTAGGAGTCTAATCTAGAGATACTAATATAACAATGATCTGGTTGACTAAATCTGAAAAATTTGATAACAATATCCATGTGTACTCCAATTGTTTAACCCAGACATCTAGTCCTAAATTATTCCTGATTTACATTCCACCTGACATCATTTAAGAATACCTTTTTCTGGCTTATGTAACCATGTTATTATTAACATAAATATTCACGGCATAAAATAACATATGTTGAACAAACGCACAAGAACCATAAAAATGCAATTTAACTATAAGGCAGTGAAACATTGAAGGTTCATATTATGCATATGGCATGATGGATTACAAGCGTCCCGCTGCTTTATATACAAAACTTTCACTGCGTGGTTTTCACAGTCACTTTAGCACAATGTTTTTTTATATATATAACATACTTATAAACTCATCTACAACTTACTCACATCTACAGATGGTTAATTTATTTTTAAAGCAGTTATATCTACATATCTATGTACAGTGGTTATTAAAAGCATTCATTCTCATTCAAAATGTTTACATTTTATGTCATTACATAATTTCCATTTGGGTAAGTGCTATATCTGTACATCTACTGCAAATGTTCAACTTTTTTCTTTGCAGTAGTGTCCTGGATCAAACAAATTAAAGGGGATCATTGGTAAGTAGCAATTTTGAAATAAATCCATAGCCTCTCTGTGGAATTGTGGCATGGTCTTTGCCTGGATTACTGTGGGACATTGATTTTTTGGGTATTTAACAACATAAATGGCTTAATTGCATTTTGATGTATTCTTTATTTCACTTTTCTACTGCAACATAAACCTCTTCTTATGTTCTAAGTCTCTTGCAGTTTGTAGCAGAGTTAATCCTGAGATTGCTTGCTCCATGATTTTGCCCTCTCTTTTGATGTTCCCAGTCCTGAAGCATGCAAGCATACCATAGCATTATTCTTCTGCCACCATGCATCATAATAGTGTTTTTGGAACGATGTGCAGTGTTAGGCTTATGCCAAACATAGGGCCCTGTATTGAGGATCAAAAGTCCAGTTTTGGTCTTATAAGACCATATAATCTTATCCATTTGGTATGTGTGTCTCAAATATGTTTGTGGGCAAACTCTAGCTATGCCAATTTTCTTTCTACTACCCTTGAAAATGCACAGATTTGTGAAGGATCTTGACTACTGTCTAAAACTTAATTCCTCCTATCTTTACAATGGAAGATTGTAATTCTGTCAAACTTGAAATAAGTCTCTGGTGGCCACTTTGACAAATGTCCTTCTTACATAGATGCTAAATTTTGGAGGATGTTGTGTTCTATACAAATTAACAATTTGTGCCATATTTATCATGACATCCTTGACTGTGCTCCAGTGGATATAAAAAATCTTGAAAATGGTCTTATATCCTTCAGCCCAATGGTGGTATTTTTCAATAACTTTTTCTTAGACTTACTTTGAATTTTCTTTAATCTCCTGCTCGCAAGCTTACAATCTATGGGACAATGGGAGTTTGAAACACAAGGTCATGTGCTACATCATATTGTACATTGGACCAGATACAATGCAAAGGTAAAGGTATTGAGTAGGCTGTGTTATTAGTTACACAGCAATGTTTTTCAGAGGGCTGTTATCTTGTGTTTGCTGTGTAGAGGTTGGTAATAGGGTAACCTAGGGAGATTAAGATGCTGGTTGAGGAATATCATAAGCTTGTCTGAAGAGGTGGGTTTTCAGTGAACGCTTGAAGGTTTGAAGACTAGAGGAAAGTCTTACTGTGTGAGGGAGGGAATTCTGCAAAGTAGGTGCAGCCCGAAAAAAGTCCCAAAACCGGGAATGGGAGGATGTGATGAGAGTGGAAGAGAGACGCAGATCTTGTGCAGAACGGAGGTGTTGAGTTGGGAGATATTTTTAGACAAGTGAGGAGATATATGTCGTTGCAATTTTGTTGAAGGCCTTGTATGTTAGTAGAAGAATTTTATATTGGATTAGTTGAAATACAGGCAACAAATGTAGAGACTGATAAAGTGGCTCAGCAGAGGAAGAACGGTTTGCAAGGAAAATCAATCTAGCCGCTGCGTGCAAAATAGATTGTAGGGGTTCAAGTCTGATTTTGGGAAGACTAGTAAGGAGGGAATTGCAATAGTCGATGCAGGAGATGATGAGTGCACGAATTAAGGTTTTTGCAGTGTCTTGTGTGAGAAATGCATATTCTGTAAATGTTCTTTAGATGTATGTAACAAGATTTAGATATAGAGAGGATGTGGGGAAAGAATGAAAGAATAAATCCATGTTGACTCCATGTTGTAAGAAAATATAATGTGAAAAATGCCAAATGGGGTGTGAGCATATGAGCTTCTTAGATCACTTAAGCTAACAACAGATGAATATGCAATGGTACTTTATTAGTAGGTAACAGTCCAACAAGTGGCAAGGCATGTTTCAGGATGTAAGAACAATGGCAAAGTTCAGATATAGTAACAAAAAATCCAAATCCCAGACAATGTAAGTTCACTGCTGTTAACAGATGTTGAGATTCCTCTGAACAGAATATGTCCTCTTAGATCCATCACTCTAAACTAGCACCCCATTGGAGATGTGGGCTTTTGAGACAAAGCCTCAGACTTCAAATCTCACCACCAGATCACATACACTGACATAGTGACACACATGATTTGGCCTGCACATTTTTATAGGCACAGAAATAGCCTTCTCCTTTCTGAGTATTCTAACACACTTTACTCACAAGACCTACATGTACTATTAAGATGAAGATGTGTATTAACACTTTTTACCCTGTCAAGGACTCACACTTTGATTTAATGTACTTTCAATTGATAAAGGTCTGTGGAGACATGCTGTCATTAGAGTCATGCAATAAAAAGTTCCTGCTATACACTGCACAACACAATACAATACACTCTTGGATTTTTCATACAGCTTGTTACTAATTACAGTGAGACAGAGAGTTTGCTATTGAATTGCTTTCAAGAGTAGCAGGAACTCTTCTGGCTATGTATACTGTGCAAACAATATCAGTCTGCTGACTACACAACAGAATGTTGGCTAAGTCAACATAGTTAATGAGGTTGAAAAAAGACATCAGATATTCAATGTTCAACCTTTTTTTTGGATCTCCCATGACCCCTTTCTTATATTTGAAATTGATCCAGATGCCAATCTGTTTAAAATGGTGAAGAACTCTCTCCTGACCCAATGTTTTAGGACATAAGGCTGCTGCAAACACAATATTGGAATATTAACCTAATTGTAACAGTATGCATAATGTCCTTACTAACTATGTACATTTTACCATCTAAGTTACGACATTACCCAACTAATAACTATATTCAAAGTCTGCCATTTAACTTATACAAAACAGTTACTGAATACATATTGCCAATTTGTTACTTGTCACCCACCTAGTGTAATTTAAACATTATGGGCCTGATTCATTAATGAATCATTAATGAATTGATGCTGTATTTTGCATTAAACTGCTCTGAGCATACACCAGTGAACACAAGAGCATGCAATTCAAGTTTGAACACCAATGATACTACTGACTACCAACAATTTTAAGGGCAGAATATGGAAGAGAATGGCGTATGTACATAGGCAAATGTCAAGCACATGCTCATTCATCCAATTCAAGCTCTGGGCATGTCTGAGGTATGTGATTGTTAGCCGTATCACTTGCACCATCTACAGAGTAGGTGTACGTGCCGATTGATAGTGATGATGAATATATATGCTTGCTAGAACATGTGTTTGCAATTAAGGGCAACCATAAAATGCATTTCCTGTACAGTAGACATTAAGAACATCCTGATATATGTATTTCATGTAAAAAATAAATATCTTGCACATATGCATTGTACGTATCCTGCAGTATGTTGTATCTGTCTGTATACTTATTCCCTTATTTAAATTGAAACATTTCTTGAGATCTGCTTCTACTTGAATACAGACGTACATGTGTGCAATTTATGTCAGTTTAAAATAAAACACAAATTGTGTTCACTTTGCATTCTTAGATGAATCAGGAGTGGGTGCATATTAGTGTGCAAGCTTCCATAGCAAAATGTTTATAGCCGTTGCATTATGATTTAGAATTTTGTGTTCTTAGCATTCTGATTTTCTCACGAGGTGAAAATATTATATACAGCTTCTGTACATCTAAAACTATATGCATTATATAAGGTGATTCTCTGATAAACTCTCAGTGCACCCTGTCTCAGAAGCTATGTATAGGAAGTCTAGAGATCATTTATTTGTTTACATTATGATTTTCTTTCTTGCTTAATGCATATATTTGACAGTGAGAGGAGCAAGAGCTTCAATCAAAATCCATAAAAATACAAATTGCTAAAATGAAGGATCAAGTACTGAATAAAGGCTGCTGCAAGGGGTAATATTTTATTTAGAGGTGTATGTTTGTCTTTAAACTTTTTAAACGTTATCATTCATTTGTGATTTCTAGATAATTTTACCACCATCTCATCTTACAGTGGCATGGATGATGGACAGGAAACAGGATTTGCCACTGAACCATACCTCTGTAATTACAATGAATATATACACAGTCTGCATTCTACATAGGGCTGGAGAGATTAGGGCTCCAGTGCTAGGTATTATTCTCACATTCTACAACTCCAGTGAAGGTACATAGATGTGGATACAAATGTAATGTGAGAGACAGGAATTAACAGGGATATTAGATAAAGATGGTATTAAAACCATAATGGAGTTTATTGCAGTTCAATGCATATAAGATGGTCTAAATACAAGTTGGATATTGCAATGATCATGATAAACCAGGTGAAAATGCAAACTCTGGGGTAGTGCAGAGATGAGTCACCGCTAAAAGACAATGCATTAAAATAACACAATCTTTGTGGTAATGCACGGTCTCTGCAGCAATGATGGTATATAATAGTCTTTGTAGCAATACAGAAATATATCCAAAGCCAACTATCAGGAACCAGCAGACTGTAAGTTGCAAATCCAGGTATCATGAACCAGTAGGCAATAGGTAGCATAATCAGGTACCAGGAGACTATAAGTTGCACAGCCAAGTATCAGCAACAAGGAGACTGCTGAATGCAGAACAAGAAACTATAAGGTCAAAATCACAAAGGATACAGATACAGGAACCAGGATGCTAGTGTGTAATGCTATCACTGGCAATGAGTGCAGGACAGGTGAGAGTAAAAAAGTGAAGCCTTCCAATCAGGAGTCAGAGGAAGACGCACCTGACTGTCCTAGCAGATCTGAGTTGCAAGCAGGATGCAAAGGATCTGAATATCTACAGGGCCGGATTTACCGCTATGCAACCTAGGCACCTGCTTAGGGCCTAGCGGCTCTCGGGGGGCACAGCTGGGGGGGGACAGGAGCAATTTAAAAAAAAAAAACAATTCGGCCCCCTCCCCCGACTCGCAGCACCCCCCCCGCACAAGTCGGGGAAGGGGGGTAGGGTGCCACGAATCGGGGGAGGGGGTTGGGTGCCATGAATCAGGTACCGGCAGCCTCTCCTCCTCTCAGTGTCTCAGTGATAGAGAGAGAGGAGGAGAGGCTGCCTGGACCCGACAAGCAATCACGTGACTCTTTTTTTTTTTTTTTTTTAAATCTGTTTGGACTGACCGAGGAGGAGCAGCGCGCCGGAGAAGAAAGGCAATAGAAAGGTAAGTAAAACAACGGAGGGACAGAGGTGGTGATGGTGAAGGGGCACAGAAGTGGTGATGGTGATGGGCACAGAGGTGGTGATGGGCACAGAGCTGGTGAAGGGCACAGAGGTGGTGATGGTGATTGGCACAGAAGTGGTGATGGTGATTGGCACAGAAGTGGTGATGGTGAAGGGCACAGAGGTGGTGATGGTGAAGGGGCACAGAATTGGTGATAGTGATTGGCACAGAGGTGGTGATGGTGAAGGGCACAGAGGTGGTGAGGATGAAGGGGCACAGAATTGGTGATGGTGATTGGCACAGAGGTGGTAATGGGCACAGAGGTGGTTATGGGCACAGAGGTGGTGATGGTGAAGGGCACAGAGGTGGTGATGGTGAAGAGGCACAGAGGTGGTGATGGTGAAGGGCACAGAGGTGGTGATGGGCACAGAGGTGGTGATGGTGATTGGCACAGAGGTGGTGATGGTGATTGGCACAGAGGTGGTGATGGTGATGGGCACAGAGGTGATGGTGAAAGGGCCCATGTGATATTGTGAAGGGGCAAAAGTGACAATGAAGGGGCACAGTGGGATGATAGAGGGACAAAAGTGACAAGAGCACATACTTGGATTTATGCGTATTATTTTTGCAAACAACTTAAGTAAGTATTTCTGCCCTGACTTCAATATTTATTAAGTTGTTTTGACCCAACTACTTAAAAAACGGGACTGCTTGGTAATTATTTAGGGGTGCCTTTTTCTGCAGCAGGGTGGCCTTGCTCTTTTCACATGTTAGGTACGCCCCCAAAGATGCAAGCCATGCCCTCACCTCCTTTGGCGGTGTGCCGCTGTTGTGCGGCGGCACATGCCTTCATATCTACTTAACCATAGGGGTATATGGTAGGCTGCAAAAATATAGTGCTATGGATTGTTTCAGGGAGGGGGCTCAAAAACAGTATCCTGCCTAGGGCCCTATGAGGTCTAAATCCGGCTCTGAATATCTAACAGTTAGTTTATGAGCTAGATTGGGTTAATTCATCTTTAGTAATAAAATACATATATAACAATATACATAACAATTAGTGCATAGCTACCACAGCTGCTATGTGGCCAAACTATGCATTGCTTCTGCTATACATTATATTATATATGTGCAGTATATACTGATTATAATATCCTGTTATATATTCTGTAGGGAGATATATAAAATTTGAGGTGAAAGTTTAAGATAATTTTTGGTTACACGCTAACATAGTAAATATATATATGTGATAGATGAAAGGTCATTTGAAACAGAAAGCATATATACCTGACACAGAAATAAGGGGACTAGAAGCTGTCAAAAGTTATGTTTTTATGTTTCTATTTTGAAAAGGTCCACAAGAAATCTTGTGGAAAATAAATGACAACTAATGTATCTTGGAGGTTGTCTGTATCAATGATTTACTGTGTTGTCTAAAATGCTAAATATACATCATAAATCCATCCAACAGTAGGCTTATTATATTCATCCATCTCAACTTCATGAAGTAACATTTTCTTTTTTCATAAGCCTTATTGAGTAAAAAGAAACTCATTATAGCAAATGAAATGCAGGCCTGAGCTTGCATTTAATATAATGAACAGTTTCCATTTTCATTACAGATTATATGTAATATTTGTCTGCAGTCCAGTGATTGCTTTTTCTAGTTTTCACTAGTGACAGTAATTTAACAAGAATTTTCCCATTTTTCTAATAACTTTTAGCACTTTGGAACAACTTGTTCATTAACACACGACATAGCTATAATATATATAATATATGTAATTATTATTATTATTATTATTATTATTATTATTATTTAGTATTAGTATTATTATTTTCATTTGAAATGCTAATGCATTATACACAATTAACATGTGGCTTTTATGTACATCAATTCAAAATTAACATAGTGATAAATATACAATTTTCTGAATAACACTTGTATTTAGGTTTACTTAATTATCACACAATGAGAAGAACATAGAATTTGATAGCAATGAAAGAAACATCTAGTTCATTTATCTTAGTTGAAGCGTCATTTCTCCCTACTCATCCTCTTTGACTTCTCAGCCGCTTAAGATACAAACTACCACTCTCTCCTCCTGCATACCATTTATTCCCTTGGCCTTTGTGGCACAGTTGTCTGCTGGTTCACCTCCTACCACTTTATTCTATTCCTTCTATCCCTCTGCTTATCTCTTTTTATACCTCTTCTTTTGTTAAACTAATATGCTACTTCAGACTCCACTAATACTTCTATGCAGATAACATACAAATCTACCTCTCCTTCCCTGACCTCTCCCTACTCTTTTTTTTACATGTTTTCTACATTTTCCATTATTTTGACAGATGCTACAAAACAAATAACATCAAGCAAATATATGAAACAAAAAAAATAATGCTTACAATTCTCTATATCTTATTTGCACTTTAACAAATAAACAGTTAACTGCTAAGAAGAAACATGAAAAAAGAAGAATGAACAAAACAGAAGGATTGAAGGTAGGGAATGTGAGGGATAAGCAAGGTAAATAAATCTGAGGTGGAAGGGATGGTAGGAACCCAAAGGTTATATGGCATCTCATTACTGAATCTGGAAAAGTTGTTTACTACTTCTCCTCAGAAATAGCCCTCAATTCTCTAGCTGTCTCCTAAGGGGTTTATTATTGAGATGTAAAGCAAAATTTGCAGGTGGATGTATCACAATTCAATATGCTGGCTGTGAACACAGATTGATATACAGACTGTGTTAATAGGCATCAGTTAAAGTATAGGCTGTCTTGTACTGTCTGTATGCTGTATACTGTTACCCTGTACTGTTGTCCCAAGCTCTATGTACGGTGCTGTAGACCCTTTGCGGTGCCTCATAAATAAATGATAATGAAAAGAATAATATTGTAGCAAGTAAGAGTGTGTATGCAGGATAACAAGCATGATTCAATATGCAGGCTGTCAACACAAGCTGAAATGCAGGTATATAGATATGAAATACAAGTTAGCAAAATAAATTCCTATATAAAGTCTGTTCTAGTAGACAGTGTACAATTCAGCTGAACATCATGTGGAATGAATGGTGTAGAGATAATGTTTCATACGACCTGATACCAGAGCAATTCTTAAGTTGAGACAGGATATTTGGTTAATGATGCAGTGCTCGATTTAAGAAATATAGCTACCAATTTTCCCAGGTCTAAAACAGCATCAATATTCTGATCAGACATCAATAATCTGGCAAGTTGCCTGTGCTGGTCTTCTTAAGAACATCTGATTCCCGTGAAGATGTCATCGATCGCATGTAGCCATGATTGCTTAATCTGTTTGCAAGAGCAAAGGTAGAGGACTGGTATCTGATAGCCTTCTATAATAAGCTTCTCTTTGCAAATAAGACTTTTCATTCAATTGATTACTTCTCAAAGCAATTTGTGCTATGGTTTTTGACAAGCTCTACAAGTCCAAATAAAAGTTCCCCATATATCCCATATACATTGATTCAAAACACTACAGGAATACAGCAAACCTCAAACACACCACCTGTATACCACCTCTTTTAAAGTCCTTTAAATGTAACCTATAGAATACATGTTCTGTTTAAAAAAAACTTAATTCCATCCATGTGCCCTGCTTCTGAAACAACCTCAACCTTCTGGCATTAATAGAAATATGTCTTACACAATCAAACAATGCCTCACTTATAGCCCTTTCACATGCTGTCCTCCATTTCACAAGCACCTCCAGACTGGAAAGCAGACAGGGAGATGGGGTTGCACTACTCTTTTCCTTACATTCTATATTAACAGTTGTTTTAATTTAAATATATTTATTTATTTTTAATAAGACAATCACATAAAAACAAAACAAACAAAAAAAAGACATCAAATCATGCTCCGGTAGATTCACAAATCACAGACCATTTAATTAATAATACATTTACATATCAAACAAACTTAAATACAGATATACATATACTTCCCAGTGTTTTAAATATTAATCTTTATTATTATTATTATTATTATTATTTAGTATTAGTATTATTATTTTAATTTGAAATGCTAATGCATTATATACAATTAACATATGGCTGTTATGTACATCAATTCAAAAGTAACATAGTGATAAATATACAATTTTCTGAATAACACTTGTATATAGGTTTACTTAATTATCACATAATGAGAAGAACATAGAATTTGATAGCAATGAAAGAAACATCTAGTTCATTTATCTTAGTTGAAACATCATTTTTTAAATATATATAAAAATTATTATACTACGTGCCCAACACTATCATTCAAACTGTAATACAATTATAATACAATATATTTCAATTATGTGATATATTTTAAATTCCACGTATCACATTTTTATTTACTCTATACTACATATACCAATAAAGTGCATACATCTGTGACTTAGCCATTTCCAGTAATAAACATCTGTGAATAACTTATTTAAAAAGAAGTACTCATCTCATCTCATCTATCTATCGAAAAATGTCATGGGCACTCGTAGGCTCACTCATCCAAAACCATATGTCTCATTTATTGAGGGCATACGGAGAATCAAACCATCTACTCCATATGTTCTCGTATTTTTTTAAGACCTGTATACTTGTGTAAACTAACCTTTCGTGTCTTATTATATTATTAACTAACATTTTCTAGTGTGTTGGGACACTTAAGGGCCATCCATAACCTAACTATACTCACTTTGACTGCCATTTATAGATATAGTATATATCATTTGGCTAATTTGTCTACCTTACCCTTAGGACACAACCTAAATATACAGGTGAACTGAGAATTAAGAGGAATATATATGCCATGTCATATCTATGTTTTCTTTAATACATCATACAATCTTATACCAGTACTTTGTATGCAAGGGCATTCCCACAAAAGATAATAAAAGTACATTTTTCAAAGTTACATTTTGGACAACAAGTTGTAAGACCAGTTTGAAACTTTACTAATCAAGCAGAAGTAAGATACAACCTATGTAAAATAGTTTGAAACTGTTTTGAGGTAGTAGAATATTTTGATCTTTCAAGAGTAACCTCCCATTCCCCATTAGATATAGGTCCAATATCCACTTCCCATTTAGCTTTTAAAGTTTCAAGATCCCTTCAAGTAGACTTAGTCAAAAGGTATGAATATATGCACGATACAAAACCTTTATGTATCAGTACTTGTACCTGTTTTTTTAGACACAATTCAGTTAAATTTGTAAGCTCCCCACCAAATTGTATCCTCATAGCATGTCATATCTGAAGATAAGAAAAAAACCATTTTGTGGTAAAGAGTATTCATCAAAAAGTGTTTCAAATGTTTGAAAAAACAGATGTAGAGTTAACAATTAGGTCACATCCTAACGGAAAAACTCCTGTGGGTAAATGTATTAAACTGAGATTTCTGCAAATTGCATATATTCAGCAACTTTGACAGCTGAATTTAAAATGGCAATGGGCCTGAGTCATTAAGGAGAGGAAAGCATAAAAAAGGAGTAACATTTGCACCTGGGCAAAACCATGTTGCATTAGAGAGGGAGGTAAATTTAAAATGTGGGGACAGATTTATATTTAGGGCAGGACATGTCCTAGATCAAATTTAAATTTCAGTGTAATAATAAAGCTATCAAGTATTTTTGTGCTATATGAAAAAACAGCCAGTATTTAACTTATGTGCAAAATAATAAACCAACTTGCACCCCTTGCATTGTAACATAGTTTGTCCCAGAGAACATTTACTTCTTTTTTGCCTTAATGACTAAGGCCCAATGTCTTTAAGGGCAATATTTGCTGTTTTAATTCCACAACAGGTAAATTTACCTGCATTTCTATCTAGCTCTGACAATTCTTCATTTTCAATATAGCACATCTCTTCTATGAAGAACAGGTGCCTACTCTACAGAACAACTTAGGGATTATATATAGGAAAAAGTTTGAGTGGCCCAAACAGCTTCAGGACACCATACTTATATCAACTTAGCCTGGTAATCCACAAAACAGGATGCATACAGGATATAGAAACTGGAGACAGTGCAAGTGTGCTTGCTACTCCATGCTTGTCCAGACCCTTATCTGCATATTAACAGTTACACCAAATGTCCCATCACTCACATTCACATCTTTAAAAGTACATTTTATTTTTAATTCCAACCTATTCTCTATGCATGTTCCTGTAATCTATTGTCCACCTGGACCACACCAACAATTTCTTGAACATGCTTCTTCCTGGCTCCCTAATTTCTTACCCTTAGACATCCTAAACATCATCACGGGTGGTTTCAACATTCCCATTGATATTCCACATTCCACCAAACTTCTCTCTCTAACTTCCTTCCTCTGCCTATCACAGTGGACTGACTCCTCTGCTCATTGGTTTGGCCATTTCTTTGATCTTGATCAGCGTTTTACCTCTCTACAGCACCTTCTATTCCCAATCTCTTCATTCTCCTCTCCTGCTAATGCAGTACCACAATTTACTCTTCACACTCTGCATCAACTTCAAGTCAGCCATGGCACACTAAGATAACACAACATCTTCAAATCTTTCTTGCAAAGTAGAACGTCATCGGTGTAAATCTTGTAATTTTAATGATTGCCACACATATATTTACCCCTCCTATCAAAATGCCCAATGGCACTGACAAACAAACATAAGTTTAAATCACTCATAATGCTCAGATTTCTAACCCAAAATGCCTATTTAAAACATTTAAATCTCTTGTCAAACCTCCCACCTCAAATCCTCTCATTACTTTCAGTGTCCAGATCTTACTTTCTACTGCAAATACAAGATTGCTAAGATCTGACATAAAATGGTAATTTTGCTTTGTCTGCACATTTGTCCTTGTTTATAAATGAACCTTATTGAATTTAAAATGTTACAACTGAGTATGTAGTGGTCTGGAGTACAATAGCAGGAGCAGAAGGCAAACCAAGGTTCAGTAGAATAAAGAATGGTCAGAGGCAGCCAGGTTCATTACACAGTAAAGCAGATCAATGCAAAAATGTTGAGACTGAGGCAAAAGCTACATGTGTATCGCTATACGTACAGTATATAATATATAGCTGGAGGCAGAATGCAGCACTAACATCAGGAACTATATTGCTGAGCAGGAGCACAATAATCTGGCAAGGAGGAAGTGACAAGGCCTAGCTATAAAGGAAGCCGGGGGGGGGGGGGGGTGAAGCTAGAAAATCAATCTAACTGTTAGACTGAGCTTGACACAAAGTAAAGGCAAATTGCTGCAGAATGAGATACATCAGAAGTAAGCAATGTTCATTACAATTGCCCCAATTGTAAAGTGCTACGGAATATGTTGGCACTATATGAATAAATGATGATGATGATTAGTGTTCATCAGTTGAAAGTTGTTAAAAGCCTGTAGATTTTTGGGATTTGTGACCCTAAGTCTCAGTGTGGCATGAATCATTGTCCAACATTAAGACTGTGACATAATGCCTTCATACCATCATCATCTATTTGTAAGGTACCACAAAGCACCACTATGCCAGACATTTAAAGTCACAAATCATACCAAAGAGAAACTGAATATAAAAACATAAAAGTACAGGTTGATGAAGGAGGTGCAGAGAGTAGAGCGGGCCCTGCTCATGAGAGCTTACAGTCTACAGGTAGAGGGCGAGGACAGTATGTATATATATATATATATATATATATATATATATATATATATATATATATATATTGTAACAAAGTGAGGCATTTATCTGACAATATGCAGAGAAAGCATACAAGCAGAGTAAAACATTGGCGCAGTTATGCACCTAGATTGAGAATAGACCAGGTAAAAACTTATGTGTAGTTTAAAGTTTGGTTAACTTACATAGTTTGAAAGGTTCCTCCTCACAGCAAACAGACAGGGTGTGTCTGTTAGTGCAAACAGAAGCACTGATGGGAGTTTCCTCTTAAAGGGAAGGTGGGTGTGTCACCTACCCATCAAGCTAAGGCTGGTGGGAGGAGTATCATGTATAAAAGCTTGTTTGTATCATTTGCTCAGGGAGACCAACGCTGGAGAATCTGGCTGGTCTTGAGAGAGCTGGTCTATGTCTAGCTAGCGTTTAGGGTCTCCATAATTGCTGTGAAATTCATATGGTGTCAAATACATTTTAACCATCCTGACAATAAAGCTGCATAAAAAGTAGAAGTTGTTTGCGTGTGCTTCAGCAGTAGCAGGCTCTTGCCACAAAGTATATATATATATATATATATATATATATATATATATATATATATATATATATATATATATATATATTTTTATATATATATATATATATATATATATATATATATATATATATACATATATACTGGTCAACTGTGACTGCCTCAAAATACTCTTAAACAATATTTTGCTTCAGCCACAGACATACACAATATTTTGTGTTGCACATATAAAAAATTTGTTCATCTCAAAGCACAAATATTGTATTTTGGACTATATTTTTATATTTATCTACAGGCTGCTAATTTAGGCCTATATTCTCTATAAACTGTTTATAGGTGGTAAAAGCATTTTTTTTTTTATGCATTCGAAGTCCAAGATTTTAACGTTTCCTCTAACTTTCAATACTCTAATGTTGTCAGTACTGTTTGGAATGCAAAATGGTGTTGTCACTGTTTGTTATTGTTATTATTATTATTATTATTAATATTATTATTATTTATTGTATTGGTGAAGAATTATTCTAATGCACATTTTCTGCTTTGTTTCTCCAATATAGGACCTCATTTAGCATTAGGAACAAATAAAAAGGAGAAAATTTGCACCTTGACAAAACCATGTTGCACTGCATGGGCACATTTAAAATGTGCGGACAGATTAAGAGTTGGAATGGGGTGTATTCTAGCTCAACTATAAATTGTAATGTAAATATAAAGCTGTCCAATATGTGTGTGTGTTATATGGAAAAGCAACCAGTATTTTTCCTGCATGCAAAAATAAATAAATGCAGTTTCAGCTCTTAAACTACCACATGGTTTGTCCAGGATCAAATTTCCCCCTTTTATTTGTTGTCCTCCTAATTGTAAATGAGGCCCATGGTGTCTGCTACTAGAGTATTTTATATACATTAACATATCCACTACATTTGAGGAGGTATATGAGAAATGACCAGTGATTTTATAGTATTGCTGTGTATTGGGTAATTGCATTTTTCCTGTACATAGATCAGATCTATTAGATCTGTGTACAAGTCACATCATTTTGTTCCAGGAGGATATGAGTGATTCTTTCTATGAAAAGCATGAACTGTAATTGCCAAAAATGCTAATACAAGCACAAACAACACTTGTCTCTTTGTTCACATCACATATCACATGGAAAGTTGTGTGTGAAAAACATATGTACAGCATAGACAAGCTAGCATTGTTAACAAATGTGATTGTATTGTACAGTACTACAGTACAGTGTACTCAGTGGGAGCACAGTTCCAATTGCATTGACACCTCATATTATATGCTACTGTCAGAGATTTCTATGTCTTGATGACTTTTTAACAATCGTATTTTTTGGCCCGCATAAAGCTCATCATTCTCACAACTTAATACATCCACAAGAGTCCTTAACTCTCTGTCAATGATCAAAAGACAAAGTTAAATAGATTGGAGCAGAGCCATACTGGATTAATGAATACAGATTATACTGTGAAATACAATGAATTGATACTTATAATGTGGGTTTTAGTCAAATAGGACTTTTACATAGTACCACACACTTGTCTACTCATGTGAACACCTGAACTTTGCAGCTCATTTGCTATTGTTGCTCTTTATATTGCAACATTTTGGGGGCATTCCCATCTGTCAGAGTGAACATTATATGTAGGCATCGTATACTGTAATGTAGTGTACCATGTATTTTAGTACATGCAGACTCTCTGGCATGTGAAAAGTTTGTCACTATGTGAAAACTTAACAAAATGTTAACACCTTTTGACTGTTGAACATCTGCATTAAGATAAAGTCCAATGTAGAATGCAATATTGGCATAAACACAGTGGCAGCACTTTTGCGCTTACTTCATGAAATTTTTACAGAACCTTGTGGTGTTATACAGGATGAAGAAAGTTCAATCATCGGTAATGGCTTGTGTTCGCATTCTCAAGACCAAAAAACAGAAAGTCTTGACCAGATCAAAGCCAGCAAGGAAGAGGAAGGAAAAGTAAAAAAATGCAGTTCTTTATTTCACAAACCTTGACAATGTTCCAGATTCAAACGAGTTCATTACATAACACTAAAAAACAAAACATGTCCTTACGGAGCTAAGAAAAAGCTAATAAAAAAAGCTGCAAAACTTGCAATAAGATGCATGATGGAAAGCAGACAGATAATTTTCCAACCCTATAATATCAGTTATCCAGATTTATCAAAGAACAAACATGTAACACCTGGTATCTTCTTCGGCTCCATGCTCTTATTCACTGTTGCCATCTTCAGGACCTACATATGAGAACGTACTGTCACGGAATTAGCAGAAGTAGCCGCTAGCCGGTATTGATGCAACTGAACATGGAGGCACGGAGTCTAATGTACCCCTAGTATTCAGCAGGAACCCCCGCAAGGGAGTTTGGGCTTTGCTGAAAGGGATACGCAGGTCACGGTTCTTGGAGACAGTTAACTGCATAGTGACGGGAGTAGTCAGGCATACTAGAACAATCCGGGTGTCACTCACCGGACTGTGAGTGCTTCTTCCCGGACTATTAGGAACCGTGGACGTACTCTATCCTGAGGGACTGCGCATGCGCAGCCCTTTCCAAACCTTCAGTGTATGTTCCTTTAACTTAATTGGCAGATCAGGCAACCTCCCTATATTAAGCACCTGTGGTCAACACCACGTTGCCTGATCTTGGAGTCTCATTCCCCATGAGTCTCTGAAGGTGTTCCTGTGTTTCCTTGTTTATTCAGCTCTGCTGATTCCTGTGGTTTCCAAACCACTTCTACCTCTGTGGTTTCCAAACCACTTCTGCTACTGTGGTTCCCATACCACTTCTACCATCTACTGAATCATCGTGACTGTGAGCTGATTCCTATCCGCTGCCTCCGTGCACTACAGTCTTCTAATCACTTCAACTCTACCATGTATCATTGGGACTGTTAGCTGATGCCTATCCGCTGCCTCCGTGCATTACAGGCTTCAACCTGCAACTCGTCTGTGTTTCATCATCGTGACTGCTAGCTGATTCCTATCCGCTGCCTCCGTGCACTACAGTCTTCAACCTGCAACCCGTCTGTGTTTCATCGTGACTGTTTGGCTGATTCCTATCCGCTGCCTCTGTGCGCTTCAGTCTTCAGTCCTTGTCAACGCTCCCGTGTTTCCTTGAGTCTGCCTCCACTATTGCTACCCGCTATTCTCCGTGATCAACAGTGCCTGTTCAACTCTGCTCTCCCGTGTCCCATCGTTACTGCACCTGCTGGTTGCTATTGGCTACCTCCGTGTTCCCGCAGAGACCCGCTGCTGCTACTTCTCAGCGCTACTCATCCATCTACTGCTGATCCGCTCTCCACGCCTTCCTGTGTTCCCTGCTGGTCTACCTACCTGTGCGCTGCACCTGCTAGACCCCTGCTTCACCCATCCAGGGACTTGTATCCTGCTGGCCTCCTGCCCTTCAGGTATCTCTGCACTCCTGTCTGACTGCCTTCTCCTGAACCACGGTATGCATACTTCCCATTGACTGTGCTGTGTATTGCATACCTTGCTGGACTGTGTTGGTTCTCCTCTGGAGTGTACTATCCGCTGAGTCTATTGCCATCATTGACTGTGTTATCTTATGCCGGATTACTTCAAGAGACTTTCTATATTGGCAGTGTTGTTCAGTCATTTATACATTTATATTGTGCATATTACTGTGGATCAAAGTCAAGGTGCCCGTGTATATATTGTGTTGCAGTCTCTCCCCGTGCACCTCCTCACATATATATTCAGTAGTACAACTTGCTAGTGGCAGACCACTGACTCCTGTTTACAGTTTCACCTGTTCCAGTATCCTCTCACATAGCAGTGGTACAACTTGCTAACGCAGACCACTGACTCCCCGGATACCTCCACTGGGATTCCATTCCTTCACTCTGACAGCGGTACAACTTGCTATCCGCAGACCGCTGACTCTCATCACCTCCTCGTTTCTGTTGGACATTCCTCCTCACTATAGCAGGGGTACAACTTGCTACCGCAGACCACTGACTACCTTCACATGTCCTTTGTCCATACAGTTCCTCGTGTATTACTACCTCCATATTGCCAGTGCTGCTAGTCATAGACTTTCCTGAGCATCTCATCATCTGCTATTTCCTGTTCCGTGATCACCCTGCTACCAGAGTACCATATTACCACCTATACTGCTCTGGTAAGCCTATCACCTGGTGATCCCTGGGTAAAGACTCCTAGTGCCCGTGACAGTAAGATCAGGCCATGACAGACCCAGATACGGAACCTACTGCTAAAGAGATGCTGCAGCATCTGGTCAGCCGTGTGGAGCAACAGGATGCTCGCCAACAGCTGTTACTTCAATGTTACCAATCGTTAACCTCCCAAGGAACATCTGGACAGACTGTTACAGCTAGTATTGAAGCTCCTGTGCTTTCCTCCGTTTCCCCAGTGCCATCCCAGGTGTCTACAGCTCCTACGCTTCACCTGCCTACTCCGTCAAAATATGACGGGGACCCCAAAACTTGTAGAGGTTTCCTTAACCAATGTTCAGTCCATTTTGAACTCCAACCTCAAAATTTTTCTACCCATCGTTCCAGAGTGGCCTATCTTATCTCATTGTTTTCTGGACAAGCCCTGGCTTGGGCCTCCCCTCTGTGGGAAAGAAACGATCCAATTCTACAAGATAGTGCCAAATTCATTTCCACGTTCCGAAGTGTGTTCGATGAACCAGGTCGTGTGACCTCCGCTGCTTCCAGCATTCTTCGTTTGCGACAAGGCTCCCATACAGTAGGACAGTATGTCATTCAATTTAGGATCTTAGCCTCTGAACTTCAGTGGAACACTGAAGCATTAGTTGCCGCCTTCTGGCAGGGGCTCTCCGATAAAATTAAAGATGCACTGACTACCCAAGAGCTTCCTTCGTCACTAGAAGGTTTGATCTCTCTTTGCCATCGTGTAGACATGAGATTTCGTGAAAGAGAATCTGAGAAAACAACTTCTGCTAAAGCACCTCTTCGTTTAAACCCTCAATTTCGTCCAGTTTCACCTTCTGTGATTCCCATGGAGATAGGACGTTCCAAATTATCTTTAGAAGAGAGGAAACGAAGAGTAAAGAATAGACTCTGTATCTATTGTGCTGATTCCACACATATGCTCAGTTCTTGCCCTAAGAAATCGGGAAATGCCAGGCCCTAACTAGTTCTGGAGAGGTGAAGTTAGGGTCCCTGGAGTCCTCTCCATTGTCTATGAAATCTAAAGTCTGCGCTTTCGATGTTACGATTTCCTTTGCTACCAAATCCTTTGAGTCACAGGCATTGATTGATTCCGGAGCAGCAGGAAATTTCATTTCTAAATCACTAGTGAATCAATGGTCCCTACCAGTGATCACTTTAAAAACACCCATTACTGTGACGGCTATAGATGGATCACGTCTCATCAATGGTCTCATCACCCAGAGTACGTCTCCAGTAACCCTTCAGATTGGTGTACTACACCATGAAGAAATTTCGTTTTTAATTCTTCCTGTTACGACAAGTCCGATTGTCTTAGGCCTTCCATGGCTTCAATGTCACTCTCCCCAGATTGACTGGCGCACCCCTCAAGTTACGTCTTGGGGGCCTGAATGTCACCATCGTTGTCTCTCTCAAGTTATTCCTCTTAAAGTACAGCAATCTTCCATCTCATCGTCCTCCCCGGGACTCCCTCCTCAGTATGCTTCATTTGCCGATGTGTTTGATAAAGCTCAGTCTGAACGTCTTCCTCCTCATCGTTCTTGGGATTGTCCGATCGACCTTCTACCTGGCAAGACTCCTCCCAGGGGTCGGGTCTATCCTCTCTCGTTACCTGAAACTCAAGCCACATCTGAGTACATACAGGAGAATCTCCAGCGTGGGTTCATTCGACCTTCCACCTCTCCCGCTGGAGCTGGGTTCTTCTTCGTCAAAAAGAAGGATGGATCATTACGCCCTTGTATAGATTTTCGTGGACTCAACGCCATTACTATCAAGAATCGGTATCCCATTCCGCTGATCACTGAGCTATTTGATCGCATCAAGGGAGCTCGGATATTTACTAAGTTGGATCTTCGTGGTGCCTACAATTTAATTAGAATCCGTTCCGGTGACGAATGGAAGACCGCGTTTAACACCAGAGATGGGCATTACGAATATTTAGTAATGCCCTTCGGGCTGTGTAATGCCCCCGCGGTTTTCCAGGGTTTCATCAATGAGATCTATCGGGACTTATTATATGTATGTGTCGTTGTCTACCTGGACGACATATTGATCTTCTCACAGGACCTGCCTTCTCATCACCAACATGTGGCAGAGGTCCTCTCCAGACTACGGAAAAACTCATTGTTCTGTAAATTGGAAAAATGTTCATTCGAGTTACCCCAGATTCCATTCTTGGGGTATATAGTTTCCGGAGTTGGCCTGAAGATGGATCCAGACAAAGTAAATGCTGTACTACATTGGCCTCAGCCAACTACTCTTCGTGCCATCCAGCGTTTTTTAGGTTTTGCCAATTACTATAGACGCTTCATTCAAGACTTCTCATCCATTGCATCTCCCATTGTGGCCTTAACTCGGAAAGGGGCTAATACTAAGCAATGGTCATCTGAGGCTCTCCAAGCCTTTCAAATCCTCAAAGAGTCCTTCTCGTCTGCTCCCATTCTGCGACAACCTGATGTGACACTCCCCTTCTTCCTAGAAGTAGATGCCTCTAATGTGGGCTTAGGAGCTATTCTCTCCCAACGCTCGGAGCAACAAAAATTACATCCTTGTGCCTTCTACTCTCGGGGTCTTCTGCCCGCAGAGAAAAACTATACTATCGGGGACAAGGAGTTGCTGGCCATCAAAGCTGCATTAGAGGAATGGAGATACTTGTTGGAAGGAGCTCGCCATCCTGTGACGATATTCACGGATCATAAGAACTTGTCATATTTGCAATCTGCTCAATGCTTGAACCCTCGTCAAGCAAGATGGTCTCTTTTCTTTTCCCGTTTTGAATTAATTATAACCTTCAAACCAGCTGCTAAGAACAAGAAAGCTGACGCTCTATCTCGAGCTTTTGTGACGTCCTCTGATGTAGAAGAGGTTCCCAACCATGCTATTCTAGACCCCAAATGTATTTCTCTGGCTGCGTCATCCACCAAAATGCTACCATTTGGGAAGACCCTCGTGCCTCCTACTCTGAGGAGGAAAATCCTTTCGTGGTTCCATGCCTCTCGTTTTTCTGGACACGCCGGTGAACATAAGACCTTTGAGATTCTCTCTCGTAGTTACTGGTGGCCTTCAATGAGGAGAGACGTCAAAGAGTTTATTGCTTCCTGTGATTTATGTTCTCAGTTCAAATCCTCCCGCAGAACTCCAGCAGGGTTGCTGCGACCACTACCCATTCCGTCCAAGCCTTGGACCCATATTAGTATGGATTTCGTTACTGATTTGCCACCAAGTAAGAATCACAATACTATTTGGGTAGTGGTAGACAGATTTTCGAAGATGGCTCATTTCGTCCCTCTGTCCGGTTTACCTTCCTCGTCTACTCTGGCTGAACATTTCATTAAAGAAATCTTCCGCATCCATGGATGTCCGTCTGAGATTGTGTCAGATAGAGGAGTACAATTCGTTTCCAGATTCTGGCGGGCCCTTTGTAAAACCTTGGGCATACGATTAGCACTCTCATCATCGTACCATCCGCAATCTAACGGACAAACGGAACGAGTCAATCAAGATCTTGAGACTTTTATTAGGATGTTCTCTTCAGCCAACCAAGACAACTGGGTAGAATTGCTCCCTTGGGCTGAATTCGCCCATAACAACATGTACCATGAGTCATCATCCAAAACTCCATTCTTTGTGGTTTACGGTCACCATCCGTCTTTTCCGGAATTTCCTGCCCTCCCACCCACCCAAGTTCCTGCTGTGGAGACTGCTTGTCAGACCTTCAAAAATATCTGGTCTCAGGTCAAAACCTGTTTAAAGAAGACATCTAACAAATATAAGTCTTTCGCAGATAAGAAGAGGCGGGCTATTCCACCACTAAAAATTGGAGATCGGGTTTGGTTATCTACCAAAAATATTCGTTTGAAGGTTCCATCTATGAAATTCGCCCCTCGTTTTATTGGTCCATATAGGATCATTCAAGTTATCAATCCAGTATGTGTTAAACTTCTTCTTCCTAAGAATCTTCGGATTTCCAATGCCTTCCATGTGTCCTTACTCAAACCTCTTATTATCAATCGTTTCTCGACTCCTCCCTCAGCACCGCAGCCAGTTCAAGTTCATCAGGAGGAGGATTTCGAGATTACTGAGGTATTGGATGCAAAAATTTCGCGAGGAGTCCTCCGTTTCCTCGTTCATTGGAAGGGCTTTGGTCCTGAAGAGCGTTCATGGATCAAAGCTGAAGATCTTAATGCTCCTGCCCTTCTGAAGAAGTTTTATTCCAAAAATCCGGACAAGCCCGGTTCCAGGCGTTCTGTGCCCACCTTTAAAAGGGGGGGTACTGTCACTCACCGGACTGTGAGTGCTTCTTCCCGGACTATTAGGAACCGTGGACGTACTCTATCCTGAGGGACTGCGCATGCGCAGCCCTTTCCAAACCTTCAGTGTATGTTCCTTTAACTTAATTGGCAGATCAGGCAACCTCCCTATATTAAGCACCTGTGGTCAACACCACGTTGCCTGATCTTGGAGTCTCATTCCCCATGAGTCTCTGAAGGTGTTCCTGTGTTTCCTTGTTTATTCAGCTCTGCTGATTCCTGTGGTTTCCAAACCACTTCTACCTCTGTGGTTTCCAAACCACTTCTGCTACTGTGGTTCCCATACCACTTCTACCATCTACTGAATCATCGTGACTGTGAGCTGATTCCTATCCGCTGCCTCCGTGCACTACAGTCTTCTAATCACTTCAACTCTACCATGTATCATTGGGACTGTTAGCTGATGCCTATCCGCTGCCTCCGTGCATTACAGGCTTCAACCTGCAACTCGTCTGTGTTTCATCATCGTGACTGCTAGCTGATTCCTATCCGCTGCCTCCGTGCACTACAGTCTTCAACCTGCAACCCGTCTGTGTTTCATCGTGACTGTTTGGCTGATTCCTATCCGCTGCCTCTGTGCGCTTCAGTCTTCAGTCCTTGTCAACGCTCCCGTGTTTCCTTGAGTCTGCCTCCACTATTGCTACCCGCTATTCTCCGTGATCAACAGTGCCTGTTCAACTCTGCTCTCCCGTGTCCCATCGTTACTGCACCTGCTGGTTGCTATTGGCTACCTCCGTGTTCCCGCAGAGACCCGCTGCTGCTACTTCTCAGCGCTACTCATCCATCTACTGCTGATCCGCTCTCCACGCCTTCCTGTGTTCCCTGCTGGTCTACCTACCTGTGCGCTGCACCTGCTAGACCCCTGCTTCACCCATCCAGGGACTTGTATCCTGCTGGCCTCCTGCCCTTCAGGTATCTCTGCACTCCTGTCTGACTGCCTTCTCCTGAACCACGGTATGCATACTTCCCATTGACTGTGCTGTGTATTGCATACCTTGCTGGACTGTGTTGGTTCTCCTCTGGAGTGTACTATCCGCTGAGTCTATTGCCATCATTGACTGTGTTATCTTATGCCGGATTACTTCAAGAGACTTTCTATATTGGCAGTGTTGTTCAGTCATTTATACATTTATATTGTGCATATTACTGTGGATCAAAGTCAAGGTGCCCGTGTATATATTGTGTTGCAGTCTCTCCCCGTGCACCTCCTCACATATATATTCAGTAGTACAACTTGCTAGTGGCAGACCACTGACTCCTGTTTACAGTTTCACCTGTTCCAGTATCCTCTCACATAGCAGTGGTACAACTTGCTAACGCAGACCACTGACTCCCCGGATACCTCCACTGGGATTCCATTCCTTCACTCTGACAGCGGTACAACTTGCTATCCGCAGACCGCTGACTCTCATCACCTCCTCGTTTCTGTTGGACATTCCTCCTCACTATAGCAGGGGTACAACTTGCTACCGCAGACCACTGACTACCTTCACATGTCCTTTGTCCATACAGTTCCTCGTGTATTACTACCTCCATATTGCCAGTGCTGCTAGTCATAGACTTTCCTGAGCATCTCATCATCTGCTATTTCCTGTTCCGTGATCACCCTGCTACCAGAGTACCATATTACCACCTATACTGCTCTGGTAAGCCTATCACCTGGTGATCCCTGGGTAAAGACTCCTAGTGCCCGTGACACCGGGTCAGAACCAACAAAGCAGCACATTACACAGGAAGGATCCAGAGAATAGTCAGGGCATGCCAGGAGTCAAACCAAAACGAGCAATGAGGTACCAGAATGGAACCAGGAGAATAGAAGAAGAAACCAAGCCGAGTCAGATATATAAAGGATACAGGAACCACAGTTAAGTGCCAGAGCAAGATAGTGAACCAATACTCTGGCACCCATAGGTGCCAGAGGCTTCTATATAAGCAGCAAGAGGCACCCTGATTGGGTGAAGGAATTTTGGCGCTAACTGCCAACAGATGAGTGCAAAGCATCCCGTTTCCTAGCAGCAGGACACGTGGCATACAGCGCATGCGCACGCACAGCGAGCCAGAAAAAACAATACAGCGTCATGTTGCTAGGCAATGGGGCGCGGTGATAGGCAGCGTATAGGTGACCGTCTCCTGCACCTAGTGTTAGTGCAGAGATGGCGCCTGACACATACTGTGTATTTAATGTGACAATATATGACATGTAGTATTTTCTATATTATAACAAGTTCTTTCAGCACTATTTCAAACATATGTGTGTTTTAGAGTTTAGAGTATCTAATTTTTTATTTCATTAGTATTATTTTGTTCTTTACATAATAATTATTGTGATTATTCTAAAGACACAAATTGAACATGTTATATTGCAAAAACATAACAGGCCTGATTCTTTAGGGCACGTATTTGCCAGCTTTGAGCCTATTGTGCTAAAAATAATTTTGCCCATGCTAATAACTGGCACATACGGGTGATAAAATAGCCCTTTTCCACGCTCTAATGCACGGAAGAAGAACTTATTACAGCTTACAAAAAAGGGTAGTGATTGGGGCGAGGTAGGGGCGTGTAGTGACTGTACAGTGTGGGCATGAGAAACTTGAGTGTATACAGCCATAGCAAGATCTACATCCGTGTAAGTAACCTTCCATTTCACCTGTATCTCTTGCTCCAGTTCTAGGGCTAGTCTATGTTAGCTGGCGGGTCTGCTGGCATTACGGCTGGCAGACCCACTGGCTCTCTAATGAACAGATTTTTTAAAGCCATGCATGGTATCCCCCCTCTAAATAGTATTAACACTAGTGCTGCCAGACTACTGCTGGTTGTGTCGAAATCAGTGTGTAAAAATGCATGGGGTCCCCTGACTTCACCGCAATCAGCACTAGGCCGGGGTGGGTGGCACTGTAGCAGAGGATTTCCCATGCTGTCATTGAAAGCCTCTGCAGTATAAATAGACATCACGTCTATTTATTTATCATTCAGAGTTCTGTGTTCTTCCATAGAAGAACAGAGTCTGTTAGTCTGTTAGTTTGTAATTGGTTTCTTGCTTTGCCAAGCCTGTTCCAGTGGATTTATTTTGGGGGTCCTTTGAACTGAAGAATAGAAGATTTCCGGATACTTACAGAAATCGGCACTTTAGACATTTACCGCCAGGACTTTATTAGATACTTTCAAAACCAAAACCTCAGCATAGCCTTACTCCAAGAATTGTTCTTTAGTTTTCCCTGATTGATGCTCCAAGACTTCTACAACCTTACAAATCCTTTTAACGTCTATAAACTGCATGTGAATGTATTTTTTTAACCAGTGATGATCGCCTGGATATATGCAATGGAATCTGTAATTTTTATTCATTTTGGTCAAAAATCATAAGATCTAAAAAGTTGAAAGAAATATTATTAATGCATATGTGAAACAGCACATGGTTTGACCTTACTCCCCTACCAAACCATTTCATTTTTTAGTATTTAAAGGCGGTTTGACCTGCAGCTTGGCAAACCACCACTTGATAAATTAGGCAGTTTGTATATTTAGCAAGTTCTGCAAATTGCAATTGCTTTGTGGTTCTGCTTTTAGAAAATCATGCGGGTTACAAACCGCATGTCAAATAGCATGGAAACCTGTGATTTGGATGGCCACACACTTTAGTAAATTTCCCCCTAGATCTCTTTCCAAGGACAGTACATAGTCACTAACACTACTTTTATAGTAAGATCACATTCATGTTCGATTTCAATATTCAAAAGTATTTTTACTGCATTTCTATTTGCATTATTATGCCTATTGTTTTGCTTTAACCGTTTGCACATTAGTCTTTTAGCGATTTGAAAATCTTTCAATCACATTATTTTCACCATCTTCAACAATTCATATTGGGATAATATAATAAATTGTATATTGCAGCCCTACTACTCACTTTTTTAGGTTTCATTACAGTTACTCCCTTGACAGCAAAAGTGTGTTACAATCTCCATAAAACTGGCAACTTACTCCAGCATTTTTAAATCTCTCAAAAGTATTTTTGCTTAACAAGACACTATTAGCCTGATACACGTTTGCAATACTAGGAGATATAAAGCTGCCAATTTCCGGCAGGTTTGAAAAGTGTAGATGTTGCCTATAGCAACCAATCAGATTCTAGCTATCATTTTGCAGAATGTACTAAATAAATGATAACTAGAATCTGATTGGTTACTCTAGGCAACATCTCCACATTTCAAACCCACCAGAAACTCACAATTTGATACATTTACACCTAGGAGATGAACCCTGTAAAGTTAATAAAAATTATTGTACTTTGTTTCATAGATCTCATATTACTCAACATGCTATATTGTTTTACTAACAACTTGGGCTGACAACAACAATTCATGTTATAAAAAAAGAATTATAGAAAGTTAGAGAAAAGTGAAAAAAAATACAACCTATATTTGTTACATTGTATGTGTAACAGTTTTGTTAGCTAAGTATTGAAGATTTTTTTTTTATGCTGTACAACAATTGATACATATTTTATGGCTTAGTTGCCTAGTAATAACAATCAAAATAAGCCAAAGCATAAAGAGGAAAAAATGAATTATACATTTAATAATGATTCATAAAAGTGTTTAATCAATGCGTTCTTTATGTCAAAATATTTGTGTAACCTTGCCAAGTAAAAGTTATACAGTGTATTTTCTGGAATCAGTTACTCACAATAATAATGTTAGAGGTCAGTGACAGTGTATTTGCTCTTTCATTGTCAACATTCCTGAAAACAGTCTAATCATTATTTTTATAACTGCCCTAAAATTAACCAGCACATTTCTTTCTGCCCACAATCACATTTTCTTGTATTCAATGAATTTCAGAAGATTACATTTTGTATTTTGACTGTGAAGGTAAATTTACATATGACTTACCGATGAGCCAATATTGTTTTTTACATTTCCTTATTTATTATAGCAGCAAAACAAAATCACACAAACAACAATACTTAATAAAACTAAGAACAAGAGTATTAAATAATTAATAAACAACATTAAGAGTGTTTTACAAAAGTGTAAAACTGTAAACTTGTAATCTTTCAATAAAATTACTCTTTGATTTATAAAATACATTATTGTTTGTACTTATAACTTAAATATAAAAAGAACGAGCTTGATAAAAGAAACGAAGGGGTGAGGAAGAAATGTTGTAATAACAGAGAGGGTGTTATCTGACAGATAGTAGCATAGACATCTCTATAAAACTTTTTAACAAACTATGGATAGCAGAGTTATTCAATTGGTGCCAGGGCTCACAAAATGTATGATATGTCTTAATAGTAATGTTCAATAAACCATAAATGTATTCCATAGAAGAAATGTACCAAATGTGATTAATTAAAGCATTACTAGGGGGAGGCACTGCTTTTTTCTCAATCACTCACTATTAGGTATCTTTTAACTTTGCTAAAGTGTAAAAGGGCCTGTTTTAAAGACTTACTGGTGAGTTACAGAGTATGTCAGTGATTTATCCTATCAGTTGTATAGTATACATCAAGACTTAACATATGATTGGATAACTCACAATATATAAAGGAATGTATCGTTATATATGTATATGTAATGTGCACAGCACGGTGGCTTGGTGGTTAGCACTTCTACTGCACAGCAGTTTATTTCCCGTCCATGGCCTTATCTGTGTGGTGTTTGTATGCTCTCCCCGTGTTTTCGTGGGTTTCCTCCGGGGGTTCCAGTTTCCTCCCACACTCCAAAACTATACTAGTAGGTTAATTGGCTACTATCAAATTGACCTTAGTGTCTCTGTCTCTGTGTGTGTATGTATGTGTATATGTTAGGGAATTTAGACTCTGAGCTACAATGGGGCAGGGACTGATGTGGGTGAGGTTTCTATGCAGCGTTGCAGAATTAGTGGCACTATATAATTAGCTGTGGCTGCTGCTGTTGATGATGATACATCTATATATATATATATATATATATATATATATATATATAAATATATGTATTCCACAATTAGGTCAACACCCATTTTTTGCCACTCAGAATAAAGTAGTTTTGGGGTAACTTTGCGCTTCTTTGAATTTTGTTAAGTGAGCAATTGGAAGAAATGCATATCGTTACCACTGTACAATAAAACACATTTCAAGCTTTTTCTGTCTATAAAAATCCAACCCATCTTCTGGTCATTATTCCCTTCCCATTTGAAGGAGAAACCCAAGGATGTTATTGCAGTATACATGTTCTTCATCTTGGCTGAAGTAAGGAAGAAGTCCAACCTCTCTTGTCAAATAAACTATTAATTTAGTTTCTGGGTGTAGACACTTCTTTTCTTTTAATCTGCATGTTAACCGTTCGGAGGCATGTTTTGACAGACTGAGGTCACGTATCAAATCATTGAGTTCTTCTTGGGAGAACTGCTGAGGTGTTGAAATGCTTCCTTCATATTCACTTCCTGAAGGCCTGAGTTTCTTCTACATTTGACAATGGAAGGTCATACAGTCTGGTAAACGCTGGTCTTCACTGTTTGGCACAGGTTGCTTTGCTGTTTGCAAATCAGGAAAACCTCATTAGAGTTTCTTGCATCGATTGAAACATATCATATTAACCATACAAAAATAACAATCGTTGTGGTGATTGTTCAGCTCTAGCCACACCATAGTTTAAACTTTTCATTGTCTTGGTCTGCAGGCTTTTTATTTGTTTTTGCAGAGAGTATTTCGCCACAAATGCAGCAGATTGCATTAGGATTGTTTAAGCAGCCTCTTTGTGAAGAACTCATATTTCTCTGAAAAAAAAAATACCAATAAAAATAAAGTTTATTTCATATGATATTTTCAAGTGGTCATTGTAGATAAAACACGATTTATCATGCATTGACTTTATTCTTACTTGACACACTCTATATATACAAATTGTCACTGCAACCACTCCGTATACACCTTAACTTATTTACACTAATTATATGTATACAAATATTTTACATGGAGCCAAAACAAGAAAAATACAATAGAAAACAAGAACCGCTCAACTGCCAACTGACTGGTGGTTGGGTGACCGGTCACTTACATATGGACGGGGAAGTTTCTAGACTCCCCCTTCCCCCGGCTGCACTATAACCTAATTATTACCGGCAGACGCATCACATGATGGCCGCCGGTAAAAATGTCACGTGACGCGCCCGCCTCAGTGGCCGCATCACGTGTCATGTGACGCTGCCGCCTGTGCGCCCCCGCCCCCCGGGCTGCATCTTGCCAGCCCACGCCTGTTTGGTAGATTTATATATGCATGAGTTATGGCTAAATTCTCTATTAATTGAGGATATCCATTACCTCAAGATCTAGAGCCAATTTGAAAAAATCTTTTCTTTTTGAATTCAACAACCACAAAATACCCTAAATTTATTCAATATCTTTAGCAACTAAACAAAAATCTTTGTTGTGCTGTAGTATCCATATAAGTATTAATATACATATTAATGTCATACAAAGCTTTAAAGGCATGTATGTTTTTTGCAGGTTTGAGAGGGGACAAATACCTTATAATTTATTATGTATATCTGAATGAATCAGTCACCATTGTTAACTCCCCCTTTGTATGCACAGTAGTAAGTTCTAAAAATGAACCCTAGATATTTTTATATGTAAAATGTGCTTGCTTTTCGTATTACCCACTGTATGGTGCTAAGATGTTTCTTTAGTTGCAGTTTCACATGGTTATATAGTTCAGAAAGTTTACAACAAGTAACATCTTAAAATATCCCTAGTGCAAAGCAAATACATTTTTGTTTCCTTGCTTACATAAAAGTATTTGAACATGTTTATGTTTCAATTACAATCCTTATTTTGCATTTCAACAATTTTAATTTGTTTTTTTCAACTTTGTTTACTTTGTGTACAATGTCTAAGTTATCAATGTGCTCTTTTCACTTTTAGGTTTAGTTAGGGATTATGCTTGTATTTCAATATAGTTAAAAGTCCAAATTATTTTTTATCCCTTTATGATATCCATTCTAGCAATTTCATAGCCGTAGCTTAACATCTACTTATTAACTGGGATAAGACATTACACGTTTGTTGGTGAGATTTTATGGATTCGTTTTGGGTCTTCAGCTTTGTTTTAAGTTTAAAATAGAATACCTTATGTATGTAAGCCTAATTAATACTATCAATTTTGCCGTATTGTTTCCATTTGTTACACTGTATTTTTACCAATCTGTTTTCAAATATTCATTCTATTTAGAAAAAATCTACAATTATACTGTTTTTATCAAAATGCACATAAAAAGTAATGTGTTGTTTTTACTACAATATTGTTGGATGAGGTATGCATCTTGGAATGTGAGCACACTAATTCTCCATCTTTTGCTTGCAGTTGCATGCCAAGCTTTCCATCTGCTACAATTCTGATGTCCTCCTGAGATTGCTTCTGCTACAGATGAGCTAAATAATTAGGGCAGTTTGTATGAATATGTGAATTTAACAGTTTGGCTAACACAGATATGATGCACAAAAATATTTTGTATGAGCAAATATAATGCAAAGATTTCTGTTGTAGGCTCATATTTCAAAACTCGTCCTTCCCATAGGTACTAGATATGTGGTCACCCAACACGGCATTATTAGGCAAACTACGGTTAGGGTCACGGTTATATATAAATATATATATTGTCCACCTTCCAGTTGAGAGATAAAGTATATATATATACAAGTTAACCCATGCATGATACTCATGCATTCTAGTCAAATCAAGCTACTTAAGGTGTTAAAAAGGTTCTTGTCATGCATTTGGGCCATAGCCCAGGCCTCCTCAGGGGAAGAGCGTTACTTCCCGACGTAACCGCCCTTTTTTAACGTGGTTTTGTCCACATGTCACCACCTCATCATTCTTCTCCATCACCTCATCCTTCATTTTCATCGCCACATCTATCCAGATGTCTATCCAGACACAGGGATCTCTCTCAGCGGTCCTGAGTATCACACTCCTCTCTCTCTGTCATCCCCTGCAACCACCAACCACTCCCCACTGTCACCCCCGGCAACCACCAACCACTCCCAACTGTCACTTCTCCTTCAAGAAATATATATAGAAATATATATATATTTTTTTATAACACCAATGTCCAACCTAATACTACACCTTTAAATTTAATAAAGGTTTCCATTTTTTATCTAAAATACTGCTTGGTTTAGCTTAATTATATTAGATTTTATTAATCATATGAATGAGAGGACATCAGGTTTGTCTTTATCCTGTGCGGGTATGTTTGTTACATTGCTTGGAGTATGCCTAGAAATGCACTACTCTGTCAAAGGGCCACACAGAGGAGAAAAACAGGTCTAACAACTATGAGATATAAAAATCATCAGCTTTTCAAGTGGAAATGGCTGTGTGCCCCTCCATATGGTGAGGATGTCCTTAAAAAGATCCCTTTTACCCCCAAAAGGACATTTAGGCTGTCTCTATGTAATCCTCCATGTTCTCTGAATCACACTTGATGTGCTGTGTTGTCAGACTGGGCCAGACCTGGCCTCTCTCTCCACTTGCTAACAACTTTATTACTACACTTTACTTGTAGTATAATATCTAGTTTCCTGTTATGGAAACTAGTTCTAGTTCTCCCTTAGTTTATACTTTCCCTCCTCTTTCTAGAATGGTCATCCTCCTGATATATAGATATGTAAATCAAAGATATTGTTGCTGTATAGAAGACACATTTCCTGACTAATTCAGCTTTATAATCATAGATACCCTACTTCCTATTTGTCAAATGGTCCCTTTAAATGTTAAGGTGTGATTATTCTAATTGGTAACTCCTCTTAGTGCTTGGTGAAAAAAGTTGCAGATAAATTTGGATGCTATTTAATCTAGTAGGCAAACTTGGATCTAGAAACGTTACTCTAGTTCCACGGTATGCCCCTACCTCAGATCAACTGCTCTTTCTTTAGAAGCTATGCATTGAAAATGCATAAAGTGGGAGCCTTATTCATCATTAGAGACTTTAATTTTATCTCCGAATCAAAATTAGAATGAACCTCCCACTACTAAGCATGTGTCATCCATGACCTTAACGCATCCTCTACCTTTTTCCAGACACTTGCTGAACATTATCTGTACGACACCTGGAGATTGAAGCATCTCACTGTTTTTTTATTTCAACCTTTTCTCCTATGTCAATAGTTCATATTCACATATAGATCTTTTTGTAACTGATAGATGGTCCTTACAAAACTTTTCAATTATTGACATCCTTCCTCTCTGATCATGCCCCTTTAATTTGTCACTGTTAATTTTATACTAAAAATTGTCCCCCTAGACCCTGGAGATAAGCTGCCTACATTATATCTGACAATGATGGGTTACAAATCATAACTGACAGTCTTGTATCCTATATGCACACTAATAAGCAAAATGATACCTCTTTACCCAACTTTTGGTGCTTGTTCAAAGCAAGTCATGTTGCTGCCAGAATTAAAACTAGAAATACAGAGAAACAGAATTCTTACAAAGATCAAATAGTAAGCTTAGAAGCCCAACATAAAAGAACCTGCAAAATTGTAAGATTAAAGAAGATTTGACTGAAGCTCATAAAAAATTGCAGTCAACATCACTAGTTCACATCCAAGCTGCAATAGTCTGACTTCAGAAGAAATTATATACCTTGGGGAACAGAGCGAGCAGGCTTTTGGCATGAAAGCTCAGAGGGAAAATGCTATCAGCCGTATCAAAATCTTAACTGACAATCAGGGTAGCGTATCTCCAATCCTTTAGACAAACCAATTTGCCAGCTATTATAGAAAACTGAACAACCTTTAAACCGATAACACAAATCCCCAACCTACATCAGATACTATTCACCATTTATTAGACGCACTCTGTCCTCGGATTTGAATCAATATTTGTGCTCTCCTTGGACAGATGATGAAGTACATAGGCTATTGATACTCTAAAAAAGCACCTGGTCCTGTTGGCTTTACTAATAACTTTTTTCTTTCTATCCAATCTGAGTTGGCAACAACATTTACAGCACTATTTAATCATGGCACCGTCACTTCCATCTTCCACAAGGAAATGCTGGAAGCCCAAATCATCACAATTCTTAAACTAGATAAAGATCCCACTCATTGCCAAAATAGTCACTCTATAGCTTTTAGTTTTCTGACATAAAATTTTTTGCAAAAGTTATTATCATTAAATTAAGTCTGATTCTTCCCCACTTGATACAGCAAGATCAAGTAGGCTTTATGTTTGGTAGGCAAGTCCCTGACAATGTTAAACGGATCCTCAATATAGTCAAACATCACTCCTCTAGCAGACAGTCTCTGTTACTGCTTTCTCTTGATGCAGAAAAGGTCTTTGATAGGCTCCACTGGGGTTATATGTCCTCTGTTCTATCTAAATCTGGATTTACTGATCTCTTCCTAAATGGCAAATCTATCCTGTATTCTGCCCCTCAGTGCGCATATATAGCAATGGCTTTTTGTCTTTGCTCTTTACTACTACAAATGACACAGAGCAAGGGTTTCCACTATCGCTCCTTATATTTGACCTAGCAATAGAGCCTTTAGCATAAAGAATACGAAAGTCTGACCTGACCATGGGTACGATCAATGGGACTATGCATCATAAACTGTGCCTTTTCACTGACAATACTCTATTGTTTGTGACTGACCCCGAGACCTCATAACCAGCTTTAACCTCATCCTTCAGAGCCATCCTAATATAAACTTAAAAATCCAAATCCGAAGTCCTAGCTATTGGAACCCTGCAAGCCTCCCAAGACGCTCTCAAGGAAAGCATGAGTATATTTAGCAAACCATTTTTTTAACTACTTAGGTATTCACATATGCGGATAACCTTCAGATTTAATAAACTGTAAGTTCTCTATCCTTTTGACCCAATTTACGTCTTTCACAAGAAAGTGAGCTAATTGCGAGGGCTCATGGTTAGACAGAATAATGGCAGTGAAAATGATGCTCCTTTCAAAAATTTTAAATTCAAGAAGCATTGATAATGTTAGCCACTGTGTGACATTACAGTAATATTATAATAAAAAATAAATATTTGCTTTGGCTAAATAGAAACATGTCTGTGTAGCTTATTTTTTACAAAAGACACATATCCAAGTACAGTTGTATAAGAACATGAACATATTGCCTTGCACAAGATTTAAAAGGGTGTGATTAGAGTCTAATCAGTTTTCCAATAGTGTCTATCGTGGTAATTAGGTAATTATATCTTGAGTTTGTTGCGTTTGCACATTAATAATACAAAATTCTCCTTTGTTTTGCTGCATATGCAAATATGCAATGTGAAATTTAGAATACAACATCAAATGCACTTATAGCTGACTACACTGTGATAGTGTCCAGGCATAGTATATGTAGCTGTTCGATACCTTGTGTAAGATGTGTGCTGATAATGATGATCATCAGCATGTGGTTTTACTAGTAAAAAACTGGACCCCTTTTTTTGCTTTCCCTTGGGAAGCAAAAAAAAGATTGAAACAATCATCAGCACTCATAGCCTGAGTAGTTACAGTTAATGAACAGGGGGGGCATCCCCCATGAAAGTCACAACCAGCTCCAGGATGTGCCAGGGTGATATGGTCTCACTATAACAGGGAGACCCTCAGGATGTGGTCCTCCTCCCCAAAATAATGGGAATAAGCCCCAGCCTGGCCAATATGGGGCTTTATTTCCTAGGAAATTATTGTACTGTAAGGCATACAATCTTTCACATATTAATGTTCTGCCAATCATAGAGCACTCTTGTATAGTTTGTATAGCATATTCCATTCTATTACCGAGATGAACAATGTATAATTTGGAAAGAATATCGAGGTGACTGCTACTACTTTTTCAATTTACTTCATTGGGTGCTAAGGATTGGTTAATCCACTTCAGATTTAATCAATCTTGATATATATTGTCATAACTCGCTGCCAGGTCTATAACAATACATTTCATTAAATAATCTACTATATAAATGCCTAGTGGCTTATGTGGAAAAAAACAAAGCAAGCTGCAGCGCCACCTGCTGGGCAGAGTTATACACTGACCTATATATTTCTTGAAGTGCAAGTGACAGTTGGGAGTGGTTGGTGGTTGCCGGGGGGTTAAAAAAGGGCGCTTGCGTCGGGAAGTAGCTCTCTTCCCCTGAGGAGGCCTGGGCTAGGCCCAAATGCATGACAAGAATCTTTTTAACACCTTAAGTAGCTTGATTTGACTAGAATGCATGAGTATAATGCACGGGTTAACTTGTATTGTTATATGTTTCTTTGTTATTTTTTTTCTGATGACATGTTTTACATGTTCACCCATACAAAAAAATACGTCAATGCATAGGATTGAAGTGATATTGCTTATGATATTTTGATGTAGAGTTCCATAAGTTGAAATATTATCACAGACAAAAAAGATTAGAAAAATAATTCTACTAAAAATTTATAACATATACTTCATGGAGCAGATTTTATGCAATACTGTACAGGTAAGAACAAACCCAAGTAAATAATCTAAACATCATAGTTTTATAACTTTGGCTGTACATGCTTCTGCTGTTCATTTACAATATATATTTCTACAGTATGTATAAAGAATGATTTTTAAATATAATATGTAGCACTTTAAAGGATATCATTAAATGCTTTGCAATTCACAGAAAGTAAAATATTTCAGGTTTTCATTCAAAGACTGTATCTTTTAATCAGCATGAAATAGAGTTGAAACAGAAAGAATTTAACACCTAGAAGGATTCAATCTAATTGAGAGTATTTTTCTGTATCCCGAAGTACATATCATTTATTATATATGATGGCAACTGCTGTTGAAAATTACAAGTTTTAAAAGAAATATAATTCATACTAATATTTACATATCAGACATGAGTACTTATGACTTATTTTGTTAAGGTATAAAAAGGAGAGAGAAGCTATTGCACCAAATGCTAAGAGTTGATAACCCCTTTATTAAAATTTCAATTATTTATATCTTGAATACATATAGGGTGGTGCCCAAAACTTGAATAATATATACAAAAAAAAAGAAGTTCGTTATTGTAGGTGCACTGACAACTCATCATAAAGCATAGTATGAATTCAAAGGGAGAAAACCTAAATTAAAACTTAACTTTTATTGTTATATATAAAATTAGCAAAATATAAAAACAAGTGTAAGTGCTTAAGCAAAATTCATACTTTGAATTCATACTATACTTTATGAGGAGTTGTCAGTGCACCTACAATAACGAACTTCTTTTACTTTAGTTAAAGTGTAAATTAAAATACCCATGGAAACGAAATAAATAGTTACTTGGCTAAAAAGGGACATAAAGACATATTGTTTTATTATGCATTATATATAAATAAAACAGGAGAACAATTAGAAGGGGAAAATATAAAATAGATTATAGTGTATTCTTTTTTTAAAATTAAAGTTTTATTAAGATTTTTCAGGATAAATGGAGGAGGGGAGGGATTACAGAAAGGAAGAATTTGAGTGAGGGAGTAAGGGAAAAGCATCACAATCAAAACAGTTAAAGGCACATTTATGTGAAAATCAGAGAAATTGAATATAAAAAAACGTCTTTGCGTACAAGAAACTGTAGAGTGATGCATGTGATGTGGAGGAAAATAGGGACGAGGACTAGAGGAGGGAAAAGGGGGAAGAAGGCTGCGCCGGTAAGGAATGTTAGTACAGGGAAGATGAGTAGTGGGGAAGAAAGGAAGGAAGATATTCAATTGAGGAGTTCAAGTTCCCTAAACATTTATTTGAAACTCCGAGAATAAGAGCGGGATATCAAGGAGGGTAATAATTACACCAGGACTACCAGGTCAATGGAAACTGGTTGGGACAATCGTTTTTGATGTTAGTTATATGCTCTATTTTGTGGATCTGCCAAATATTATTAATTAGAGCTGGGTTACTAAGCCTCTAGCTGCTGTGAGAATGTGACTTGAAAGTTTTCAAATCAGTCTGTGGACTCCAGGAGGGAGACCTGGGAGAAGGAAATAGTAGAGGTGAAATGGAAATTGCAATTGTGTAATCTTGCAGATAAGGTCAAGGTGCCGCGTTGGCCATAATCACGCCAGCAAAGATCTCTAGATGTTGGATAGATAACCTTTAGTCTGGAGGGGTCTAAATACCAGCAAAACAACTATTTGTATGAGCTCTCTTTAATTTGGTTGCAAATTGAAGACTCGGCTACATTTTCCCGAAGGCAGAAAGTTTCTAACGGGGATTGGCAATAGAGCATGTACTGACCAATTTGAATGTTGTTCAGGTGTCGGATGTGTAGATATTGATAAAAAGTGGAGGGCGGGCGGTTAAGGCGATCACGTAACTCAGGGAATCCAGGGAAACATTCCATTGGGATTATGTCAGGAAGGAATTTGAAGTTATGTTTTGTCCAGGTCATAAAGAATTTGGGATTAAGACCAGGTAGAGATGCAGGGGTTGTTCCAAAGAAGAAACATTCTCTCTGGATTCTTAATAAATTTGAAAATGCAGTATATCTACACTGAGAGAGAGTATAGTGTATATTTAATAAATTTGACCAACTGAAACACATTGTTTGCATGTCACATAGTTTCTCACTAAATCCTTTTGAACCCAAAGTCAATGGTTACGGTCATAGCACATGTTTTTTTTTAAAACCCAGGGTTTGTTATAAAACGAATTAATACTGCCTATGGAGATACCAATGTGTCCAAGTATTAAGCTGTGATCTAGTGAATTTCCCCAAACTATTTTTGATCTTACTAAAATGTAATATGCACAATAAGCTCTGACAATGTATTTAGTGAAAAGTGGCTCAGCATTCCCCCAAACATCTACCTCTTACTAAGCTGCCAGGGCTATTGAATAGTTCTGTCTCTTGGATACTACAACTCAGAATGGTCAAATGCTCCCTTTGGTATAAAATGTGTATACAATAAAACAGCAAAAAAGAGAAAAAAAGTAAATAAATCTAGCCTTGTCTCCTTGTGATCAAGACTATAGGACACCACACTGCAAGAAGGTCAATAAATAGTTTTGAGTATTTTTTAAGCAATGGAGTGTATGTTTTTTTTTTAATCTTTATTTATTTATTAATTTATTGTTACTGTAATTTCTGCTTAGTAAAAATATGGCTCTACAACTAAAATTATAGGTAACAGCATATCCATGCACTAGCCACTGATTTACTTACTTACGTTTATAATTAAATATAATTTTTACAATTTTATTTTTATCTGCTAACCCTTGTTTGTCCATCAATACATTTTAATATGACCTGTTTCCTACCTAACATTGTAGTGAATGATTTTTCACCAAAAATATAAAACAAAAAAACACTGTTTAAGGACCACATTTCACTTGCAAGAATTTTTTCATGCTTTCTATTTACCTTTAATCCACTTAACTTTTAAAGATTTGAAATGGCTATATGAGGAGTGTGTTTTTCTGGGGATGTGGGGAAAGTAATTATGTGTGGGGAGAGGAGATAATGTGTTGCTACAATGTGAGGATGGAGAATGTTTTACTATAAGGGAAGATGAGAGAATGTGTTGTTACTAAAGTGATGACATTTTGCAGAATCTGATATTTATTCTATTTATCAAATAATTATTAATTTCTACCTCTGTGTATATATATATATATATATATATATATATATATATATATATATATATATATATATCATATGTCTTCAAATATATTACATCAGGCTTACAATTGGTTGGCTCATAATTGGATAAAATGACTAGTTCAATCACCCATTTATATGAAAACATGTGTCCATGTGACTGGCTCGTGTTTTAAAGGGGACTGTTGTATATAGCTACAGTTCAAGATATATATCTATGTGATAATAAATATACTATATACAAAGATGTATTATCTTAGCACCTTGACTTTGTGGAATATATTTGTCCAGGAGCCTGATAGATATATATATATATATATATATATATATATATATATATATATATATATATATATATATATCCATAGTTTCCATGATTCTGTGGTAAGTTCAAGACATAAAAGCACAGCTCTACTTCACTAACAAATTTATTCTAAGGTCATACAAAATACAAGATAAGAAAAAACACAATAATAATAAGTTTGATTATTACTTGTGCTTCCTTAACTACTTCACAACAAAACACAAAGGGGCATATTCAATTCTCGGCGGAAACGCCGAAAATCTTGCAGCCCGCACGCGATTACCATTATTACGGTAATCGGGCGCAGAAAAACCATTAATACGGTAATTTACTCACTGGATTTCAGCTCGCAGCTCCCTGAGCCGCGAGCTGAAATCCAGCTATCTATTACCGGTAATAGTTTTTCCGCGGCGCGGAAAACTAACAATTGAATATGCCCCAAACTATTTTACAAACACACAATTAATTACTTAATATATACTAGCAAGAATGATATGAGGGTAAATACATAGCTACCTTTCCTTAGATGTAATTGAATCCTTCATTCTTTCTGCTCACTAACTTCATCTCCAAATGAACTCCAACTCCTCCTACAATTAACTTTTACTGAAGTAGCTTCAAAATGTCCCACATTTATACTATACCTCCCTTTAATTTTCCCATAGTGTAATGCAATATAGCCTGTGTGATTTCCCACAGTCATAAAACAATTTTGAATCGTTCTCCTCCAAGGTGGCAAGGAAGGAGGATGTCATAAAACATGACATGTCTTTTCACCACTTGTTGACTTTGATGAGTAGATATCAGTTTGCTTGGTATCCCTACTGTAAATGTCAGTGACCTTTTTTGAGATAAATGATTACAATGGACAAACCTCCTTCTATTTACATATGTGTTTTGAATTTTATCTCTAAATCTAGCTACACACTGGAGCTTTTTCTTCCAATTATCGGGCAAATCAGCCAGCATCCAACCATTGGGTTAGTGTGTATAATGACACAATGGTCGAAAGTCATCCCAAAGTGTTGATTGTTGGTTCATTTGGTTGGTCATACTGTTTAATATGTTCCTCCTAATCACCCAACGATCATGTAGTATGTATGAATTTCAGATCGCTCCATGAGCAACTGACGATACTTCCTCGAGCTGCTACTCCTTTTGGGGTTTATGTATATAAATTTGTGATGCCTGTACCAGTCCCATGTGGTGTGGTGTTTTTGTCTATTTTTTGTCAATGTTTTTTGTTTATATGTGTATTGTCTATGCCTGCCTCCATGATTACAGCCCTATGTCCATTTATTGTACACTCAATACACATTCATTTAGAATGCAAAATATGTGTATTACATTTGTCTGCCTGCATAATTATATAACTCTGTCCATGTACTGTACAAGAATAACCATGTTTTTCTGTTTCCTATAGATGTGTATTCTCTATGACTGGATGCATATTAGTACACCTGTGTAAATGGTAATGCACCTTGCACCTGTGTTCTGTAAACCTTTACATGTATATTCAAGATGTTTTATAGCTGAACCTTTATTTTGCTTATTAATGCATATATTTTTTAAAAACACAGAATAAGCAACACATTGTAAGTTCAACAGATTTATTGTTCAAAGTGTACAAAAATTTTACTATGGAACAATCTAAAGCTTCAATATAATTAGACTACCACTATAAGATTGGACTGTTTAATGGTTAAACTGACTAGTGCTTTGTGGCATAACCTTCAGAAGCACAAGAAACATCACCATGAAGTTTTTGTATAGCTTTTTGATTTTTTTTTAACATCACTAATGTTTGTCCTTAATTCTTAAAAATTTTCTTTCGGCTTTTCCATCTTCTCGACCCCACCTTCAAAGGACTACCAACATTCTTTTGTCCCTCCGAACCTTCATCCAAGATGATGATAGTATCTACGAGAAAAACAAAAAATATGTATAGCATTTTACTTCTATATCTCTAATAAAGTTCACACAAGTTCTTTTCCAACACTATACAAAGTTCCATTTGCTTACTTTGTACACTGCACGTAATAAGTTTATGTTGTGTTCCCTATTGTTGTTTCTCTACAAAGGTGCTCTTTAGCTCCATAGGTTCAGTAAAACAAGCTCCATTTTGGTAATTATAACAGTATACATTTCTCCACAAAACATTTTACAGCCTCCAAATGTGACTTCATATATCTTCTTTTAATACATGTTTTGTTTCTTCAAATTCTTTATAACTTTTTTCTTATTTAACAACTAGGCGTTCAGCTTTAACATTTTCTGTACCTACACAGCACATGTCATCATGCATTCTTCTTTCTGGAAATAATACAATAATATACTATATACTATTGTCAGTTGTTCATCTACAAATTCACTTACAAGTCCGTCAAACAGTTACACATGTCAAATTTACTTTTTTTAAATGTTTCTGTTGTTCTTTATTTTTTAGGTCTGACCACAGATTTTGTACTTGAAATTTGGTCCTTTTCTTTCCATGTTTTTAATTCATTTGATTTAGTAATTTTTGCATTATCAGTTCCTTTCTGTTATTAACTTTTTGGCATTTTCTCTTTTAGCAGTCGCAGTCATATTGGTCCACCTCTCTCGGGCTCATCGCTTTTGCTCTTTTCACGCCCGTATAGTATTTTTTATTCTTCTCCATCCCCACCATGACTTCTTCAATTTTTTCCTCTACTTCTTGCGACTCCTCTGTAATTTTATACACTCAGACATGGGCGTTCGTTTCTGTTGTGGACCAATCATTGATGGTACGGAATGGAGCATTGTGGGTGAAGGCCATTCGTGTATAACAACCTCATGTTTTCCACAATATGGTCAATATATTTAACCCTTCCAGGTTGGTGAACTATGAAGGGAAACTACAAATGTTTTACACCTACGTATTTGGCAACGTTTTACGTTACCATATAAGGTAAGTTATTTATGGAAGGATAATTAATGTTTTGTTGTACTATTGAGCTTATCGTAATAACTGCATAAATATATATTTTGTGATTGCTAAGCAAACTTATGTGTATATTCCATATAGTTTTTTATGCTTAATAATAAAAAACTTGTTAACAATAGCTTGTAAGAGACAGAGTTACAGGGTTTCTCACACAATTTATCAATAGGGCCGCCATATCTTTTCTCCTAAAGTTTCCTGGCCAGCGAAGACTCAGCCTTGTCTGCCTTGTCATAAAAGCACTGCTGGAGTTGCAAAAGGGAGGCTGCTCTACGCAGCAGTATTCAGAGAGTCATCTGCGATAGCCGGCTAGAGTCGGAAGATTGCTTGTGTTGTGCTAAAGAGTGGCAATGTGCTGGTTGAGGGAGGAGATCTCTAAGGTGGCCTTCCCTTTAGCTTGTGTGGCTGTACTAACAAGTTTACAGCGGATGGAGGCTTTGTGGGCTTCCCACACACATTTTGCGTAACCTCCTGGGATGAGTTCTACTTAAAATAGTCTAAGATCTCTGTTTTGATGTCAGAGAAGGTTGTGGTATTTTGAGAAGAACATAGACTCCAGCACCGTCCATCCAAAAAAATGGGGTAAAGCATATGTGGTCATAATCGTGAATGAGTGAGAGACATGGAGCATGTTCAAGCAAGAGTATATTTGGTGGGGAGCCGAAAAGTAGGTGAAATACCTTGCATTGGAATTTTTAAAGTGCCAGGTGTCATATAGAAGGTAATGTTTTAACAGGACAGACAAGGTCGAGGAATCCATAGATGGTGAGGTATTCAAGGTTTTGGTGAGAAAGGGAGGTTTTGTCTAGCAGTGAGTCTAAAATAACATTAAAGTCGCCTCCCATAATGATGTGTCCCTGGGCCAACCACTCAATGTGTTGAAACAATTTAGAGAAAAAAGGCCTTGACCTGGATTGGGGCATAGATCAATACCAGTGTGACAAGGGTGGATCGGAGAGTGCCTGACACCAATAGGAAGCAAACCTCTGGGTCAGCATAGGAGCTGAGAGCCGACAGGGCACCTTATTATGAATAAAGATTGCTACTCTACATTTTTTGCAATCTGCTGAGCGAAGAAGGTCTGGGAGAATTGTGTTGCCTGTGTATGGATACCTCTGAGATCAGTCTCCTGAAGGAAGACTATTTCTGCATTTTCCCTTCTGCAGGGTCCCAGGACTATGATATGCTTGTGGGGGGAGTTGAGACCATTAACGTTGATGGAGAGAAGTTTGAAGGCCACAGCGTCGGGAGTGAAACGTCTAATGAGAAGAAGGCGATCTGCATGCTATAATAAGAGAAAGAAATAGACCGTGTATATGTAGCTGGTGAGGTGGAGGAGAGAGTGAAGGAAAAGCAAAAGAGGAAGGTAGAAGAAGAAGAAAGTAGCCCAATTGGGCAATAACCCTTTAATGGAAGAACCCTGAAGGGGTTCAAGAGTAACACAAGTAGACTTTGTATGGCAATATGCCAGTCATATAGCATTTGTGGGGAGTGAAGTGGTGGCATTTTTCGAGAACCGCCCTGGTCTTGGACAATGTAGAGTAGACTGGGTATAGAAAAAAAAACAACTAACAGGGACCCAACCAGAAATATGGAAAATCATGCAGATGGAGAAGGAAATGGAGGGTGGAGAGCAGGGAAGGGGACAAAGTAGGGAAGAGGAGGGTACGTAGATAGGGTACATGGGAGGTGATGGATAAGAGTGAGAGATAGCAGGAAGGGAAATAGGGTTAACAGAGTGAGAAGGAAAGTCTAGACGTAGTAACGGAAGGCGGAGGAGGAGGGGGGTAACCCCCAGTTGTGATCTATGGTGGTTATCTAACAGCATGTAAAAGGTCATTAAAACTGTTGTCAGTGATAACAAATATTAGGAACAGCATAAAGTGAGTAGACAGATGTCAACTGAAGTTCTTCCCTGATATCAGCGCAGTTGGTAAGGAAGACAATTTGGTCAGATGAAATCAAAGCAAAAGGCATGTGAGTCACAGTAGGCGGATCGGGGGGGGGGGATTTGTGTCCTGGACCCAACGTTGTGGAGCTCTAGACCAGTTGGGGGCCGGAGGGATTGTGTGCCTGGAACATTCGTTGAGACATTTTGTGGATGTGAGGATTTGAGAAGAATGGCCAGGACTTCTTGGCATTGATCCAGGGTTTGACATAGTGAGTAGTTTTAGGTGTGAAAATTTGTAGATGAAATTGAAATCTTGAATGGTACCCGATGCTGTGGTGTTGAATCTTGGTGATTGGTCGAATAGTTTGTCATTTCTGTATGGGAGAGGGGGCAAGATTCTGAAACAGTTGTATGTCTATATCCTCATAGGTTAGCAAAGAGGCATTTCATGTGGCCATTGGTAACCATTCTCTGGTACGGAAATAATGGAAATATACAATTATATTGCGTGGAGGTTCATCAGCTTGGGCCTTGGCTCTGAGAGTACAATGTGCCCAGTGCATAAGACATTTAGAGTCCGAGGTTCTGGGACCACATGCATAAACAAGCCCTTAAGAAAGGGCTGAAGCTCTGAAGGGGGACTTCTTAAAAGACATTTCGGACACAGATGTTATTGTGTCGCAAGCAATTCTTAGAATCCTTCTGTTTCTCTTTTAGAGCTTCAATCTCATCATGTAAGCGAGATAGTTCCATATCCAGGGTCATTTAAGAGCGACAGAGATAATCCATTTTTTGTTTCAAGCACCCAATGATTTCAGACTTGAATTTGTTGGCCACTTTTGAGAGTTCTTAGTTAAAGGCCTCCTTCACTACTTAAAAGAGGTTTCTCATAATGAAGAATAAAGGAAAATTGGGCGCTAAGGACTAATACAATAAACAGTGCTAATCTGGACTGCAGCTCACCATTACAATCTGGTATCAGCGCTCTCCTTATTGCTGTTTCTCATAATGGCCTTAATTTTTGGATCAAGTTCGGCTGCCGAAATCAGGGGAGAGGGTGAGGTTTCCGGCTGATCAGATTGTGAAAGTGAGGTTTTACTTTTTTCGATCCTAAGAAGTTGACAGAGGAGCTATTCGTAGATTTCTTGTTCTTCAGAGACATGGTTAAAGAGGGAGTAGGTTAGGCTCCTGGTGATGTGAGGTGGTGGGGAGTAAAAGGGTTTTAGGAGGTCATGGGGGGGAAGGATGCTGCACGACATGTTATGAGAATACAATAACGGCCCAGTGGATCACAGGCAGAGAGTGAAGGCTCACATCGTAGTAGCCATAGATTCCGTGTTGGAGCAGCCACTCAGGTGAGTGTTGTGAGGTGTGTGAGATGAGATTCCTTTGGACAGTAGGTTCTGCCTGCAGCTGTCACCGGTAGGAGGGATAGTCAGGAGACCAGTGGTAGGTTGGCTGCATAACAAACAAAAAGCAGGTGGTCTTTGCACGGAGGATCCCTATTTAGAGGGATCAGTTGGTGCACTTTTTCCCATCTGGAGATGGTGAGGTGCTCCTGGGATGTCAAGCTATATCTGATGCCTAGAAACAGACAGGCACTGGTCTGGTGCTCGAAGTAGGGTGTGTTGTCAACCAGAAGTGTGTGTGTAGGGTGGGCAAGCTGGCATGAAATTGGTTCAGGAAGTTAAAATAACAGAAGAGGTGCCATGAGGGCCCAGTAGGCACAGGAGGGAGCATGCCATGCTCTGAGCCACTAGTAGTTCTTCAGGGGTATAGTTGTGGCAAATTAATATTAGTGTAAGTGCAGGCTGCAGTGATGAGTAGCAGCCACTGAAGGGCAGCAGAGTGTCAACAGTTGACAGTCAGTGCAGGCCACACCAGTTGGGTGGTCCAGATAGGGTAGAGGGAATTGGAGCTGATCAAGAATCCCCCGTATTGGCCAGCATAACAGGATTGAGGTGAGTACAGGCCTGGCTGAGCATGGGGCATGCTTTGGCAGGTGGGCATTTAATGGCCGGACCCCTTGGAGAGATGGTATGCATCAGCAGGGCAAGGGATGAAATTGTATCCTCCCAAGTAGGGTGAAAAGTGTTAGTCAGTGGATTGACCCAGGAGAATGACTCGGCCCTTACATCCCTCAAGGTGGTTGTTGTGGAGGTAGACCAATGTGGGTGTTCCCAGCAGAGTAGGTAGGCCTGGGAGGTAAAAATGAGCAAGGGCTTCAGTCCTGGAGAGTGTCCGTGAGTTGCCTGAATTCATGGTCCGTTCTGAGGGGCACACTGCAGGAGGGGTTTCCAACTGCAGGATCGCTTAAGAGGCTGGGAGGTGAAAGTCCGATGCTGTAGTGAGAACTGGCATCAGTGTGGTCTCCAGCAGCACAAAATTGAGGTCACGGTTTCATGCGTGAAGTAGGACTCAGGAGCGCTGAGCCATCTGGTGTTTGAAAGTGCTGGTTCTCAATTGGCTCAGATCTCTCAGCTTTATGAATTAAAATCTTACAAGATTGGATTGATTACAAATCAAGACATTAGATAGTAAGTATATGGGGATTTTTTTATTTTTATAAAAATTATGTGAGTGTTTTCAGCATGGGCTAAGTGTCTCTGAGGGAGGGGGGGTGGCTGCACTTTTTTTGTGGGAATTCAGCCACAGGCCGGACAGCCTGGAACTGGTTTGTCAGTATGGCAGGGGTCCCCTTTATGCAGATTCCCCTGATATAGTGTAACCAGTCCCGGCTGGCTTACCTAGTGCTGGATTTTGCAAAATAAAAATTTCCCCTGATTTTTTGATTACCAGCACTAAGCTAGCAGCACATGGGTTAATATCATTAGGAGGGGGAACCCACGCATTTAAAAAAAAAAAAAAATTTTATGCTGTATGGAGCCTGCAGGAGCTGACAGGTTTGAACATACCTGCACCTCTGTAGTAGATCTGGGAGGGGTTTTAAAATACACCCATAGTCAACAAAGAAAGGATCTTGAGATCCGCTCCTTGTTGACTACGGGAGTAAGCAGAGCCCTTTTGCGGCCAGTAAGGCCAGAAGCTTTATTATATTGAAAATATATAATAAACAAATAAATGAATAGATAGCAGACTATACACATAGTCCACACACCCTTTACACCATATAGCTCACTCACTGCACCCCTTTCAAACCATGTCATAACCCTTCTCTATCTCCCTATATATCCACCTCACACCTCTTATTTATCTCACTCCTTTACCCCCCTCAAACACATTCTCTATCTTCCCTCACTGAAACCCATTCACATTCCCTGTCATTATAACCTACTCAATTCCCTTCTCCTCCTTTTCTCCCCTTAATCAAGCTCCTCTTCTCAACATGTCCCCTTCATCATTATCACCATCATTCCCCTCTCATTATCATCATAATAATCCTCATCATCTCCATTTCACACAACACCAGTATGGTGCTCATGTTTTGTAGTGGTCAATGGTAACTGCTTCACTTCTGTCTTTAGAGAGATTGCCACCAACTTCAATACAGTGAGAGAGGTTACCTGGTGATCAGGATATGATCCCTAAATAACAGGGATAAATAGGAGCAAAGATAATTGTTGGTGTAATCATGGGTATTGATTGTATTTATAAAATCACTAAATTCTAAGTCTGTATATTAAAAAAAACCTTATAATAATACTCTTTAAATAATGCAGTAATTCACTTTAAAAATCTTATATCACATACAGTGATTGGATAATGAATTAGGATGTTTTTAGTATCTTGTAAAATTTTGCTGTATGGCATGTCGTCCCATCTTGCAAGAATATTCCATCATTTCCCAGAATCCACTCTCTTCTCAGGGGAATAAGATGACTGTTAACAAGTCAATGTATTTCTCCTTTCTCATCATGCCTTTAACAATGTACAATCTCTCTGAGGTACAAACCTTAAAAATGCACAAAAGTTTAAACATTCCTAATTCATTGTCCAATCACTGTATATATTTGATATCTGAAAAGCATTGCTAATGCTATTGCTAATGCTATTTACAATTTCTACTAGATTCTAGTAAATGCAAGTGAGGGATATCTGGTAGTTTTAAAGTTAATTACTTATTCAGCATTATTATAGTTTGATGGTGGTATCTATCTCTGAATGGTTGTGAAGATGTAGTGATGTCATATGTCAAGATTTTCATTGTATTCTCAATCTCTGTTTTGTTTATTGTTTATGGTGTATTTATGTGTGACATTGATGTTATTTAAATTATTTAATCTCTGGAAATTGTATTGTGTGAGTCTTTGAGTGGTACCATCATCATCATCATCATTTATTTATATAGTGCCACTAATTCCGCAGCGCTGTACAGAGAACTCACTTACATCAATCAGTCCCTGCCCCATTGGAGCTTACAGTTTAAATTCCCTAATATAGACACACACTCACATACATACACAGACAGACAGACAGACAGAGAGAAACTAGGGTCAATCTAGATAGCAGCCAATTAACCTACCAGTATGTTTTTGGAGTGTGGGAGGAAACTGGAGCACCCGGAGGAAACCCACGCAAACACAAGGAGAACATACAAACTCCACACAGATAAGGCCATGGTTGTGAATCGAACTCATGACCCCAGTGCTGTGAGGCAGAAGTGCTAACCACTAGACCACTGTGCAGCCCACTGTGCAGCCCACTGTGCTACCACTTATCTGTTTCTATTGGGTTGTGAGTATAAGTGACAAATAAGTGGGTCCTTGTCTACCTGGTTCTGGTATACTTGTCCTTATGGAGTTGTAGATAAACAACTTTGGCCACTCATTTTGGAATCTGGTCAAGCAGTAGGTGAAGACCTTCTAGTAGTTCTGGTGATGGTGATCTTTGTTATCACTATTTGCACTTCCAAATCTCCAATTGCGTATCCTCTGATACTCCTTGACTTAGTACTTTTGCTTTCTATTTTCCTGCTCCATGATGCTTGACTTGTCATTTTTGTTTTGGTCTATCACTATTTATTGACTTCTAATTATTAATTTGCTCTTTAATCATCTTCCTTTACAAACTCTCCCTTACCGTTTTTCCAGTCACTCTGAATTGCTTTAGGTTCTCCCTCACTGATCCATATTATTTTCTATACCACTTCAAATCTCTCTTCTCTTAGACTTACTCACTGAACCATTCTCTTCTCTTAATGTCTGCTGTGGCTGAATTTGTTATTTAACTGCTTTAAGCTGTTCAGCAAGCTAAACAACTCCTCTAGTCCATAAAGTTGTCCATAGTTAGTCTGTATTAGAGGGTTGATTGGATACTGTTTCCTGGTCACAAGGGGCTGTGCATGCCATCTCAGACATGAGTCAGCAATCTTTTCCTTACTCCCCCATCCATATGAGCATTTTAATTTAAAGTTATAAAGTCCATCTTTTTATAATTATATGGAAACTTTTTCCATGGATTTCATGTTTCTCTCACCACCACCACTCACCATTCTTTTCTCACTCCCCCCGCCACATTTATTTATCTTATCAACACCCATAAGTCCCCCCAACATTTCTATCACTAACTTCCCCACATTTCCCTCACCAACACCAATATTCCTCTTACCACCATCGTCACTGTTCTCTTACTCATCGTAAGAAGCATTGGATGCTGGGAGTTTAAAGCTACAAAAGCTGCCTCAAGCAGTTATTATTATTATGTATTATTATCATCATAATTTGCAGTCACTCAGGCCCCGGCTCTTGATGAAGAATATCTAGCAATAGGACTTTAGACATTTATTACTTTAGCAGTCAGCTCTTCTTGTCAGTGTAAGGAAAGAAAGTAACTCATATAGAGCTGGATGCATTCGTGTCCACAATATACTCGTAAAATGCATGCCACAAAAATGACATTTACGTGTTTACTCTTAAGATATGTGCAACTTGGCATAATGCATTACAAATGTCTGCATGAAAATATGTATAAAGCATATCAAGACATTCCAATCATATCATGATGCAGCCACATACTAAAGACACCAGACCTGTAGTGCCGCATGTACAAATACTGTAAATCATACACACACATTCACTGTAGAAAATATCATTTATTTAAAATAAAGACTCATTCCCTTATTCACCGTTTTATTACTTACCTAATTCCCAATGGATCCTTTTCTATCTAATTGTTGTTCAGGTAAATCCATGGGAAAGAGAATAAATACATTAATGCCACTGAATTGCTCTTTTCAGAGACCTGTCATCAACTAACCAGTCCATTGTGACTTTGTCTGATTGGTCAGAGTCTGAGAGAGTAACTCTGATTGGCTAGTTGCTACTCAATGGAGCAAGAGATATGCTTAGCAATAGGCATACCTATGGAACACTATTTAGTTGCAATTACATAAACACTCCCTTAATGCATTTGTTCTACGGTTGCACACCCCTTCCCTCCAAGTTCAGTGTCAATAAACGCAAGAAATCCTAAATGTAAGATGTGGTCAAATCTGCGGACAGACATATGCTAACACATCTTTGGTGCAAAGAAATTATTATTTTATGATGCAAAAGGAATACTGGCACCCTTGCACTTTATTTTTTAAATAACAATTTCCTCAAAACATAAGTTGAAATTAACAACAGTTTTTGTTCTGTACAATTCTTTCTCTTGTTGTTAAGTTTGTTCAATGATTGATTTCTATATTGTGGGCACCTGCTAATCCCCACAGGTAAATTCAGTCCCAAAGTAGAGAATCACTTGCTTGTAATCTAATTATTTCTAACTACTTGTAAAAGGTGGAATAAGTAGCGACTTAATACATTTTTTTAACTTTTCCTCCATTGCAAACCAATGAAATACATATGTGGATACCAAAATCATTTTTAATTTCAAGAAGTTTCTGGAAGTAATGGTGCATTATTAGAAAAAGCTGCAAGGTTAATGATATTTTTGGCCACAACTGTATATCCAACTGTACATGAGACCCAAAGTGTTTATTAGTTCCTGAAGTTGAAAGGCTTTATGATCATTATTTAGTTTTATTAATACACATTACAGGGCTATTCAATTAACTGCGAAGAGCCGTGGGAACTTCATGCAATGTGCTTTTGTCCGTACTTCTGGTTAATATGGTGCTGACATGTTTGCTTTCTCTAAGAGCTGTGAGCAAAACTAAGGGAAGTTTTCAGGGTGAACATAACCGTGGAGTCACGGGATGTTCCAGTGGCACTTTGCACAGAATTGAATCTCTCCCAATGAATATCGATGGACTTCGTTAAGATTCTGAACTGTGTCCTTTAATATTCTAAATTAGATCTTTATCTACTTTTTTTGAATGGGGTTGATGACATCAGCTGTAGAAGAATATTTTGTGGTTCTGCATAGCCACTCTGCACATTGTCAATTCAATTCACAAAATGTAACTTTGCAATATCATTCAAATATTCCCCATTTGCTGTACTAATAACATATGCAATGTTTTTTTGACGCATTTTTGACTAAAAAAATAACTTTATAAATATATAATTTTAAAAACAGAATTTATTTCTTAAATTACATCATCAACATTCTGTTTTTATTTAGTAATGATGAGCAGGGCTCAATAGGGGACATTTGTGCAAATTATTGTACACTAAAAGTTGTAAATCATAGCAAGCAATCAGATAATTTCATTTTCTAAGATGAACTAGAAAAAAAAACCTGATTCGAATGTGTTGCTATGTGTTATAGAACTTTCTTCTCTGTGCTCCAGTTTTATACATTAAAGACCCAGTTAATCCTACAGTAGATGTTAGTGTTGAGTCTGGAGAGCTCTGTAACATTTTTTTAAATTCTTTATTGGAAACATTAATATTTTGCAGTGCTCTGTTTACATTTCATTTCATTCCATTTCACACATCATAGTTACATTTATAATAATTCTCATTCAGATAGAGTAAGAAAGTGGTCAAAAAATCACATTTTCCCCTAAATAAATAAACAATTTTGATCAACTTTATGATGTGTCCATTATTCCTTTTTTATGAGAAATATTTTACTGAATGCATTAAAATCTTTACAAAGCAAATTCAGTATAATATTGTCAATGTCAGCCTTTTAATTAAAACTGATCATTATAATGCAGAGTATATTCAAAATATTTGTACTGTCCCATTTATTTCATTTGAGAATAAAACTATTTATTCAAAGGCAACTATATTACTAATAATATGCTATGTTAATGCATTTTTTTTAGTTTTGTAATCATAATTTTCCATTTGTGCTGCATTTAGATATTTAATTATAACAGTAAATTGTTCTAACATAATCATTAGGGGCTTTCTAATTGATGACGCATCCAATGTCTGATGTGCAATGCTAATTGGTGTAATTAAATTTCACTTTTCATTAGCACAAACCTATTAAGTACTATAAATATGTGTTATAAAAGAGTGCATTACAATATATATGTGTAATCTGGGCTGCTAAGCCTTCCCTTATCCACCAAAAATTAGTGACAGTACTGAAAAAATAGTGACAATCCACATTTCTTATTGTCACTTTATAAAATAATACCAATACAGCTAAAAATGTTTACAATAACTTTTTATGTCTGCTATAATTCTTAATGTATCATTGTAATTAGTGTTTATGAAAGGTTAAATTCAAGGGATCTGTGCCCTTTTCACTCTTGCAAGCTTTGTAACTATGTAGTGTAATTTAGTAATAGTAATTTACTTTTTTAATAGAAGCCCTCCATATTAACCACTATATACCCCTTTAGTGTGTGACTGGTGTGACATTGCCTGCTGTCATAAACATTAGGAGAAAGTTTTAAGAAAAAATGCTTAAATGTATAAATGCAAAGAATAGCTTGTCTTTTTTTAAAATTTTCATAGCATATTGTTTAATTAAAAATCAGCTAATTGTCACAGTTAACATATTCGCTGCTTCTACAACTATCCCCACCCCACTAAGACTAGCCAATTACAGAATACTAGAGTAAAAAATAAACAGTCATTACACTTAAATGCTGAAGTAAAAATTATTTATCGATCAAAAGTATGCACAATATACACATGGACAAAACCAATACATAAATTATATTTCTATTAACAAACCAGAGCATTTCCCAAGTAGTAAACACTGCAATTACAAAATACAAGATATCAAAGTGGAGCGTAACCCAATATTTGGTAAAATGCAAGTCTTTAGATCAGTTTGTCTTGAGAACACCTCCTCATGCCCGAGTGGCAGTCAACCTCCAATGACCAGATGGTTAATCCTGAAAAAAATATCTAAAGGGAAGAAGGAGGAATATGGCGCCTTCTGGTGTAGTATTTAGTAGAGGCGGTTCAGATATAAATTAAGGCAATATATCTGCATACCGAATATATAGGTTGGACGTCTGTGCTAGGATTCCCGGCTTATAGCTTCAGTATTGAAGGGCTCAAAACATCAATTAAGATATACGGAGAAACAGAGAAATCCGTAGATATTATAACACCACTACCACCAAGTGTGTATATGCGAACCAGATATAAAAGAAAGAAACAATCGCAGAAAAGATATATACTGCATTAAAGAAATATCTATGCACAATGGTTATTATTATTATTATTATTATTATTATTATTATGTTTTTAATTATTATGTTTATTATTATGTTTATTATTGTTATAATCATACATTTGTACGGCACCACAGTGTTCCTCAGCGTCATACAGTGGGAAAAACAGGACATACATAAAACAAGGACATACATAAAATAAGAACATACAAGGCAGGCAAAATAAATGCAGATATTTAAACCAAGAGTATGGAGGACCCTGCTCATTAAAGTCGAAGAGGGTGCAACTGAAACAAGAGGAGCGAGTGTGGCTTAGAGTGAAGGTTGGGACAGCTGTGAGTGTGCATTAGTGTGAATAGTATCAGGAATAAGGTGAACTTTAATTGAGAAAAAGAAAAGAAAAGAAACGGTTTTACCTTAGAGAACGTCTAAAGATTTGAAGAGGCTGTGGGAAAAACCTGATTGGGTGTGGTAGGGAATTCCATAAATAGGGAGAAGCACGAGAGAAGGTTAGTAGGCGAGAGTGAGAGGTGGTTTCCTGAGACGAGACAAGGCGCAGGCCAAAACTAGAGCTAACAGGGTGGGAGGGAGAATATTTTGATTTGAGATTTGAGATGTAAGAAGGGGTGGTGTTGTTGAGGTCTTTGTAGGTAAGGGTGAGTAATTTGAATTGGATTCTGGAGGATGCAGGGAGCCAGTGTAAGAATTTGCAAAGTGGTGTAGCAGATGTGCGGCAGTAAGAGAAGAAGATTAGACTTGCAGCAGCATTTAGGTGGATTGAAGTGTGGATATATGGGTGTTGGAAGTGACAAATAGCAGGAGGCTGAAGTAGTCAAAATTGGAGATAATGTGAGAATGAATATTACATATAATGGAGTTTTGGTAGCATGTTGAGTAAGAAGAGGACATATTCTGGCAATGATTTTAAGGTGAAATAGACAGGACTGGGAGAGAGTATGGATGTGAGGAATAAAGCAGAAGGCATGGTTAAGTGTGACACCAGGCTTGGGAGACTGTGGAAATCGTGGTGTTATTAACAGTTAGAGTGATTTGAGGGAAGGTTGTGATTCTGGCAGGAGGGAAGATAATAAGATCTGTTTTTGATATGCTGAGCTTTAGGGAGCCAGTTGGTTACATGAAATAGTACAGAAGAGTAGAGGCTAGGGGAAGATATATAGATTTGGGTGTCATCAGTGTAGAGATGGTACTGGAGGCCGAATGAGTGAATTAGTGCCCAAAAGAAGAGATATACAAAGAAAAAAGTAAAGGGCCAAGAACATAGCATTGTGGGACCACAACAGATAGTAGGAGTGGAGGGGAGGATTAGCCAGAAGTAGAGACACTAAAGAAGAGGTTTGATAGGGGCAGCATCGTGACTTAGTGGTTAGGAATTCTGCCTCAAAGAACTGGGGTTATAAGTTTGATTTCCAACCATGGCCTTATCTGTGTGGAGTTTATATGCTCTCCCTATTGCCACGGGCACTAGGAGTCTTGCCCAGGGATTCACCAGATGACTGGGCTTACCAGATTAGTGAAGTTCACACAACGGTCCTCTGGTAGCAGGGTGACTAGTGGAACAGATATCACAGTAGATGGAGAGAGAATGCCAATAAATAATAGGAAAGTCAGTGACTTGCAGCAATCTTTGGTCAATGAATCAGCGATTAGCTGATATAGTGGAAAGGCAGATTTGAACACGGAGATCAGGATGGACGTGAGTAGATGCAGGGAGGTAGCAGGGAAGTCAGTGGTCTGCGTACAGCAAGTTGTACCACTGCTTATGGTGAAGAGACTTGTCCAGGTGCAGGTAGGTAGCGGGGAAGTCAGTGGTCTGCGTATAGCAAGTTGTACCACTGCTTATGGTGAGAAGACTTGTCCAGGTGCAGGTAGGTAGCGGGGAAGTCAGTGGTCTGCATATAGCAAGTTGTACCACTGCTTAATAGGTGAGGATGTGTTCAAGTGTTGATGAGTGGAAGCATACAAAGATAATAGGATGCAGACACTGAGAGCACAGAGGAACTTGATCCCAATAGGTATGCAGCATATCCAACAAAGTCTATATAACGGTATGTGTGGCGCTGCTTGGTAGAGAATTGCTCAGCACAGATATGCAGGCCAATAATGGATAGTCAATCACAGTTATGCATATAACGACTGAGGAGAACGGTTAATTCCAAACAGGTATGCAGCGTAACAATAACAGTCTATAGCGGGTATGGATACCGCTGCTGAGCGTGGAAACTTGTCCTAGCGGATATGCAGAGTAAACGTAAAAAGTCAATAACAGATAGGCATACCGCTATTCAGTAGAACAGTCTGTCCACAGGGAGTTGCAGGAACTGCAGAGACACTGGACGGCAAAGACGAGTGTAGGAACCACAGGTGAATAGATCCGGTAATCAGAGTCCAGCTGAGGACACAGGCAGGAAACAGAAGACTGTAGCAGGTATGGAAACCAGTGATGAGTAGCACAGGGAATCCACAGGAACTGAAGACACGAGTAGTACACAGGAGATAGTAGCGGGTATGGAAACCAGCAATGAGTAGATCAGGAATCAGCAGGAAACTGAAGACACTAGTAGAACACAGGGAACACCTTCAGAGACTCACAGGGAATGAGACTCCAAGATCAGGCAATGAGGTAATGCACACAGGTGCCTTAAATAGGGAGTTGCCTGATCAACCAATTTGGATTAAAAGCAACAGTCACAAGAGCTCTTGGGAGCTGCGCATGCGCAGACCATCAGGATGGCGGACGGCCGCGGTTCAGGATAGGTGCCGGCAGGAAGGCTAGGGAGCCACGCACCAGCGCAGAGGCACTCACGGTCCGGTGAGTGACACCTATGTTTGCATGGGTGTCCTCTGGGTGTTCCTGTTTCTTCCCGCACTCCCACACTCCAAGAAAATATTTGTAGGTTAATTGGCTGCTATTAAATAGACCTTATTCTCTCTTGGTCTGTGTATGTTTGTTTGTTAGGGAATTTAGACTGCAAGCTCCAATGGGGCAGGGACTGATGTGAATGTGTTCTCTGTACAGAGCTGCAGAATTAGTGGCATTATATAAATAGATGATGATGATAAGGATGATGATAACGATGATGATGACAATAGGTAAGAAGTGAACCAGGAAGAGCTGTGTCATGAAGGCCAATGGAGTAGAGTGTGAAGAGAGTGTTCAACAGAGTCAAAATCAGCAGAGAGGCCTACGAAAATGAGTATAGAGATATGACCCTTAGACTTTGCAGCAAGTAGATCTTCAATCACTTTTGTGAGAGCAGTTTCAGTGGAATGTTGTGGAAGGAAAGTGCAGAGAGTCGAGAATGGAGTGAGAGGAGAGAAAGTGAGCCAGGCATTTGTACATTAATCACTCAAGTAGTTTGGAAGCAAAGAGGATGAGAGAAATAGTGCAGTAGTTGAAGAGAAAGGCTGAATCAAGAGATGGTTTCTTTAGAATTGGGGAGATGAGCGCATGCTTAAAGGAGGATGGAAATGTGCCAGTGAAAAAAGACGTGTTGAAGATGGAAATTAAAGTTGAGCATGCAGTGGAGGAGAGGGGGAGGCGAAGTTCAGAGGGAATAGGGTCGAGGGGACAGGTTGTAGGGTGAGATGATGAGATGAGTGTAGAAACGTTGTCTTCAGTTACTGGAGAGAATGCATTAAGGGCAGATTAGGGCATATAGGGGAAGGTGTGTAGAGTGGGTGGTGTGGGTGGAATTTGGCATGAGGAAATATCTTGTTGAATGATGTTGATTATTTCTTTGAAGCAGGTGGCAAAATCATGGTCTGTAAGGGAGGAAGGGGGAGGAGTTGCAGGTGGGCAAATAAGTGAGATGAAGGTGGCAAGAGGGGACGAGGGGTTAGAAGACTAGGTGGATTTTACAAATCTGAAGAATGTTTGTTTGGCAATTGAAATGACAGGGCTGTAAGATGAAAAGTTAAATTTATAGAGGAGGAAATCAGGATAGGAATGATATTTCCTCCAGTGGTGATCTGCAGTGTGGGAGCTCTTTTGCAGGTAGCAGGTCCGTTTGGTGTGCTATGGTTGGGGTTTGGATTGTCAGAGACTGTATGTGGCAGCATCTGGAGCTGCATTGTCTCAGGCCGAAGTGAATGTTTTGTTGTTGAAAAAGCAGCGTGATTAGGGCAGGACTATACAGACATAGGAGAAAATAGTTGTTTTAGTAGATATAAGAAAAGGATTGGATTAAGGGTATTTAGGTGTCATTTTGTACATGTGGAGATATGTAAATAAGGTTGGCAGGATTGCAAGTAAGGTGTGGATGGAAATGTTTGGGATGGAGGTCCAGGGTTAGGTGAGATGTCACCGGCAGCCTTTAGAAGAAGCAGGGTGAGGAAAAGGATATGCAAGGAGGATTTGTGTGAGGTTTATTTCTATTTATGTAGGCTAATGTGTCTGTTGGGTGCAGGAGACAAACAGTTCATGTGTGCAGACTAGTGAGGAGGGAAGTAGAGAAGGGGAAATCATAATAGGGAGGGAGAAATAGAATGTTGGAAAAAGAAGAAGAGTTTGAGGAGAAGTGTAGTGACAGTGAATAGGAGACCGTAGAAACTGAGTAGGTTGCATGATGGAGAGATGTGAGAGTTATGAATGAATGCTTATTAGCTGGGGTAGATTATGAGAGAGTAGAAATGAACAATTGATTCAAATGGTGCAGTGTAATGGAAGAGGTGAAAGATACTTTAATAGGGTTAATAGGATAGGCAGTTTGTGTACCTCTGACACAACAAAGTCAAGTTGACTGCAGAAGGTCCAGCAGCCAAACAGAAATGACAACAGCAATTACAATTGAGCTCAGTGGGCAGCTGAACAGATGTTAAAACAACAATGACGTTTGAGCTCTGTGGGTCCTACAGCTAAACAGAGATGGTAGTTCAATAGATCCTAAAACAGCCTTGTTTACGGTATGAAGTCGATCCTCAGCCCTGCTGTGGCATTTGCCAACAGCATTCAGAAATATCCAATGCTTTATATTTGTAAGAGTAAGGAAAAGTGGTAGAGTGGGCAAAGAGCTGAGCCAGAGTACCACTTATAAAAAATCCAACACTGTGGAGATATAAATAGCTACATATACAGATCCAGTTATGGATAAGGAACAATATTCCAGACTAAAGGAGGTGAATCACATCTAACTCTGGCTGGTCAGTCCTTTTTCTGATACAAGCACAAAGCTGTCTGAACCCCAAATATACATGGAGGGGCTGAGGCTCAGTTGAAGGTCTTTATTAACAGCCAAAGAGGAGCCGGAGTCACTAATATGCAAAGTAATTCTTGGTGCAACCTAGGAAAGGGAGGAATGCTATTTTCGCTAGTTGTGTTTCCTATTTTCCTAAAACAAAGAAAGGTTGTGGATCACAGATTCCTGCAAACACTGTTTTTATTTGTTTAGAGTGGATGATAACGAGCAACATATAGTGGGTAGAGTAGCACACACTTGCAGCTTGAACCGAGAAATAAAAGTTGTTCAGATTCTGAGAGATACCGGTAGAATCAAAAACTTCATGCATTGACATTAATGTGAAAATTATGAAGCTGTCACCTCAAATCTCACATTAGAAAATGTCTCTTAAATATACAATTGTCAATATTGAACTGGTCATAGATCATAATATCCAACCACTGTTTGCATTGAGCTGTCTAAATGGATTGTGAGAATTAAACAGGAGCCAAGAGATCTCCTCTCTTAATGGGACATCATAAATCATGTTGTAAATAAAGGTGAAAGGAAATGTCAAACATAAGGAATTAGTGCCTATGTCTTTAATAATAGTTACTTATACCGCTTTCATACTGCCACCCAGGCAATATCCTGGGTATATGAACTCATGATATTGTCGGGGGACAGAGGGAATGCCTGGTGAGACCTGGGTTCAAAAATCCGGGTCGCACCATTCATAGTGCAGGCTTCCCAGGCAGACCCGTGAATTACCCCACCAAAAGACCCACGTCTAATTCCCGGGTCTGATGACATGGGCATTAGATCTGGGACCATTCATACTGCACCTCGACCCGGGGTAGTCTGGGATTGCACTGGAAAAAAACGGATTTTTGCTGCAGTACGAATGGGGTATTATTTGGTCTGAGAAGCTTTAATGATAGTTTGTTTTTCCTTTTTAACAATACTTTTTTGAGTGGGGGAAACAACATTTTTCTTAAACTATAAATTTATTTTGCTTTCACCTACACACAATGCAATCCAAGACCCTTCAGGTACATGCATAATATATGCCTAAAGACAGGTGTATCTGCGTATCCTTGGATGTCTGTATCAGTCCGCATTTGTGTGAACAGGCCCTTACTCTACTCAGTCTGCATTTTACCATTTTCATAGACATGCCATCTGACTGAAGATGATAGTATCTGCAGAAGTCGGTGACAGGAAAACAGTACAAAAACTAATGAACTAATGATACGATACCATATTATACCCAGAGACACCAAGAGGAATTTGGGGCTCTGGTACAATAAATTTTCACCTCCCTCTGTAGATGAGCTGGGAAAGGGCTGTGTGCTGCCACTGCATGGTGGCGAGCCTGAAGGGGGTGTGGTCACAGTGTTGGGAGCATGGTCAACATAGGACATGGTTGCACCTCTATTAATGTGACATATTATGTATTAAAACAGCATTACTCTCCCCCACCTGTTAATGCAGCTTACACAACCGGGTACTGGATTTTTGTAATGCATTCTGGAATGTTGGGATCTGTTTAGAAAAATGTATATGTACATGAAATATTGAAAACCGAGTAATAAGTGAACACAGTACATAACATAGATCATGCAGTAAATAATACATGCATTATAATGAAACATTACAGTTATCACGGCACCCCCAGCCACTTTACGCCACTCCTAGCGATATCACACCAACCCCAGCGACATTATGCCATCCCCAGCCACATCACACCTCCCACACAGTCACATAACGCTGTCAGTGGATTGGGAGTAGCTGACAGCTCCCTCCTCATAAGCAAACCTGTACACCCCCCACCCTCCCTCTGCACATGCACGTGCCATCCGACAGTGAAAAGGAAATAGAAAAAAAATACCTAGTTTCTTTAGGTGAATCGGGGCCATCCAGACATACCCGGACCCTGTTAACATGTACCTGCCCACCCCCCTTGGTACCCCCTACAGTACTTATTATGTTACTGTTGGTAAATTATGTTACTGTTGGTATTCTACTGGACGAGGGGATGCTACACAGAAAGAGAAAAATAATAGCAGTAAATTAAATAAAGATGGCACAGAGCAATGTGGAATGAAATCTTATAAATAACTTTGACAATGTGTCAAATGAAGAACTGTATCAAGGTAATAATGTACCAAGAAGAATGTTAAAAATGTATAGGCAATGGTTTTTTTTTTCACTTGTTCACTGGTTAACTTACCGTTGAAAGGTTTACTGTCCACTGATATTTGATTACAATTAGACAAATATAAGTTTTTAACCTGAAGTCATCATAATGAATTTAATTTGATTATTAAGTTAATTCAACTTTTAAGTGTTGATAGAAAACAAATATATTTGACAAATTTGATGTACACACATATTTCAAAATAGTTTTACTTAAGAAAAATCACTCCAAGGTAATCGATATGAAAATCTAACACATAAATTAAATAGAAAGGTGTAGTCACTCTCAAACCATGAATACTAATTTGTGTTTAGCTTGCAGACATCTTCAGAAACGTTCTTTATACAACATGTCACAGTGTAGAAACCGATTTTTATGCATATGAAAATCATCCTCATTTACTGTCTTTGAAGCTATCCAACAGGGGATAATCTCGTACACACTATAAAGTTCCCTGTTTATTAGCCTTGGGAGCAAATGCTTTCCTATCATAAAGACAGCAATTAAAAGGAAAAAAGCATCACTTTTATGTTTGATGTTGAAATAAACTATTCTACACAATTATTAATGGAAAGTGTAAGCTTTCCATTGACTGTACTCTCACAGATGTTTTGTAATAATAGCTTTACAAGATAAAACAGAAAGCTCTTTAGTCAATTTGAAAATAAACCTGTTAATATATTATGATATATGTATATTGTACTGACATTTAAATTATTCAGTATTGTTGTAATGCAGTAGTCATACAGTAATTTACAGAAACGATGCTTCCCTTTTTTTAATATTCAAGATACAATAAATATGTTAAATTCTCATTATGCATTGCAAACACATGCTGTATGTAGGTAATGTATATTTAATATTATATATAGGCTTGGAAGTAAAACAATATACCACATTAACAAGCAGAACTTTGCATCACTTATATATATGTTTAAATATGTGCACACCCCTCACAAGGAGTGCTGTTTCTCTAAATGTGTATATAAGTATAAGTTGAAGATGTCCACATTTTTGTTAAAATGTGATATACAGTGTCACTTATAGACTATACTGAAATAGTGCTGTGTGGGAGGTGGGGTCTTTGTTTGCATCCGGATATCTGTGCGTATTATTGGAGAGTTTGTTGTGATGATTAGTGTCTAATGGAGGCAGTGTCGGACTGGGGCATGAAGGGCCCACCGGGGAACTGCAACGCTAGGGGCCCACCAGAGGGGGTATAGCCAGCCATCAAAGAGGCAAGACCAGACACTAGAGGGGTAGTGGTCAGCCCACGAAGGACAGCTAGCACCATAGTGTAGTATATAAAGAATACACAGTCTTGACCTGCCCCTTGGATTGGACAGAACAGTCACCAAAAATCGGGATTGTCCCACTAGACTCAGAACATTTGACAGACTATCCTACCTGCTCTTGTCACTTTCACCACCTGTGGCTGCTGGTTTCTTTAGTTGCAGCTTGTTTGGATCCTGGAATGTTGGGGGCCCTATTTGGAAAAAAATGGGTACATTTAGAAAAGGCCAAACAGCCCTGGCGTTAAATCAATAGGACCCACAATTAATACTTAGGCCTTCCTCCAGCCCCAACCTTAGAGTAATAATATTCCCATTTAATAAATAAACCTATTTCCCTCCCTCCAGACAGCCCCAGCAATAAATTAAAAGCAATTACAAATAATAAATATACCTATTTCCCGCAACCGTCACTGACATTAAATAATTCATATTCACATTTAATAAATAGACCTCATGCGCCTTAAAACTCAGTCCCGCATTCACTTAATAGCGCCCAAACCACCCATCTTAAATTAATAGTTCCCACTATAAAATTAAATTGCCCCACCATCACCCCACAAACAAAATAGGACCCATTAGTTAGCCACCACCTACCACACACACACACACAAATTATATTGCCAAAAGCCCGCTGTGCCATCACACACTATGAGAAGTGTCTAATCTCTGCTTCCTCTCTTTCATCAACAGGTAATTACTACTACAGCCTTATTGCAAACAGTCTGATCTGAATTAAGAAAATGCAGTTTTATTTCTAATGGTAATTACTACTACAGCCTTATTGCCTTATTGCAAACAGTCTGATCTGAATTAAGAAAATGCAGTTTTATTTCTAATGGTAATTACTACTACAGCCTTATTGTCTTATTGCAAACAGTCTGATCTGAATTAAGAAAATGCAGTTTTATGTCTAATGGTAATTACTACTACAGCCTTATTGCCTTATTGCAAACAGTCTGATCTGAATTAAGAAAATGCAGTTTTATTTCTAATGGTAATTACTACTACAGCCGTATTGCCTTATTGCAAACAGTCTGATCTGAATTAAGAAAATGCAGTTTTATTTCTAATGGTAATTACTACTACAGCCTTATTGCCTTATTGCAAACAGTCTGATCTGAATTAAGAAAATGCAGTTTTATTTCTAATGGTAATTACTACTACAGCCTTATTGCCTTATTGCAAACAGTCTGATCTGAATTAAGAAAATGCAGTTTTATTTCTAATGGTAATTACTACTACAGCCTTATTGCCTTATTGCAAACAGTCTGATCTGAATTAAGAAAATGCAGTTTTATTTCTAATGGTAATTACTACAGTCTTATTGCAAGTTGTCCTTTCACTGTTTGTTTGTTTAAACATTTTACTGTTAAGGTTTGTTTGGGGGGGGGGGGGGTTATTGAGGGCTTGATTGAAGTACTCTGATCACATGTGTCTGTTAAGCAGATATATTCATAGTAGAATGGCTGCAAAGCCAGTGATGGCTGCTTAGTTAGTGTGTATAGCTCTAAGTGTATAGATACAAGTGTGAAACAAAAAATTTAAACAGCATAATTCGGAGTTAAAGCGGAGGAAACAGGAGAAGAACATTCTGTCTATTAACACATCTTCACAAGGACAACAGTCAGTATTCACCTGAAATTCCATATTCAACCTCTGATGTTTTCAACTCACTCTGGCTACAAGCTACATGCAACATGAGGACTGTTTTGGACTCTGATCTCATTTTCCTCTCATCTCATGAAAGTTTGTTTTATTTGTCAGTTTGTTTTCAATGCAAAATCCACTCTGTTTAATCAGACTGCTGTACTACTTGCTCAACCACTCCCTACCCATGCTACAGTTATTTCAGTCCCCTATCTCACCACTGTACTTCAATTCTATTTAAGCTTTGTCTCGCTTTACAAATAGGAAGAAATTATAATGTCTTTCAACCAATCTCCTCTCTCATGAGTCTGCAAAATCTCAGCTACTCAATTACCTGCTCTTTATTACTCTCCATTCAACACTTCCACCCACTCCCCCACATGGCTCCCCACATCATTACTTTATACTATCCAGACATCCAGGAATACACTACATTTGCTGCAGCCTAGCTCTACACTACTTATCTGATTACACTGGACATTGCAATTCCTTAAATTCCTCATTTTTGCTATTTGACTACTAGTCCCAATGCTTGCCAAAATATTTTTCTTTCTCTCTTTTCATGGCATTATCTTTAGTACTATATCATCCCTCACCCATCCTGCAACACACACCTCTGTCCACATTGCCCCTTCATTACTTCACTCACCTCTAGTGAACACTCATGAACTCTTTTGCTATTTAAATTCAATAACTTTAACAGCCTCCACCTGCTGCCAGAAACTAAAAGGACACACATCTTACAATCATCTTTTCTACCTTTCTTCCTCCCTGCTTCTATTAGCTGGTGATATATCACTTAATCCAGGTCCCCCTCACTTCTCCCACACACATATATCTGAACACTACAGAAATCTGGCAAACCTCAAACACATCACCTGTCTCCCCTCTCTTCCAAAGTCCTTTAGATGTGCCCTTTGGAATGCACGCTCTGTTTGTAACAAACTTACCTCCGTGCATGATCTCTTCCTCTCATACAACCTCAACCTTCTAGCAATAACAGAAACATGGCTCACGCATTCAGACACTGCCTCACCTGCAGCCCTTTCACATGATGATCTCCATTTCACCCACACCCACAGACAAGGAAGCAGACAAGGAGGGGGGGTTGGACTACTTCTCTCCCCACAGTGCACATTCACAGTTCTACCAAGTATCCCTTCACTCACATTCACATCTTTTGAAGTACATGCTGTTAGGATTTTTAACCCATTCTCTATGCGTGTTGCTGTCATCTCTCGCCCCCCTGGTCCACACCAACAATTTCTTGAACACTTCTCTGCATGGCTCCCTCACTTCTTATCTACTGATATCCCCACCATCATCATGGGTGATTTCAACATCCCTATTTCTAATCCACGTTCCAATGCGGCTTCCAAACTACTCTCTCTAACCTCCTCACTTGACCTCTCCCAGTGGATTGAATCTGCTACTCATCTGGATGGCCACTGTCTTGATCTTGTTTTCTCTAGACTATGCTCAGTTTCTAATTTCCTTAACACTCCTTTCCCCCTCTTGGATCATCACCTTATTAGCTACGCGCTCACCCCCAGTTCTTTACCCTCCCTGGTGTCAAACTCTTCCAAGCCTCCTCGTACCCACAGGAATATCAACGCTATTGATTTTCAACAGTTTTCCACCTCTCTCCAACACTTTCTCTCCCCAATTTCTACATTCTCCTCCCCTGATCGGGCAGTACCCCATTTTCATGAAACCCTAGCAACTGCTCTGGATCAAGTGGCTCCAGCGACACTACATACTTCGCGTAGAATTCGTTGCCAACCATGGCACACTATAGTAACACAAACTCTACAAAAACTTTCTCGTAAAGCAGAACGTCACTGGCGTAAATCTGGTGCCTCTAATGATTTCATCACATATACTGATATCTACCACTCCTACAGAAATGCTCTGGACACTGCTAAATAAGCATACTACCGATCTCTCATCTATGCTCAGGCTTCGAACCCCAAACGCCTCTTTAACACATTTAACTCTCTTCTGAATCCTCCCGCCCCAAATCCTCCAACTAACATCAGTGCACAGGATCTTGCTTCCTATTTCAAGGACAAAATAGATAAGATCAGGCTTGAAATGGTATCTCCCTTGACAAGCAATCTGCTCAATTCCTTTGTAGCACCCTCTGACACTCTCTCTTCATTTGATCCCACAAATGAAGAGGAAGTTTCTACTCTCTTCTCATCTTCCTACTCTACCTCCTGTCCTCTTGATCCCATTCCCTCACAAATGGGTATGTCCCTGTCTCCTGTGCTCATTCCCCCTCTAACTAAAATCTGTAATCTATCTCTTTCTACTGGTATTTTTCCATCTATATTCAAGCATGCAGTGATTACTCCCATTTTAAAAAAACAGAATTCTGACCCTAACTCTCTCATAAATTACTGCCCAATCTCCCAGCTCCCATGCCCCTCCAAGCTTCTCGAGAGAATTGCCTACACACGCCTCACACACTTTCTTACAGCAAACAACTTATTGGATCCTCTTCAGTCAGGCTTTCGCTCTCAACACTCCACAGAGACGGCGCTGACCAAAGTTGTCAATGATTTGATCACAGCAAAAAATAATAACCAATACTCTCTTCTAATTCTCCTGGATCTCTCTGCTGCATTTGACACTGTTGACCACTCTCTCCTCATACAAATGCTGCAATCCCTAGGTTTTGAAGGCACTGTCCTATCCTGGTTCTCATCCTACCTATCTAATCGCTCTTTCAGTGTTAATTTCTCTGGATCCGCCTCTGCTCAGCTTCCTTTATCAGTTGGAGTTCCACAAGGCTCAGTCCTAGGTCCTCTGCTATTCTCTATCTACACCACTTCTCTTGGAAAACTAATAAGCTCCTTTGGATTTCAGTATCATCTATATGCGGATGATACACAAATTTATCTATCCTCTCCTTATCTTTCACCATCTGTGTTGTCTCGCGTTACTGGCTGTCTTTCTGCCATTTCATCTTGGATGTCTTCTCGCCAACTCAAACTCAATCTTTCAAAAACTGAATTAATAATATTCCCACCCAAGAACAGAAGCTTCCTGCCTGACATTTCTATTTCTGTCGATAACATGACCATAAATCCCACCCCGCAAGCTCGTTGCCTAGGTGTAATCCTTGATTCACAACTGTCGTTTATTCCCCACATCAACTCTATATCTAAATCATGTTACATAAACCTTAAGAACATTTCCAGAATATGCACATATCTGACACAAGACACTGCAAAAACATTAATTCATGCACTCATCATCTCCCGCATCGACTATTGCAATTCCCTCCTTACTGGTCTTCCCAAAGTCAGACTTGAACCCCTACAATCTATTTTGCACGCATCGGCTAGACTGATTTTCCTTACAAACCGTTATTCCTCTGCTGAGCCACTCTGTCAGTCTCTACATTGGCTGCCTGTATTTCAACGAATCCAATATAAAATTCTTCTACTAACATACAAGGCCATCAACAAAATTGCACCGACATACATTTCCTCACTTGTCTCGAAATATCTCCCTACTCGACACCTCCGTTCTGCACAAGATCTACGTCTCTCCTCCACTCTCATCACATCCTCCCATTCTCGGTTACAGGATTTTTTCTGGGCTGCACCTACTTTGTGGAATTCCCTCCCTCGCACAGTAAGACTTTCCTCTAGTCTTCAAACCTTCACTGAAAACCCACCTCTTCAGACAAGGTTATGATATTCCTCAACTATCATCTTAATTTCCCTAGATTACCCTATTGCCATCCTCTACACTGCTAACGCAAGACAACAACCTTCTGACCAACATTGCAACACACACAGCCCACTCAGTACTTTTACCTTTGCAGTCTGGCTGGTCCATTGTGCAATATGACGTAGCACATGCCCTTGTGTTTCTAACTCCCATTGTCCTATAGATTGTAAGCGTTCGAGCAGGGTTCTCTTACCTCTCTGTCTGTATGTATTACCCAGTATTGTCTTATTAATGTTTGTTCCCAATTGTAAAGCGCTACGGAATTTGCTGGCGCTATATAAATAAATGTTGATGATGATGATATGCCCCTTGCTGTGCCTCCTTATGATCACACTGAGCCCTCCATGCTGCTTTTGCTCCCATCTTCTCCTGGCCCCCCTTTATCACACTCTGCCATGCTGTTTTTGCTCCCCCCTTCTCCGGGCACCCCTTCATCAACCTGTGCCATACTGCTTTGCCTCCCCTTCACATTCGACCATGCTGCTTTGGCCCCCTTTCACACTCTGCCATGCTGCTTTGGCCCCTTATCACTCTCTACCATGCTGCCTTTGCCCCTTCTCACTTTCTGCCATGCTGCCTTTACCCCATCTCACTCTCTGCCATGCTGCCTTTGCCCCTTCACTCTCTGCCATGATGTCTGTGCTCCCCATTCACTTTCTGCCATGCTGCCTTTAATCCTCCTTGCGTCCATTCTTGCACTTACATTTTCTATCGGCTTCTTTCTTCTCTTCTTGCCGACTCCTCTCTGCGACCTTCCACACTGAACGTCGAGCGTGATGACGTCTCGCCTGACATTCAGTGCAAACAGAGCAGAAAGGAGTCGGGGAGCGCCACGGTCACGTAAGTATTTTATTTTTAAAAGTTACTTTCTCCCCCCACCAACAAAGAGGGGAGTGATCAGGGTCGGGGCCTACCGAGGGATAGCCCAGCCCCCTGGTGGCCCAGTCCAACCCTGAATGGAGGGTACAGTGGTGGCAGTCCTGTGTAAATGGATTTTCTTGGTGGGTTTTCCATGTTGCATTGTAGAGTACTGTGACAGTGTTTCTCTGTGTAGTTGTATGAATTTGTTGATGCCGGTAGGTGCTTAAATTTTTGTCTTTCCCTTCAGTCCTGGTAGGGTCGGGTATTGCTCCTGGATGGATCTTTTTATTCTTGACAGAAATAGTGTGTCACTAACAACCAAATTGTTGTCACATCTCTGGTCATGCCCTGTTGATTGCCTTGATGATGTGTATATATATATATATATATATATATATATATAAAAATATATATAGAGAGAGAAAGAGAGAGAGACAGAGAGGGAGGGAGAGAGATTTTGCATGAATGGGAGCACCCACAGGAAACTCACGCAAACACGGGGAGAACATACAAATTCTCTCTCGCTCTCTCTCTCTGTATATATATATATATATATATATATATATATATATATATATGCAGATAGATAATAGATAGATAGATAGATAGATAGATAGATAGATAGATAGATAGATAGATAGATAGATAGATCGATCGATTGTTAATAGAGGGTTAATAGAGGAGGCCAGGCAGGGGGACCCATGCTTTTTTAAAAAAAAACTTTTAGCTATTTTTTACAGTTTTGACAGCCTATTTTAAGGCAAACTCAAGAGCGCTTTTGACAGAAACACATCTCTGGCGATTTTACATGAAATCTCAGGTTCATACATCTGCGAGTGTCAACTCTCCCGAGAAAATCGCTGATTTTGCAAAATCGCACCTTGATACATTTACCCCCAAATGTTAGTATAGTATTGATGGTTAAATTGCATATCAAGGGACAGTAGTAACCATTTTTTGATCAAGGCTATATTAGTGAGTAGTAGCAATATTTGTGTATTTATTTCTTGTAGCCTTGTCATTTCTGTTTTTTAGACTGGATAAAAGCAATACATTATTTTGCTGTTCACAAGTTTTGTTTTGCTTGTTTAATTAAATATAACAACTTTTCTTTTCTCTATCAAAGACAAGCTTGATGGTATTATTTAATTAAACATTAAGCAGCTCCGCTGCACAATTATAAAACTTTATAAAAGCAAACTAGCGTGCAACTCACCTCTGTAGTCTGCACGCTGTGTCTGATCTCAGATCCAAAATGGCCCATGGGAGGACCTGCTGCAACTGCGCATGAACAGCAGCTCCATACCTATAATCTGGAAGCACAGCCCTGGGAATGGCTCTGGCCGCATCATCTGACCAAGTAACAGGTGAACGGACCAGCGCAGGAGGAAGGGGAGGGGGTCAAGTGCCATGCGGCAGATCTGGGTCTGCAGCACAGTTGTCCAGTCCAACGCTGGTGGTGTGGCTGGCAATGCGGGCAGTGGAAGCGGTCCCCCTTACCTCCATGGGTCCCGGTGCCTTGCACCATCCGCACCGCCAGTAGTTCCGCCACTGAGTGGGGGCAAAATTAAGACATTTTGCACATTAAGTGCAATTTGCGAATGAATCTCCCTCTGTTTGCTTTTAGTGATTGTGGTAGTCCTGCCCTGGTCTGATATGAAACCCTTTTTTGTTGCATTTTGTTTGTGCAGGGTACACAATATTCATATTGCTATTGCCTTATAGCAGACCCTTCTTTTCTCAGTCCACATATGCACTCAACACACATAACTCCACAAGCACTGCACCATGGAACCTCCAACAAATGTGTAAAAGATATTCACCCTAACACTAGTATATGTTTATGCAGGTCTGCATTTTCCGCATCTGCATGGACAGGTCTTTACTGTACTTGACCAATGGTAGAGGGCCCCTTCCTCCCCCTGAGGAAAGGGGATAAGTGCCAGAATTGTGAAAGTTTGCATAGGCGCATGTAGGTGCACCACTTTGTGAAGAGTGAGTTCATGCATGATACACTTCGGAACATCCCACTCTTCATCATTCTTTCTGTGTTTGTACATCAATGGTGACGAATGTAATGAAAAAGCAACAGGCAAAATGTAGTTAGTGTGTCAAGATGATTGAGGTAGAAAATAATGTACATCCATTGATGTCAATCAACTTTTGGTTACGCTAGTTTACATACAATATTTTATTAAGAAGAAAATTCTAGAGACATGTAGGTCATTAAGGAGAGCATAAAAAAAGGAGTAACTTTGCACCTAGGCAAAACCATGTTGCATTGGAGGGGAGGTAAATTTTAAATGTGGGGACAGATTTATAGTTGAGGTAGGGCATGTCCTAGATCAACTTTAAATATCAGTGTATAACTAAAGCTATCAAGTATTTGCGTGCTACATGAAAAAGCAGCCAGTTTTTATCATATGTGCAAAATATTAAACTAATTTGCACCCCTTGCATTGTAATATGGTTTGTATTGAAGAACATTTACTCTTTTTTTGCCTTACTTTCCTTAATGACTCAGGCCCATGATGCTTACATTTAGTAGAAGTGGTATTTGTTATTGGCTTACCCAACATCAAAATCCTAATAGGGATAAATGAAATACAATTGTTCCACAAAATGCATTGGTATCCATAAAGGTATTAATATATCCCTCAATTTCAAAGATTATATAGTAGGCTACATTATTATTTTGTATTACAATCCGTAACAGAAATCTAATATATATATATTTATTTACTTAAAGTTAGCTCTCTTAATCAGCTGATTAAATGAATGAAGAGCTGAAGTTTCGAACAACATTAAACTCACTTGTATCCCATTAAAAATGAAAGAGGAACAATTACATTAATTTACATAATTAATTAGCTTGGCATGTTCCTTAAAACAAAAATGTTATATATTTATTTTTGTTATCTAATCTCAAATACTTTTTAAATATATTTACATTACGCTGAAGATATTGGCATGCGTTCTTAGCAAAATAATTGTGTTTCTGCCAATTAATTCTAAAATTTCATTGTCAATATTTATGACATTTTTTAAACAAATTATTTTATTGCAGTTTCAGAGCGAAAAGAGAGATAAAACATACAGTAAAGTAATCACATACATATAATGCACTGAGAAAATACAAAAGTGTAGACAAAATATTATATTGAAATTTAAAGATTCCCATACAAGATACATTTTTCCTAGTGATAAGACAATCTCTGGCCATTTTCGATACATTGTCAGTGAATTAAGGTATGAAAATGTAATTTGTTACTACAGTCTATTGTTGATGGATGTATCAGAAGCAAAGCTAAAAACGTAAAACTACATTTAGAAAGATCCATTCAGTGATATGTCACATGGCTGTGCGACTTCATAAAGAGCAATTGCTTTTGTCAATTATGTTATTTTAATCCCTTTTGAATTATATTGCTGATAAAGACTCTCTATGGAATACTTCAGGAAGAAGATTCATGTTGTTTTTCTTGTAGTTCTACCATTGCCAGCATGCCCAAGCCCTATATGGCTGCCAGGACTTCTTGGACTTACAATTCAACAAAAATAATATTTTACTTGTTAATCTGGCAGCCACCACCAAATGGGTTCCAGGAATAGCTCTAGTGCTATTCAGTACAGGGTTGATTTTCCTTTGTGGGTCACATACCTTTATGAGGAAATCCACATGGGGAATTTTGCCCTGTCATGAAAAGGTTGTGACTATGTTACATATGACAGGTGTGTGGAATAGCTTAGTGCTGGCTGCCTACACACTGTCACCTTGCACTATAGGTAACCGGCCTAGGCTGTAGCACTGGTGCTAGTTATTCATCTGATATATGAGATATGACTTCCAAGTTATTTATTTATTTTAAATGAAGAATTACATTTTATGAGTGAATGATGTTTGCTATCAGTAAGAGTCCCCAAGTGGCCACTACTGGAACTAGATGCTAAAAGTTTTAAGTCTTACAAATTCTATAGATAAAGACCTGGCCAGGATTTTGTTTGGTAACAAAATGGCCAGTGTGTTGGTGCACTTACACTTCCCTTCAGAGGACGGTGGTTTCTGTGCTTTCCCTGTTACTGAGTAATCCTTGATAACACCATGATTGTATTTCCATTTTTCTATATAATAATACAGCCTTTAGCTTCAGTCTCTGAATGAGAAGATAGCCTCCTCATGTACTGAATTCAATAACTGCTATAATACTTAAAAGTGCTTTATATTATTTTTAGCTTCAATACTTTATCCCTAAATGTCTCCATGAATATATTTTTCTCTTGATTACTTATTTAATAGTTCTATTAAATAACACATCATTTCATATAGTATTAAGATATCTGCAAAATTACTTTGCACTGATTATAACATTTAATCCTTTTCCCGTCAGAGATTTCTTCTTCCTCCATTTTAAATTGCAGCCTATGTTATTTTGTATAAATCTGTGAGCTGCTCTCTTTACTTGTGTTTTCTCTGTAAAAGCTTAGTTTTGACCTGTGTTTCTTTCCATTTTATAATTGTCCCTCCATCCTGGAGCATTCTTCTGCCCCTTACTCAGTTCCTTTCTCTCACTCTCTCAAGAAAAATCCATCCCCTCAGTTTTCAACTGTGAGATTTGCCAGCGTGAGCCAGTGGCGGATCCAGGGGGGGCTTGCTGCCGGCGGCTGCACACTATGTGCAGGTCCGTTCTGCAGTGACAGTGTGCTGCCCAGCTGCTCTGATTGTGTTTAAAACACAATCAGAGCAGCCGGGCAGCACATTGTCACTGCCGAGCGGACCTGCACATAGTGTGCAGCCGCCGGCAGCCTTGAAGTCAAAAAGGGGGCGAGGCCTAAATCGCCCCCCCCCCCTAAATCGCCCGGGGTAGGATACTTTTCTAGATCCGCCCCTGGCGTGAGCCTTGTTTTGAACAGTGTTTGGGGAACTTGTGTACCAATAACTTCAGTTCACCATGCAATCTTTCAGTTTAATGCAAGCACGTATGAACAGTTTTCTCTAGTATTCTCTCAACACATAAGGAAGATAATTTTGATTTACCAAAAAATGTTATATGACAACCATTTGCAGGTGGTATGCAGACTAGCTCTTGATCAAAATCAACAGACATTTGGGCATTTTATTGAATGTAAAATCATTCTGGTCATCATATTCAGATATACATGATAGTGAATAATTAGTGATGAATTACTGACATACAGAAGGGGCAGAAGGGCAAATGTGCCGTAACATATATGTCTCAAAAAGTGACACATTCCCTTTCATTAGATAACTTTGTGATAGACAAGACTTTCTTAACTCTAATCCCTAAGTACCCCAAATAAATTATGCTTTGAGGCTCTCCCATTCTACGAAGCAATGACAGAATTATTTACCTAGTCAAATAGATTAATTTGCCTGTGAATATGTAAGAAAATCATAAAAAAAATTCTGGATACTTGATTGCCGTAATTTATAAACTCTGCACTAGGCTTATTACAGCCAATTGCTAATTACATTTCTGTGGGTTACTGGACATCTACATGTTTGTAGGTTTATTAGTAAATCACTCACAAAAGTTTTATACGTTTTTGCAAACACTAATACAGTATTCTACAAATACTAATATGTATTGATTTAACTCATTATATATAATATGTATATAATTAAAATTCCTCAAGGACAACAAGTATATTTATAGAACAGACTACATATATAGTAAAGAGAAAGGTTGTTACTTAGATTTCTGATTAGAGATGTGCGTGGACCCCCCTATTTTGGTTTTTGTTTTGGTTCTAAAACTTCTTTGTGTTTTGGTTTTGCTTCTAGCTTTGCCTAAAAATTCTCAAAGGTTTTGGTTTTGGATTTTGATCTGGATTTAATTAAAAATTGTGGAAAAATTTATAAAATTATGTGTGTCATGCACCAGGCTTTCACGTCCTGTTATTTACACCTTTTCTGTCTTTCTAAGCCATCCCTGCAGTCTGCAGGCTCTGCTGGTCTCAGATCTTTCTGCAGGATATTGCCCATTCTGTCTCCACTCCAGAGATCCCTCCAAAACCAGTACATAGGTGCTGCTATCTTGGATTTAGTCACCTGCTTTCCCCGAGCCAATCAGACTACTGCTTCAGCTCAGCTGATTGCAGCTTCCAATCAAGGGATAGCTGTCTACACTACAAAACCAGTTTCTGGGTGCTGCCATCTTGGATCTAGTCAACTGATCCATCTCAGGATGTCAGAGAGCTGCTTTAATCAAGCTGACCGCAGTCTCCAATCAGGTAGCAACAGTTAGTATAAAAGGACTTCCTGGAACCCTTACCAGTTGCTAGTGCAAAGTTGAATTTTCAGACATCAACCTGGTTCCCATTAGTCTGCAGTCTTTTGTGTTATTTCTGCTCAGACAATGCAGTCCGCATTCCGGTCAAGCAATCTGGTTCCAGTATTCCAGTTCCAATCCAGTCCCAATCCAGTTCCAGCACTCCGGTTCCAGTCCGGTCCAGCACTTCGGTTCCATCCTGGTCTCCTCTGCTTAATCGGATCCCCACATTACTATTACTGACTTCTTGCCAGTCTTCAGTGCCATTCGTATTCAGTAGCCTCTTGAACTCTCAGTGCCATCAATATTCAATAGACTCATGAACTCTCTGCATAATTTGGCAGGCAGGAACATTGGGGAGGGCTATATATTAGAGATGAGCTGTTTGGATTCGGAGAAATCCAACAGATTCGAGATCTGGGATTCTGAGTAATTACAAAACACAACTTGATTCTTCAAGCTAAAATTGGATCTGAAAATGAGGCAAAATGTTATTTCCAGGAAAATATGGAACCAAAACGCTTGTTATACAGAAAGTGCATCATTGCACCTCCAGGTAATGTGGTCCTAGCTGGAACGCATATAGCCGGAGTGTACATATAATAGTGGAGATGCGTTATTGCATCGCATTGGTATATGTCTTAGGTACTCATGGGGAATACCCACCTAGGTAGGTGTCCCAGTGACTCAACTAGGAATTGCTGTGATGGTGGAAGCTCCTTTGTGTGCTTCCAGTTTTGGCACTTCCAGATTTGATACTTCCGGTTTTTGCATTCCAAGGTGGAATGCATATTGTTTAGAGTGCCTCATAGAGAATACAAGTGAGCCATCGCCTCGTATGTTTTGCAATATTGTGCAGACTATCACCTTTTGATGAATAATGAACTGCAACTGAAGACAATCTGGGATTGCATAAGAAGTCAGGTAACTACATGTTTTTTTTAATATGTGTCTTTTCTGTTGTTCTATGTATTTTTTTGACAAAGGTCCCAATGAACCGAAACGTTGACTTATAGTGTGAGGTATGGAATCGAATAAAAAAAAATGAAAGCAAAAATGGAGATTGTACCTTTTAGTAAACTACCATGTGTTTATTGCTGCTACTCAGGCACGAATTATAGTCACCAGCACGCTGCAGACTTTGGCCAAAATTAGTGAAAATTTGGACAGCTGTGAAGAAATAATTAGAAAATAGACTGTAAATTGCTGTAAACATGTTAATGCTATAAATAGTAATATATATATATATATATGCAAAAACAGCTCAAATTCACATGATTTTACCTATTTTTCATAATTTTTAATTAAATCCAGATCCAAAACCAAAGCCTTTCAAGATTTTTGGTCAAGACCTGTAGCAAAATCAAAACACAAAGATGTTTTAGAACCAAAACCACATCTAAAACTAAAACATGGTGCTCACCGCACATCTTTACTATATATAGAAGATATCGATCCAAAACTCGCAAGAGCCGACATTTTACTAGAAATTCCCTTTTGCCTCGTTGTCAGAATAAAATTTGGTGCGCAGACCGGTTACGGTTGTATTCAGATTCACAATGTCAGATTTATTGGATTTCTTTGAATCCAAGCTGCTGATCTCTGTTTATGATAGCTAAAACAGGAGAAATCATTGATGTATAGTAAAAATAAGCCAAGTTTTGCAAGAGTTTAAGAGCTAGATTTACTAAGCTGCGGGGTTGAAAAAGTGGGGATGTTGCCTATAGCAACCAATCAGATTTTAGCTTTCATTTTGTAGAAGGTATGTTGTTATGTTGTTCTTTTAATTACCAGAATTCTGTCTGACATATTGCTTACCACATTTAAAAGATATGAGAAAGAAAACATTATTTGTGTAAAAATTATTATACTGTCTAATATGAAAACTTTTGCCTATAACATAAGATGAAAAGTTTTAATTATAGACTGGTTACTAGACTTAATAAAGGTATATAATAGGATTTATTTGTTTTTTAATGATTCCAATATTGTTAGAATATCATAAATGTACATTTATTTATATTTAGTTTTATCGTTACAGCTGTATCTTTATTTCTATTAATGTATATTCCTTTTTAATAAGATAATGAAAGATTTTATAAAATATATTTTTATACACCTTTTGGTGCCTTTAGAAGGATTAGAAAAAATTTTGGATTCATTTTACTGGGTTAGCATATAAGAAAATTCATTATAGTTTGATTTATAAATGGGTATGTTATTTTAATTATTTAAAAATATAACTTGTTTTCTATCCTTCTATCCATTTTTTTTCAGACGTTGATTCATCCTGTTTCTAAATGTCCTATCTACAGGTAACACATGACAGATTAACTTCTAAATATGTCATTATGGATATAGAGGACTACACATTAAGGCATGAACAACTCACTCCCTGTTACAGAACCAGATATTGTTCTATTTAATCCTTGGCCCTGCTACTGTAAAAAAATCCATTGAAAGTTGAAAAGCTACACTGAGGTCTGGCTTTCTATACAACTACAAATATTATGCAACATTCCACTAGCTAGGGATGGCAGCATGTTTGCCAGTGCTTTCTCTTAATATGTTTCGGCCTCATTTAGAGCTAGGAACAAAGCAATAAAATAAGTAAATTTGCTCTTGAACGAATCATATTGCAATGCAAGCGGTGCAAATGTATTTATTTATTTTATTTCAGGATTTATTTTAGGGAAAATGATGTCTGCTTTTGCATGTAGACACAAATACTGGATAGTTTTAATTTTTACACTCCAATATAGAAGTGAGCTAGAATATGCCCCCCTAACTCTAAATCTGTCCACACATTAAAAAGTCGCACTCCCTGAAGTACAATGTTGTTTTGTTAAGGTGCAAATCTCCTCTTTATTTTACTTTGTCCAAAGTCTAAATGATCCCCTTTATGTGCAGGTGATACTTACATATTTATTATAATTATAAATGTTATAAAACATCTCAAAGTAGGAATAAGAACAAAGGTATAAAAATATATTGTAGTATAATAGAAAATAGTTACTCTGCATCTCTATTGCCTGCTTTTTAGTAAGCATTGTTTTTCAAAATTCATTAATGCATCAGAGCTCATGAAATTGAATAAAAATGCTCAGTGTAGAAGTTTTAAAAACGTCAATTAACTAAAGCCATACATTTGGGTCAGACACAGTGGTCCAAGTGGGGGTGTATACGGTGGTATGCCATACCGCTACGTTTCCTAGTGCCTTTGTAGTAAAGCTGTTCCATTCACTTACATACCCATTACATTTTTCATACTGTCACTTCTAAATTTCCACACCACCACTTTTAAATGTTCACTTCAACCACTAGTCAGACACTAATTGTTCTGCATATGTCAGCTAGATCAAGCATTATAAACCATAGTACAGATAGTTAGACATTTGAACTGTTGTTAAAATGTATACATCTATCAATTGACCGTTTTAGAGGTATCATTGTCAATGATTGGTTTGTAAAGTAAATAACCACAACAGTTCTTTTTTATTTTACGCTTAATAAAACTATTCATTATCTTAAGATATAAAACATATTCAATGCCTATAAAGTGAAAGTGTATATTATATTGTTCCCATGTTCTTTAATAAAGTGTCTAAAGTAGAATCCTGTTTATTACACTTCATGAAATGCTGGTGTTATGTTGTTCTTTTAATTACCAGAATTCTGTCTGACATATTGCTTACCACATTTAAAAGATATGAGAAAGAAAACATTATTTGTGTAAAAATTTTTATACTGTCTAATATGAAAACCTTTGCCTATAACATAAGATGAAAAGTTTTAATTATAGGCTGGTTACTAGACTTAATAAAGGTATATAATAGGATTTATTTGTTTTTTAATGATTCCAATATTGTTAGAATATAATAAATGTACATTTATTTATATTTAGTTTTATCGTTACAGCTGTATCTTTATTTCTATTAATGTATATTCCTTTTTAAAAAAATGATGAAAGATTTTATAAAATATATTTTTACACACCTTTTGGTGCCTTTAGAAGGATTACAAAAAATTTTGGATTCATTTTACTGGGTTAGCATATAAGAAAATTCATTATAGTTTGATTTATAAATGGGTATCTTATTTTAATTATTTAAAAATATAACTTGTTTTCTATCCTTCTATCCATTTTTTTCAGACGTTTAGCTATCATTTTAAGTTTTAAGGTAGTTTTCAGAGAGAGGGGGAGAGAGAAAGGGAGGAAGGGAGTGAGAGAAAGATAGAGAGAGAAAGAGAGGGAGAGAGAAAGAGAGAGAGAGAGAGAGAGAGTATGAGGTGTGGGGTACGGGTTAACGGCTATGGGAAAGCCGACATAGTTTTAAACGAAGCCACAATAACGATTGCTATAAGAGCGATAATAATAAAAAGCCTACTTACTATATAACAGATAATACATTTTTACGAAGGTTTCAATGGGCGGCCAGTGTAAGATCCGAATGGGATAAATAGCTATAGTAGGAAATAACGTCACTTAGCATAGACTGAGTGAAAATGTCGGTTTTAAAGCGGCGATACCCACAACCCACGCCATGTATAATGCAGCACAGATGTGGGGTCCCAGTATTGCCGCTTTAAAAGTGGCATTTTCACTCTGTCTATGCTAAATGACGTTATTTCCGACTGTAGCTCTTTATCCCATTCAGGATCTTACACTGGCCGCCCATTGAAACCTTCGTAAAAGTTATTATCTGTTAAATAGTAAGTAGGCTTTTTATTCTTATCGCTCTTATATCAATCGTTATTGTGGCTTCGTTTAAAACTATGTCGACTTTCCCATAGCCGTAATAATGACTACCACCGAGTGTGAGAGTTAGACATTATTAATAGGTCTGGTCATGTAGGTGTTGAGCATCTCTCAATGAACTAAGGAGCTCATGTACAGTTGGATGCAAATATTGTTTTACGTGCATATTATGCTATTTTATGTCTGCGCATATCATGCTTAGGGCCATTTGCATCCTCTTATGATTGCAGAGGTTAAACAAGAGGAGGAAGGGGCATGAAGGACACGTTGGAGCTAAAGTGACTTAGTTGACTGAGACTCAGGGGCATATCAGTGTTGTAAGTTACAAACTGATAGTAATGACAGCCATCTTTGATGGCTCAACATACCGGTGTAAGATGTGCAGTTCGGATACTGAGAAATCTGACCGATCTAAATTTTGAGGTTCTGAGATGAAAGAAGCCATGACTCAATTCCGCATGCCAAATTAGGATCCAAAATGGAGGCAAAATGTAATTTCCACTAAAATGTTTGCTATCAAGAGTTTTGGATCAATATCTTCTATATATAACCTCCCCCCTTGTTCTCATCTCACATTTTTGAACTCATAGCATGTGTAAAGAAGGTTTGCTGATCCTCTGTGCTCAGAAAATCACTTGTAGAGGTTTGGACAGGGTGAAAGAGGCAATTTATATTGCAATATCTGTGTTTCTACTGCACAAATCTAAAGAGTTTATTAAGAGATCAGACTGCAGGCATTGTGTGCTGAACAATTGGATGTGAGAGATTGAAGTGTAGACAAGCAGTGGCTGCTAGTCATAGTATATTATAGTATATATAGCATAGACATCTGAACTATTTAGTGGAGAAAAAGCAGGTGCTGTATGACTCTAAGCAGCACATCCACAAAAAACAAATACACTTTTTCTTTTAAAACCCAAATATTTCAATCTGAATGCAACTGTGAAGGGCAGTATCAGTGACTTCTTTAGCAGTAAGTTACCAAAAAACTCTTTACAGCACATATTTTTTAAGAACCAATTATCTCCCTCCTTAGCTCATTGGACATGCACTTAGTGAATAGCTTCCTTTCTTTTCTAAACCATCAGGCTACGGCAGGGGTCAGTGAACTTTTTTACCTTTTACCCCAAAATATATTTAGATACGCCGACCTTACCCTCTTGATTTGAAAGGAAGGAAATCTTATATTATTAATTATTGGAATTCCAAATTTTATTGAATCTATTCAAAATTTCTTTGAAAGCTTCAACTTCCAAACTTCAGGTTTTTAGAAATGATGTTGCTTCATTTTTGATACGAGAGCATCAATATTGGGGCATTTTGATGTCAGAGCAATTTGGATACGGTCTTCAGCATCTAATCCATTTCTCTGCTTTGTTTTTATGTTCGTTAGAGTGTAAAATCCTTGTTCGCAAAGGTAGGTTGTTGCAAAAGGTTGCAACTTTTTGACTGCCTTCTCATGTGCAATTTTACTGTTGACATCCAAAAATATGACAGATCTGCTTTGTTTTCAAATGCAATACATGCTTCATTATTGCATCAAAGCTCAATAAGTGTCTCTGCCAACCCTTGAGGCTCTTCTGGTACAACAGTAATTTCACATTTAAAGGGGTCTACAATCCAACTGACAGCATGTGAATCGGCAGCATTACCCCCAGGAATTAAATTTTTACCCCATTTGGGGTAATTTACCCCTGTTCCCTGACCACTGGTCTACAGATTAGGAGCATCCCAGTACTGGTACTGGCAGTAGTAGTACTTTTTTGACCTCTTCTAGTAAAAAAAAAGTTCATGTGGGAAGAAAGTATAAGAAAGTGTGCTCAAAATTCAAACACTGTTTGAAAGAAAACATCAGTTCATGAAGTAAGGATTAAGGGAATAGTTTCTGATGAGCAGGCTGATTTGTCCAAAAAAATGAAAATAGCTAACATTCCATACACTACCTGCAGTGGCAAGATAAGGCTCAGACCATGCCCACTTTTTGCTAGTAAGGTCCTGCTAATGCTGGCCCAATATGGTCATGCATCTTCCATATCTTCCATATCTTCCTTTGCACCATCTTCTTGTTCAGAGTGTAGGTCTGTCACCTCCAAAATAGCCTCAACAGTGCATGGAAAGAACACTGAGGCTGAAGAACAGCTTGGACACTAACAGAATCCTGAGGAGAGTCTAAAGGTATTTATGGGTGCAATATGTTAGTCTGATGTTTCAGATTCTCTAATTATAGAACAACCTCCTTTCTAAAGTTTTCAGTCATTTGAAAATGCGAGGATGAGTAGTAATGATGAAGATTTAGACAGAGAAATTAAGGATGCTACTTTGGAACTTGCAAATGTGCAGCAGGATGAGGGTAATTATTGTGGATATGAAAATTAATGTGTTGTACTTGAATGAGATAATAAGGGAGTATAATGATTGTGTTCAACTAAATAATCCACCACCTCATGCACACTGTCATACAAGGGCATAAGACCAAAAAAGCACCTCTTGTGTTTGGAAATATTTTTATCTCAACTTTTATCACAAAATTTTTGTCAATGCATCTGTATCCTTTGTGATGCCATAATAAGTAGTAGTATGGACATTGGTAATCTAGACATCTCCTCCCTATTATCTTATTAGAAGCAAGCTCTTTTAGGTAATTTTTCAAGAGGTGGAAAATTGTTCATAGAAAGAAGCCCATCACTAGGTAACAGACAAAGACAAATGTAAAAACATCTCATCAATCCGCAATCTTCACCATCAACTCCTTCATCATCATCATCATCAACCTCTTCATTATTAGTGTGTAGTCTAGCATTCAATTTTCAGATTTAAACTGACTCCTGTAATGCAATCCATGATTCCCAAAAGGCATTCTTGCACCTGCTGATGATGGGGGTTATATGCAGGGTCGGACTGGCAGGTCTGTCTACTGTAATGCCACCCAACCCGCAGGCTGAATTTAGACTAGCCCCAGAGCTGATGCAATAGATACGTCAGAAAAACAAGTTATTTTCACTGCGATAGAGCTTGATACACCTGTGGCTGTATGCACTTAAGTTCGACATGCCCTTACTATACTTTCACTATGGTAATATGCTCCTTCCCCAAACCAGGTCACTCCCAGATGTAGTAGGTTGTAATAAGTGTCCCTGGTGCTCACTAGTGCATGGAACAAGCCTGCATTCATGGCCATATCTGCCGGTTCTGGGCAATTTTTTTGCATGTCAAGATCAGCAGATACGTGCTTGATGAATTAGGCCCATAGTGTGTGTGGTTTTTTTCACACCATTTTTCTTCTGGGTGCAGTCCATCTTTGTCTTTCTTCTTGTCTAAATGTCTACTGATGCCGCTGTCCATCTAATGAGCTCTGATATACTTTCCATGGTGCATGCTATCTAATGTTAAAAATTGTGTCTGTATTCTTTCTCCCACCATTTTAATTCTCGGTGCAGCCCACCTTTGTCTATCTACTTGTCTAAAATGACCATCCTATCAGCCAGAGCTCTACCACTACGTTTCATAGAGATTTTAGCATGCTTTAAACAAAAAACTTGGTTGGTCATAACTTCTTTAAAAAATGAAAGTTCGGTGCAGGAGATGCTGTCACTGGCCCATAAAATTTCTGGGCATTTTCAAAATTCAGTGGTCATACGTAGATCATTGCAGCAGATACTAAATAAAATAACCTGCCATGCCACAAACTGAGGTGTGTGGTCGATGGCTAGACATTCTTTTGGTCGAGATTGAGAAAGTTGACCACATTAGGTTGACAATTCATTTGTTGACAGCATTATTAGGTTGACACTTAACATGGTCAACAGTTTTATTAGGTTGACTATTTAAATGTAGATAGTTTTATAAGGGTAGGGTTAGAGGTAGGGATAGGGTTAGGGATATTATTGTCAACCTAAAAACACTGTCTTTATTTGAATTGTCACCCTAATAATAGTGTCTACATTCAACTTATCAACCTAATAATGCTGTGGACCTAATAATACTGTCAATGTCATAACTGTCGCCTTTCCATCCCTGTCTATATTATGGTGTCAACCATATAAATGTTGAACATATGTATCTCACCCAGCAAGAGGTAGTAGCGAGGTGGAATTCCACACTTCATATGTTTCAGACTATTTTCTCAAACTATTTCACTTCTGGCATGACAGTTGTGAAGACATTATCAGAAAATAGACTGTAAATGACTGCAAATTAATGTCAATGCTAAGAATAGTAAGGTAGGAACAAAAACAACTCAAATTCACATGATATTACCGACAGTTTACAATTTTTAATTAAATCTAGATCCAAAGACTAAACCAAAACTAAAACACATGAAGATTTTTTGTCAAATCGAACACCAAATCTAAAACCCGAAGATAGTTTTAGAGCCAAAACCATAACCAAAACCAAAACTCAAGGGTCTGTGCACATTTCTAGTTATTATATGGTGAGTCAAATAGGGTGAAATATAAACTCAATAGTGAATCTTTTACATTTCAGTTGAATTTCCCTTTTATTATAGAATTAATATGCTACAATTGGTTAACTCATTATATTTTCTGTGGTAATATTCTTTGTTGTTGTTTGTTGTTGTATTTTAGTATAAAGGAAAATTTTAATTGAGATGAGATAGTTATGTGCAAGTTAACTTTTTTTTACTTTTGTGTTATATAGTGAGGATGGAGGATATATTAATGACTTAAGTTTTTTTAGTATCTTCAGTATTCCACAAACCTGTTTTTTTTTAATTGTTTATGGAAAGCTAGTCATATCAATTCTTAATATCTAATTTTATGTAATTATGAACCAAATTTAATTTAATAAGATTGGTCTGGCCTGGCTATATGATTTTGTTTTGCACCATCCTCTTAGTCTTCCTCCAGCCATCAAGGTCTAGCCAGAATGTTGAAAAGCCATTGAGCATGACATTCCATCCAATTTACTTCTCCATAAATTCAAATCTAGTATTTATTAGGTGCATTATATACTAGTGTCTATGATTTAAAATTAAGTAGCACATCAGAACATAGTAGGATAATGTAAAGCATGTGCTTATCAGGATTGAAAAAAGTGTTTGGGACTGGGATGAAGCCTTCATCATCACCATTACCATTTATTTATATAGCGCCACTGATTCCGCAGCGCTGTACAGAGAACTCATTCACATCAGTCCCTGCCCCACTGGAGCTTACAGTCTAAATTTCCTAACATACACACACATAGAGAGACTAGGGTCAATTTTGATAGCAGCCAATTAACCTACTAGTATGTTTTTGGAGTGTGGGAGGAAACCGGAGCACCCAGAGGAAACCCACGCAAACACGGGGAGAACATACAAACTCCACACAGATAAGGCCATGGTTGGAAATTGAACTCATGACCCCAACGCTGTGAAGTAGAAGTGCTAACCACTGAGCCACCGTGCTGCCCACCTTTATTGCCTCCGATGGAGAAGGCAATAAAGGTTACAAAATTCTTTGACATATGGGAAAGTTACATTGATTTTCAGCCACGCACTACTACGGAACACATTAATCAATTCTTCCAACATACTTCATGATAGGATTAGTGAACTGTTGCAGATTACGCTCTTGTTTAGCTTTAATACATTTTTTCATGTCTTGTAGATTTTTAGTTAGTTAGTGATACTAGCAGATGTGGGCGAGGTGCTCTGCGCGGTCATTTGAGATTATGGTTTTTCACATCGCCACTGTACCAAGATGGTGTTGGGAAATTCTAAGCTGCAAGCAGTTTCATCAGTGCTTTATTGGTTGTATTTTTGCTCATTTCTTGCTATAATTGAAATTATGATTTGTGTATCTGATGTGTGCTTTTTTATTATTATTGTATCACTACACAGTACTTTAATAAAAACAATTTGAAAAAAAGATTGTAAAAAGTGTTTGGTCTAAGAATGCTGTGATTTTTTTTTTATTTGTAACTCTGAAGGAACAACCTAGTTTTTATGACTTACACCCCTGATGATGAATTTGGGGGGGTGTTCAGTCATAAGAGAATCTATCATGAAGATAGCACATAAGCATTAATGTACATGCAGGCCAGCCAGGTGTGATTATGTCAACACATGTCATCGCACACATGTGGGCACTAAGAAAGTGAAGAATCATGGGAGCACCAGGCTTTAAAAGAGTCCATGTTATGCACTGCTTGCACTCTTTCCTCATGGACTACGAAAAATGCATATGCATATGTATATTCCACTTCCCTCTTTGTTCTTCCCCACCCCATTCACGTCTTCCCTCTCCCTTCTTCTCTACTATGTGCAGCAGTGCATATGTGGGTAGATGGCTGCATATGGGGTTAATATGGTGAAAACATTAGGACAATGAGATCTACATATGTTGAAGTAATGTGACTTGCTTGTAATACATGTAGGATTGTATACTGCTTGTGTGATATACTACAATACTTGTTATACATGTGATAATAATGAATGTGTGAGATATACATATGATGATAGATGGAGGACTGTGTGAAATACATATAGGCAGGGCCGGACTGGACATCTGGCACTTCTGGCAAATGCCAGAAGGGCCGATGGCTATATGGGCCGGCCCAACTCCCCCTGTCTTCTTGGTGGCTGGTGGTTCCAGGAACCAGCCACCTCTGCTGCGCACTCCCCAGCTCCCTTCCCCGTTATGCTGTGCAGCCAGTTACACTGGTGAGTTTCCTGTTTTTTTTTCTTCTAATTTGCTTTTTTTTTACTGAAGAGGGGGGGGGGGTGCCGCGATTTTCGGGGGGTGCCCGCGATTTTCGGAGGGGGGGGGGGGTCGCGGGGGTGCAGCGATTTTCGGAGGGGGGGGGGGTCGCGGGGGTGCCGCGATTTTCGGGGGGTGCCCGCGATTTTCAGGGGGTGGTCGCGGGGGTGCCGCGATTTTCAGGGGGGGGTCGCGGGGGTGAGAGCCAGGGGGTGCTGGGAAAGGGGGTGAGAGCCAAGGGGTGCTAGGAGAGTGGGTGAGAGCCAGGGGGTGCTGGGAGAGGGGGTGAGAGAGCCGAAGGGGGTGCTGGGAAAGGGGATGAGAGCCAGGGGGTGCTGGGAGAGGGGGTGAGAGAGCCGAAGGGGGTGCTGGGAAAGGAGGTGAGAGCCGAAGGGGGTGAGAGCCAAGGGGTGCTGGGAGAGGGGGTGAGAGAGCCAAAGGGGGTGCTGGGAAAGGGGGTGAGAGAGCGGAAGGGGGTGCTGGGAAAGGGGGTGAGAGAGCGGAAGGGGGTGCTGGGAGAGGGGGTGAGAGAGCCGAAGATGGTGCTGGGAGAGGGGGTGAGAGAGAGGAAAGGGGGTGCTGGGAAAGGGGATGAGAGCCAGGGGGTGCTGGGAGAGGGGGTGAGAGAGCCGAAGGGGGTGCTGGGAAAGGAGGTGAGAGAGCCAAAGGGGGTGAGAGCCAGGGGGTGCTAGGAGAGGGGGTGAGAGCGGAAGGGAGTGCTGGGAAAGGGGATGAGAGAGCCGAAGGGGGTGCTGGGAAAGGAAGTGAGAGAGCCAAAGGGGGTGCTGGGAAAGGGGGTGAGAGCCAGGGGGTGCTGGGAGAGGGGGTGAGAGAGCCAAAGGGGAAGGGGGTTCTGGGAGAGGGGGTGAGAGAGCCAGGGTGGTAGGGGGTGCAGGAAGAGGAGTGAGAGAGCCGGGGGGTAGAGGGTGCAGGAAGACGTGTGAGAGAGCCAGGGGAGTAGGTGGTACAGGAAGATGTGTGAGAGCCAGCGGAGAAGGTGGTGCAGGGGGTTAAGTGAGAGGGACAAAGGAGAAGATGGTGCAGGGGCATAGGTAAAAGAAAGTGTAAAGGGAGAGACATCTTAAGAATGGGAATGTCAGGGATGCAGCCATCATAAAACACAAGTAGTAATGAAGAATGGAAATGCACAGAGGGGACAAGTGTTAAAAAAACAAAAAAAAACAAGCCTTCATACTCCATTCACCTACATTTTCTATACCCCCACTCCTAAATTTCTGCTTCGACCACTGCCCTCTATTCCTGCTCCCGACTGCCTGTGTGAGCTGACAGCTGCTGATCCCTCCTCGCCCAGCGCGCCCTCTAGGAACAGAACACAGGATGCCATAATCAGGTAAGTTCATATATTTTCTCGTGTGCAATATGTTTTTAACCATCCTTTCTTGAACTGGGGACACTACAGCGTATCCAATAATGTTTAACACTATGTATTGCTCATTATTGCGCTGTAAAGTTTTTTGCATATTTATCTGTACAGAGATTTTTAATTAAGAGGAAAAAACATTGCTTGTCATAAATTTTATCTGTAATTGTGTCAATATATCTATTTTTGTTTGCATTGTAAATGATGTATTAAGCTGCTATTGGGAGACTCACACTCAGTATCTGATATGCTGTACCAATTTTTATTTGTGAATGAGTTTTTATCTGAGCTTTACTAATGATTTGGGGGCACTACTATGCCATAATATGATTTGTGGGCACTTCTGCATGACCGAATATGTATTGAGGGTACTACTATGTGGCATAATATGACCGTGGGGCACTACGATGTGGCATAATATGAACTGGGCACACTACGGTGTGGCATCATATGAACTTCTGCCAAAGGCAAGTCTTTCATTGTTGAATATGACGGGAGCCCAAAGAAGTTGCTGTATCGGGGCCCAAAATTCCTCTTGTCAGCCCTGCCTATGAGTCAAGGGGTTAGACGCCTCCAGGTAAATAATCTAGATGTTTCCTATCTAATCAAACTGATGGATCACATCCAATTATTTCTCACCCACCTCCTCTATCCCCCTTAATTTATATACGGTGTTATTTAAAATGAATAGAAAAGACGCATATCCAATTACTGTAGTAAAACAAAAATATTTTTCTGAGACATTTTGCTGTAGATGGAAATACTTTTAATGCGGCCGTGTGGGTTTAACTGATCATTCAATAGTTATGGTTTTTTTTAGATATATGTTAGTTTTATTTCATGTGGAATGATTCATGAAAATTCTGCCATTACTATTTAATTAAGGGAATAGGGAACCTGTTACCTATATGTGTGTGTAAGTACTCTGTTCGTTGTTGCTATTTTGTGGGAGATTTGAAAAAAGCAAAACATTGTTTCCTACAGTGGCGTCTGTATAATTGGTGGTATTGCTGTAGTATGGGGTGGCGTGCTGGTGGCAATGTTGTAGTGTGTTTGGGGCTTAGTATTGCTAATAAGTAGGAGAGGGTATTGCTATAATGTGGGGGGTGACGCTGGATGCTGTAATGTGGGGGGTGATGCCGGTTGCTGTAATGTGGGGGGTGATGCTGGATGCTGTAATGTGGGGGGTGATGCTGGATGCTGTAATGTGGGCGGTCATGCTGGACGCTGTAATGTGGGGGGGTGATGCTGGATGCTGTAATGTGGGGGGTGATGCCGGTTGCTGTAATGTGGGGGTGATGCTGGATGCTGTAATGTGGGGGGTGATGCCGGTTGCTGTAATGTGGGGGTGATTGATGTAGTATGAGTGTGTGTGGGGGGTTATTTATTGCTGTAATTTGGGTACTAATAATGTATTGTCATGGTGTTTATTGATGTAATTGGGGTGCTAATAATGTAATGTTGAGGGTCATTAGGAGAAATAAATACCCCCCCCCCACACACACACACACTCATACTACATAATGTTGTACTGCGCCAGCATCAGTGTGCAACAATATAGTGCATGGAGCCCACAACACGTGGGCCTGTGTGCTTTAAATGCCAGGGCTGATTTTTATTCCCAGTCCGGCCCTGCATATAGGTATCAGTATGTATTAGTATAATGTGGTCTTTGTTGTTTGTAAGATACACATATACTCTGGCATTTGTGAGATACATATAGGGCCTGAGAAAACACAAATTGCTCAAAAAATAATGTATTTCAGCCCATATGAACTGTCAGATGCATCTAAAAATGTGTTCAAGTCTGCATCTGCAGTATATGTGCCAGTTTTACAGCAGGCATACTTACACCCATATCCATATAAGCAGAACCAAAGTGCAATAAAAGTTTGTAAACATTTGTTACCATAGTGAAACACACATTTGCTATCAGGCTTCAAATAGTACAGTTGATATAATCGTAAGCATGACAGTTGCAGTTAGCAATGATGGGAATTGTTTGCTGAACTGCAAATTATCTTTGAAAGTGGTTAATTGATTAGTTATAAAATGGTCAGTAAGGGTTTTGCCTCTCTGTAAGCCCCTCCAGAATTCTATATATTTATGCAAAGCACTTGGGTACCTTATAAATCAATAATTAGGATCTGAATCTTTTTAAAGAATAACAAAATATAAGTGTCTGCTAGTAAACAGCTGTACAAATAAATAATTTTCATGTCCAAGAACTGGTAGGCTGTTACTTATATTTTTTAGTAATATAAATTATTTTTGAGAATTATAATACTTGCATTCATTTACTAAAGCGAGAACAATGTAAGTACTGGGCACGAGGGAATTTTGCACTGACATTTTATTTCTCTATTGGTCATTTATTCCCATAGAGTAAAAACAATGTAATCAAAGGCAGAAATTACATTGATGTTGAGTTCTCAGTAAATGCACTTTGTTTCAAAATGAAATATATTTTACAGAACCACAACATGATTACAACAAGGTACAGTACTCAGATTATTAATTTAGATAACATTTATTGAGCCAAAGTTTTTATGTAATTGTTGTGTAAGCACAGTATTTCCTTGTTTTCTAAATATGGGTTTTAGTAATTAAACTCTTATTATAGCTTGCAACCCCTACCAAGCAGTGTCAGATAATTTTATCGGTGTCTCAAAAACTATTTTTTGAGGAGTACTTGCTTTGAGAAACTGTATGAAGGTAACACTAAAGCCATTTGCAAAAAGCATAACAATACTTATGCTGAAATTCTTATTGAATTTATGTCATGTTTAACTGAGTATAGGGACTGGTCAGATGTGGAAGACTTTGACTAGCTTAATTTCTTATATAGTCCCTGATGAATCAGTGAAACAAGATGTGGCAGATGTGGCAGATGTGGAAGAGTTTGGCTAGCTTAATTTCTTATATAGTCCCTGATGAATCAGTAAAACAAGATTGACAGAAGGCAGTTGTAACAGTGATATTTTAGGGAACAAAATTAAACCTAGAAGTGCATAGACCTATGAACATGACTTCTATTTTATTTATACAAAATAGTTAAACAAATTGTCAGCAAGGTTTGATGAAGGTTGAGAAATATTACAATTATTCTATGAGGAGGTAAGTTTGAAACTGTATTTTGGTATTACAATTAATGGAATATATTTAATTTTCAGGAAAGGGTTTGGTATTCAGTATTGTACATAAGGCAAAATAAGTAGGTCTAGGAGAAAAAGTGTAAACAAGAATGAACGACAAGGTTAAAGTATGGAAGACAATGTCTAATTCTGAATGGAAAATATTCAGACTGGATGTTATAAATATTCAGACCGGATGTTATCAATTTTCAGACTGGATGTTATCAGATGTTATTACTAGAGATGCTCAGGCTCGGTTCCCCGGGAACCGAACACATAAGAACTTAGCAGATCCGAGTACCGAGCCAAGCCGGCTCAGTACTTTTCGCGTGCCCTCAGAATTGAAAATGAGGCAAACCATAATTGTTACGTCGTCGGATCTCGCAAGTTTTGGATTCTATAAGTTTCGCACTTCACGGCGATCCAGCGCTATTTCACAAAGGGACACAGAAGGGGTAGCACGGTTCTTAGCAGTCTCTTGTGCAGTTGCGCAGCATCATAGGTAGAAAAAAAGAGGTGGGGTAGCAGTGTTCTTCAAAGTCTCCAGTGACATTCAGGAGAGCTTCATTGCTCCAATGCTAATTGTCATTGCTGAAATACAAATAATAGGGCTGGCAGTCTTGGTCTTCTATATCTGCAGTCACATTGTACTTTGTTATATAGGTGACACACAAACAGGAGAGCTCCATTGCTCTATTGCTAATTGTCATTGCTGAAATAGAAATAATAGGGCTGGCAGTCTTGGTCTAAATCTTCAGTCAAATTGTACTGTGTTATATAGCTAACACGCAAACAGGCGAGCTCCATTGCTCCATTGCTAATTGTCATTGCTGAAATAGAAATAATAGGGCTGGCAGTCTTGGTCTTCTAAATCTGCAGTCACATTGTACGGTGTTATCAAAATAGATTCACAGCAGTACACAGAAGACCAGGAGCATCAAGCAGCTGTTGGCACCAGTCATGATGATAGTAATCGCTCTATGTCACAGGCTAAAGCCTATGTTAAAGTGCATAGTGTTTTTAAGTCAGGGAAACAAAAATGTAAAAAAACACATTTTACCTTGGTCAAGAAAAAAGACTGTAATCCAGGCAAAGTTATCTGCAGAAAAAAATAAAATTGCCAACATGCCATTCTACATAAGCAGTGGCAAGGAAAGAATGAGGCGTTCGCCTTTCTCTATGAGTGTGAGTTCTGCAACTGTCACTGAGGCATCTTCTTGTAAGGTCAATCATGACCAAGCAAGACCTTGTAATTCTGACTACAAAAGTGGTGTCCAAATACTTTTATGTGTAAAAGTCGAGCTGGAAGAAAACATTAAGGCATTAGAGGAAAATGTATGTTCAGATTCAGAAATGATACAGATCCCTGAGGAGAGTCTATCCACGAGTGCTATGTGTCAGCCTGACCTTTCTGTTAGTGTACCCATATAGAAGGCCCCTTTTAGAATTTCTGCATATATGTGCATGAACAGCCCAAGTATAGTCGGTGATACACAAATTGAGGATGCCAATTTGGAATTGCATGAGGGGGATATTTATGTAGCTAACGAGGGTGCTAATGAGGATTTTGATGAGGATGATGTTGTTTGTGTAAGTCCTACGCCAGTGGAAGAAGTTTTTGCACGTGATAAGAAGAAGGCTATTGTCATGCCTGGGCATAAGACCAAAAAATCCTCCTCTTATGTGTGGAATTATTTTTACCCAAATCCTAACAACAGCGGTCTAGCCATTTGTAGCCTTTGTAAATCCACAGTCAGTAGAGGTAGGGACCTTAACCATTTAGGAGCATCATCCATGTTGCGCCATTTGAAGCGAGTTCATGGAAAGCTGTTGGAAAATTTGGAAGCTTATGCTAAAAAAATAACAACAGTGCGTGGTTTGTTAAATTGTGCATGTCCTTTTTAAGATCCAACATAAGGGTGGGTGGGAGGACCAAAGGACAATTCCATCTTGCACCACTTATCTTTTCAGCTACCGCTGTGTGCCAATGTCACCTACATGTGCTATATACTGTTGTGTGCTTTGCAAAACTCAAAGACACCCATTGATGATGCAGATGACTCAGCACAACATTTTGACATCCGGTCTTGTCTACTGTAAAAGAATTTCCCAGAATTAGTGACACTTTTGCTGTAACTCCACCTGATCCTTCAAACAACTATCAACATCCAAAGAATGGTGGAGGATTATTTTAAATTTTTTTGAATGGTATAAAGACAACAGTTTTATTAACAAAGAACAATGTTGCTTGCAAAAGTAATGTAAGCATGGATGTCTCAATAGACGTGTCTATGTATTAGCTTCCACTTTGCTGCTGTTTCATCAGTATTGCACAAAGTGTTTGTAATCTGCAGTTTACATCAAAGGTACCTAACTATATTATACATTTTTGGGAATTCGGGCTGATTCGAAGCTCAGTGATGAACTTGCTTTTTGCTGTGAATTACAATGACTCTTTTTAGTGCATTGTCTGGCACCCTGGATTGGCCTGGGTCTGGTAAAAGCACGCATCCCGGTGGGTCAGCGCTCGCCGCAATCTATTAGGTGTAAAATTACCCCAGTTATCCAAGGAACGGGTGGAGCGTTCAAATGAACCATAACTAATTTCATGATCCAGGCACTATTCCATTTTGCAACACTTTTCTTTTCTGCCACTGCTGTGTGGCAATGTTTCCTTGATGTGCTATAAACTGCTGTGTGTTTGTTTCATTGTTCTGTCGCATTGCATCCAGCCAGGTTGCTGCAGTATTTGTTTGAAAGTGTATGAAAATACGATTGTGACCTGTGAAGTGGTCAAAATTGACAGCAAATGACTTAAAATTAGTAATATTGAGGTTAAGAATAGTGTAGGGGAAAAAAAGCAAAATTATGTGAATTTAGCAAAAAAATATAGGGATTTTAGAAAAAAAAAATAGGGATCCAAAACCAAAACACAGGGGTCAGTGAACATCTCTAGTTATTACCAATGATATTAGAAGTGTACCACAGGAATTAGAATTGGCTATATGGTTTTACAAAAGGTTTATTAATGACCTTGAAGATGGCACAGAAAGTAAGTTGTCCCTATTTGCTGTTAACAATTGTGTAGGGTTATCAACAAAACAATAGAATGATAACTTGGTAAATTAAGATTTAGCCAAAATAACAAACTGGGCCATGAAATGATAGTTGAAATTAATACTGATAAATCTCAACTGCCTTAGACTTCATGATAGAACTTTTCTTAATTTTCAAATAAAAATACTAGCAAGCACCCAGAATTATGACATTATTTTAGCACTAACAATGACCCAATAATCTCCCCATTATTACTCTGGGACACACATAAGGTGGTGGTCCATGGTAGTTTGATTATAACCTCAGCCTATGCTAAAAAGCTTAGAGCAAAGGGATAAAAAATAATTGATCTTTCATTTCATTCCAACTCCCCCCCCCCAAGTAAGTAATTTATGCAGCAATTCCTTACGTATTCAGGCACACAGCAATACTAGGCATAAACCTTCTCAATACCATTAACTCAGAAGTGTTACCGGCCCGTTTCCTTGTTTTGCATGCAAAAGTAGCATTCAGCAGGATCAGCTGACTAGGATTACACTTACCTTGATGTAAAATTCACAAGAGTGAGATTGAATTGAGATCAGGCATCAGATAAATTCTAAAAACAATGAATAAAATATATAAGTATAAAAGTACACATTTAGGGCTAGATTTACTATCAGGCGTGTTTGTAAACCCGCTGACTTTCGGCGGGTTTGGCGGCGGTTTAGCCATCGCCGGATTTACTAAGGCTAAACCCGCCGTCCAAACGACCAGAAAAGATGTTTTCAAACCCGCCTCTGTGTAAAGCGCCATGACGGTTTCAACAATGTTCAACATACAAACAGCCGGATTTACTATTAGGGGGTTTATAAAGCCGCCGGAAAACCGCCATTCAAAAGACCAAAATGAAAGCGCTGCTTGTGAGCGGCGTGATGGTTCAAACAGTGTGCTGTTTTCAGTGTGCGGTCCTGGCGAATCTGGATGTATTAGAAAAAGCATACAATGTATTTCCATAAAAAACAATTTCCAAATATACTGTTTATTGCACAAATGTGTTTGCAATTTTTTTTTTTTTTTTGCTATGAGAAAAAAAATACACTTTGAAAAACAACCAAAAAAAAAATAACAAATAAGAAAAAACGTTTGCTCAGAGATAAGCAGTTTTAAAAAGAGAAAAGCAGTTTTAAAAAGAAAAAAGCAGTTTTAAAAAGAAAAAAGCAGTTTTAAAAAGAAAAAAGCAGTTTTAAAAAGAGAAAAGCAGTTTTAAAAAGAAAAAAACATTTAAAATACTGTTAGGGTAAAAAAACCAAATAACTCACCAACTACTTGGCCAAAAGAGGGCGAATCGGTGTCCTGCACATTTATGCCCTCTACAATTTCAGCCGGCATTATCTGGCGCAGCTCCTCCTCGTACGTGGTGTACTCCATACGAAGTGGGGGGCCACCACCCGTGCGCCTTGTCGACCTCCTTTCCTGGGCCATCTTCTCTTTAAGCCTCCTCTTAATATCAGAGAAGCGCTTGCGGCAGTGTGCCACTGTCCGCTTCAGTGGGCCCACCGCGTTCACGGCCTCACAGACTCTCCCCCACAGTTGGTGACGCCGCCTTAGAGGAGTCCGGGCTGCCAGGTTCCCTAGGATGACCTCGTAGCAGGGAATGATGTTGTGCACCAACACACAATTCTCATCATGTGAGAAGCGCACATTCCTCCCTGTCTTGGTCTTCCTGCCCTGTCCTGTCTCCTCAACCTCTCCCTCTCCCTCCTCTGACCCCTCAACCTCCATCTCCCTCTCCTCAGCCTGTTCTCCCCTCCTATCTCTGGACATTTTTACCCAGAAGACAGAAAAACACAAAACACTGAAGGACTTACAAACACAAAGAACAAACTACACTACCTACAGACACACTCTCCACACAGTCACACACAAGTAACACAGACAAAGGACAAGTCAAATACAAAAAATACAAGACAGAAAATAAATAAGAAAATAAATGTACAAAACAGGAAAAAACCACAGGACTACTCACACTTCAATCAGATATCGCTCCACCAATTCACCAAACTCCAACTCTCACCAACTCTCAGCAAACCACTATCCTCCAAACTCTTCTCACAAAACTCCTCTAAACCCTATCAGAGAAAAAAGTGTCAGGCCAGTGGTTTATATAGGGCTTGTGATGTCAAATCTCCTGAGTTTGAAAATAGCCAATAGTAACAGGCCAGGAGACAGGTGTAATTTTCAAAAAAACCGCCTTTACACAAAAGCGCCGTCATTTAAAGCAAAAGCGCCATGTTCTATTCAAAGCCGCCGGCGGCTTTGAGCATTACATCCCGCCGTTACATCGCCGGCGGCTTCAAATTGAAGCTGAAATGCGCCCATTAGTAAATCCGGCTGTTTGCAATGCAAACACGCCGGAAAACCGCCGCGATGCATGGCGGTTTGAAGCCGCCATGCATCACGCCTGATAGTAAATCTAGCCCTTAGACCCTTGGAAGACTTAATGTAGTCAAATTAGTTTTAGTTTGAATTTTAAGATTATCCTACTCTGAAATTCTTCCATATTTATGTTTGTATATACAAAATTGATAATTTATTGTCTCTCTTACATCTGTATAGTCTCCAGTTTTCAGAACAATAATAAAATCAGCACTAAACAATAGCACAAATGTTACTATTGGTCGAGGTGAATGTTCAGCTATATCATTTGATTTGCTAATGTTTCCTTAAATAGACAACCCAGTTATTAAACGGGTTGCTTTTACGACTGAGTCTCAAGCAAAATGTGTCTTAGAGAGTTAAAGAATGTTGCTATGACATAATTTTAAAGAGACAGATGGGCAGTGTTATAGGAACCTAACTTATATAGTGGACTCTTTGCTACATGCATCGGTATAACAAAAATTGATAGAGTTAATTTACATGCTTAGAAATGTAAAGTAACAGACTAAGGTGCATATATATTATGAACCACATTTTAAACATGATCAATTTCATTCCTTATCGCAAATACTATTTACTAAAGTTCAAGTTTTGGAACAGCAGTCACGAAAAACTGCTGTTCCTGTGAAGAGCTGTCTCTTATGTCCTCTATTGTCAGTATAGCAAAGTGGTCACAGTTGTGTTAGTGACCGTAAGGGAGAGCTTCAATGACTAACGCCAGCTTCATTGATTTTCAGCACTTGTTAAATTGTGCTAAATAGCAGTCTACATAGACATCGATGCAGGCTGCTTTTGAGTTCAGAGAAAAAGGCAAAGCAGCAGATATCTACCATTACTATTAATACATTTTAACTATTCTTTAAAATGCGGTTAAAAACAAATTGATTAATAGGCCCATAGGTTATACATATCAGAAATAGACTAGGTATTTTACAGCCACAAGTACTCCAACCTAGTGAGTCACAACTGTCTGTGCACTTCAAACTCACCAGTTGGATCGAAACAGTATCTCTGTTTATAATAGAGCATATCAAGCCCATGATTATAAGTTTTGTGCTCTTTCAGTTATGCGCATTCTCTAAAACAAGCCACCCATGGAGAGATTGTCGGACTTAATAATCCATAGTGCATAGAGATGACATCTCTGTGACCAACTGTGATTAATATTTAATTCAGATCAGACAAAGGCAAGAGTCTAAGCCACGTCTAATATAAATATATATATATATATATATATATATATATATATATATATATATATTTATTTAAATAATACAAGATAGTTGTCCCATGGGAACTGCGTTGGCATTAGAAAACAGTAGGAGAGCAGGAGATTGCTCCGATATCTTCTGTGATACTTTACAATAGAGGGGTTATTTACTAACTATACCAGTATGTCGTGAACTTTGAATGACTTAACAAGAATTTATACATTGACTTAGATTTGTAGATAGAACTTACATATACAAATGGTATAATTCAAACCATAGGAGAGCAAAAGTGAAATGTGCAATAATTTATTAATAGTATTTGTTCACACTCTTCTTTGAAATATAATTAAAGGGACCGATAATGCCTCTGTTATAATAATCAATAGTCAGAGTCACCACCTGCCCTCAAATCTCCCTCACTGTCAATAACACCACAATTTCCTCAGTCTCCCACTGCCTTGGTGTCACACTTGACTCTGCCCTCTGTTTTATTCCTCATACCCAGGCTCTCTCGAAGTCCTGTCCACTCCACCTTAAAAACATTGCCAGAATACGCCCTTTTCTTACCAAAACTCTTATCCATTCTCTCATCATCTCCCATCTTGACTATTGCAACCTCCTGCTATCTGGCATTCCTGACACCCACATATCTACACTTCAATTCATCCTAAATGCTGCTGCAAAACTGATCTTCCTCTCTCACCGCTCCACATCTGCTGCACCACTTTACAAATCCCTACACTGCTCCCTGTGTCCTCCAGAATCAATTTCAAATTACCCACCCTTACCTACAAAGCCCTCAACAACAACACCCCTGCAAACATCTCTAATCTCATATCAAAATACTCTCCCTCCCACCCTCTTATATCTACCTCTGACCTGCACCTTGTTTCATCTCTAATAACCACCTCTCACTCCCGCCTACAAGACTTTCCCTATGCTGCTCCACACTTAAGTGGTGACCTTATCCTCGATACCACTCTTTTGTCTGCCTTGTCTGTTCTTGTTTTGTGACCTGTTTTTTGTATGTCCTTGTCTTCCCTACTGTACGGTGCTGTGGAGCACTGTGGCGCCTTACAAATCTACGATAATAGTAATAATAATAGTGAGTAGAAATTCTAGATTTATTTAATCAGTAAGAACTGTCACTTGATGCACAGAACCCTCAAGAAAGTGTCTCCATTCTGAAAAAGCACATTTGAAGGACAGTAATTCCTTGTTTCCAATATCATAATTCTTCTCCGATGATGTCATTTGGTGAAAAAAAATATGACCAAAGATGGACCACCATCTTCTCACCGATATGTTGAAAGAATTGTTCCCACTACGGAATAAGAAGCATCAACTTTGACAACAAAGGTTAGTTCAGAATTCGGGTGTATCAAAATTGGTGCTGATGTGAAAAGAGTCATAAGACGGTTGAAAGATTCTTGTGCTTCAAATGGTCATTGAAAAGAAAAGCATCTTTTTTGGGTGTTGTATAATAGGAAAAAGTTTATTATGAATTTCCAGTACAAATTTGCAAAGCCAAAAACCGCAGTATTTCATTTTCATTCTTTGGTATAGGCCAATTAAAAACTGCATCATTCTTATTTATTATACCGTTCATTCTTCCGAAGACTTTCAAGTACATTACAGACACATTTGCTTTGGTCCTCCAGATTATCAGGAAATATAGGAATGTCATCAAGATAGGCCATAACATATTGATCTAGTAGATATTTTAAGATGTCATTGTAGAAATGATGGAAAGTCGCAGGGGCATTACATAGACCGCAAAGAATGACTAAAGACTCAAACTGTCCATATTTTGTCCTGAAGGAAGTTTACCACTCATCCCCAGCTCAAATGCGAACAAGGTTGAACGCCCAAAGTAAATCAAGTTTTGTAAAGCTCTTTGTCTTCTGTAGCCTCCCAAGCAATTCAGAAATTAAGTTCAGTGGATAACAGTTATTGATCGTAGTCTTATTCAGTTGCATATAGGCAAAACAGGAGCATAGAGTAGAGTCTTTATTTTCAACAAAGAATAAAGCTACACCAGCATAAGAAGAATGGCAAATTAAGCCTTTTTTTAAAGTTTTAATCCAGAAATTCCCACAGGACATTTGTCACGGTTCAAATGCAAAGTACCGCTCAGGAGCCTGGAATGAGGTGAAAACACACAATGTTTATTGCTGGAATAACAACCTGATGGTGTAATACCGAGCATACAGGAAAATGCAGGAATAAATACCAAGTAGATGGCTGATGCAGGTAAGCGGTGATATGGAGAGATCTCAGGTAGTAGGTAAACCACATGTAAAGCAGAGAGGGAAGCACAGCAGCATGTAGCAACAATAAATAACAGCTTGAGACAACAGAGTGTAACAACAATAACTAGCAATGAATGCTGTGAGAGACAGGTATACATAGGGAACACCCAGGTGCCAGGGATAATTAGTGCAGTAGGGTTAACTCCTAAGGCACTAGAAGAAGGCACAATAGCAGCTGGTGATCAGAGGTACTGCTGCTAACACATAAAATGAACACAAATACTGCACAGTTCAAAACAAACAGGGGCTGCAGGATGCAAGCAGCATTCAAAAGGGAGATGTTGCAAAGCAGATGGAGGCAGCCTGTGACAACATTTAACTATGGTTCAGACACTGAATAAAGCCATGCAAAAGATATTGATGATGCCAGTAACAGCTCAATGGGAGAGTCATAGGGACAAAGGGGAGGCAATACATCTGCATTCTTTTAACTACAGACATTCCAAAATCCTCTGTAATGGAGTGACAAGTTTTTCAGATCTTTTAAAGAAAGTTCAGTGACCTGCTTGACTTCAGATACCACAGTTCCAGAAAGGCAATTTAATTTACAATGCTCAGAGGAGAAGGATAAAGGGTGAGTATTTCAGTTGCCAAAATGATTATGAGCAGGCAATCATGGGTATTCCCAAGATTATAGGAAATTTAGGAGAAGCAATCAAATGAAAACTTATAGTTTCATGATGTCCTGGTTCTATAGCTATTTGAAGCTGGATGGTTTCATGAGTTACTGGCCCAGAATACAAAGGTCCATCTACAGTCTCCATATTGACAGGAGCTTGTTTACTCCTTGACTCAATATGTTTTTCCTGTGCAAAGGAAATATCCATGAAATTGCCACCAGCATCGATGATGTCCAGACTGGCAGTTAGAAGAGACCCAGAAGAAAGTGTTAATGGAAGAGCAAAATGGGATTGCTGAGGCAGAGGGTCTTCTTTTCTATGAGATTGTGATATCGAATTTAATTGACTGAAATTGGATTTGGAAATCACTTGTCTAAAGTCTGTCATATCAATGATTTGATGAATCTTAGTTGGGGAACCGAATGCATAATGTCCTTGACCACCACAGTTTAAACAAAGATTCTCAGCACAATGTCTGCTTTCATTAAAGCTGAACAGTTTCCTAATTACATCAATTTGCATTGGTTCAGGTGAGACATTAGGACTGTCTAATGGTAGGGCCTTGAATGCTGTAGGACTATAAAACTGTTTAATATTATTGGCCACTCCAAAAGCTCTAAAACTTTCAATTTTCCTCTCACTTAGTCTTTCATCAATCCGAATGCATAGTTGGATCAAAGTTTCCAGACCACCAGGGGTGTCAACTCTGGTCAGTTCATCTTTTCCTCAGAATGACTATGGCAAAACTAGAATTTTTGGGAAGAAACAATAAATGTGATGTCTGCAATCAAACATTGCAATTCAGCAGTAAACTCAGCCACAGAGCATTTTCCTTGGCACATTCCATGGAGTTTAGCTTCAGGAGTGGCCTGTTAAGATCATGAAAGGTAAAATAGCCCATATTTTTCAGGATAACGCTGCCTTTCTCAACATAATGAGAGATCCTGGCAAGAGCTCCCCAGTCAAAAGATTATCTGTGAAGAAGATCTTATCATTATTAAACTGTGCAAGTTACATCTGATATTAAATGCTACACTGATTTAGGAAACCTCTGTATAAACGATGATCACCACTGAATTTGGAAGGCAATGGTGGACGTGAAATTTGTGCAGCAGCAGCATCAAATTTTTGAAATCTTCCTGCAATTTAGCTGTTTGTTCTTGCTGAGTATTAACAAGGGTTTCTAGTTCCCTGATATTGTTCTGAGACTTGCAAGCAAACTGTTGCAACTCTTTTATTTGATTTTTTAAAGTGTTTAGTAGAGTTCCTCCATTGTGTGTTTTCACCTCATTTCAGGCTCCTGAGCGGTACTTTGCATTTTTAAGCCAGATTATTCTGTAATGGTCCGGAGACTGATATGGAGTCCAGCAGCTAGGAAAATGGCAGGACACTAGAGGATAGTGAAATAAAGAATTGTCAAAGGCAGCTGGGTTCAGAACACATTGTAGAAAATAGGCAAAGGGTTCAGGCAGAGGCATAGTAAAAGACAATCTGAGGTTGGTACATGAATAGTGGATAAAAGGATGCATCTGCAGGATGCAGCAACAGAAACTAGATTACTGGCAGGAGCACAATAATCCAGCAAGGAAGACAGGAGCAGGCATAGTTTTTATGAGAAGTCACGGGCTGGAGCTAGAACATGTTGAAAAACAAGGAGAAGAGTTCAACTGAACTAGAACACACAGTGAAAGAAGGGAGCTGTCTAGCAGCCGGAATAACTCAGCCAGAAGTGCAGCAGTCTCAAGATGCAGAAGCTCCAGGTTAAAATCATGACACAAGGATGGCTCTTGGGGATTATGGATTGCATTAGGCAAGTCAGCTTGAATTGGATGCTGAAGTACATAGCAAAAATGAGTGAGCTGATGATGAAGGGGTTAACAATAAAAATTGTGTGAGGTTTCTATCCAATTAGCTGATGCAGGGCTGCTTGGCACTATACATAATTTTCTACCTTTTGAAAACAACTTGAATGAACTCACTGCAAATTATTTAGTGAAGAGGTTCCGTGATGATCAACGTCCATATCTCTACTTATTATGGCATCACAAAGACTACAGATACCTTGACAACTGTTGTCTGGGTTGTGTTAATATATTTACAAACACAAGAGGTGCTTTTTTTGGTCTTATGTCCTGGCAAGACATGGCACTTATCATAGGCATGCGATGCTACCACTGGTGGAGGAAAAAACAACTTAAATGACAGAGTGTCATTCATGTTTTGTAGGTAGGTAAAGATTTGCTTTATAAAAACAACTAAAGACATCTTGAAAGAAGTACACATGTTCAAAGTAAATTTTAAACATAATTTGAAATCATAATATTAATTGAAAACTTTTAGTTCATTTGTCCTACACCACATCTCTTTATGTTTCATGTAGTCTAAAATATGTAATATGTTAGACAATGTAGCTTAACAAATAAGAAATAATTATTTCATTTTAAAACATGTGATATTTTACTATTATGCATAATTGCACTCTAATCCATTCCTACTATTTCCTAAATGGAAGATATTAAAGAATACATTATTCAGTCTTTTCTATTAGTCTTGACATTTCTCTATTGAGTATTCTGACCAAAGAAAAGCTTAGAATATTAGGTAATAAGACCATTTCTGTTCTGCTCATTGTTAGAATGGATGGCTGATAATCATTCTTCAATAGATATTAAAATTGGTTTCATCTTCTGCTTAGGAAATGTACAATTATATTAACATTATAAAAATGAAGATGTTTTTATTTAGCACTCTCATGATAAGAAGATCTTCTCCCAAGGGTCACTAACAGTGATGTAGAGCTTATTTTAATAATATTTCAAAGAGCAGATTTTTTAAGAGGGAAACTGTAGATATGACTAATCACTAGTGACATTAGTAGATCAGTAACTGCAGCCAGGCTACTCATGTTTTTTTTCCTTGTAGCCGCCATTTTTCTTATAGAAATTAAAGGGCCTGATTTGTCAAGAAACACATACTGAGCATAATGTGCGCTTGTTTCAGAACTGATCTGCGCACACCTGAATTCAACAAGGAGCGGCTCTGAAGATAGATGCACTGATGATTTCGGGTGTAGGTCTGCTCTGCTCTACTACACAGGACACATCAGGAAACTTCCAATACCTTTGTAGAACATAAATTCTGAAAAGAGCACACAGAAAAAAAAATATTGAAATAATGTCACCTGGTAATAATATGGGTAAAACATTAAAAATTCTAAAAAAAAATCCATGAAGTCCATTTGTTAAGTTGTTATAAATGTCTACTGTACATAAAATACATTTTTAAAGTTGCTACTGGTTGCATACACCTGTTATACCATGCATACAGCATCATTAGTAAGCAGCACTTACACTAGCTCTGTAGCTGGAGCAAGAGATAAGGCCTGAAAAACAAGTACTTTTGAGATGCCCAGAACTAGGATCAGGCATTGCTGTGTGCACTTGGGATCGGCACGACGTTAGTGTACATTGACTATGGCTAAATGCCCTTTACCCACCCTGTTACTCCCTTAAATTGTAGCAGTAGTAAGTGTCCTTTGCACTCGAAGATAATTTGAACATGGCTGCATTCTTTGGCATAGGAGCTGGTGCTGAGCATGCATAGGGTGATTTTGCAGATTGTACAGACAAAATCTCTGTTTATGTTCCTTTATGAATCAGACCCACTGTGTTCAGTGGTACTTAGTTTCTCCCTGGTGTTATGCACTTATATCTAAACACTGACTAATCTGGATACAATCAATGATCAATAAAAGGGAGGCAATGGTTAAAATGGCCAACAGAAGTAGTGGTATATTCATTTGCTGTATTCATTAGATGAAAGAAAGAAAGAAAGAAAGAAAGAAAGAAAGAAAGAAAGAAAGAAAGAAAGAAGAAAAATATATGTTTTAGAATGGAGTACTTGTCAGGCAAATATCTGAATGCTATTCTGTTCAGGATATGTGACACTTTAATTTTGGGTTCAGCACCCATTTTAAGATAACATTATAAGTCTTTATTGACAATTAAAAATATTAAAATCAATTTCCAGCAAAATTAGGTTAAAAATGTATATGTCAATGTGGTGTATTAAAAAACCACACTGGGAGCCCAAAAATAATATTTATGTACGATAAAATGTACATTATGGTAAGTCCTCTTATTCAAATATTATTCTTGTCAAGTATAACGTGCATTAATTATCTTAATTATTCTTGTTATTTGATAATCTTATAAATGAAATTTAAAATAAACACGTTTTTATAGAATATTATTTGTTTACCTACAGTTTGTGAGAAGTGTAGTGTAAAGAAAGTCAGTTGTGGCAGATATAAATTAATTGTTATCTTAATAAAATAGGCTTATCTGATACACATATTTGAAGGGAAATCAAAAAGACACTAAAAAAAAAAAGAAGTAAATCTTATCCAGGACAAACCATGTTACAATGCAAGGGGTGAATGAATTTATTATTTTGCACATACGTTAAATACAGGCTGTTCTTTCATCTAGCACACAAATACTTGATTACTTTATTTTTACAATGAAATTTAAAGTTGATCTAGGACATGCGCTATCCAACCTATAAATCTCTCCTCACATTTTAAATTTACCTCCCCTCCAATGCAACATGGTTTTGCCCAGATGCTAAGTTATGTTTATGCTTTGATCTCCTTAATGACTCAGGCCCAAGGTTTGAATCCGTTATTTGTAGTTTGTCTTTCATTATGTCCGCAGAGAAGCTGGAAGCGTTCTATTCAATCAGAGGCAGTGTGAAGGATTTGAACTTGTAAAGATATCAAATATGGATTACGATCGATGTATAGAGAGTTAATTTTACAATAGTGTATCTGGATAATGCAGCTCGCAGTTCTGTAAGCTGATCTATGGCTATATATAGCTGTGTTTGGACTGATATAAATAGCTTATACCAATTTAGCCTTATATGCTCACGCTCAAAATCACATAGTATTGTTATCTTATGGTGTCTGTCTATTTAAATATTGTTGGTTTGTATTTTAATGCCATGATGGTACATTATGATAGCTGTCACATTTTATAAGTCCCGTAATTAAATATCAAACTGGCACAGTTAGCATAGTCAAAGTTGATCTATAATTTTCTCGTACATAAATATTATTTTTAGGCTCCCAGTGTGTTTTTTTAGTACATCACATTGACACAAACATTTTTAACCTAATTTTGCTGGAAATTGATTTTAATATTTTCAAATATCAATAAATAATCACATATCCTGAACAGAATATTTTTTTTCTTCCTTTCTTGCATGTAATTCCAATGTTATATGGTAGCACCCCCAATAATAAATAATAAATAATAAATAAATAATGATTTGTTTGTTCAATCAGGAAAAGATCTGGAATAATCTAAACAAATAAAAGTTAATCTACTGCAACAGTTCTTCTCTGCTGTCAATTATGTAATGAAGAGAAATGTCTAAAAACCTAATAACTAAATTAATATTGGCCAAAATTAGATAAACTTAATTGAGATAACTGATGCTGTACCTTTTTGTCTGTAAGCAGCGTAGAACTGGACCACTGTGGTACCAGTAACATATACTATAACAAGTTAATAATTGAGCATTTTTCATCATTGTTTAAAAAAATGGGTTTAAGAAACAATTTTATTGTTTTAGCTCTCTTAAAAAATCACAACTGACATGTCTGGTAAATTTTCTGACAGTATAGGATCGATTTATAATAGAGACCAGCGCTTTAAATTTCCCCTGCAAAGTCGCAGAATATCGGCAACTTGCAAAAAGTGCAGGTTTATACATTTGCCCCCAATAGTTTGGACCTCTTCATGACACATACCTTTGCTAAGCTATAACCTTGCTCCTCAAATCTTTTACAGTATATTAAAGATTGTTCTTTTAAAATATTGGAGTGTAGCATAGTTCCTCCTTACTCTCATGAACTATAGCATAATATATTGTCTTTTCTCAGTGACATCTTTGCTAGTTTACGTAGCTATTGCGGTCTATTTTTTTAATATGTGTATAAGTTTCAAGATTTAGAAATGCTATTTTGTTCTCCTTGAATTTTTTATGTAAATTGGACCTGGTTTCCCTACTATTCAGATCAAAAATACATTTACAAACTCCTCCCAATACTTTTCCAAAAAATTAGGATATCATCAATATATGTTTTGTATATGGCAATAATATTCATATGATTCTGGCTATTGTAGATATGATCTCTCCCAATTTCCTATATAAAGATTAGTGTACCTGGATGCAAAACGACTGTCCAGATGAGTACCGTGGGTTTGAAGGTAAAACTTATGCAAAAAAAGGAAATAGTTATGATTAAGGATACATTTCATACAATGTAGTTAAACCTTTCATCTTTAAGAGGCTGTCCATCTCTAATACTTGTCTGATTACATCCAAACTTTTTTTGATGTGGAATAGCTGTATGCAATGAATGTACGTGAAAAATCCTTTAGTATTTTTATTAATGGCATATAGTTTTTTAAATATGAGTCATCCTCCGAAACCATAGCTGTCAAAGAACCAATGCCTGAAACAATTGGCATCCTAGGATTTAATTTCCCTTTTATTTATTTTAGGTAAAATACTTTCGTATAGAAATGCCACTTTTTCATCTCTGCGAAGTTTGTGCTGGTGCAGCGATTACAAGCATATATGTGAAGAAAACAAGGACATTATTGTTTCCATAGAAATGAAAGCACCAATGGGTGATTCAGGTTTTATGACATTTAAAGATGGCACCTAAACAAAATAACAGTTATATTCCCAGTTTTAAAGTGTTGGTATTAAAAAGAGTAGAAAAGATTGAAAACAGAGCTGCAGCACTTGAACATGAAATTGATGAGTGAGGGGTTAGATGACAGAGAAGAGAGAAAGATGACATGAAAAAATGCTGAGCTCTAAACGTGCTAGACAAAGTGGTGTAGTGGCCTGTCCGCAATTATAAATCAATATTGCGAAGAGAGTAAATGACCAACGGTAAAGAGATCTGTCTTTGTCCATAGTAAATATACACTTGCAAGCAAAAATCTATGTCTCAAAAGATGGGACTGTACAATTTCAAAGATGGTCCAAGCTGGTGCTACCATTTTATGAAAAGGAAAAAGGTTGTTCATTCAAATGAGAATAACAAAGGTCAAAAATACCTACAGACTAGAAAGAAAAAAATGTAAAGTTCTTAAATTATGTTGCCAACATCATCAACCAACTTTTTTCTTTGGAATCTCACATTGTTAATATGGATGAGGTTCCACTTTCTTTTGACTGTCCGCCAGACTGTTAACTCCATGAGCGCCACAAGAATGTGTGCTTCCTTGTGCCTCAAATGGCGATAAATTACACCTAATGCTCGTATTCAAACGTAAAACTCTAAAGATATAGTAATCTGGGCAAATGGAAAAGAGTGGATGTTCGAAACTATAATTGTTGGTTGGCTTCATGAAATTTGACGCTAAAAGAAAGGGTTTTTTTTTCACCCCTATGGAGTGGATGTGCTCTCATTTACTACAGTCTGTGAAAAATGAGTGTGAGAAAATTTGCACTCAATTAGCTATAATACCTCATGTATTAATGAAAATACTTCAAAAGTTAAATCTTGCTGTTAAGAAAGCATTCAAAAGCCAAGTACTGCCACAATGGCAAGAGTAGATGAGGAATGGATCGCACACATTTACAAATGAGGTTAAAATGCGGAACGCCAAGTCTTAAGTGGCGCGATGGGTTACTGAATCATGGAAGTCTGTTAAAACTGCAATTATTGCTGCATTCACAGAGGCAAAAATGATTATGTTCAAAACAACATCACAGGAAGAAAAGGACAAATCAGACAGTGAGGACCTGATAAATTGATTTAACTTGGACAGTAATGATTTTGACTTCAATAGTTTTTGATTACAGATACTAATACGGTAAATGCAATACGATATTCAAATGTAAAGTGTGCAAATTTGAATTATTTCAGGAAATAGCAGTGTACACATTAATTTTGTGTATCTGAGTTCTTTGTGCAATGGAGGGAACATTGTTAAACCAACAGTGTATTCTGAAGAATATAGGGTACAAGGATGTTTAGTGTTCTATTTTCATGTTTATATTCCACCTACCATAAATTAATATTGCTGAGCTTTACATTTTTAGTTCAATAATTGCTCTCATTTCTGCAAATAGCAGTGAATATGTAAAAATATGTTCAGTGTGTATTTTCATGTTTATGTTCAATAAAAATGAATATGAATATTGCTCAGTTGATCAAGTTTAATTTGTGGCTCTGCAGCAAAGGTTGTGGCGTTTTCATGGGGGGCAGCATTTATACTAAGGTTTGGGGTTTATAATAAACAATAAGACTCTCCTCTGGTCTACAAAATTTCAAGCGTTCTCTGAAAACCTACCTATTCAGACAAGCTTATAATATTCCTCAATCACCCTCTTAACCTTACTACCTTTAGCCTGTTACACAATTTCACACAAGACAACTACCCCCTGACCAACATTGTTGTGTGACAGGATCATTTAGCTTATGAGTCACCTTACCTTTGCAGTCTGGCTGAGCCAAGATGCAAAATGTATATTTAACCTCATGTGTCAATCTCCCATTGTCCCATAGATTGTAAGCTTGCGAGCAGGGCCTTCTCACCTCTTTGTATGTTTTACCCAGTTTGTTTATTAGTTTATTATGTTTGTCCCCAATTGTAAAGCGCTACGGAATATGTTGGCGCTATATAAATAAATGATGATGATGATGATGATGGGGTGTTTTCTCGACTGCAGTGTTTATGATGATGTGACATTTCTACCCAAAATAAGGTAAATTGAAAAAAATGGAAAGCTTAAGGAGAAGTAGATTCAGCTGTAGTTTTTGAAAAATCATACACTTTTTTTGGGGGGTCTTTTGCGGGTGATTTGAAAACCACAGATTACCAAGGGCCAACTGACAGAAGCCACTTAAATAGCACCATTTTCCAAAGGACTGCATTGTGAAATTGTCATCCCGAATTTAGCGATGATAAGATTACAAAGTATGAGATGTATCAAGCTGCAGATTTGCAAACCTGTCTTATTTAGTAGAGTACAGTAGAGCTACACCCGAATTCAACAGTGCACGTATCTTGAGATTCGCACCTTGATGAATTGGGGAGTACACAGAACCAATTTACATGCATTTTAAAACAAACACGGGTTGTGTTCAGTATGTGCATTTTGATGAATCAGACCAATTGTCTACTTTCCTAAATTCAGCAATTATGACTGACGGATAAAATGAGCCTGAAGGAAATTAAATGGTGAGATTTGTGTTCATAATTAGTTTGTAATTCTCTAAAAGGTTAGTTTAATTTAAATATTTTGCAAGGATAAGTGTTGTACTGTTCCTCCACCTGCCTCTCCTAGTGTTGGTTCATTGTTTTTTCTTTTCTTTTTTGCTTTGTTTTCTTCCTGATTTCATTTATTGCTCCCTTGTTTATACTTTCCCTGATTTCTTTACTTAATTTTTATTCTCCTCTGTTCTCCTTGCCCCTTGGTAGGCTGTGCCCCCTGCCCTCTTTACAGGCCACTTTTTTATGTCCCACCCATAAGCATCACCACATTCCCTGTTTCTGATTTCCATAGTGCCCCAGTCAGTCCGATGGAATGCCCTAGTGGCACCACCGTAGATGCAGTGTCCTGCTCTGGTTACCCCCTGCCCACCAATGCTTTACTTGGAACCCCTGTGACCACCGCTCTCTTCCTAGGAGGGCAAGTGTCTGTGTCTCCAGGTCGATGTTGAGGGCTGCAGCAAGTTTAACTGATGCATTATCTTGAAATTTATAACATAGACAAAATAAGTGTAAATGTCCACGTGTCAAATATTTGTTATATACTATGCAAATGTCAAAGTTAAATAATTAGACGAGGGTGGTAATCAATATTTTCTGTACACTACTATAAGTTGTAATGAGATTAGTATGCAATGGAATAATTATTTATGCGAATAACAACATGTAGTTTAGTCTATTTATTTCAGTTAATATAAAATAGTAAAGAGGCTAACTAATGTTTACAACATACAATTTACATTAAGTTTGGTATCATTCTGTTTGCATTTGCATGAAAAAGTTTATGAACGCTAGTTCTAAATAGAGATGGGCGGGCTCGGTTTCCCGAAATCCGAATCCATTTGAATTTCGCCTATCCGAGTACCAAGCCGAGCAGGCTCGATACTCTCCCGACCATTCGGAATCGAAATCAAGGCAAAACGTCATTGTGGCGTATTCGTATTTCTGAGCTCGGTTCTCGCAAGATTTGAAAAGCATAAATACCCGCCTCCACAGCAATCCATCACCATTTGACAGAGGGAGAGAGCAGGGTTAGGTCACAGGCTATATTAGCGCAGGGACAGAGAAATAATTGGACACCTTATTGTTTCTATTCTATTCTATACAATTCTAATATTAATACCAATTGTATTAGCAATTGTTAGAGAAGTAAGAGAGGTGGATAGAGGAGGCTTTTTTTTTCAATTTTTGGCACTCCAAGTGCTTTTGGGGTGTCACATATTCCCCAGTGTTTTACAGTAATTTTTTTGCCAGTCAAAAGTCATATTTGTCAGCAGTATCTAAAACAATATTTTGCACTCCAAGTGCTTTTGGGGTGTCCCATATTCCACAGTGTTTTACAGTAATTTTTCTTGCTGTCAAAAGTCATATTTGTCAGCAGTATCTATATAAGACAATATTTTGCACTACAAGTGATTTGGGTTCTCCAATATTCCCCAGTGTTTTATACTAATTTTTCAGGCTGTCAAAAAAAGTCATATTTGTCAGCAGTATCTACATAAGACAATTTTTGGCACTACAAGTGCTTTGGTTTCATTAAAATGGATTCAAAGCAGTTCACATATGAGCAGAATCAGCAACTACGTTCTGTCACCAGTCCTGATTGTAGTGTTCCCAGTACGTCATCTTGGAAATGCGATGTAAAAGTACATAGTCTTTTTAAATCAGGGAAAAAAACACACAACAAAAAAAAATTACAGTGTTGAAGCGAAAAAGAAGTGTAACTGAGGAAAAGTTAATTGCTGATAAAAACAAAATTGCCAACATGCCATTCTACACACGCAGTGGCAAAGAAAGAATGAGGCCTTCGCCTTTCTCTATTAGTGGCAGATCCAAAAATGTTACCAAGCCTTCTTCTCGTACGGTCACTCGTGATCAAGCAAGACCAAGTAATTTGGAGTCTAAAAATGGTGCACAACTACTGTTACGTGTGAAAGCCGAGCTGCAAGAAAACAGAATCAGAAATTACACCAATTCCTGTGGAGAGTCCATCCACCAGTGGTATGCCTAATCGTGAGAATTCTGATAATGTACCCATAAAGAACTGCCCTTTCAGCAGTTCTGCAGATGTGTGCCTGAACAGCCCGAGTGTAGCCGGTGATACACCAAGTGAGGATGACACTTTGGAATTAGAAGAGGATGAGGGGGAGATTTGGGTAGCCGACGAGGGCGCTGATGAGGATGCGGTTGATTGTGTAAGTCCTGCGCCTGTGGCAGCAGGGTGGCACCAGTGGCAGCAGTTCTGGCACGTGAGATTCTGGCACCAATTTGCACTTTCCAAACACAAGCAGGGATGACGCAGGTGGCAGAGCACAACAGTTTGACATCTGAACTGATTTGAAGGATTTGACAAAAAAAATTGTGACCTTGCCCATAACTGCAACCAATCCTACTATTAACATGCAAAAGATGGTGGGGGGCCTAGCAGGGATTAAACTGTATTTTGTCTAATTTGCACCAATAAGTTTTTTATGTAATATACACCCAAAGTCGAGTGCACAATTGCTAAGAGTCATTGATGAAGAGGAAGACAAGCAGGCTTGTCTGTAGAATTTGCAGGCAAACTCTACTGCGTTGTATAGGTAACACCCAAAGAGAAGGGCTCCATTGCTCTATTGCTAATTGTAATTGCTGAAATAGAAATAATAGGGCTGACAGTCTTGGTCTAAATCTGCAGTTACATTTTTTTGTACCATAGCTCACTCAGAAACAGGAGAGGTGGCAGGGTTCTGTGCTAATCTTCCTCAAACAATACTAATTCATCCCACCATCATAGAAGTCTATGTACTATGATGTAATTGCCGATAATGGCCTTTCAAATGGAATTAGTAGTTCATTTTAGGGCAGAGTTGTCATGATTTTTGGGCAATTCTTGTTGGGAAAATGTTGTGCGGAATCATCTGCATCACCACTGAGTGTCTTGGGAAAGCAATTTTTTGTACAACAAGCAGTTGCCAGAGAAACTGAAGGAGAAGACATCTAAACAAGATGTTGATAGGTCTTGGATCCTTGCGAAGCAAATTAAGTATTTAGTCTACAATTAAAAATATAGTTAGCACATTTACCTTGTTTTATTTCACACGTTAAATTTCTGTAGCTCCTTGTCAAAATGTATTATTAAGGCAATCACTTCACTCAAGCTAAGCGTGTCTACACTCTCTTCGCTGAACTAAAGTACATTCCCCTCAAATGCTAGTCTTCTTGCAGCTGCTGCATTCTCCTACATGTTGTTGCAGAAAACAGAAATTGCCCCTAAATTTTTTCGGACACAAACAGCATCTCCTGCATGTCATTTTTTAAAAGTTCTGTAACACCAAGTTGATTGTGTGTGCAAAACAGGAAATGTGATGGAATTCAACCCCGCTGTAATGCTGTAATATTGAGAATTCCAAATGCACTTTCAACAACACGCCTAGCTCGTGACCGTCTATAATTAAACATCCATCTTTCTGTAGACAAATTGATTGCGGGTATGGTTTCAATATACTTTTGTGCAATACAAATGTTTCATCAGTAGCAAACACAAAATTTAGTCCATATTTTGTATTACTTCCAGTTGGAATATTAAGTTCATATTTTTTTAGTTTTGCATGGAAGGGAGTCTGCTTCAATGCACTGCCATCAGAAACTTTCTCATTTTTTCTAATGTCCACAAATAAGAATTCATAGTTCGCATCCACTATGGCCATTTGAATGATGCTGGAAAAACCTTTGTAATTATAATAAAAGATCCACTTTTGGATGAAGGCATAATTCGGACATGTTTCCCATCAATGGCACAGTCCCAGTTTAAAATTCATTGCCTCTCAAATTCTTCCGTAATAACTTGCCATTGTTCTACCATTGCAGGAAACTGAAACATAAATAGGTGTAAAATAATTAAATTGCATGCATTTAATCTTGTAATGACGTCTCCTCCTTCAGTTTCTATGGCAACTGCTTCTTGGAAAAAACTTGGCTTTCCCAAGACACCCAGTGGTGATTCAGCACAACATTTTGACAGTTGCTCTGCTCATTAAAAGAATTGCCCAAAAATCGTGACAGCTCTGCAATAAAATGAACTACAAATTCTATGAGGAAGGCCATTATCGGCAATTACATCAGTACACAGACTTCTGTGATGGTGGATTCCAGCGGGGATGAATTAGTATTGTTTCAGGAAGATGTACACAATGATGAGGGTGAATATGATGACAGTGTAGATTGCAGGAACTGCAATCTAGCTAAGAGAAGAGAGCTACCTGATGCTGGTATGCCTGGTAATATTTTGGGTAGAATGGTATCTTGGCAATTTTATGTTTTTCTTCAGTAAACTTTCACCTTTTTAGAGAGAATTTTTTTTCTTTAAAAAGGTACAAGCTTTTAATTTACATTTTTGTTTCTCACACTTAAAACCACTATGCACTTCAACATAGGCTTTAGCACATGAGTTAGAGGGATTAGTATCATCATGACTGAGACTGGAGAGTGGCACCAACAATGTCATCCCTCCTGTTTCTGTATGAGCTATGGCACAATACAATGTCACTGGAGACTTTGAAGAGCACTAACAGCTATATTTTTGCAATTTCTGTTTCAGCACTGAACCCTGCCACCTCACCCGTTTCTGAGTAAGCTATGGTACAGTAAAATGTAACTGCAAATTTAGACCAAGCCAGCCAGCCCTATAATTTCTATTTCAGCAATGACTCTTAGCAATGGAGCACTCCTCTTTGTCTTTTACCTATATAACGCAGTAGAATTTGCCTGCAAATTCAGAAGACAAGCCTGCCAGCCCTCCTATTTCCCTCCTATTTGTATTTCAGCAATGACTCTTAGCAATGTAGCACTCGTCTTTGTCTGTTACCTATATAACACTTCTGAATTTGTCTGCAAATTCAGAAGAAAAGCCTGCAAGGACTAGTATTTGTATTTCAGCAATGATAATTAGCAATGGAGCAATGGAGCTCTTGTCTTTGGGTGTATATAACACTGTACATTTTTTGGTGCAAACTTAGAAGAAAAACAAGCAAGGACTAGTATTTGTATTTCAGCAATGACAATTAGCAATGGAACTCTTGTCTTTGGGTGTATATAACCCCCTATACTTGTTGGTGCAAATTCAGAAGAAAAGCCTGCAAGGACTAGTATTTGTATTTCAGCAATGACAATTAGCAACGCAACTCTCCTTTTTGTGTTACCTATATAACACTGTAGAATTTTACTGCAGAATTGCACTAACCCTGACAGCACTAGTTTTTTTTATTTTTATGCAATGAGAATTACCAATGCAGCTCTCCTTCTTGAGTGTTACCTATATTACACAGTAGAATTGGACTGCAGAATAACATCAACCCTGTAAGCACAATTATTTGATTTTTTTCTGTAATGAGATTTAACACAGGAGCTCTCCAATCTGTGTGTTACCTGTATAACACAGTAGAATTGGGCTGCAGAATTACACCAACCCTGCCAGCAGCAATAGTATTTGTATTGTTCTTCAATGAGATTTAACACTGGAGCTCTCCTGAATGTCACTGATTACTTTCTTTAACTCTGCTACCACCCTACTCTTTCAATTCTCTAACTTTGCCTGGCCAACTGCTCTACACCTAGGGGCAGGCTGGGCTGGGGGGAAGGGGGGCACATGCACACCAAAAATCTATTTTGGGCCGGCCCTTACTGTTTATTACTCAATGGCTGGCCCCTCCTCCGGGACCAGCCACCTTCACCTATTGGCCGCGGATCCTGAGGATCTGAATTCCCTCCCTCATTTCCACTAGTGTGGCCTCCTGGCTTACTATGGATGTCACATGGGACACGCACCATATGACAGGTGCCGCCCCATGTGTAAAGATGAACATCCAGTGCGCGGGCGGATGGAATAAGGTAAGTGCCGGCGGGGGCTGGGAGTAAGTATGCCAGCGCAATTGTGTGTGTGTGTGTGTGTCAGCGTGTGTCAGCGTATAGTGTGTGTCAGTGTCAGTCAGCGTATAATGTGTGTGTGGGGGGGGCACTACATGTTGTGTATGTCTGTGAGGGGCCACTACATGTTTGTGTGTGAGGGGCCAGTACATGTTGTGTGTGTGTGTTTGTGTGTGTGTGTGTGTGACCACTACATGATGTGTGTGTGTGTGGGGCCACTACATGTTGTGTGTTGGTGTGAGGAGGCACTACATGTGTGTGTGTGAAGGGGCCACTACATGTTGTGTGTGTGAGGGGGCCACTACATGTTGTTTGTGTGTGTGGGGCCACTACATGTTGTGTGTGTGTGTGTGGGACCACTACATGTTGTATGTGTGAGGGGCCACTACATGTTGTGTGTGTGTGTGTGTGTGTGTGTGTGTGAGGAGTCAGCATATGAATGAAGTGTGTGTGTCAGCATATGAATGCAGTGTGTGTGTGTGGGCCAGTAAACAAATGCAGTGTGTGGGCCAGTAAATGAATGTAGTGTGTGTGTGGGGGCCAGTAAATGAATATAGTGTGGGAGGGAGGGGGGTCTTAATATAATGTGAGAGGTAGGTTATTAATTGTGGAGTGCAGGTGGGGGCTAATTATTGGGTGCTATTTTATTTGTGGGGGGATGGTGGGGCAATTTAATTTAATAGTGGGGCCTATGAATTTATAATGGGGTAATTGAACATTTAATTTAATTATCGGGTGTTTTGGGAGCTATTTATTGATTGTGGGCTGTTTGTGTAAAATGAGGTCTAATTATTAAATGTGATTATGTATTATTTAATGCCTGTGATTGTTGTGGGAAATTGTAATATTTGTTAAATGTAAATGCTATTTAAATTATTGCTGGGGCAAAAGGTTTGCTATCTAATGTCAGGGTTGGTTGGAGGGAAAGAGATCTATTTAGCAAATGTGAATATTATTATTTTAATGTTGTGGCTGGAGGGAGGCCTAATTATAAAACGTGGGTGCTATTGATTTAACACTGGGACTGGTTGGAGATTTCTAAATTCTATATACCCATCTTTTTTCCAAATTGGGCCTACAATATTCCAGGATCCAGACAACCAGCAAATGAGCTAATGTAACCAGCAGCCACAAGTGGTGAAAGTAACAAGAACAGGTAGGAGAGAGCCAGACAATCTGCCAACTGTCCTGAATCTGGTGGGACAGTCCCGAATTTGTGTGACTGTTTCGCTGAGGACAGTTGGGAGGTATATCCCACTTCACCGTGTACTGCTCATGAAGGCAGAAATGTGTGCACCTAACAGTAGACTCGGCTCGTTACTCGGATCTCATAAGTTCGGGTGTGTTCCTTTTCTGAGGAACCGAGCCTGAGGAAGTCTGTTTTGCTGATAGCAGGAAATGCTAAGTAAGTCTTTTCATGTGAAATGGCAAACACCTGATTTGGCTTGAAGGCTCAGCAGGGGGTTGTTACCTGTGTGCATGTCTTGTTGAGAGAGAGGAAGCCTCCTAACAATATAGACCATTCGCAGCAACCCTGATCTGAAGGCAAGTAGTCAGGGGTCCCAGCACCGGTGTACCAGCAAAGGGGTACACTAACAGCTAGAGTTACCCAGAAGGAAGTCGTTCTAGGTAGTTACAATCTGATTGGTTGCTATGGGCAACATCTCCACTTTGCAAACCTGCAGTTTAGTAAATATACCCCTGGGTCTTAACAGGTAGACAAAGAAGTAAAAAGGGCCTGCTCACAATTTATAGATAAAAGGATGATAAGTGCATACTGGACCAAGCAGATTGCAATGGGAAAAGTCTTCTGGAGCTATGTGATCCATTTACATAGCAATATCAGTGAAACTGTTTAATAGGCAGAGGTGAGCAGGAATAAAGTTTCAGTTAACAGCACTGAGTGATGTTTTATTTTCATACTAAAAAGAATGATGGATCTATGTTACATTGGTGGTCAGTGGACAAGAGTAAGGTTGATTTTGTATTGCAGCAATATAAAATGTCCTGCCGCTTGAAATTATCAAGCCAGGTGAACCCTGGTGAACTCCCACTGATCTAAACTAACTAGATCCTCCTGCACCAACAGCCTAACGCCGGCGAATGGAGGATGAGACCCCTGTGGTTTCTGCGTATGCGCGACTAAGGTCGCTCATGCACATTGGGATGAGAACCGTCTCTAGATGAAAAGAGACTTCTCCAGTGACAATGGAGTTCATGCAACTCCATTAACAAGGTAAGCTAACACCATCTCAAGATGGCGTTAGATTTTTAAGGCTGGACGGTGAAAAATAAAGCTTTTTTGGATCACATCACAGTCGTCATTGAAGACCACAGGGACTGCAGTGACCAACGTTAGAAATGTTAAGGCAGGAGAAATCTCTGACTACTCCTAGCTTTAACCCCTTGATAAATTAAAAGAATAGCTTTGATGGCCATTTTCTGTAGGCAACAGCTATTTTGTCAGGATTTTTGGCACATCCCAGTTTAGTACCCCTGAGTGTGAAACTGATTACAAGCTACTTTTATAAGGTTATGGTCAGAGATATTACCTATTGCATAGTAATTGGCTCCATTTTCTTTCCCTGATAGTGATTGCCCTGATTAGGCATGTGGGGCCTGAGTCACTAAGGAGAGTAAAGCATAAAAAAGGAGTAACTTTGAATCTGGGCAAAACCATGTTGCATTGGAGGGGGAGGTATATTTTAAATGTAGGCATTGATTTATAGTTGGTATAGGGCATGTTATAGTTCAACTTTACATTTCAGTGTAAAAAAAAAAAGCTATCAAGTATTTGAGTGCTAGATGAAAAAACAGCCAGTATTTATCTTATGTGCAAAATAATAAATTCATTTGCACCCCTTCGATTGTAATATGGTTTGTCCATTAGAACATTTACTCCTTTTTCTTGCCTTACTTTCCTTAATGACTCAGGCCCGTGGTGTTTTGGAAAAATTATTCAGTGGACTGCATTTAATAAAACTTTATGAATTTTAATTTTGGATGGATTGATTCTCTTTTTCTTAGTCCAAGTGAATGACACATGTATAGAGGAGAATCTGAAAACATGTCATTTGAAGTACAATCTGGGGAGCTGTGATTTATTGCTCAGTTTTACTCTTTTCTCCACTGAATGCCACTGTTATTTACCTTGCACTTAATTGTAACTGAGGGACATTAATGTGACTAATAAATGTCAACAACTTATTACCATACTATGTGCATCTCATTAAGACTATGATACATAAAGCACACTTTTATAATCTTGTTGTCACATTAAGCAATGCTGCTCATTTTAGACTTGCAAGAATATCATATTAATTTACCTTGTTGTCCAATGCATGTTCTAAATAACAGTTTGTTTTTTACATATATAATAAAAATAGCAATTGACCAAAACAGAATCAACAAATCATTACAATTTAATATTTTGTTTTGTTTGCTGCTTAAATCGCATATTTGTTTTTTACATTTTATTTTATATGTTTTTGGCAGTACAATTCATGTTTAAACTTAACTACTTTAGTGTTTCAAAGTCAAGAATATCATTGCAAGCATTTTCCTGAGTATCAGAAATGCATGAAAACCAAGAATACACGTTCATTAAATCTGTGTGCTGCTTCTATATGCACATTGTTTGCAAAGGTTCTGATCTGTTCCAGAAATAAAGAAATAAACAAATAAAACAAATATCAAGTGAAAGACAAATGTTAACTTTAGTGGCTTAGAGCCAGCAGATAATCCTGCCAGTTATCATGTCAGGCGATGTTAATCAAATTCTGTTGGAGCCCAGAAACTCTTCATTATTTGCACACTACTCACTTAGTAGCTTTGGAACAGTTTCAAATCCATGTATACTACATTTTTAAAGAATATTTATTCTCAGAAGATTTGCTTTTCCAAAATATGTATATACATAAATTATGTCCCTCGCCAAATTTAAGATAATTGTAATAGCATATAGAAAGCAATGTATTTTTTATTATGCATGTGGGGACGGTTTTGTCAACTATGGCACTCTGTACAGTTCAGGAAATGTGAACATTGCACAGTACAACTATAGACTTTGCATCTATACTAAGTTGCCGTGCTTTACACAAGGTCAATCTGAGCAATACTGAAAACAAACAGTATATATGTAATTGATTTTTTTATCAATTTAAAATCCATGTGGTATATTTACTAAACTGCGGGTTTAAAAAGTGAAGATGTTGCCTATAGCTACCAATCAGATTGTAGCTGTCATTTTCTAAAATGCACTAAATAAATTAAAGCTAAAATCTCAATGGTTGCTATATGCAACATCTCCACTTTTTCAAACCTACAGTTTAGTAAATATACCCCTATGTATTTTTACTGTTGGAACCCCTGTTTTATGTAAACCTGGAACCCATAAAATAGATGGGCTTTATCAGGCTAAAACTGAGTCTACAAAATAAATTATAATCAATCCAGACATACAAATTACACTTTTTTAAATACTCAAACTCTACAAAAAAATCTTTCTCTGCCCCTTACAGAAACTTTTTACTCATACCTCAGGGAGCTTTACACTTATCCCCCGGTAGCATAATACATGATAGACACACCCTGAAGGGTCATTATGCCAATTCACTCACCATGACATGCCCAGTGACGCACATCATAGATCTAATTAACTATGCTGTGGAAATAGTCTAGATCAGTAATCGCAGAGGAAGAGAGATGCATGACTCTCTCATTCAACTTAAGCATCTAGAGCTTATAAACAAACAAAACTCAACTACAAGGCAATATCTGTTTGAAACAACAGTTGATTGATATAAAACATTAATAATGCTGTTTTATTTATAAATATATAGTGATGCCTGCATTCTATATTAGCTCTGTGCCCAACATTCCACTTAATCATCTTCTCACAGATATAAAATCGTGAAATATTTGCGAAGACAGTGGGTTGTTACATGGCATTTCTGTGCAGCTGGCAGTGGTGTGGCACGGTAGGAGCGAGGAGACACAGAGGAAGATGAAGACACTAAACATGAACTAGATACAAGAAATCTTAAAACAGTCATCTACTCTCAACCATAGCTGTCCTTCACCATTTATTGTAACTGAACCCTCTTCCTTTTCTATAACAAGAAAAGGCTTTTGCTTTTGTGTACATGGGTATTCTTGTGATTATCGGTTATTACATCAGTAACATTTAAAAAATACCTGCCACCAGCCCTCACATAACATTAATTACTCATCCTCACATAACATTAAAACACACTCACACACTCATCAATCCCCAGATAACATTGATACCTACACCACATATTATAAAAAACACCTCCCCCATATGACATTAAACCCACAAAACACTTACTTATCTCCTAAAGCTAATATAAGAAACATCACAGTCATGTTTACAGAAAAGTAAGAAGAAGGGAGACAGGAGAGGATAATCTAAAAAAGAAATGCAGCTTTATTTACGGTTAGTCCCTGGGGGTTGGGGGGTGGATTGCAGCCACAAGACAGCATAGCAATGGCAGTACCAGCCCTCTTCAGGCCAAGGCTGGCACCAATAATCCAGAGCACCCAGAACAATTCCCTGTGTCCTGCACTGCACCCCTAGAACTTGAATTTTGAGGCCCATTGAGGATCTACAAGCTACACATCCATCATCAGCACATGCCAAATGCACAGTTTGTTTTTACTTACTGCAACTAGCACAGTGACATTTTGCCTCAAAATGGACTGCACTGGGGTAGAGCTTGTGGTGCTTTACAACAATGCTCAGAAATATTGTACATGAAGCAGACAGCAGGTGTGAGAGGCAACCGCCTGTAAGTTCCGATCGGCGTCCTGTTGCCTAGACACGGTGCCTTCTTACTTCTGCATTCGACGCACGCATGCGTCCCATTGCTAGGCAACGGGACGCCGACACCCCCCCCCCTTGCCTATCAGGCGGGCGGGGTAATAGGCGGGGCGCTGTCTGACCGCCAACACCCTATCAGGCTTCACTTAGGGGTAATTTATAAGAGGCCCTTGCACCACTAGGGTGCCAGAGCATTGGTTTCACCTGCTCCAGCTCGTGTATGATTGTTCCTAGTGTTTTGACCCGGCTATCCATTTGATCTCACTGTGGATTTCACTTCGTACTTTTGTTGCCTGTTTGTTTTCCTGACTTCTGGCCTGCCTCTGACTATTCTGTGGATCATCCCTTGTACCTTGCCGTCCATGTGGTTCCGACCCAGATTGACTGACTACACTTTTGTCCACTCCATTACTACGCTGGTGGCTGTCTTGGAGAACTGTGACCTGCGCACCCTCTTGCAGTGAATCCCAAAATCCCTTGTGGGGGTTGGTGAATATTGGGGGGGTGTTAGACTACGCACCTTCTTGTTCAGCTGTGTCAATACCAGCTAGTAATTTCTCTCTGAACGTGACAATAGTTCACTTGATTTTTTGACCAAGAACAAGATAACATGCCACTGAGAGACAGGTGAATGTCTTTAATGTGGCTTCTGTAAAGGTAAAATTGTATGATTATTGATTTAATATCTATCATATATTAAGCTTTAGAAACTAATATGTTATGCTATAACCTTAAGAGAAATTAGCAGATATTATGTTCAGTTTTAAAAAAAGAATTATTCAAGGTTGTGAAACTACATAGCAGGATGTTCCCATGAACAGAAACAGACCAAGGACGCGCAGCAAAGTGAGACGTTCTTTACAGATAAAACCCAAGAACTCAAAGCTGGGGGCAGCACAAGTATATTGGCAGAAAACCTGGAAAGAGATAACGCAGAAAGAAGAAAGAATTGTTTGAACTTTGTTGAAAAACTGCAATATATATAATTGTTGATTGACTTACTTTCATAATCTACTGTCTTTTAATTGGTTTTCCAGCATCTATACCCCTAGACATATATTTATAAATTCAGAGGCTAAAGCTGTCTCAAATTGGAACAGAATAAAAGCTGCTCAACATTATATCATACAGGTGTTGAGTACTTTTCGGTTCACCAGTCGACTGAAAATATAGGAAGATCTGACTGACATTGAAGGTGATTGATAGAAGTATTGGTGAACCCCAATACCCCAACACTTCTAAAACCACTTGCAGAAAAAGTGTCTAGAATTGAAAAAATCTGACCTGTTGGGAAAAAGTTTTACTCACTAGAACAGGTCACAAGTCTTCTTCCTCATTCCTTTCTTCAATTTAATCAATTCATTGTTTTCCCATTTTGGGGTGGTCAGGGTGGCTCACTCCATATACACTGAGGGAATTTTGCCGTAGTCTTTTTTTAAAAAAGATGTAGCTAATTTTTAGAATTTATAATGATGTTCAATAATTTTAAAACTAATACAACCAGGAATAGGTATGCAGAGCACAGCAATAAATTAGTTGTCCATACTGAACACATTACTGTTTTTTTACCTCAGTCACTGTGTGACGAATTGGAGCCACAGCATTGACTTCTGTGGCTTTTTGCTCCCATATCCAGCCTTTGGCTTGGGCAGAGAGCTGCTGGATGGTAGAGTGCAGCACCAACACCTCCACCTCTGTTGGAGTGAAATTGGGCTACTTTCGATTCAAGGCTAAAGTGGAGGAGTCAGAGGTCTAACTTCGGCCTGGTTGTTCCTCATATAAATATATGATGATGATGATGATGATGATCAGACATGATTCTGAAGCATAAAAAACAGTCATTAGTAAAAGTACTTTAATGTCCTAAAAAAGTGGCTCACATAAGGCCTGGTACTCACCAATATTTTAAAGAGAAAGCTATGAGCTTCCAATTTATAATTGTCAGCTCCTGCTAACAATAGCAATTACAATTCACAAAACAGCAGGTTAAATGAATGACTCGTCAGCTCTTATATAGGGCATGCACTATCCTGTTAATGCCTGTGTGTGTGAATGGCTAGCCGTTGTCAGGCCCCTAATTGCCTGAAATACGGTTGATGTCAATTATTCTCTGTAAGGTGAGTCAGACATTTTACATGCGGTATTGAAAGAATCCACGAGTTACGTGTCTACGCCCATACATGCAATGAGAACCAATCAGTGTGCTCCATCTTAAAAAGAATCATTCACATGCAAATGTGAGGACTGCCACGTTCGCCTGTGCAGGTACTAACCCCTGCTATAGACAATTTATATCGACCTGCAGCTTGGTACATTACCAATGAGGATGAGTTGATGACATACATAGTCGTCTGCTGGCGCCTGCGCTTACTATTTCACTGTAGGCGTACTGTTCTACAGCTCCAGCGGAAGTGGAGTGAACTCAGGAGGAGACAGCCTGAACAGCTAGCAGATTTGAGTGCAGAGACTCATAGACATAAGTTCTCTTTTAATCGCAAATATTTATAATTAACAAATTAGATAACTATGAGATCTGGCTAATTACAATGTAATGTGGCTGGTAATAATCTTAATTTGACAAAATACAAGGCCTGGTATGTAATAGTGATGTTTTGTGATTCACTATGTGATTAATATAAATGAAGGACAAGTCTATCTGTAAGTAGTGTAGAGGTGTACTATTTTTAGCCACTCATTGTCTATGTGTGGTATTGCATATTTCAGAATGCAGCCTAACATTATCTGGCTATCTCTATGTAAGTGTGATATAGTGATATAATGTGTCATATCTATTACAACAGAACATCTCACCGTGTTCCGTTGCATAAATATGCAGAGTGGGTCAAAGAGAGGAGAGGGCAGAGCCCGCGGAGGCGGATGCAGCATAGCAGAATGCTGAGGAGGAACAGGACGACTTGAAAGAGCAGAAGGCTGAGGAGGCCATTCATTTGGTGCAAGGCCAGTAGCCCATTGCATTCGAGCAGCCTCAGAAGAATAAGGATGAGGCCAGCGTCGGACTGGCCTGCCGGTGAGCCGGTCGATAGACCGGTAGGCCCCGATGCTGGTTAGCCACGCCCCCGCCTGGTCCGTGGTTCCGAACAGGTGAATATGTGATTTAAGTGCAGAGAGCCCAGACGCGACTGCGGCTCTCTGCACATGCGCAGTACAGATGAGTCATCACATGACTCATCTTGGAAGAAGAACCGGAAGAAGAGGACGTCCTGCCGCCCAGAGGAGCTACACGCAGAATGCAGGAGCAAGCAGCAGGTTAGTAAAGTGCGCAGCAGCGAGCAGCCTGTCATTTTGAAGGAAAGGGAAGAGAAACAAATGTGACATAAAAGATGAGGGGCAATGAGGGCATGACAGCGATGGGCAATAAGGACATGAGAGAGATGGGCAATAAGGACATGCGAGATGCTGAGGGGCAATAAGGACATGAGATGCTAAGGGGCAATAAGGGCATGAGAGATGCTGAGGGGCAATAAGGACATGAGATGCTGAGGGGCAATAAGGGCATGAGAGATGCTGAGGGGCAATAGGGACATGAGATGCTGAGGGGCAATAAGGACATGAGATGCTGAGGGGCAATAAGGGCATGAGAGATGCTGAGGGGCAATAAGGGCATGAGAGATGCTGAGGAGCAATAAGGGCATGAGAGATGCTGAGCGGCAATAAGGGCATGAGAGATGCTGAGGGGCAATAAGGGCATGAGAGATGCTGAGGGGCAATAAGGACATGAGATGCTGAGGGGCAATAAGGGCATGAGAGATGCTGAGGGGCAATAGGGACATGAGATGCTGAGGGGCAATAAGGACATGAGATGCTGAGGGGCAATAAGGGCATGAGAGATGCTGAGGGGCAATAAGGGCATGAGAGATGCTGAGGAGCAATAAGGGCATGAGAGATGCTGAGCGGCAATAAGGGCATGAGAGATGCTGAGGGGCAATAAGGGTATGAGAGATGCTGAGCGGCAATAAGGGCATGAGATGCTGAGGGGCAATAAGGGCATGAGAGATGCTGAGGAGCAATAAGGGCATGAGAGATGCTGAGCGGCAATAAGGGCATGAGAGATGCTGAGGGGCAATAAGGGCATGAGAGATGCTGAGGGGCAATAAGGGCATGAGAGATGCTGAGGAGCAATAAGGGCATGAGAGATGCTGAGGGGCAATAAGGGTATGAGAGAGAGGGGCCAGAGCAGCATGGCACAGGGTGATGAAGGGGGGGTCAGAAGCAGCATGGAGGGTGCAGTGTGATCATAAGGGAGCAGAGGATGGCGATGAAGAGGCGCAGTAATGTGTGTGTGATGGCACAGCGGGCTTGTGACAATGTAATATGTGTGTGGTAGGTGGTGGGTAACTAATGGGTGCTATTTTGTTTGTGGGGTGATGGTGGGGCAATTTAATTTTATAGTGGGGACTATTTAAGATGGGGTGGTTTGGGGGCTATTATTTAAATGTGGGGTTGAGTTTGAGGAGCATGAGGTCTATTTATTAAATGTGAATATGAATTATTTAATGGCAGTGACGGTTGCGGTAAATCGGTATATTTATTATACTTAAATGCTATTTATTGCTGGGACTGTCTGGAGGGAGGGAAATAGGTTTATTTATTAAATGTGAATACTATTACTTTAATGTTGGGGCTGAAGGAAGGCCTAAGCATTAATTGTGGGTCCTATTGATTTAACGCCAGGGCTGGTTGGAATTTTCTAATTGTGCCCATTTTTTTCCAAATAGGGAACATTCCAGGATCCAGACAAGCCGCAACTAAAGAAACCAGCAGCCACAGGTGTTGAGTGACAAGAACAGGTAGGACAGTCTGTCAAATCTTCCAGTGGGACAATCCAGATTTTTTTTTTTTTGTGACTGTTCCGCCCAATCTAAGGGTCAGGTCAAGACTGTGTACTCTTTATATACACACTGCATTTTTTATATACGTACAATACTGTGGTGCTAGTTGTCCTTCGTGGGCTGACCACTCCCCCTCTAGTGTCTGATCTTGCCTCTATGATGGCTGGCCACACCCCTTTGGTGGGCCCCTAGCGTTGCAGTCCCCCGGTGGGCCCTTCATGTCCCAGTCCGACACTGGATGAGGCTGTTGAAGAATGTAAGTATTGTGATGTAAAAATGTAGTATGTATTTTTGTATGGAGATGTGGTCCTCCAAACCCTATCCCCCTAGATCATACATATATATGTGACAGGGGATAGGAGGGGGTGTGGTGACGTTGTCGCGTCCGCGGCACCAATTGAATAGTGGGGGCGGGGCTTAATGAAGCAAATACGTCCCACTCCCGCCATCCAATGCCATGAATTTTGACGAATCCGGGAGGTTTGCCTACTCTTCAGGTAGGCCAGAAATTCGAGAGCCTCATGGAAATTCTGGGAGAGTAGGCAAGTATGCTCTATAAGTACCCCATCTGGGGGTGCTTTTAGCATGTGCCCATGCTAAAAGCACTATGGCTCTACCCACAACTCTTGACGTGGGAGTGAGGTAATATTAATAGTATATGCATCAAAGTATTTTGTCTATAGTGCACTACAGGTCCCAGCATGGCTAAGCTTTTGTTTAATATCTGGGCATGCTGGTGCATGTAGTACTACAAGCACAAACAAGCCATACTGGGATCTGTAGTGCCCCAAAGAAACATGTAAATAAGACACAGACACAAGTACCATAAATACACCCTTACACAACCCATAATTATCATTTTTATTGAGCATCCAGGGTCCTTTCCATGTAATACATTCCGGGATTCTATGAAAATCAAAACCCTGGTAGGTGATGCAAAAATCAGCTCCTTAGGGTTCCCTGCAATGTGAGCTCAATCTCAAATGTATAGCGTACTAAAACACACGTGTCCATGAAGGAATTTGTGGACCAAACACACCTAGAGACACCTAAAGACACAGTAGTGCGCCACATCACATAAAAGACGTAACCAAATTCATCTAGCAACATAACTTGATGAATTCAGGAGTGCGCAAAGCCAAAATATGTGCATTTAATGCCAAACACAGCTTGTGTTCAGTATGCGTGCCTTGATGAATCAGGGCCAATGTGTTTATGTGTTATCAACACCCTTTGTGCTTGCACTTACTAGATAAATAGGGTCAGATTCATCAAGGCACAATTACCAAGTGCAACCTGTATTTTTTTTAAAGGGATGGATGTGAAGATAATGAATACAGGTAATAGGGCTGCTCTGTTCCTGCTCTACTACAGAGGAGACTGCAGGATACATACCTGTTTGCACCAGCAGCGCCAGCGGTATTATAGCCACCGAAGGCAAGATGATCATTCTTCCTGGTGGCCAGCTGTGGGGTCCTGCATCAGAGATATGAATTATGATTAGCAGGGTATCCCAGCATTAAGAAAACAATTGCTTTGGTTCTCTAGGAATTCTTGTGGCTTCCTGTAAGAAAGGATATCTCCTCCTTTGTCCAAACCTGCACTAAATATTCAGGCACCAACGTGCCACTGAGCCTTTACTCTGGGATCTTAATGCTTCTGCTCATTCCACAACATCCCCAGTTCCAAGTTATCACCACCACCCTGGTGGTAGTAGAATTAAGACCACTTTACAGCCTTGAAAAAACAACTGTCATCACTTTAGCTGTCACAGATATTTATCAAAGATTTCTTCCAGCTGCATGAACTACCCTTAAAGATTGTTTCAGACTGAGGGGTCCAGTTTGTGGTTAAGTGTTGGAGGGCCTGCCTTCTACAATGGGAATTTCATTTTATTTCTTGTCTAGGTACCACTCACAGTAGAATGGAGAGATTGAGCCTGATAACCAAACCCTTTAAGCTGTTTCAATAGTGTTTTATTGCATATGTACTGGAAAACTGGTTCCAAATTGCTTGTATGGCCGTAATTCTAATAGAACAATCTGGTGCTGGACACCATGGGTTTTTCTCCATTCCACCTTAGCCACAGTTTCCACCTTGTTGTCATCTCATCTTCCAGGATTCCTTCTGCAGACAAGCATGTGCAGACTCCAGGGATTGTGGAAGAGGCTGCAGGAGTGGCTGAAGACAGTGGTAGCTAACCAAAATGATATGCAGACCAGTGGAGATGAGAGGGCCAGTATTTTCAGTGGGTGATGAAGTAAGAAGAAAAAAAAACTTATAAGTGAAGCAGACTGCCCCAAAGGAGATCCTGTAAAATGGGCAGTCAATGAGGAGAGGTCTCTCATCCAGCCATACTAAGTTTATGCAGGCATATTATTTTGTAAGGCATCGAAGTTAGAACTATTATTTTTAAAGCAGTAAAATAAACAATTATTTATTATGCTAAAAATGGGGGCACTATTATTTATTATAACAACAACGGGACACTTTATTAATTTTGGCAACTTTGGCGGTACAGTTGTTTATTCCAATTTACTAAGAGGTAATTATTTAGGCCATTATTTAGTTTATTTCCCCGGTACCCACTGGGCAGGGGTACCAGGAGCCCAATACTGTTTTGCATTGATCCAGACATCCTTAGATTGGGGACTTGAAGATAAGTAAAATGGCAAGGAAGGAGAGAAAGGGATTTTTTAACATATTTTTTACACCTGCTGACAGGCAAGATACTTCAAACAGCCTGTGGTTTGAGCATTTTTACTACTTAGAACCACCTTTATTTTTCAGACTGTTTTTTTTGTGGAATTCACAATTTGTATTTTTTAATGGCTATGGCAATTTGCTTTTGAAAACAACATTTTTCTAGCAATTTGTTATCAGTTCATCCATTCATACATCAGCAGTTTTTAAAACCAGTAATTTTCATAAGTTTTCCTCATAAAGGTCTCATTCAGAGTTTGTAACAGCTCTGTTTTTTGCATCAAATATGCATGTTTCATATTTTCATACATGCATGCCAAAAAAATGTGTACACATATGTCCATATACAGATTTTTTTACAGAAATGGCCAATTGTGTCTTAACTGATTACTACTTAATGTATTAGTATGGCTGGTACATTATATAAAGTTCTGAATGTCTGTTCACATATTTGCATTTAGACTGCAGGAGGAAAAAAGATTCTCTTTGGATTTTAAAGGGAAAAACATCATATATTTGTAAATTAATTTGTATTTTGTATTTGTGTTTATATTTAATTATATTTTATAAGGTAAATGTGACTTTAAAATTTGTCAATAACATTGTTCTTTCTTATGTTCATAATGCACCATTACAGTATTGTTCTGTGTACAAAATCAGCATTGCAACTACTACTAATATTGTCAAGCCACATTTCTATGCTATTGTGGTCCAAATATATCGGACCCTACCTGGTCTCAATCGGATCACCTGTCAGTCATGCTCCTTCTGCAGTAACGATCTCGCCGACAGCACTCCGGTCTAGGAGAGAAACTACAACAATTATTGGAGTGCAATAATCTAAAGTGGAAGAGGGGGGTGTTGGAGGTGACAGCCAGAGGCAGAGACCATACACTCTACTCTTATTGCCGACACCTAGGGCTAGTGTGTACCACCCTATAGTGCTAGGTATAACAACAACACAAGAGCAGCGCCCTGGTCTTAACATGGTTCTATGTGACTAGTATGCTGTTTAACTTTAACTCCTTGCACTAGGTGTTTTGCACTGCCCTATCTACAATCCCAACAGTTTCAAGACCATACACAGAATACAGACAACAGGTACAATAACAGATGCCAAAAGCCTACCTTTAATGGGGAACAACTTTTGTATCGTATAAGGGAATATCACCTAAAAAGCCTACCTTTAATGGGGACCTGACTTCTGGTGGCAAAAGACACACTAAAGATATAAACACAGTACTGTAAGGGTCCACCATTCAATGGTCACTTGAGATTAACTGTTCAAATGAAGACAGGCCTAATAATGAAAACTTAAGTCCTATCTGTGCCAGGCCTAGTGCCAAGCTAGTCTCCACAGGCCTAGTGCCTGATTTATTTTGCCTACAGGCTAATTCTGAAATGTGTGCGTGCGCTCAAAGAAACCTAACAATGAACCTATCACAGGCCTTATGTCCACTAATGCAGTATGTGCATAGTGCCCGAAAGATGCTACAAGCCTTTTGCCCAAAGTGTGAAAGAAAGATTGCAGACATGGGCCTGGGAGATTGTCGTCTGAGGGTTTACCCTGCCTCCAGCAGTTTCCAATGGGATCTTCACCTCTTCTGCTGCTGTTCGTTGCCTGCTGCAACCACCATTTATTTGCCACTGTCCATCTTCCTTGGTTCACTGTCTCCTGGCTTGAACCCGTCTTTTTTTTTCAATCTGACATCTTTTTTCTTGATCCCGGTGTTTTATTTCTAGAGCTCCAATCAGTCAAGTCCACGGCAATATGCTGAACTCCAGACACACGTGATGATGAAATAATAGCTGTCACAAGGTCGTAGAGTGTTGACGCGGCAATAATGATTGTATGCACCACCTTATCTTCCACTTTTTCACTTTTTTATATGCAACATATTAGAACAGGCTTCATCTAAATTAGATAAAGAAAACACAGAACGTTTACATATCATTTGTCAAATCAAAATGACCACTGCAATTATTTTTCATTTTCAATGTAATTGAAGTAGAAATATTAACTGCAAATAATGTATTTTTCATAATAAGTCTCTCAAAGTTAATCTATATCAAGATTCATAAGAAATCATTGCAGGAATAGTATCTTTCCCCAGTTCTGTGATTGCTTTTAAATTAGATGAAAATTAAGCATCCATACAAGCAATGCAGGTTCCAAAACCTTCAATTAAAAATCAAAATGTGTAGATTTGCTATCATACTTTAAATGTAAATTATAGAGTGCTCTAGGTACAGAGCTAGTATGATGACAGTTTTAACGATTTCAGTTCATTTGACCATAGAACATTAGATTAATAAAATTTGAACAAATGGATTTGCTCAGCTGTTGGTAAATTACATTTCCCATTTGAAAAGTTTGCAGGTTTGCTAAAACATCAACAAAATGCAATTTAAACTTACAGGATTTTTTTAAACATTTATATGTTTCATTTTCATAAATCTCAGGAAACGGAAAGCAAATATAATTTTCTCATGATGTGTACAATATGTGATTTATTTACAATCAATTTACTTATTTGAATAGAAAGGTTTTTTAATAACAAAACTACACATATTATATAGTGCATTTTAATTACTAATTTTAGGCTATAAGGAGTTTGAAAATAAAAAATTAAATATTCTGTACAACCTCACTCTGCACTCACACTTATTCTTTAAATGTTACCCAAATGCATTTCATGTACATTCATCTTAAGTCTAAACGCAGATGGGCAGTTTTAAGATGACCATGCTTGTACCCCATTTTTGTTCCAGTAGCAGAAGACAGGAGCCATTAGAGATAATTGATCCTTTTGTATCTTCAGCTAATGCAGGATGATATGGACATATCCTTCCCCTTCTCTTTCACATTCACCCTATTTCATTTAAGCCTTTTGTAAACATACAGTAATTTTATGAAGATAATCAATGAGCTCCAGTACATTTTTAACCATACAAAAAAAAGATGCAAAGCAACACGGGTGGAATAAAATGCCTGCGAATACTTGCCCTAATTGCTAATGATAAAGATGGCTAGATGAAAACTAAGGCTAACAAGCAACTAACATTTCTAAAAGAGGGGGAAAAATTGCTCTCTATCACTGAGCCTGTATTTTAAAAGGTGTAAACTACACAGCAACCAAATTTTAAGGTTGTTGATTATTTGAAATATTACTGTTATAGAATGCTAAATCATTTGATGCATTTCCAGGCAAAATACTTGCAAATAATATTATATTTCTAAAATTGGAGGAAACCTACAGCAATACCGTAGGTAGAAAAATTGTTAATAATCTAGGCTAAGCCCATTCCTTTTCTTTTTTTTTCCTTTTCATTACCATTTAAATGGCTACCAATGTAGCTTGACCACATTTGCAGAATACACTAAACCTATATAAAGAAGTTATTCATCAACAAGTTGTGTCCAAATGACATTTGGTGTAGTTAATGTAGAGCAATGCATATAGACCATAGTGACATTTGTGTCACTTATACATTAGGAACATCCAGCTACATTTGAACACCAAAACATATTTGCTCCCTTACAAACATATGATGTTAGCTTAATAAAAGCCATCTCATTTAGGGGCTCCGAGTATGCCTCAATTTTGCTTCCCAAATGTACATGTAAAAGTACGACAGCAGAATTAAAACCTAATGTGGGGTATTGAGTTTCACGTGTCTTAAGATATATATTCTTTCCATCACCACCTCTTGTGGTGTATGACTGGAGATATATAAAATACAACTACTTTTGGGTTATCCTTTATTCCTAGCAAACACAACTACACCACATTTATCACCAACCAGTCTACCACTTTATTACCCAATTTAACTGAATGCAATCTGAAGAGCACTGTTTTGCTCAAGGACTGGCAATTGAAATGGGGCACCTTGTGTTGTTTCTAGCATTGAGACTGCTAAGGGTAAGGTGATGATAAATTCACCTTCTTGCCCACTACCCATTAAACAGGGCACTGAAGAAATAGAATATTTGTTATCTCTTGGGTGTCACATCCATCTCAGGAACAATGTCTAATGAGTCTAATGAGTATCCAGTAATGAATACCACAAGAAGGTAAAGGTCTTTGCTGAGATGTATATTTGTGCAATATTCCTGAGAAGCCACTGAAAGATGATAAATAGGAAATAAAGCTTCATCAGGACACGAAGCATTAAATGCATTTGGCTTTATCAATACAATACAGAATGGCAATACAAAGAGAAAATGAAAAATTGATTTCTCTCATGTGAAGATGATGTAGAAGGTGACACAAATGTTGAGAAACTAACTGAACAGCTGGCATTGTGGAGCATATAGAGACAATAGGCCAGGACATAATCAAAACTGAAGACAGGTCAAATGTCAAAGCTTCCAGCAGAGGTTCAGAGATGGAATATAGGGCTGTAAACAGAACATTGTTCTTGTTTAAAAAAGGAACAATCACAGGTAAAGACAGATTCAGTTAACATGTAGCATATATGGAGAGATGTTTACTGAACTCCCTGTTTTGGTTTTGGTTTTGGATCTGGATTCATTTTGTGTTTTGGTTTTAGTTTTTGTTTTGGCAAAACCGCCCTAGTGTGTTTTAGTTTTGGTCTTGGATCTGTATTTTTTAGAAAAATAGCTAAAATATGCTAAAATCACATAATTTGCTCTTTTATTGTTCCTACATTATTATTAATAACCTCAAAAACACTAATTTCCAGTCATTTCCAGTCACTTTTTACCACCTCACAGGTCACAATATTATTTTCATCCACTTTCGGACAAAGATTGCAGCGACCCAACCGGATGCTAAGCGACAGAGCAATGACACAAACACACGGTAGTTCATAGCACATTTAGGAAAAATTGCCACACAGTAGTGGCAGAAAATAAAAGTGTTCCAAGATGGAATTGTCCTTGGGCCCTCCCACCCACTCTTATGTAAGATATTAAAAAGGACATGTACAGTTTAACAAACCAAGCACTCCAGCGACAAACAGTGCTACTTTTGTGGCTGAAGTGCTTGGGTCCCCACAAAACAAGATACCAATAGCTTAGCTGCCTTTGGCCTAACATTGCTGTCAATGAACTCTACATTATTAAACCATGTCTGCAGCATCTTTAATATCCTTCTCCTCCATGGATACCTCCCTCTCATCCCTGAAGAACTGCCAAACTTATGTTGACACAGGAATGGATAATACAACTGGAGTGACATTAGATCTGCTTCAGAAAGACTGTGACAGAGAACATGTGGGCAGCATTGAATCTGTCATTGAACAGAGATTTAAACCAATATATAGACGCAGTTGAGGAGACCATACTTAAGTTAAAAAGTGACCCAATGGATGAGATCCCGGATTTAAGAGTGCTTGTACACGAGAGACACACTGCGCTTCAGAAGAATAATGCAGTGGAGGCCCTGAGGCAGGATGATAAATATGTCCAGTTTAAAGAATAGTTAAGAGACCTGAGAAAACAATTGGGTGTGTTACCGGCCCCTGCAGACTAAGCTTTGGAAGATAAAGATGAGGAGATCACCGTCACCAAGAGCACTCCTATAACACAGTTGGAGATGTTGAACCCAGTGAGAAACAAAGTATGTGGTCACACTATGAGAGAGAAACTATTGAAAGGCTGATTGAAAACAAACTTCAGAGGGGTAAATCCGACAGGTGTCCAAAAATTGGCTGTGATCACTCTGACATGAGTATATTGGATCTTGTTCCAGACAATGCAATAAAAAGAGCCATTGAAATTCACAGCAAAAAGCAGGGTCATCACTGAGCTTCGAATCAGCCCCAATTCCCAAAAAATTAAGATATAGCTAGGTACCTTTGATGTAAAGTGCAGATTGCAAACACTTTGTGCAATACTGATGAAACAGCAGCAAAGTGGAAGGTTTAAGTAATACATATACATGTCTATTTAGACATCAATGCTTTCTTTACTTCTGCAAGCAACGTTGTTCTTTGCTAATAAAACTGTTGTCTTAATACCATTCAAAAAAATTAGTAATAATCCTCCACCATTCTTTGGATGTTGATAGTTGATAGTAAGATCAGGTGGAGTTTCAGCAGAGATGTTACATTTTTTAGTCAATTCTTTTACAGTAGACCAGACCAGATGTAAAAATGTGCTGAGTCATCTGCATCATCAATGGGTGTCTTTGAGTTTTGCAAAGCACACAACAGTATATAGCACATGTAGGTAACATTGGCACATAGCGGTAGGTGAAAGGAAAAGTGGTGCAAGATGGAATTGTCCCTTACACCCACCCTAATGTTGTATCTTAAAAAGGACATGCACACTTTAACACACCAAGCACTTTAGCGACAAGGAGTGCCACTTTTGTGGCTGATGTGTTTGGTTTGTATGGGCCTCAACAGAACAAGCTAACAATGGACTTAAGGTAACCATGCTGTTAATAAACTCTACTGTGGAAAGATGTTGTTGTCATCATCCACAGCCTCATCCTCACCCTCATCAGTGTGTACATCATCCTCACACATTATTTATTAATTCATCTCTGCTGGAATCCACCATTACAGAAGTCTCTGTACTTTGATGTAATTGGGGGGAAAGGCCTTCCTCGTGGAAATTGTAGTTCATTTTTATGAAAATCATCTTTTCCACATCTTTTTCACATTTACGCCGTTCGCTGACAAGGTTCCCAGCAGTGCTGAAAACTCTTTCAAAGTACACACTGGTGGGTAGGCAGCTTAGGCAGTACAAAGCGAGTTGGTACATGGATCATCAAATTTCCTTTTTAACCTCCCATTATGTAAAGGGACTGTCTGATGTGTTTATTGCTATGCTGTTGTTAAAATAATCCTCCACCATCCTTTGGATGTTGATAGTAGGATCAGGTGGAGATATGGGAGTGGTGTCACCTTTTTTGGTCAATTCTTTTCGACCAGACCAGATGTAAAAATGTTGTGCTGAGTCATCTGCATCATCCTTGGGTCTCTTGGGAAAGCTAAGTTTTTTCCTAGCAGCAGATGACTGAGAAACTGAAGGAGGAGATTGCATCCTGTCACATAACACTAGAGCTGTCATCTTGCTCACCAGGAGCTCCTTGCATCTCTTGAGATCTGAGTGAGTTGGAAACAAAGAGAAGACATAGCTTTTAAACCTAGGATCATGCACAGTCGCCAAATGTAGTGATCTGATTTCAAGATTTTGATAAATCTTGGATCCTGACGAAGCAAATAAAGTACTTGATCTAAAAGTCCGACATACTTAGCATAATTGCTATGTTTCATCTCTTCCTTCAGTTTCTCAAGCTGCTTTACCAAAAGTATAATTAAGGAAATCACTTGGCTCAAGCTAGCAGTGTCTGAACTCACTTCACAGGTGACTACTTCAAATGGTTTCAGCACCTTGCACAACACGGAAAGTATTCTCCACTGTGCTTGCGTAAAATACATTTCCCCTCTTATCCCCATGGCATAGTTTGTGAAGTAAGCATGGATGGATTTTCGATGTTCTCCATGCTCACAAGCATATACAGGGTGGAATTCCACCTTGTTACCACCTCTTGCTTCAGTTGGTGGCAGGGCAAATTAAATTGTTCTTGTAGCTGCTGCAATCTCCTACATGCTGTTGCAGGATGGCGGAAATGTCCTCATATTTTTACGGGCCACAGACAGCATCTCCTGCAAGTCCCTGTCATTTTTCTAAAAGCTCTGTACCACCAAGCTGATTGTACGAGCAAAACTGGGAATGTGATAGAATTCACCCAGCTGTAATGCTCTCACAATATTGGTGGCGTTATTAGAAATGACATATTTTGAGGAGAGTCCAAGCGGGATAAGCCATGTTGCAATGACATTCCTTAATTTTTGTAAAAGATTGTCAGCTCTATGCCTCTTAGTGAAGCCGGTCATACACAGAGTAGCCTGCCTCTGAAAAATGTGATGTACTTGGGAACATGCTGCTGCTGTTTCTGCTTGTGAAGGCAAATCATCAACCAAGTGGACTGTCACAGTTATATAATCTTTAGTTTGCCCAGTTCCGCTTGTCCACATATCTGTGGTTAAGTGTACAGTGGGTAGAATGGCATTTTGTAGCCCAATTATTACATTTTTACGAACATTCTTGTACAGGTGAGTAATAGCTTTTCTTGCAAAATGGTGTTGTGATGGAATTTGGTAACGGGGACAGAAGACCTCAATTAACTGTCTAAAACCAGCTGCAGTAATAGTGGATATTGGACGCAGATCTAATACTAGCATAGTCGCCATGGTGTCTGTGATCCGCTTTGTGACTGGGTGACAGCTTTTTTACTTTCTTCCTCTAGCAAAGGATTGTTTAATAGTCAATTGTTGTAAACTACTAGTAGTATTATTCTGGGTTTAAGATCCACCCCTAACAGCAGAAGCAGCAGCAGTGGGACTAACGCTCAATAATTCTTCAGAGGAATCATGGTTAGTGGAGGAGTCATCTAGTCTTAGCAACTTGGATGCAGGACTAACTCCCATCACTTGTGAGGCTATTGATGATGAATGTGTTGGGGGTGTAGATTGCAGGTGCTGAGGTCTATATGAGAGAAGGTAGGTAGAGTCTGTGATCCGCTTAGCAACTGGGTGACAACTTTCATACATTCTTCCTCTTGAGAAGGAATGTTTAACAGTCAATTGCTGTTAGTCTACTAGTAGTCTTCTTCTTGGTCTGCTTCTGGGTTGAAGATCCACCCCCAGCAGCAGCAGGACTAACGCTCAATTATTCTGCAGCGGAATCTAAGTGAATGAAGGGAGTTTGCTGATTCTGGACTGCTTGTTTTTATTTATTTTAGCATACTTTTGAGATTTTCCCAATAGCTTCTCATAAACTCGCTTCAAATGATATAACATGGATGAGGATCCTAGATGGTTAAAGTCCCTACCTCTATTGACTGTGACTTTACAAATGCTACAAATGGCTAGACAACTGTTGTCAGGATTTGGGTAAAAATAATTCCGCACATAAGCGGTGGATTTTTTGGTTTTATGCCCAGGCATGAAAATGGCCTTTTTCTAATCATGTGCAAGGACTGCTTCCACTGGTGCAGGACTTACACAAACAACATCATCCTCATCAACATCCTCGTTAGCGCCGTCATCAGCTACACAAAAATCCCCCTCATCCTGTTGCAATTCCAAAGTGGCATCCTCAATTTGTGTATCACCGGCTACACTTGGGCTGCTCATCCACACATCTGCAGAAATGCTGAAAGGAGGCTTCTTTATGAGTATAAGATCAGAAAGGTCAGGCTTACACCTAGCACTCGTGGATAGACTCTCCTCAGGGAATTGTGTCATTTCTGAATCTGAAAATACTGTTTCTTCTAATGCCTTACTGTTTTCTTCCAGCACGGCTTTTACAAATAAAAGTATTTGGGCAAGACTTTATAAGTCAGAATGACAATGTCTTGTAACGTCATGACTGACCTTACAAGAAGATGGCTCACTGACAGCTGCCGAACTAGCACTCATAAAGAAAGGCAAAGGCCTGATTCTTTCCTTGCCACTGATGTGTAGAATGGCATGTTGGCAATTTTATTTTTTCAGCACTTAACTTTGCCTGGATTACAGGTTTTTTTTCTTTGCCAATGTAAATGGTGCTTTTTTACATTTTTGTTTCCCTGACTTAGCACTACCACAACTCCTCTTTCTCTTCCATTAATGAGACTGCCCAACTGCACTGGAGATGGCCGACAACCCTGCTTCCCCTTCTATGTCTCTCTGTCAAATGGCGCTGCATCTCCGTGGAGGTTGTTATTTGTAGAATCCAGAATTCGCTAGATCCGACGATGCAGCAATGACATTGTGCCTCATTTTTACTTCCGAGGGTACGCAAAAGTACTGGGACGACTGGGCACGGTACTCGGATCCGCAAAGTTTGGGTGGGGTCGGTTCTTGGAGAACCGAGCCCGAGCACCTCTATATATATGGCCCACACTCCACATTTTGTAGGGATTCTGAATGTGGTACATGTATAAAAAAAGGGATTATATAAGCCAGAAATCAAGTAGAACACAGAGACAATGTCAGTAATGAGTAGAAAGATAAGACAATAGCACAAAAATAGCAAAGATACCGGTTTCTCTGCATTCAAATGTTTACTGAGTGTCATTTTAACCTCAGTGCTTGAATACTTTTAAATCCAGTAGTAGCTGCAGTATATAGCAGACAAGAAGTGGTATGGGTGTATGCCTAAGCAGTGACCCAGTGCTGGGAGCAAGGACAAGGACTAAGCAAGGTAAAGACAATGAAAGTGGCATATTTTAGCCTTCCAAAACACTATTGCCATGAAGCTGGTTAGAAAGTCCTTAACTATTTAGTGCTGGGCTAGTTGCATTTAGAGGAGACAATAGAGACTATTCCTCATTTACCAAAGCACTCAACCTACATTTGGGCAACAGAGCTGATTGTGGAACCCATATAGAGGTTCTCACCAACAGCATGGTAGCTAGTAAAGGTTGCATATCGTAAAAAACAATTATGTAATAAAGTTTGCTTGTGAATTTGGGAACCTGAAAAGATGGAGTAGTTGCCAACTCCTGGGGGTAAATGTATCAAGCTGAGAGTTTTCCGGCGGGTTTGAAAAGTGGAGATGTTGCCTATAGCAACCAATCAGATTCTAGCTATCATTTTGTAGAATGTACTAAATAAATGATAGCTAGAATCTGATTGGTTTTTCAAACCCTCCGGAAAACTCTCAGCTTGATACATTTACCCCCTGGTTGGGATTCATTTCTTTCCATTGATTCCACCAGTATGATTATAATAAGAGTCCTGAATCTTTAAGTGCATTGGCTGTTCTCAATTTGTAGAGTTGTCCACCTTCTGTTTTTCCTGACCTCCTTTACTAAAAGCAAACAGCCTATCCCTGGCCAGTCTGTAGTCTGGTCATTGCGATTTCTCCAAATATATGCATATAAATAAATCAGTCCCTGAACATGGCAGCCAGGGCATGGTGACAAAGGTTGATCCCTTAAAAATAAAGAACACAGATGTTGGTAAGTATATCAGGGATTTTTATTTTTAATAAAAAGATGTGGCATGAATTAGGATTGTGGTTTATTTAAATTGTATTTTGTGGTACTACATGGCTCAGTGGGGCCCTGGATGTCAGGGTATGCTGGCACATGTAGTTCTCCACGTGCCAACTGGGCAGTCATGGGTATGCTGATGCTTATAGTTCTACAAGCACCAGCATGCCCAGACTGTTAATGACAGCCATGGGCTTGCTGAAACCTATAGTTCCAAAAATAAAATAGTGTTTACACTTAAATTAATCACTTTATTATCCTAACCCCACCGCCCTGGGTTGTGGAAAAGCACTAGTGCTTTCAGCATGGGGCTGAGAATCCCTAGGGGGGCCCACTTTATTTCTGCAGACCCCAATTCCCTAGGGACTCCAGGCCCATGCTGTACAACCTGGGGCTGGTTTGTCATTATTGCAGTAGGGGCCCACCCTGCGGCTTGACTAGTACTGGTTGTAGTAAAACCGGGGGGACCGCAAAAAGCTGGCAGCACAAGGGTTAATATATTGTTGGGAGGCCCTTAGTATCTAAAGGTGCTTGTGTGAACTGTTTAGTTGATCATTGGATTGTTTTTTATTTATTTACCTCATTTGTTACACCATCTCACTGTGGATAAAATTGTATCAACATGATTAACCCACATTATTCTTAAATAAAACCATGTGGGTTACACGTATTCATCTGAACATCATATTGGATTAAAACATGGTGGATGTGCTGTTTCCTAACCAAAGCACCATTTCTCTCTTATAAATAGGAGGTCTGAACTATCTAAATCCCCTTTTCACATCACAAAAGCATGGAAGGGTTCAAAACAGGGATGCTTTTTTACGTAACCAGGATTAAGTCAGTCAGTAACTGGTTTGAATAACTATTGTTTTCCTTGGAACACAGAGGGAAAACCCATGTGGGGAAGATTTCTTGTACCTCCTATCTCCAAAACCTAAGGATGTATGAGCCAATAACATCTTGTATCAACTTGGATTAACCTTGTGGGTGGGCTTTCAACTGTGGGAAAGATGGACTGTTTAAGGAGGGCCTTCACGGTGGTCCCAGTGGTTGTTGGTAATTTTTCTGTGTTTGGAGTCTTGCCTTCAACCAGTTCGCAAACTTGCTACCTGTAAGAAACTCTGCTCCACCAGGAGTTGCTTGCGAGTCTGCCCAACTGGTATTCCTATTGGAGAAGGGTGAATGGTTGTGCAGATTTCTACCATCTCAGTAGAGAACTTTGGCTAAGAGGCCAGGAACGACTTGATTGGGTATACATAGGCGTGTTTGGGATTAAAAGACTAGTTGGGGAGACTAAAACTTGGGAAACATCTGGGGATCTGAAGTGTTCTGTTGTCAAGGTATTTGCCTCAGGACCAAATGAACACTGCAACTTGGACTGAAAATTATTCTCTACTATTTGAGTTGATCAGAACTTAATATCCTTTGAAACTATGTTGGTTGTCTTTAAAACTTGAATAGTGTGGGGTTCTTATTGCAATTTGCTTATATTCTTAGTGTTGCTTTTGCTTAAATACTCCTTCTTTATTGGTTACCGTGCATTTGTGTACTATAATAAATATACTATTTGTCAGACGCCGCCTCCGCACTGACACTTGGTGCAGTAGATGTACGCTCCTTTGTTCCTTTGCATGCTAAAAGTGCGCCTGCCCAGTTCTGTCACGTCTCATTGCTAGGTAATGGGACGCTATCTCCGCTCTCCTGTCGGCGGTCAGTGTGTCTGACCACCAAATCTTCATCACCGAACGGGGCGCACCTTATGGTATATATAGCGCCCTCTGACATCTGTTGGGTGCCATAGTATTGGTTCACTCCCTACTCCAGCACCAGCTGAATGTCTGATCCTGTGTTGCTGGTCCTGACTTGGCTTGTCTGCTACTATTCTCCTGTGTTAGGTTTTGGTAATTCGTTGCTCGGCTGGCTTGACTATTTCACTTGTCCTGAATGTCCCTGTCAACCGCACTACTCGTTTGGGTTTACCTGGACCGCCTGACTAAGCCTGTCTACTACTGTCGCTACACCGGTGACTGTTTTGGAGAACCGCAACCTGCATTCTGTCTGCAGCTAAGCTCACAACTCCCTTGCCTGGTGAATACCGGGGGTACGTTAGACTCCACGCATCCCGTTTCATTTGCGTTAATACTGTTAGCGGCCATCTCTGCAATTCCGCAACAGTATACTCCGCCCACATGAGTAGACAGGACGAACCCTCAGCTCAAGATCTTCTGCTCCACTTTGCCCAGATGGTGGATTAGTGAGACTCCAATCAGGCACAACACTTGCAATGTTTACAAGGGGTTGTTTCTTGCTTAGACACCATTCAGGGGTCTCTTCCACCGAGCCAAGCTGCCAAGCTGTTGGACGCTCTTTTGTGAAGATCCATATTTTGTTCTAGACTGTTAGCTTGGGGCCACGATTCCAGATTTGCTGGTCATGCTGGGGTTAAAAAGACCATTGCTCTTTTGTCCCACAGCAATTGGTGGCCTTCCTTGAGTGCTGACGTTCACAAGTATGTTGCAGCTTGCGGAGTATGTGCTTATCACAAGACACCCAGGCATCCTCCAGCCAGTCTCCTTCTTCCGCTCTTGGATCCAGACTCTCCTTGGGCAAGCATCAGCATGGATTTTATTACTGACCTCCCCAATAGCCATGGCTTCAATACTATTTGGGTGGTAGTCGATCAGCTCTCCAAATGGGCATATTTCGTCCTTCTTAAGAAATTGCTATCTGCTGACGATTTAGCCACTCTTGTCATTAAAAATATTTTTCGGATCCACGGTTGCCCCGTTGAGATCATGTACGTTAGAGGTGTACAATGCATTTCAAGATTCTGGAGATCCTTTTGCAACAATCTAGGAATCAAGCTAAAGTTCTCCTCGGGATACCATGGGAGAATTTTCACATAATATTCATCAACATGAATCTTCTGGAACATCTCTTTTCCTTGCCATCTTTGGCAGACATCACATACTTCCCATCTTTTCAGAAGTTCCCAGTGCATCGTACCTGCAGCACAAGAGACGGACGCCTGCACATTCCCGGCAGCTGCGTCCCATTGCCTTACAATGGGATGCTCCCTTGTTCCTTTGCACGCTGTGCGTGCTCATGCCCAGTTTTGTTGTGTCCCGTTGCTAGGCAACGAGACGCTATCTCCACTCTCCTGTCGGCGGTCTGCATGACGGTGACTGTCTTTTAAAACCATGTCCTGCGCACCCTCTGCAGCTAAGCCCAATCTCCCTTGCAAGGGTCCCTGGTGAACACCCTGGGTACCTTAGACTCCACGCCTCCATTCATTTGTGTTAAAACCAGTTAGCGACCATCTCTGAAATTTTGTGACACTATTGTATTGTCTCACTCTATTTGCCTTCTTGATCTAGAACCCTAGTTACCAGGAGTACCTTAATGGGCTCCTGCCGTAACACCTTGGTATCCTCACCAGGGCCACAAAGAGGAAATTGGGCTCCCGGTACATTAACTACTTTGTCCCCCCTTCCATAAGAGAGTGGAAAGAGAGATGTGCAGCAGTGCTGCCGATAGGTTGTGTGGCCACATAGTATAGGGATGTGGTCAACATGGTTGTGACTTCACCTCTTTAGACATGACATTATGTATTAAAATGGTGTTGCTCTCGCCAAAATGTTATTTCAGCTTTCGCAGCCTTGTAATAGACTCTTGTATGGATCCCGGAATGTTGGGATCTGCTGGTAAATGTAAATATGGAAAACCAAGCAATAAATAAACATAATACATAACACAGAACACAGATCACACATTATATAATATATACAATATAGTAAAATATTATAAAACAATTATTATGCCCTCCTTACCACATCACACTCACCCCCCCAGCCAAATCATGCCACCTCCCCAGCAACATTATATTGTATACAATTCATACATTATAATAAAACATTATATTTATTATGCCACCCCCTAGTCCCATCACGCCACCCCCAAGACACTTGAAGCCCCCAGCCATTCCACATGATACCACGTCATGTCCCCCCCAGCCACATCACGCCACCCCTTAGAAACATTATAACACCATCCCCCAAACAAATTATGACCTCCCAAAACACATTATGACACCAACCCATCCCACTGTACTTACCTATGTTGTGTTTATGCTGCTGACAGCAGTTAGATGTAAATGTCCTGCAGAGCGAGCAGGGAGGCTGTCTCGCGAGATTACCAAATCTCATGAGCAATAGAGCTCCTCGGCAGGGCCGGATTAAGGGAATGGAGGCCCCTGGGCTAAGGGGCCCTCCATTCCCCGCGAGGCCCCCAATGTGAGCCGTCCGCCGCCCCCCACCCCCCGCGAGTACCCCCCCAAGCACTTACCTGTCAGTGCAGTCAGTGCAGTCCTCCGTCCCGGCTCCTTACTGAGGAGATCTCTCGAGAGTTCATGAACTCTCGCGAGATCTCCTCAGTAAGGAGCTTACAGCGCGCCGGGACGGAGGACTGCACTGACAGTACTCAGCAGCATCGATCGGGCCGGGGGCGCCCCCGCCCCCGACCGATCAATAATGCTGCTGAGGAGTTTGAAGGGCCCCCTGGATGCCCGAGGCCCCTGGACTATAGCCCAGTTAGACCTCGGGTTAATCCGGCCCTGCTCCTCGGCTGTGGAACAATGTGTTATGTCAGACACTGTTCGGGGAATGGGAGCTGCTGTCAGCTCCCTCCCTCTCTCCCTTAACCCTCCCTCCTTTCAGGGGTGTGTGGTAATTTTCTTTCATATTGTAGTTAAAATGGCAAAAAAGTCATGTGAATAGACAACCGCAATATGATATAATTTTTCTGCAATATCTGAGGATACATCCATGTCTAATTATGCAGCAGAACATGCCCTTTCTAAATGCAGCTTATGCTTGCCTGTCCCTGCCCTCCCTTGTTCTGCCATGCAAGAAGTAAGGACATACAAATCTACTGTATGCAAACATCTAGATATGGATGCAGTATTGGTTCATATGTGCAGTATGGCAATGCATATCTAATGGCTTATACCCAGCTCTAAAACAAAATGGTTTCCATTTGGAGAGTTAGCATGCTGTATTTTAATTGTAGCAGCCATGTGACACTACCCTAACGCCACATATCTGTTTAAAATTGGTATTTGTATTTACACTAGTTAGACACTAGTGATACATGTATGTTTCTAGAATACAGAATTACTCTTGATTTGTGTGTATTTTGTGGCAGTGGCTAACAAACTTTGCATACCAAGCAACTAAACGATGACTCATTTATTTAAACATCACTTTTACTTTCACTCTTCTCAGTGCAATGTGCAGCCAGTTTGAATTATTTGCAATTATTACTTGCAATTTTGCATTTTTGTCATTTTGGTACACCTTTTGACTAAATTCTGAAAAACCTAAAACTCCATGGAGTATATTTACTAAATTGCAGGTTTTAAAAAAGTGGAGATGTTGCCTATAGCAAACAATCAGATGCTATAATTTTGTAGAATGTACTAAATAAATTATAACTAGAATCTGATTGGTTGCTTTCGGCAACATCTCTACTTGTTCAATTCTGCAGTTTTGTAAATACACCCCCATGAGTAATGTCAGTTTAATTTTCAATCACACATTCTTCTATCATTTCTAAATTTCTTCTTATTGCCTGCATTTTTGTAGTTTTTGATTTGTCAACTAAAGAATTGTTTGAGCAAAGTGTCCCAAATTCGAATTGGACTCAGATTTTTTATATTGTTCTGGGTAGTTTCAGTTGGTCCAAGAGAAATTAGCCAGATTTTTCTTTATTTTTTAGTAAAATCATTGAAGATAATCTTCCAGTCCTCATTCACCAGAAAAATAGTATGCTAATATTAGTATGACTAGAGATAAAAATGTTCAAAACTGTTTAGAGAAATGTTTACCTAATTGCACATTTGTCAGCTAAATTTTACATTATTAGTTTTCAGACTTGAAAAGTTCACATTGCACAAATATGTTGTAAGATCTACCTGTACAATATGTATAATTGTTAGAATGCTTCCTTCCATACATCTTTCATATTATCTAAAATGTTATTGTGAAATAAGGCATTCCAAATAATGTATGTAGATTTAATATTCAAATACTAAAATGTATATAAGATGCCATTATTAATTATGCTTTTTGCAGTCTGTTCATTTATTAACTATGAATAACATGGCTTTTTTGTCTAGAAACATATAAATAACCAAATTTTAAATAGAAAACATGATTATTATTCAAATAATTGTATTGAAAATATGTAGCCTGGGGCTAGTAACTTTAAATGTAACCAGAGAAGAAGGATATCCAATTGAAATCTAAATATAACCTATTCGGTGCAGGAATATTTTCACACATTTCATTTATTTTTGCAATGTTGAAAAACAAGAAAGCAAAGGACTGTGTGCAAAATATAACAGAAGTAATTTGTTTAGTTGCTGTTGCAGACTGTTCTTTGATCAAATTTTGTTTCCCAAAGGAGAAAGGCAGTTTTAAATTAAAGAGCAAACAGGCATTAAAAAGAAGCAAGTAATCACAACCTTCCCAGGAGAGAAGATATAATGCTAGAACTCCAGAGATGCTATTTAATAAATAAACACCTTTGTTTCACTAAGTTAATTTTCTACAGGAAATAATCTTAGTTTTAATTATATTGCCATGTGTCATATTAAATCTAAGGTACATGGGGGCCTTTGACTTTCACTTATTAAAGTCAAATCACTCCTTGAGTGTAGCATGTAGTTTATAGCTCTCTGACATTAAAACAATAGAGCATACCGTAAACTATACATTTCTGTTTGTAAGCATGTGGAATAGTAGTAAGATAACAAAACTAGACTTATTTTTAAAATAGTTTTTAGAATAGATCAAATTTGAAATCCCATTTAGATCTTTGCACATATGAGCAAAGCGTGAAAATGACCCGTTAAAGTCGAATCACTTTTATAGTAGTATTATTAGTAAGAGTAGAAGTAGAAGTAGTAGTAGTTTAGAAGAAGTCAAGCAGTTCACAGCGGGCACCTAAGTCATTCTGGGTCCTGAAATATGTCCGGGCCCCTTACAGTTGTACCCTGAAGGCGGCCCTGGTAACAACAACTGCAACTTTTAGTGGTTGGGCCATTGCCACCTTAATGCCAGCAATGTGAGTGTCACCATTTTAATTGACATCAATCTCACTGCCAGCATCTTCTGCTCTCTGGGTTTATAGCACGGATGCCGGAGATGTTGCCTGTCACATTTTTGAGTACGTCCGTATTTTTTACATGTCACTATTATCCTGTTCGGCATTTTCCTGTCTGTTTAACTCTTGTCGTATATCTAATTCTCGGAATCACGTACCCCACCCAGCACTGGACAGTTTGATTTGTACATTATAATTTAAAGTGCGCTAGGATGCTGCCCCTCTCCCAATTGTAAATTTAATTTGTGCCTACTGATGCACTCAGTGTTTTTGCCAAGGTATTGTGCTTTCTTGTCGGATTTATTCATAATTCCAGATGAAGCCTAAGGTGTTCAGCTTTATATTTATAGTACATTACACATTAAGCAAGGCTCCCTTCTTGTATTTAAGAGTAAAGCATTTTGATTATAAAATTACACTGAGTCACTCTCAGAACCCTGTTTCCGTGTTTTTAACGTCACTCCCTTCTTTAAATGCCTTAGTACAGATGCTTCTAAAATACTAATTCATGCTCTAATCATCTTCTGCCTTGATTATTGTAACCCTTTAAGAGCCACATTGCCTACCACTTAGCTCTCCTAAATGTCAAATTAGTAAGCTTCTCAATTCCAAAGCTACTTGAACAAATCCTCTCCCTGTATAATGCCCTTAGTTGCATTCCTAAAGCACTTTATTTCTAGGATAAATCTGTCTGGCTGGTCTATTCAAAACTCTTGATGATGTTACCATTTTAAAACGGTCTTCATTCATAAATGTCTGCCACATTGCAAAAATCTGCACTTAATGTTTTTGTAAAACTGTCCTCATATCCCATTAGGTAATTAGCCCTTGCATTTTCTCTCACTTATTTCATGTTATGTTCTTGCTGATTTATATGATGCTGCCTTTATTAAAGATAATAATAATAATAATATTTTTTTTAAAGGATACATATTTTACAGTATTGTGACATTTGTCTATCAAAAGGCACCGCAATTTTAGGACTTGCATGTACACATAATAAAACAGTTATAAATATTTCTGGCTGTCAAAAGTCATATTTGTCAGCAGTATCTACCAAATAATTTTTAGCACTCCCCAGTGCTTTTGGGGTTTCCCCCATTATTTTGCCTAAATATTTCTGGCTGTCAAAATTACTATCTGTCAGCAGTATCTAAAACAATTTGTAGCACTACAAGAGCTTTGGGCTCAGAATGGTTTCAAAGCAGTCCACATATGAGCAGAATCAGCAACCAGGTTCTGTCACCAGTCCTGATGGTAGTGTTCCCAGTACGTCATCTGGGCAATGCGATGTCAAACTACAGTGTTTCGAAATCAGTCCAAAAAAAACACACCAAAAATTTTTTGCTGTGTTGAAGCGAAAAAGAAGTGTAACTGAAAAAAAAAGTTAAGTGCCGATAAAAAAAAAATTGCCAACATGCCATTCTACACACGCAGTGGCAAAGAGAGAATGAGGCCTTCACCTTTGGCTATTAGTGGCAGATCCCAAAAAGTTACCGAGCCTACAATTGGTGCACAACTACTGTTAAGCGTCAAAGCTGAGCTGCAAGATAACAGTAAGGCATTAGAGGATAATGTTTGCTCTGATTCACAAATGACACAAATCCCTGTGGAGAGTCCATCCAACAGTGGGATGTCTAATCGTGAGCATTCTGCTGATGTGTGCCTTAATAGCCCGAGTGTAGCCAGTGATACACAAATTGAGGATGCCACTTTGGAATTAGAAGAGGATGAGGGGGAGATATGTGTAGGCGACGATGGCGCTAATGAGGATGTTGATGAGGATGAGGTTGTTTGTGTAAGTCCTGCACCAGTGGCAGCAGTTCTGGCACGTGACAAGAAAAAGGCCATTGTCATGCCTGAGCATAAAACAAAAAAATACACTTCTTATGTGTGGAATTATTTCAACCCAAATCCAGACAACAATTGTATAGCCATTTGTAGAGCATGTCAAGCCACAGTCAGTCGAGGTAGGGACCTTAACCATCTTGGAACCTCGTCTATGTTACGCCATTTAACGAGAGTTCATGGCAAAGTGTTGGGAAAAGCTGAAAGTTCTTCCCAAAAAATTACAAGCACTCCATTATCAGCTAACACCCTCCAACATCCCGACGGCTACAAAATACACCCACCATACCATCCTCATCAATATCCTCAGTAGAGCTCGGAGTTAGCCCGGCATCCCACTTATTAAGGCTGGATGACTCCTGTACTATTATTGATTCCTCTGAAGAAAGCGTTAGTCCCACTGCTGCTGCTGCTGTTGCTGCTGCTGGGGGTGAATCGTCATCCCAGAGGCAGGTCAAGAAAATGAGCAGTCCTACATTTCAGCAATTAACTGTGAAAGAATCATTTGCTAGGGGAAGCAAATATGACAGCAGTCACCCAGTCGCCAAGCGAATCACAGACGCCATGGCTGCAATGTTAGTGTTAGATCTGCATCGATTCTCCACAATAAATGCAGCTGGTTTTTCACAGTTAATTGAGGTTTTGTGTCCGCGTTACAGAATTCCATCATGACACTATACCAAAAAGTGTGTAAAAATGTAGAGATTGCGCTGAAAAATGCCATTCTGCCCACTGTCCACTTAACCACAGATATGTGGACAAGTGGAAGTGGCCAAACCAAAGACTATATGACTGTGACAGCCCACTGGGTTGGTCATTTACCTTCACCAACATGAACAGCAGCAGCATTTACACCACCACGTAACATTTGTCACAGGCAGGCCACTCTTTGTATCACCGGCTTCACTAACAGGCATACAGCTGACAATTTGTTACGCAAACTAAGAGATGTGATTGAATCATGGCTTATACCACTTGGACTCTCCCCAGGATATGTCATTTCTGATAACGCCAACAATATAGTGCAAGCATTACAGCTGGGTGATTTCCAACACATTCCCTGTTTTGCTCACATCATCAACTTGGTGGTGCAGAGCTTCCTACAAAATAACCGTGAGGTGCAGGAGATGCTTTCGGTGGCACATAAAATTTCAGGACATTTCAGGCATTCAGCCACAGCATGTAGGAGATTACAGCAGCTCCAAGAGCAGTTTAACTTGCCCTGCCACCAACTTAAGCAAGAGGTGGTAATTAGGTGGAATTCCACCCTGTACATGTTTCAGAGGATGGAGGAACAGCGCAAAGCCATCCAAGCATATTGCACAAGCCATGACTTTGGGAAAGGAGGGGGCATGTATTTCACTCTTGCACAGTGGGGAATCCTTTCAGTGCTGTGCAAGGTGCTGAAACCATTTGAAGTTGTGACGTGTGAGGTGAGTGCAGACTCTGCTAGTTTGAGCCAAGTCATTCCTTTAATTAGACTTTTGGAAAAGCAGCTTGAGAAACTGAAGGAGGAGCTGAAAGAAAGCAATTCAGCAAAGTATGTTGGCCTTGTCGATCAAGTACTTCATTCACTTCACAATGATCCTCGAGTTATTAAGATCTTGAACTCGGATCAGTACATTTTGGCCACTGTGCTTGATCCAAGGTTTAAGACCTACATTGAGTCTTTACTTGTAAATGAGCGGGATGTGAACTTTTGCAAGGAGCTATTGTTCAGTAAGTTGGCCGCTGAACTGGACTCGGCTTGACGACGTGTCCTCCTTCACTTTCTCAAGCTGCTGCTGCTCGTAAAAAATTAAATTTCCCAAAAAGAAGCAGGGAAGACTCAGGGGGCAGACCAGAACAATTTAACATCTGGGCTGGTTTGAAGGATTTTTCAAAAAAATTTGTCACCTTGCCCATAACTTCATCCAATAAGAGTATAAACATGCAAAGGAAGGTGAAGGATTATTTTCAAGAGGTAATTGATATGGAAATGTCAGACAGTCCCTTTCCTTACTGGGAGGAAAAGCAGGTCATTTGGAAACTCATGTACAAACTTGCTTTGCAATACCTAAGCTGCCCACCCTCCAGTGTGAACTCTGAACGAGTATTCAGTACAGCCGGGAACTTAGTCAGTGTATGCCGTCAAAGTTTACTTCCAAAAAATGTGGAGAAAATGATGTTTATAAAAATGAACTACATCTTCCACGAGGAAGGCCTTCACCATCAAAGACATCCAAGCACTGACTGTTCTCTAATGGCGGATTCAAGCGGCGATGAATTGATTGTCTGTGATGATGAAGTACACACTGATGAGGGTGAGGATAAAGCTGAAGATGATGACGATAACATCTTTTTAAAACTTTCTATGTAAGTGTAGGGTGCAATCTACCCCCAAAGAGGAAAGGGACTTGGGGCATTTCCATATCACATACCGTCTTGAAAGGCTGCTGTTTGGGCAATTTTTCCTTAAGGGTAGGGTGTCATAGACAGAGTGACCCCAAACTGGCTTTGTCCATTTCTCTTAATATTGTAAAGTCTATAACGGCTGAATTTTTTTGTATTTTCGACAAGTGGAGGAGGGCCTTTAGAGACAGAAACCAAGCTGGCTTTCTCCATTTCAATTAATATTGTATAGTCTATAACTGCTGAATTTTTTTGTATTTTCGACAAGTGGAGGGGGGCCTATAGAGACAGAAACCAAACTGGCTTTCTCCATTTTAATTAATATTGTACAGTCTATAACGGCTGAATTTTTTTGTATTTTCGACAAGTGGAGGGGGGCCTATAGAGACAGAAACCAAACTGGCTTTGTCCTTTTCAATTAATATTGTACACTCTATAACGGCTGAATTTTTTTTTTTTTTTCAACAAGTGGAGGGGGGCCTATAGAGACAGAAAGCAAACTGCCTTTTTCCATTTCTTTACATATTTAACTATAAGTGTAGGGTGTAATATACATCCAAAGACGATGGCTTCTTTGCCAAAATGCATAGATGGAAAGGAAGACAATCTGTTTTGTGTGTAGAATTAATGAAGGCCTACCTACCAGGAATTAAACAGTTTTTTTGATAATTTATTAGCTTTACAATTAGATTACTTATCCATGAAACAGGTTTAGCACTAAATTTGGTTATTTTAGGCCCAAAAACATTGATTTTCCAACAAAATAGCAAAACAAGACCAAACAAAACCAAAACCAAAATCAAAACACGCAATTGCGGTTTTGCAAAACCAAAACCAAAACCAATACACGACAGTAATCCAGATCCAAAACTGAATACAAAACCAATGGCGGGTCAGTGACCATCTCTAATTAAGGCACACAAAACAAACGTAGATTGCAGTTTTTTTAAAAGCGCATGTAAATCCAGCATACGTATATCCATATTCAACAAGGACCGAATCTGCAGAAGCATCTCTTGTTCAATATGGGTCTAGGTACTCTCAGCTCTGACAGGCCACACACTGCAGGATACATCCGATACATGTACAAGTGTACATGGTTTTTTACTGGCAGTTTCATCCTCATTTATATGCATTTGAGTAAAGAATTTATATGGTTCGCAGATTTGTGTGAAGATTACAGATTTAGTATTACACTTTTATTCTTTATCTTGTGGAGTTTTTCATTTTCAACATAGCTCCAGTCTTGTGATAATCTTAACCTGAAAAAGAATCCTCACATCTGGGAATTTATCTTGTGCATCAGACAGGCCTATTTATATTATTTTTTTAATTGCGGTGACTAGCTTTATATATTCCACCCCTGTTACTGAATATATTACACTATGTTTGGCATTTCTTTTTTTTTTGTTTTATGTTTTTGATATTGCATTACCAAACAGGTGCTTTAAGGACAAGAATTTACCTTACTGTATGTTTATATATATTTATGATTTGATAAATTCCCAAATCACTTGGAGTTGTCACTAAGCTCTTAGAGGTTATTTTTCTTGTTTGTTTTACATCCAATACATAAGTCTCAAAACAAAGCATAGAGAAAAAATTCAAATAATGTCACCATTTGTCAATAATGATTATATTTTTTTACCCATAAACTACATTTATCATGATGTCATAAATGTCTCCTGTACATAAAATACATTTTTACAGTTACTCTTGATGGCAAACACATGCTTGCATGCATGATTGTCATCACTAGTAATTGGCCTTACACCTGACTTATAGGTGGTGCAAGTGATACAACAGAAAAACAGGTACCTTAGAGATGCTCAAAGTTTGAATTGCCGCTGTGTCGCATGGCATGCCTGTACTGTACATTGACTACGTGAACACACCCAGTCCCCTCCCTGTTTCGCTACCTGAATTGGTAGGCTGTAGTAAAGGACCTTTGCACTCGAAGATGAATTGGATGTTGCTATGTTTACCAGCATATGGTCATTTTCTCTGGCATGGGCAGAGCGATTTTACGCTAAATACGGCACATTTATCTTCCTTAATGAATCAAGGCCTAGGTGTTCAAAGGCATCTGATGTTTTACTTATAACGTAAACTATGTTGTACAGATGCAGCTAACGTAAAGATATTTTAGACTGCAGCATAGTTCTGGATAGTATATATAGTTGATAGTAAATTACATTTATCACTGAAGACCTCATAGTTTACCTACAGTAGACTGCTGTGACGAAACAAGTGTGATAACCCTGTAACCATTTTGTTTCTCGTTTCTCATATAATGTGGATTATAGAAAGTACTTTATATAGCCCTTGCTTTTGTTCCCCAGCTCATCAGACTACAACTGCATTGTCTAATTACAAGTGGCTAAGGGGACATTGTAGCTCAGTGTATCTATGTATATTGTGTATTGTATATTGATGACTTACAGTAAGGTTGTTATTCATTGTCTTTAAAGTGAAGCTTTCATTCATGAAAGGTGCAAGATCTGGGTTTTGAGTTGTCGTTCTCTACTAGAGTCTATATATGCAGCTGAGAGAGATCCATGGGTCATCAAGTCTAAAAAATGAGAACTTCAATTTCACATAGCACGTCACTGTACATTATAACAAGTAATGCTGCCCGGACACGATGAAAAATATTGTAAATACTCCACCCTATTTAACTTGGCCTTTTCTGTGGCATTTCTCATTTAAGAAGACTCAAGTGGTGTTAACTATATTACTTACTCAACTTGTATGCTCCAAACTAGAAGCTGTGTTGCATACATTGGGCCTTACTGCCTAAGGTAGTTGTGTAGGACACAGCATGCCATCACCACCATGTCTATTTTGTCAAAGCGAAAGTTAATGGCGGTATGAAAAATCCTAAATCTGCTACTCAATATAGCAAAAAGCATTTTCCACTGTGTGTCTTGCTCTTGATAATCGGTAATTGAGTATCCTCCTTTCAGGTGTGAGTGCTTTTTGGGGATTTTAAAATATTAGCTTGCTATAAAAAGCATCATCAGCCACAAATACAAAATGATAGCATACTTTAGTTGGCAAATTCAGTGCATTCTTTTTAAGTTTGTCATGGGAGAGCATATGTTCCAATGCCTCACCATGTGACACTTTGCCATTTTGTTTTCCAATGTCCACAAATATAAATATTTTTTTTGCATCCACTATGGCCATTAGGATAACACTGAAGAATGCTTCTTACCACTTTCTCTTTAGAAGTTCTACACATAAATGCACATTCATTCTATAGCTGAGATTTCCTCCCCGGTCAGTTACTATGTCTCTCTCTTTCTATATCTCTTGATCTCTATCTCTTTTTAGTACAAATACAGGAGTTTCCTGAGCTGTTGTCTCATGAAATCCAGTTTTGCTGACAGACCTCTTTTTTGCCTCCAACTAGTTCTTTCTCAGGTTTTCTGCCTCTTGCTGAATATCATAACAGTCTAATATTGAACCCTTTACTTATCCCTCTACTTATAGATGGGTGTTTCCATCCTGTTGATGCAAATCCCACTCTCCAGGGCATGAACATATGGCAAACTAACACTACATAGCTTATAACCACCACCACCACCACCACCACCACCACAGAATGCAAAATGAAGTCAGAACAAGAATCACACATTCTGCATTACTATTATATATTGCAGCCAAGTCTGTTTTCCACTATTCTTCTCCTTGCTATGCATTTTCTTATTTTGCACTCAACACCATTATGAGGTGTTGTGTGCAAAATAGAGATTTATTTTATTACCAGTTATAAAGGGTGGATGATAGCAATGTTCTTATCCTGGGTGCAATACTTTATTGCTACAGCTCTGGAAAACACTGAAATGTCTGTAGATGCCTAACATATATGCTCTGTGATATTTTTAGTTTCTACTCCAGGTAACCCTCTGAGAAAAAACAATTTATTTAAAGTAAGTATATTATAATCTATACTACATATGACATTAAAAAATATTAATGTATTATGTTACACGGAATCACTAATACACAGATGCCTCTTATTGTGATCAGTGTTCTTTAGTGTATAAATTATGCTACAAAATAAAATAATTAAATATTATTACATGATATTTGTTTTACTTTTAAACACTTTTTTTTTTTTTATTAAATATGAATAAGCAAAGCCAACACAAAAATATTGAGTTTCTGGCGTTCAGAATTTCTATTTTTTTCCCACCTGGCCCTTGGAATTGAGGATTCTACAAATGACCTTAGCTATGGTGACTGTTGCAGCAGATGCCTGTTTATATGTAACACCCCTTTTTCCTATTAATGTGTATATATCAAATTGTGTGTGCGGTCTGCAAATCAATTCAGTATCTTGTATTCCAGATTGCACAGTGCCTCTACCCTGTTCTGATTACCGAAGGGTCTTCTTTGGGTAGTGTCCTGGTTGTAGCACCACCAGAGGGAAACCAAGGAACCCTCCGCCCCCCTTCACTGGACCAAAGGCACGCACAAATGAATAATATCACACATGAATTATCTTTAGAAGCCACACTGGCACATTTATTAGTGTGGTATAAGCATCTAAATGAATTTTCCAATATATTAAATCAAAAATATAAATTGTAGTTTAAGCAAACAATTGTATATAATCGATAATTAGTAGAGATGAGCGCACTCGGATTTCCTGAATCCGAGCCCACCCGAACCTTGCCGATCCGAGTCGGATCCGAGACAGTATCTGTTTAGTTCTGTGCTGTGCTGTGCTATGCTGTACTATGCTGTGCTATGCTGTGCTGTGCTGTGTTCTGCAGTATCAGTCCAGTAGTGCTGTGTGCTGTGTTCTGTCAATTTTGAGTTCAGTGGTGCTGCTGGGTCCTGTGCTGTGTCCTGTTCAGTCCAGTGGTGCTGTGTCCTGTGCTCTGTGCTTCTAAGAGCATAGTTATTTTATTTCCCCATTATTCCCAAGTGTTTTAAAAAATTAAAAAAAGTTATAAAAAAAAATACAAAACAATAATTAATTTTTTTTTTTAATTACAACAAAATTTGCACAACCAATCCTGCAGTATAAGACCATTGGTACTGCAATATTACCAAGTTCACACATTCAGCAGTAAAAGTCCAGTGGTACTGCAATATTACAAAGTTCACACATTCTGCAGTATATCAGTCCAGTCCAGTGGTGCTGTGTCCTGTGCTTTGTCCTGCTGAGTTCAGTGGTGCTGCTGGCTCCTGTGCTGTGTCCTGTTCAGTCCAGTGGTGCTGTGTCCTGTGCTCTGTGCTTCAAAGGGCATAGATATTTACCCATTATTCCCAAGTTTTTAAAAAATAAAAAAAAGTTATAAAAACACACTAAAAAAAATAAATAAAAAAAATATATAATTATAACTAAATTTGCAAAACCAATCCAGCAGTATAAGTCCATTGGTACTGTCTGCAATATTACCAAGTTCACACATTCTGCAGTATCTTGTGCTACATATAATGGAAAACCAAAATTTGGAGTATAAAGTAGGGAAAGATCAAGACCCACTTCCTCCTAATGCTGAAGCTGCTGCCACTAGTCATGACATAGACGATGAAATGCCATCAACGTCGTCTGGCAAGCCCGATGCCCAATCTCCTAGTACAGGGCATGTAAAATCCAAAAAGCCCAAGTTCTCAAAAAATAGCAAAAAGAGAAACTTAAAATCATCTGAGGAGAAACGTAAAGTTGGCAATATGCCATTTACGACACGTAGTGGCAAGGAACGGCTTAGGCCCTGGCCCGTATTCATGACTAGTGGTCCAGCTTCACCCAAGGATCTAAGCCCTCCTCCTCCCCCACTACAACAAATTTAAGAGAGTTATGCTGTCAGCAACAACAACAAAACAGCAAAGAACTCTGCCTTCTAAACAGATGACATCACAAATCCCCAAGGCGAGTCCAAGGGTGTTGTTGGTTGTGAACCCTGACCTTCTCATCACTGTACGGGAAGAGGTGACTCCATCCAGCATTTGCAGCACGCCCTCTGCATATGCTGGAAGGATCACCCACAGTCCAGTTACAGATTTGGCTAATGAAGGTGTGAATGTTGTACACCGGGAGGAGGATATTGATGTAGCTGGCGCTGAGGAGGATGTTGATGATTATGATGCAGACAGATACCAAATTGCCTTTCTCAATTTCTATTTATATTCTAGATTATATAACGGCTGAATAGTTTTCTATTTTACTCCTAGTGGAGAGGGGATCTGATGCAGACAGATACCAAACTGCCTTTGTCCATTTTTTTGTATATTTGAATTTCTAGTTCTACAGTCTATGCAGGCTGCTTTTTTTTTATATTCAACTACAAGTGTAGGGCGGGGGGGGGGGCATAGATCGCCACCAAAGTAACGTGGTCCATTTAATTTCACTTTCTAGCTCCACAGTCTGTGCAGCCTGTTTTTTTTATCTTCAAAGTATTTACAAGCCTTGCAATCTAAATTAACTAGAGGTAGGGACGTGGTAGAACTCCAACAGGCAGTTTGGAAGCCCCTGTACAAACTGGCTCTATTTTACCTGAGTTGTCCCCCCTCCAGTGTGTACTCAGAAAGAGTTTTTAGTGCAGCGGGGAACCTGGTCAGTGAGCGGCGAAGGAGGTTGCTTCCTCACAACGTTGAAAAAATGATGTTTATAAAAATGAATAATCAATTCCTCAATGAAGTACAGCACTGTCCTCCAGATAGTACAGAGTGACCTGTGGTTGTGGAGTCCAGCGGGGACGAATTGATAATGTGTGAGGAGGAGGAAGTACACACTGTAGGGGGAGAGGAATCAGAGGTTGAGGATGAGGACGACATCTTTCCTCAGTAGAGCCTGTTTAGTTTGTACAGGGAGAGATGAATTTTTTTTTTGGTGTGGGTTGATTGGTTTGTTAAAGTGTGCATGTCCTATTTCAACAACATAAGGGTGGGTGGGAGGGCCCAAGGACAATTCCATCTTGCAACTATTTTTTTGGCATTATGTGACCATTCAACAGTCATTTGCCATGTTCAAAAAGTAAAAGAAAATGCCAACAAATTCAATAAATTAAATCAAAAGTTTAATGCCCTGTCATTATTTAAAACAAGAGGTTTTGACGTGCTAGAATTAGTGTAGTGTTAAGATGTTATAAACACTACACTTGGAACTTGGAGGAGTGGCCCCGGTATCAAATTGTGTACCGGGGCAACCCCACTACGCAGTCCAGAAACTTTTTTTTTGGAATTCAGACCCATGGAGGGTTTTTTAATTATATTGTGGTGACCACTCCTCTACGCAGTCCAGATACATTTATTGGTGCGAATCATACAAGTTCAGGGTTTTTAAATTATATTGTGGTGACCCACTCCTCTACGCAGTCCAGGTACATTTTTTGGTGCGATTAAGACCAGTTGATGGTTTTCTTATTATATTGTGGTGACCCACTCCTCTACGCAGTCCAGGTACATTATTCTGTGCGATTCATACCAGTTGATGGTTTTCTTCTTATATATATTGTGGTGACCACTCCTCTACGCAGTCCAGATACATTTATTGGTGCGAATCATACAAGTTCAGGGTTTTTAAATTATATTGTGGTGACCCACTCCTCTACGCAGTCCAGAAAGATACCTCGTTGCAACGTTTTGGACTAATAACTATATTGTGAGGTGTTCAGAATAGACTGTAAATTAGTGGAAATGCTTGTTATTGAATGTTATTTAGGTTAATAATAGCGTAGGAGTGAAAATAAGCCCAAAAACTTGATTTTTGAACTTTTTATGCTTTTTTCAAAAAAAATCCGAATCCAAAACCTTAAATCCGAACCAAAACCTTTCGGCAGGTGTTTTGCGAATCAAATCCGAACCCAAAACATCACGAAAATCCGGATCCAAAACACAAAACACGAGACACCAAAAGTCGCCTGTGCACATCCCTAATAATTAGTACTATATAATACCTATACTACCATACATATATATTCTCTCTATTATTCTACTACTAAGAGGTACCTCTCTTTAAAGTACAATCATCTGGCAAATATAACGAATATCAAACAATTCACATGAAATAAGTTCAGCAGCATAAATAGACATATGTTTACACATATGTTTCGCCATCTATTCCTTAGACTTGAAAAACTTGGCTCATTTATTTTTGTGAGGTGTTTCCAAGAACCTTAAAGTGGACATGGATCTTGCATTGCTATTAGTGGGAAAGTAGGTGCACTGGTTTCCATAAGAAAAAAAAGTTTTCAGGGCCAAAGTTTTGGGAGTTCAGGACCACCAGTGGCTTTTCCAGGCATAATGCCTATTTGATCAGAGTGAATAATGGAAGTTATAACCTTGCTAGCTAGAATATTCCTTTCTCATGTAAAGAGAGACATGGCACAATAACAAGAGCATTACAAAAAGCATTACTAAAAGATGGGTGCTCTATTGCTGTAGTTTAGGTTTTTTAACAGGATTGGGGCTAACAGTTCAGCATGTGTCTTGTACCATCAGGACTAGATGTTGAACTATAGAGAAAACTGTAAATGATATCCATCTTTCAAGGTTGCAATTTGGAAAATGGGACAGTACGGCTCATTTGTTAACACTGCCTTCAGGTGCAAAATTTGCTCTAAACAATAGCAACTAATCAAACACTTTCATTGTCTAACGTTTACTAGACAAGTAAAATCTAGTTGCAGATTGGGTAGTCTAGTTCACATTTCACATTTAAACACAATGTTAATAAATGAAACCTAGGGCTATATTTACTAAGGACTGGGTTTTTTTCTGGTTTTCAGATGCAAAGCACAAGATTTACCAATCTGCAGTTTGGTGGCTATACCACATGGTAATAGTGGAGGTGTAGTATTTGGCAAGATGGAATCTGATCACCTTAAGTTTTACAACTGCCATCATGCAATAACAAGCTTAGGCTTCAGTGCATATTAGCACTTGTAGTGACTCAATAGTTTGTCACTCGTACACAATGTCTAGGAGTACCAGGAAGGGCCCAGTGCTATTCAGAATTAAGCTAGCGCTTTATAGGTTATGGGGGACTGCTTGTCTTGTTAGTATTAAAAATGCCTGGCCTATATAGTATATAATCTATGTATTATCCCAAGGGGACAGCTATTCTTTTTTGCTACCTGTTTCAGTAGTAAACAGGCTACATAGTGCTATACAGAACAAACAATCAAGTACTAAAATATTAATAAACTATCACAACTAAATATGCATTGCTCAATCTGATCACTAATTATCAAGGATGTTGCTATTTCCTTGAGCTGCACAAAAGAAAATTAATAAAAGGAACATTCTACCAAACTATTAAGAGTCAAGAAAATAAATTATATACAAGTTTAATCTCCATATTAGTTAAAGACACACTAAATATATGTTTAATAAAGCAAAATAATAATGATAAAGATATATCCTAAATATGAAAAATAAAAAAATGCAGTGCAAAGGAATAACAGAGAGAGCTTAAAATATTAGCTCAAAATATATAATCATATAAACGATAAGCATGTTATTAAAGAAGTCTGATATAGGGTTAAAAATTCAAATATGAAGTTACTTGTGTATTACAGACTGTTGATTATAGAAGAACACCATCGCAAAAAAGTAAATTTCAAATGATAACCAGAACAGACATGTACTCTTTGGATGAAGCCTTGAAACCTGGTGTTCCAAATGAATATTGATCAAACTGTTAAACAAACAGTCATCCATAGGTAGAAATCTCTCTTCCACAGACCACAACACTGATGATGGTAATAATAAACTTGCGACCTATCAAAGGAGAGCCTTCAAGGCAGTTGTGAATAGCAGTCACATTTATGTGAAGACTATTCAAAACAGTGTACACTGATTCTATTACTGGTCAAGGCTTAATTTACAGTGATCCAGAAGATGCTAATAGAATTTTGCACAATAAACAACTACAAGATGTCAGTAGTATTGAAAAATTTCAGGTTTTAGCCTTTGATGTTATCAATATTACCTAATTATCATGCTGGCTCTCCGCTCTGTAGCATTTCTCAAATGCATTAAAATAGATAGTCCACATCCACACCATCAGAATGCATTCTTCTTTCTTGTTTCTCCACGTGTCAACATTTGATTTCATTAGAGGAATGAATATCTTGTTAGATCTACTGGATATATGAAGTATTATAAACCAACGAGGAAACCAGGAAATCAGTTTCAATCAAAAATCAAAATTAGACAACATAAAACATATCTATCTATGAGATCATCTATACATAGCGATCAATAATTAAACATATTTATTAATATTAATATAAATATATGAGCAGTATTCTTATCCAATACAGCTGTCAACTAATGAAACAATTAAAGGACTGGGCAGCTCATATATCATTTCAGTAGCCATAAGGGAGAGAAGGTCCAGAAGACAAAGAGAGACATCTGATATAATTAGTAGTAATGCTGTAGTTCAAATGAAGACATTATTTTACAGATGTCATACATATAGACTCTTTAGTATAAAAAATCTAGCAACACACATTTAACTCTGGTGATACAAAACGTGACAAGCACAGTGCAATCAAGTAATTATAAAATATATTATAATACCATAATTCCTAATGATAAACATGTACCAAATATAAACAATTGGTGCATTAGTATATTATAAACAGATTAAAGCTACAAAATATCTACATTTTAGCCATTCATTTGGCTAGAAATCTATTGAGTAAATATACAGTTATAAACATGTTATAACCCAGCAACCATGATAAAAATAAGTCTAAAAGAAACATATAAAAAATAAGGGGGAGGGGGTATTAGTGGATATTGAAAAGTTAAAAATGTTATTTGGTGATTTAACATTAAATAAATGTTTTTTTTCTTTAAAGTACTTCTTGATTAGCTCTATTTATGGTTTGAATAAATCATGATAACGAGGGAATATAAGACTGTTTTATTACATGTATTATATTTGTGTGCAGAGCTTTTGCACTTCAGCGGAGAAGCACATTTACAGGCACACTCGCCACCTATATACTACAGTTCCAATGTCCGGTGTCCTCTGTTCTAAATAATATGCTCATAAAAGGAAATATTGGCAGCAAAATTTTCAAGCAGCCATAGTGCTAGACAGCCAGGGACTAGTTTCTACTATAACAGGTAGAAAACAAGTATGGTGTCCTCTACATGTAGTGGAAACCAGCCTCAGGCTTTTTAGGATAGGAGTGGTGTGCCTCTCTTAGAGGCTAGCAAGTCTGTTCTGAAGAGAACTGGGGCATTTCCCAATTCCCATAGACTATAGAGGACAGGGTAATTAACAATACTCAATACATTAATACAATAATAATATTGCCACCCCAGTGGTCCCAATATAACGGACTTTGTGGGAAATGTGCATTGACATATGAAAATAGAACAAGTGCATAACTTAATTTAAGAACACAATGGTGCCAACTGCATTATTGAAAGCAATTTATTGTATTTAATGGACTTTTCATACTTTAAATGCATGAAACACTTAGATGTGTACACACCTTTAATGCCCATTTTGTGTTAACTTTCATACAATATATATTTATTTTGCTTTTTATAGATATTCAATTTATATAATAAGCTCAATTATTAGTATTATATTTTGTTTGGAACTGTATTACAGTGGTTTTAATCAAACAAATCATATTTCATATATAAGTAGGCAACACTTAAGAACATTCTGATATGTACTGTACAATGCAAACAATTGTAAATTGTAAACTAGACTAAAATAAAAGGGCTCAAAAAAGAAAAAAAAAACACCAGTACCAAATCTGAATCTGAAATAGTAAACCTGAATTAGTAATGTATGCAAAAATATTTAAAAAATACATTTAATTAAAAATATAAAATCCACCTTCTAATAAAGGTCAATGTAACAGCTTTTAAAGTCAATGTAAGTATATATACAATGTATACAATGTAAGTCCCATGACTTTTGCACCCCATTTTCTACATTCTTTACATTTAATTATTCCAACTTGTATCAGGTGAGTCCCAGGTCTCCCATGGCTGCTAGTGCTTGGGAAAGTCTTGCCTTTAAAAGCTGTGTGCAGGTAAGCCTTAAGCCCAGATAAAATAGCATAGCATTTGATCATGTTAGGACTGACCAGAATGGAAAGACTTTGGCGTGAGTTGGTCAGCTTAACATATATTGCAATATGTGGAACTAACATTCCCTGTTTTTAATATAGAACAGTACTTGGTATAGCATTAATTATGTGTCTGGAGAAAGTAGAGTATCCCTGCTTTCTTGTATGTATATATATATATATATATATATATATATATATATATATATATATATATATAAATATATATATATATATATATTATTGCAAACAATGATGTGGGTATAAATTGTATAATGGAAAAATACAAATAAATAAATGCACATGAAAAAACATGTAAAAAAATGAAAAAATAATTACATAAATAAAGTAAGTTAATATAAATAATGGTAATGAAAGTAAAAATTATGAAAATAAAAGTAAATATAGAAAAACAAATTGCAAATTGAAACTAATGAGCACTCATCTCCCTTATCAAAGTAAGCCATTGACATCAACTGTTTCATTTAAATCACTGGGGGCAAACTTTCAAGCTCATGAATCCAGAAAACCTCCTGTCTGCAGAGTCACCTCTTTCGGTCACTTTAATCTGTTCTATCCTCAATACTTTTATATGAGTTGGATCGTTACATGTGCCCTCCCATCACCATCAGAGACTGGCACCTTCCCTTGCAAAAACAAAAATTTCAAAACCTGCACCCATTTCCTACCAACAAACACAGTCCACATACCAAACACACAATGGAGCTATAAAATCACTGACACATTCTCATGTACATCCTCCAATGTGGTGTACATGATACAGTGTACAAGGTGCCCTGAGGAAATTTACATTGGAGAGACCAAGCAGAAACTGCAATCCAGGATGAATTTACACAGACACACAATAAAGAAAACTCTGGACACCCCCGTGGTTAAACACTTCTCTGGACCAGGACACAGTATGACAGATTTAAAAGTCCTAATACTGAAAGGTCTTTTTAAAAATGACAGGGAGAGAAAAATATGGAAATTCAAGCTGATAAGTACATTCCACTCATTGACTAAAGGACTCAATCTAGCACCTGGATTTATAACCCACAACATGGACACACTTCACACCCCACAGCAGAGTGCAGACCTTTTACTCTTCCATCTATAATGAAAACCTCCTTTTTATTATTTTAGCTTATCTTAATAATTTACCCACCCCGTACAAATTTCTTGATGTAACAGCTCTTAAATGCTGTTCCTTGTCTGATGAAGGAGCCTCTGTGCTCTGAAAGCTAGAAAATATAATATTTTTTTTTTGTTAGCCAATAAAGGTATAATTCCTATAATGCTTTTGTCTTTTTTGACACAAAAGTATAATTTGAGCTTTTTTATAATCTATCTCACAGTTTCTTTCTCTACGGGGAATAAATATCGCCATTATCTTTATACTCTCTTGAATAATTCTCACTGTCATGCACCAGGCCCATTTTCCCCGCAGTCAGTTACAGATGCTCCTACCTGTCCCCTCCTGCAGCCACTCTCATCTCCATGGACAGCTTTGGCTTCCCGCTGGCAGGCGCCATCTTGCCTGCGGCTCTGCGCATGCGCGGAAACGGCTTTTATAACGTTCCTTCATTCAAACCATTGGTTGATTGGTGGCTAACTTCCTCTATAGAAAGCACCCCCTACCTTCCCTAAGTGCCATATCTGTAGGTCTCCTTATCTGTAAGGTTGTTCCTATCAATGGCTCCTTTTTTTCCCTTTGTTGCTGTGGTGTCTCCCTGCAGACTGTTGCGCCTCCTACAAAGATCCTGCTCCAGGGCTCCTGCTTCAGGGCTTCCAGTTCTTCAGGACTTCAGTGCTACAAAACTCAGCAGACCACGGTAATCCTGTGCACTCCTGACTCCTCGCACCAATCACCCTGCAGACTGTTGCTCCTACTTCAAGATTCTTCTCCAGGGCTTCCAGCTCTTCAAGACATCAACTCTACTCTGTTCTGCATATCTCAGTACTCCCTAATTCTCCTGAATCCTCTTCCCTGTTACCTGGACTCCTGTATTGTCCTGCAGACCATTGCACCTCTCTCTGATCCTGCTCCTGGGGCTTCTCAGCTCTTCAGGAGCACAGTGCTATGCCTCTCTGCAGACCACAGCACCTCCATACATCCCAGATTACCTATACTTCTTACGTGGTCGTCCTCACTCCTGTCTCTTGCTCCATATCATGGCTGCCAACTCTACCTTATCTCTGGCCTTAGCTTCAGGGCTCTCCATCTGGTCTTGCTTGTCACCAACAACCTGCAGTCTGGGAGCTGCAAAGTCTATATTTCCTTGCAAGGATCCCTGGAAAAAAACTCCCTCTCTGTTAGACTCTGCGCTTCTTTGTGGGAACTGCCTAGCCAAGCAGACCTCGAGCTCCCATCTGACTCTAAACTTATGACATTCACTAATTTTACATTTAATAGCTTGTGATTTGACTTAATCGCATCTATAATAGAATAAAAGGACTGCAGTGTATTTTTACTTTAAAATGTTATATATACAGTAATTACAAGAACATATTTTGCTATCTGAAAATTATTATGTAAGACATTGAAAAAATCATAATATGGCAATTTTTTTATTTGCAAAATAAATAAAATGCAAAAAATTTTTGAGGTTGGATTTATTATTCTTATTATTCTTATTCTTATTCTTATTATTTCTAAAGTAATAGCACACCACACAGAGCTGCACATTAAGGGAGCTATGATACAAAAAGATCCACATAATGACATGAAGTCGAAGAAAAAGATGGAACTACCCAAATAAGCCTGCAATCTTAAAACTGTTGAGAAGACTTGATACATAGGTCAATGGGGAAAGGGGGAGGGTAATTATAGCATTTCGTAAATATTGCTACATTATGTATTACACAACAGCTCACATAGAATGCCATAACATTAAATACTATAGCTTTAATAAAAGACCTTCTTCAAACACATTAAGATGCACATGCAAATCAATGCAATAGTCTTATAGTCTTAAAATGAGCTACTTTTTCTTTTTTGAAGAAAATAATGGAAAAATGTTATTATTATTTTACATTATTTAGAGTAACTGAAAGTTAGTTATGTACATTTTTACCTTTTAATAACAAATATTGTAACATTTGCCAGTCAAGCAGTGTGCCCTATGTAAATTCAGACTTTTTTTTGCAGACTTTCCTTACTACTGCTAAGTTATATAAATCTAGAACAATTAAAACATGAGGTACTGGTTCATAATTTGATCAAAACATTTAAATTTGCAACCCAGTGTCAAGGGTCATTTATTCTTGTGAGTCCCTTCTACTCACATCTGTGCTTTAGACATGACTGAAATGCAGTTAGAATCATATGCACTCATCATCATCATCATCATCATCAGCTATTTATATAGCTCTACTAATTCCGCAGCACTGTGTAGAGAATTCACTCTCATCAGTCCCTGCCCCATTGGAGCTTAGAGTATAAATTCCCTAACACACACACACACACACACACACACACACACACAAACACACAGAGACTAGGGTCAATTTTACAGCAGCCAATTAACCTACTAGTATGTTTTTGGAATGTGGTTGGAAACCGGAGCACCCAGAGGAAACCCACGCAAACACGGGGAGAACATACAAACTCCACACAGATAAGGCCATGGTCAGGAATTGAACTCATGACCCCAGTGCTGTACTCACCTCTCAGTTTATAAAAGACTGTTTGTGTTACGGAAACTTAAATATATTTAAATTTTAATTAAGAGGTTTTTCCAGGGTAAGATGTAAGCTGATCACATGACACTTAGATCAAATCCTGAGAAAACCCTTTTTCCCATGCTGTGCAGTACTTGGTCACATTGGTTACATTTGCAATTAATATTCTGATGCAGCTCGGAATTTCTTTTTAATTAGCATTTACCTGGTATATAGTGTTTTTTAAATATTGTATACTAATTTCTCTATCCTATTTGTTTTCTGTACACTATAATCCATCTTGACTGTAAATACAATACAGATGAAAATTCACTGTTATATTTTGTTTATATGACATTAATCAGTTTGTTATTATAGTGATAATGATCGCCTTGGATACTAGTGTGTCCAAATAATGCTTACGATGTGAAAACTTGTTTTAATTTATATGAACTATTATTTAATATTTGAAGTTACCAAAGACAATTTATACATTTTTAAGTGAAATTTACAACTATACCAATAGGTGTATATTACTAATAAATGTTTACTATTTTTATCTATATCTTAGAATATTATCTAACATTGTACATAAATTATAACTGTTTCAGCTCTTAATAGAGAAAACACAAACTTGAGATTAGTTGAATGCCATACACCAGATGAATTAATGCCATAGTCGACTCACCAATTACCCAAATGCAAATTTCAATTAGTGTAAACACAAAATCTTGTCACTTGTCAGCAAAGTTCAGTAACAATGGAGAAAGGCACATTCATTTAAAAAATGCTTTCTGATCTTTAGCCATTATTGTGGATTATTGGTGGGTTATTGTTGGACTACACACTTCAAGATTTTTTGTCCGTAATCCGTCACTAGGTGAAATCCTAGACAGCAGTCAGAAATTGCTCATCTGAGACATTGACCATTTTTGTATTATATATGTGTACTGTATGGATATGTATGTGTCATATAGAAGTTAAGAATCTGCAACAATCACTACTGACTATTAATATTAGTTTTGTATGCTTGCTGGTGGTTTTGACCAGTGAACATAATTTTTGATGCCATATTATAGACATTTGCTGCTAATGGGTTACGTTTTTATTTTTATACCTTTTTCACTGTTTAGTATTTTTTTTAGTAAATTAACTGTCAGAATACCTGGGCACCAAAGGTTATTACACCAGCAAAGACCGGTTGACTCCAATTGTGCCTAGAGTTTTCTGGCACCAAGTAAGCATTTACCAGGCTGCCTTTGAGTCTGTCACCCACTTGCACAATGATGGATGTGGGAAAGTGTTTTCACGCCCAGGCACAATTTTGAATAAAGAATGTTTAAGTTTATTAAACACAAACATTCACCAACAACACTATGGCACTTTCTTGACTAAATCAAACACTCTATAACAGTTGTAACATAACACAATGCAATACAATACACTTTATAGCCAACCCTGGGCTTAGTTCAGTGTTAATAAGGCTCCCATTTATGTCCAGTGGGAGCTACTGAATTTCAGCTTTCACAATCTGACTGCAAAATCGCACTCCAGTCTCCAGACACAGCCTTTTATTTCTGCTCTGGAATCTACTCTCATTATTTCTAGGAACAGGTTGGGTGCTACCTCTTCTGGATCCCTGATGGCTCCACAATGTCTGTAGAAAACAGGTTACCACAATGGATCAGAAAAGGAGCCTTATCACTGAAGATGTAATTACTGATTATATACTCCCTGGATTAAACTGTCCATAGCTTCCTGCAGATTTGTGAATGCTGTTGAGGAGGTCTGTTCTGTCATCTTGACCACAGTTTATTTGATATCATATACATATACAACAGTGGGGAACCACTTTGTGACTACCTGGCTCCTGGTGGGCTTAACCTTTATTTGAACATAACAGTACCTACCATTTCATAACCAGGGGAATATCTAGGGAGACATAAAGGGGTAAATGTTTCATGATCACAGTCCATTTTCTACGGGAAATGAGTACACAAAGAGAGGGCAAGGTTAGCCCCTCTTTTCGCAACAACAACATAGTTGTGATATGACATTTTTTGTCCATCCCATTATGAACCAATCACTTGACTCAAGCTAACCGTGTCTGCACTCTCTTCACAGGTGACTGCTTAGCTGGACTAAAGTACATTCCCCTCAAATTCTAGTCTTCTTGCAGCTGCTGCATTCTCCTACATGCTGTTGCAGAATCCCGAAAATGACCATACATTTTTCGGGACAAACAGCATCTCCTGCATGTCACTGTCATTTTTTAAAAGTTCTCTGATACTAAGTTGATTGTGTGAGCAAAACAGGAAATGTGATGGATCTGGGTGAGTTGAAACAAAGAGAAGACATAGCTTTTAAACCTAGGATCATGCACAGTCGCCAAATGTAGTGATCCGATTTCAAGATTTTGATAACTCTTGGATCCTGACGAAGCAAATAAAGTACTTGATCTAAAAGTCCGACATACTTAGCATAATTGCTATGTTTCATCTCCTCCTTCAGTTTCTCAAGCTGCTTTACCAAAAGTATAATTAAAGAAATCACTTGGCTCAAGCTAGCAGTGTCTGAACTCACTTCACAGGTGACTACTTCAAATGGTTTCAGCACCTTGCACAACACGGAAAGTATTCTCCACTGTGCTTGTGTAAAATATATTTCCCCACTTATCCCAATGGCATAGCTTGTGAAGTAAGCATGGATGGCTTTTCGCTGTTCTCCATGCTCACAAGCATATACAGGGTGGAATTCCACCTTGTTACCACCTCTTGCTTCAGTTGGTGGCAGGGCAAATTAAATTGTTCTTGTAGCTGCTGCAATCTCCTACATGCTGTTGCAGGATGGCGGAAATGTCCACATATATTTCGGGCCACAGACAGCATCTCCTGCATGTCCCTGTCATTTTTCTAAAAGCTCTGTACCACCAAGTTGATTGTATGAGCAAAACTGGGAATGTGATGGAATTCATCCAACTGTAATGCTCTAACAATATTGTTGTCGCTTTTAGAAATCACATATCCTCAGGAGAGTCCAAGCAGGATTAGCCATGTTGCAATGACATCCCTTACTTTTTGTAACAGATTCTCAGCTGTATGCCTCTTAGTGAAGCCACTGATACAAGGAGTAGCCTTCTTCTGAAAAATGTGTCGTACTTGGCTACATGCTGCTGTTGTTCTTGCTGGTGAGGGCGAATCACCAACCCAGTGGGCTGTCACAGACATATAATCTTTAGATTGCCCAGTTCTTTTTGTCCCCATATTTGTGGTTAAGTGTACAGTGGGTAGAATGGCATTTTGTAGCCCAATAATTACATTTTTACCAACTTTCTGATAGAGGTGAGGAATAGCTTTTCTAGTAAAATGGTGTTGTGATGGAATTTGGTAATAGGGACAGAAGACCTCAAGTAACTGTCTAAAACCAGCTGCATTAATAGTGGACATTGGATGCAGATCTAATACTAGCATAGTCCCCATGGCGTCTGTAATCCGCTTTGCGACTGGGTGACAGCTTTCTTACTTTCTTCCTCTAGCAAAGGATTGTTTAACAGTTAATTGTTGTAAACTACTAGTAGTATTCTTCTGGGTTGAAAATCCACCCCCAGCAGCAGCAGCAGCAGCAGCGGGACTAACGCTCAATAATTCTTCAGAGGAATCATGGTTAGTGGAGGAGTCATCTAGCCTTAGCAACTTGGATGCAGTACTAACTCCTGTCACTTGTGAGGATATTTATGATGAAGGTGTTGGGGATGTAGATTGCAGGTGCTGGGATCTAGATGAGAGTAGGGAGGTAGATAATGCTGAACTGCTTGTTTTTTTTAACATAAGTTTCTGATTTTCTCAACAGCTTTCCATGAACTTGATTTAAATGCCGTAACATGCATAAGAATCCTAGATGGTTAATGTCCCTACCTCTACTGAGTGTGGCTTTAAAAATGCTATAAATGGCTAAACAACTGTTGTCAGGGTTTGTGTAAAAGTAATTCCACACATAAGAGGTGGATTTTTGGTCTTATGCCAGGCATGACAATGGCCTTTTTCTTATCACTGGCAAGAACTGCTGCAATCTTTGTTTGAAAGTGTATGAAAATAATATTGTGACCTGTGAGGTGGTCAAAATTGACTGCAAATGATTTTAAATTAGTGTTAGTGAGGTTAATAATAATGTACCATCATAAAAAAGAGCAAATTTATGTGATTTTAGCATATTTTAGCAATTTGTCTACAGATCCAAAACCAAAACCAAAACCCGGGAGGGTGGTTTTTCCAAAACCAAAACCAAAACACAAAGCTAATCCAGATCCAAAACCAAAACCAAAAACAACTTCAGTCAGTGAGCATCTATACTCTTTTAGACTTCTCATTTAATTAATCATTCAATTGTAAGCTTGTGAGCAGGGCCTCTCACCTCTTTGTCTGTTTTACCCAGTTTGTTTATTAGTTTACTATGTTTGTCCCCAATCGTAAAGCGCTATGAAATATGTTGGCGCTATATAAATAAATGATGATGATGATGATGATTATGATTCAATAATTTAATTAACTGAAACATTTAGTTTTGTCTCCTAAAATACCTGTTACAGCCAAGATTATGTCAAAATGAGGCACAACATGGTGGTCTTTATTTGCTGTAGCATGCTTTTACATTTTTATGTGTTCATTACACATTTCATATATATTGTTCCTTGATAGTGCAAAAGACTTAATATTAAAAATATATTATGATGCCTGTCCTCAAATAATTCAGAGGACATAAAAAGTTTAAGTAAATTAGCAGGTGGAAAAAATTCTGAAGCCACCTTTTAAACATGGGAGCAAATTTAAATATTTCCTCTCCTGACAGTAATCCATTTTTTCATGTGGGGGGCAATATGAGGAAAAGTCCTGGGCCTAGTCTACATTCAGTAGAACATCTTGATCTACTTTGCTTCTCCTATCAGAAACACCCCAAATTTGTATGCTATCGTGAATGCTAAGCCATGTGCCCATATAAACAGGCACAGTCACACATAAACAAGTATGGGGCAGAATAAAAGCATCTTCATAAATTACCTTTATTGCATCTTAAATAACTCTGGAGATTGTATTACTACAATATAAAATATATAATTTCTATCTGCCAAGTGAAATTAATTAAAGTAATTTCCAATTGTTTAAATCAATATGTTAAGAATCTATAATAAGTTCATTAGGATTTAATAATTCAAATCTAATTTTAGTCAGAATTTTTCTAATGCATAAAAGACAAATATAAAATGAAGACCAACACTCTAGTAGGCAAATAACAATTAAACATGAAGAGCACAGGTAAATTGTAACACTGAAAACTTTATGTTATATTTTCATTAAACATCCTTAACTAAAAAGGGCAAAATTAAAAAGAAATTTGAGTAGTCCCAGCAGTCCCTGGTGCTTGTAGTTCCACATGTACCAGCATGCCCTGGCAACAATGTGTATGCTGGTGATTGTAATACTAGAAGTGCCAGCAATGGCAGCCTGGCCATTCTGGGGCCTGTAATGCACCAATTTTTTTTAACTGTAAAATCTTTATATTTACCCCACACCCACCACCCAGGGTATGGGAAGAGTCCTAGTGCTTATAGCATGGGGCTGAGTACACCTAGAGGGAAGGTCTGCATTTTTTTTCTGGACCAATATCCCAAGAGAAACCAGCCTTGTGCTGACCAGCCTGTAGCTGGTTTATCATTATGGCAGGGGGAGCCCCCATGCTACGGTTATAGTGGCACCAGAGCCGGCTGGCAAAGCCTAGGGCTGGTAGTGATGATAGTATTGGAGGAGGGAGGCACACCTTTTTTTAACAATTTCTTCCATTTTTTTTACTGCATTGTCGGTGGTATTGCCAGTTTAAATTTAATGCTGTATGTAAACATTGTTACTGTCTACTTTACAACCTGTCGACATTCTGACTGCCAACATTATGGTGTCAACATTTTGAATGGTATCATCATCATCATTAACATTTATTTATATAGCACCAGCACTGTAGCGCTTTTTAATTGGGGACAAACACAGTAATAAACAAACTGGGTAAAACAGAAAAAGAGGTGGGAAGTCCCTGCTCGCATGCTTACAATCTATTGAACAATGGGAGTTGGATACATGAGGTTAAGTCTACATATTGCATTTCAGTCCAGCCAGATTGCAAAGGTAAAAAGAACACAAAAAACAAACAAACAAAAGGAATTAGTATGCTATATGATCTAGTCACTCAGCAATGTTTGTCAGAGGGTTGTTGTCTTGTGTGAATTGTGTAACAGGTGGTAATCTAGTGAGCTTAAAAAGGTGGTTGAAGAATATTATAAGCTTTCCAGAAGAGTTGAGTTTTCAGAGAAAGCTTGAAGGTTTGTAGACCAAAAGAAAGTCTTATTGTGCGAGAAAGGGAATTCCATAGAGTGGGTACAACTCGAAAAAAGTCCTGTAAACAGGAATAGGAGGATGCAATGAGAGTGGATGAGAACTGCAGAAGATCTACATATTTTGTGCAGAACGGAGTTGTTGAGCTGGGAGATATTTTGAGACAAGTGAGGAAATGTATGTTGGTGCAGCTTTGTTGATGGCCTTGTAGGTAGTAAAAGTATTTTATATTGGATTCGGTGAAAAACAGGCAACCAGTGTAGAGACAGACAGAGTGATTCAGCAGAGGAATAACGATTTGCAAGAAAAAACAAACTGGCTACTGCATGAAAGATAGATCGTAGGGGTACAAGTTTGTTTACAGGAAGACCAATAAGGATGGAATTGTAATAGTCAATGCGGGAGTTGATGAATGCATGAATTAAGGTTTTTGCAGTGTATTGTGCAAGATATGTCTATATTCTGGAAATGTTTTTCAATGTTTCTCGTTAGTCATTGTGGGGAACAAAAGATAGTTCTGAGTTCAGGATCACATCTAGGCAGCAAGCTTGAGAGGGTGGGGTTTAAGGACATGTTGTCAACAAAAATAGAAATGTCAGGTATGCTTTTGTTGGTTGGTTGGAATATTATCAACTCTGTTTCAGAAAGATTGAGTTTGAGTTGGTGAGAGGACATCCAAGATGAGATGGCAGAAAGGCAGTCACATGAGACAAAACAGATGTCAAGAGATAGGAGAGGGTAGATAATTTTGGGTATCATCTGCATAGAGATGATACTGAAATGCAAATAAGCTTATTAGTTTTACAAGAGAAGTGGGATAGATAAAGAACAGCAGAGGACCTAATACTGAGCCGTATAGTTCTCCAACTGATAAAGGAAGCAGAGCAGAGGTGAATCCAAAAATTAACACTGAAAGAGCAATTAGAAAGGTAAGATGACAACCAGGAAAGGACATTGTCTTGAAGACCTAGGGATTGTAGTGTTTGTATAAGAAGAGAGTGGTCAACAGTGTCAAATGTAGTAGAGAGATCCAGGAGAAATTGAAGAGAGTAATGGCCTTTAGTTTTAGCAGTGATCAAATCATTAACAAACTTAGTCAATGCATTCTCTTTCAGTTAGTTTAATTTGCAATGCAAGTGTACCTGCAATATTTTCATTGTCAACATTCTGTCCCCAACCTGGAACCAGCTACCACTACCTCAAGAAGCAAAACGCTCTCACTGGCCAAGATGGCATGAATTGGATAGAAGAGGATTATTAAGATCTTGTGGAGAGTCCAGTTAGTGATATTCAGGAGAAACCAGATCATTATCAAGGAAAATATAAGGCATGAACTTGGGAAAAATATATTAGGAATGTATGGCCTGAGGGAGAATAAATAAGTGGTATGACCTGGAGGAGTTCCTATCTTCAGGACTTGAGTTGGGGCAAGAAACAAAAACTTGTCCTTCGGTCTACTCTCATAAATTTGGCCAGTATGCAGATGTATTTTATATAAATGGATTTTTTAACGCATGTTAAACACAGATAAAACTCATTTGTAGAGATGAATGTAAAGTTTTCAAATACATTTCACATTTAAATTAATTTAAATGAACTGAATTGGAATTAAATATAAAAAAAACGACAGCACTATTGAAAATCATGTACTAATATAAATGTTTTTATTTTCGCATTCTTTTACATGTACTTAAAAACATTTGCTAAATGCATAAATTTAATGCCAGCAGGTACATAGTCTTAATCTGCAATGCTTGTTCTAATGCTTGCTTTAATGAGATGTACCAATGCTTGGGATGAGCTTTAGGAGAATGCTATTACTATTTTGAGAGTGCTGTTTCACTGTTTTACAGAATTTGTGCTCTGCTATTTTACTAGTTAGCTGCTGGTGAGGGCGTGTGTTGGAAGGTAGGTGTGTGTGATGTTGGTATGGGGAGCTGGTGAGGAGAGAGACCACTTAAAAACTGCTCTGTACCATGGGCACCCTTAATCTGGTCCTGAGTGCCATGAATGTTAGTATGAACTTAGGTAGATGGCAGTACTGTGGCTCATTGGTTAGCGTTACTGCCTCACAGCACAGGGGGCATGAGTTCAATTCCGGAAGATGGCCTTGTCTGTGTGTACTGTAATTTGTGTGCTTGCATGGGTTTCCTCTGGGTGCTCCGAGTTCCTCCCAAACTCCAAAAACATACTGGTAGGTTAATTGGATGCTGAAAAAATTAACCCTAGTATGTGTTTGTGGGAGTAAATTTAGATTGCAAGCTGTAATGGAGAAGGGACTGAAGTAAATGACAAATATGATCTGTACAACACTGTGGAATTGGTGGTGCTATATAAATGTTGATGGCTGGAGAAAGAATGTTAATAAAATGTGTCTCTTACTTTTATGAGCTTTTATAGCTGTTTTATGAAAATAAACACTTTTAAAAAGTTTATTTTAAAGAACAGAGCTAGGGAAAAGGTAGACATTCCTATTTTTAATTGCTTTGTTTTAGGAACAGGAGCTGTATGAACAATTGTTTACAATCTTTTTCAGAAGTAAAGCATTTTTGCAATGTTTCATCAGTGTTTTTATTTCTGAAGAAAAACTTTTAACTACAGTGATAGAGGGAGAAAAAGTTACACTTACATTCAAGTGTACAAACTACATATTATATGCAGGCATCTGCCACAGCATGTTTCATCAATTCCCTGCTTTCTGTTTGAAGAGTTTCAGGATCCAGTTATAAAGGCAAAGCATTAATTCTTCTTTCTAGTGAACCATCTGGTTCATTTGTGAAACAGTTCTCTTAAACAATTGTGTTTTCAGTTTTGTATTGCTATCCCTATACCATATGGTTTGTTTCTAATAGTCTTTCTAGGCCAGACTGCATAGCTTTCTTCCATGACATTTTTTTTTCTTTTTAGTTTTTATTTACATCAGGATTGAGAAATATCTTTTTTCCTATTCCTTATTAAATCCACTTTTCTACACTTTAAAACTGTATTATATGGAAAATAGAAATAAACAAATTGACCATTTGCGTAATACATAAGTATGGATGGGCTTAGACATTCTCAATTTATATGCGTCAGTTTTTCCTCTAACCAGCCTCATATTGTCTCTGAAACTCAGACATGAAGTTTGACTAGATAACCCCAGAGCATTCGCCTAGCAGTTTACTACAAAGATATGAAGGTTAGGAAGAGTCAGGGTCTAGATTTACTAAACTGCGGGTTTAAAAAAGTGGAGATGTTGCCTATAGCAACCAATCAGATTCTAGCTGTCGTTTTGTAGAATGTAGTAAACAAATGATAACTAGAATCTGATTGGTTGCTAAAGGCAACATCTCCACTTTTTGAAACCCACAAAAATATACCCCCAGAACTAGAAATGTTCTGATTTTTTTAGACTCTTTCCAAAACTGAGACAGTTACAGTATACATATTTTATACAGATCAGTTTTTTTACAGATATATTACATTATATAAAAAAAACAATGCAATATAAATCAGGCTTAATATATTTGCAGAATTTATTATTTTAAAAAAAGCTTTTGTGAATTTTCAGGATTTAATACAGTGGCCCTTGACGTCTTGCCTCAGGCGTGAAACCTGTTTACATCTAGGGGCATATTCATTTAGATTTTCAGACCGCGATTGCGCACAGCTACGCGTGTATACTGACATTACGTTACCGCAATATTGCAGATTTCCATTTACAAAGCTATGGGGTGACCACGGAAATTCACGATGTTATTGTATCGGGACTCATGCAGCCATGCGTACTCACGGACCAAAAAGCTAATTGAATATGCCCCCTAGAATTTAGCATGTCATTTAATGCTGAACTTTAGGTCTGTGTTTTGCAATATAATACTTGTTTATGAACTCAAGTTTGGTTGATTCGGATATGTGTCTTGTTTCCTTTATATCTATCGGAGGATTAGGATATTAATTCCAGTTTTTATCTTTAATGGTTTGGTTGATTAACATAACTGGATTGATACTAGTGCCAATAATTTTCTATCTCCAAGCTTTTAATTTTTTTAAATAAGCCAGTCTGATTTTGATGATGTTGTGGCCTTAGTGTTTGTAAGATTATACATTATGGTAATTATTTTAAGGTGTTTATAAAACATTTATTTTTTTACTCAAATAGTAAATACAAATGAGCAAATTTGTTGATTAGAACATTGAGGAAAATTTTACCAATTCAATACAAACGGTGCAATTCAATTATCTGTGATGTTCTATAGTAGCTTTGCATGTTGTGTGTCTTCCCAAATAACGGCAATTATGGTAATGATAAAGTCATTAATTTTTTCATGCACTCCTACGAGGTGCTAGCAAAATGAATAAAGATCATTAATTATCCATCATGCCCAAATATACATGCAAAGCTACAACTTAACCTCAAAGTTATTTGAACCACCCCCAAATTTACTGAACTTTTGACATCTGCCATGTGAAAATACTTCTTATTGGCTGTTGAAAGGGATAACAGAGAGCTACTGGTTTAATCAGTAGTTTTAAGGTTTCAATGAAATTTTTCATGGTTTCTTTGTTTTCCATTGAGCTACATCAGAACAAAAAAAGGAGATTGATGTAAAGAAATTTTTCTTTAATTTGAATAAAGTGGCGGAAAACGGGTTGGAGATTCTGGACTTTATTTCAAAATTGTGTTTCTGGCTTTTTTTTTTTAAAAAAAACAAAACTTAACACCACTTTCCATTATACTGGAAACACTGGCGTTGCCACTTCAAAGGCCCAATCTCCTTCCTCACCAGTGGCGCACGCAGGGGGGGTTTCTGGGTCTCCAGAAACCCGTCCCCTCCGCTAACGATATGCCCCATGTAGCGGCACTGTACAGTACTATACAGCACCACCACGGACGTTTCCTTGACAGTGCCGCAGCTGCTGTATAGTACAGTGCTGCCCGGGCGCATGCGCAGCAGCTCTCTCGTTTTGTTTTTTTTTTGCTTTTTTCGGTGGGGGTAACAATCCTGCATGCGCCCCTGCTCACCCTGGCTCTCACAGACTTTTGGAAGAGCCCAGATTCTAAAAAGCATTGGCCTTTTAGAGATTACTTTTGGGAGGTGGGGTATACTATTTTACAGCCTCCCTTCAACCTAGTGCCTGGTCCATGCTTGGGATCTACCCAGAGCCGGATTTAGACCTCATAGGGCCCTAGGCAGGATACTGTTTTTGGGCCCCCTCCCTGAAACAATCCATAGCACTATATTTTTGCAGCCTACCATATACCCCTATAGTTACGTAGATATGAAAGCATGTGCCGCCAAAGGAGGTGAGGGCATGGCTTGCATCTTTGGGGGCGTACCTAACATGTGAAAAGAGCAAGGCCACCCTGCTGCAGAAAAAGGCACCCCTAAATAATTACCAAGCAGTCCCGTTTTTTTAAGTAGTTGGGTCAAAACAACATAATAAATATTGAAGTCAGGGCAGAAATACTTACTTAAGTTGTTTGCAAAAATAATACGCATAAATCCAAGTATGTGCTCTTGTCACTTTTGTCCCTCTATCATCACACTGTGCCCCTTCATTGTCACTTTTGCCCCTTCACAATATCACATGTGCCCTTTCCCCCTCACCTCTGTGCCCATCACCATCCCCACCTCTGTGCCAATCACCACCACCACCAATGTGCCAATCACCATCACCACCTCTGTGCCCATTACCACCTCTGTGCCCTTCATCATCACCACTTCTGTGCCAATCACCATCACCACTTCTGTGCCCCTTCACCACCTCTGTGCCTCTTCACCATCACCACCTCTGTGCCCTTCACCATCACCACTTCTGTGCCAATCACCATCACCACCTCTGTGCCCTTCACCATCACCACCTCTGTGCCCATCACCACCTCTGTGCCTCTTCACCATCACCACCTCTGTGCCCATCACCATTTCTGTGCCAATCACCATCACCACTTCTGTGCCAATCACCATCACCACTTCTGTGCCAATCACCATCACCACTTCTGTGCCAATCACCATCTCTGTGCCCTTCACCATCACCACTTCTGTGCCAATCACCATCACCACTTCTGTGCCCCTTCACTACCTCTATGCCCCTTCACCATCACCACTTCTGTGCCCCTTCACCATCACCACTTCTGTGTTTTACTTACCTTTCTATTGCGCGCTGCTCCTCCTCCGTCAGTCCAGATGTAAAGAAAAAAAAAAAAAAGAAAGAAAGAAAGAGTCACGTGATCGCTCGTCGGGTCCCGGCAGCCTCTCCTCCTCTCTCTATCACTGAGACACTGAGAGGAGAAGAGGCTGCCGGGACCCGATTCGCGGCACCCCCCCCCCTCCCCCGACTCGCGACACCCCCCCCCCCCCGCACGAGTCGCGGGGGGGGGGGGTGCCGCGACTCGTGCGACTCATTTTTTTTTTTTTTCATTTTTTTAAAAATTACTCCTGTCCCCCCCAGCTGTGCCCCCCGAGAGCCGCTAGGCCCTAGGCAGGTGCCTAGGTTGCCTAGCGGTAAATCCGGCCCTGGATCTACCTCTTATAATGAAAACAGCCCAGGTTGTCTAATGTTAGGGCTGGTTGAAAAAATGGCAGGGGTTGCTGTCAATATGTTGACAATAATTATTTATTTTTCCATTTCATATTAAATGGTTATTGTTATTTCAAATAAAAACCAATGTTGGGGTCAGTTGGATATTTTATTTATTCATTTGCAGTGATTCAAAGACCAATTTTGTTGGATTTTCTAGCACCACAACATGTTCTTATGTTCCACTAATTTCAGCACAGTCTCTTAAATATTGCACATATGGAACAATTCTGTTGATTGACCTACGAACTGAGTGACAGGATCATAATATATTTGGCCACACATATGAAAGCCATGTGACCACACATGTGAAAGGCTAACAAGATAAATGATCAGATCATGTTTGGCCATGTTAGTGTAGTTGGAAGACAGCCACATACAAAAGTTGTTAGTGGTAATCTTCCCATCAGATTTTCTGTCATTCATGCCTTGCCTATAAACTTCAATAGGATCATTTTCTGGCACTGTGGTAGTTTTAAAGCCATGCATACCGCAATATCGGTGCACTTGACCGATATTGTGAAGAATATTATGTGATTTTGCAATGTGTGCATGCACATCTTTTTCCAGAAACACTAACTACAGGCTTACAGCATTGTAATAGGCAATGGAAGAAATTCAGAATTTTGTAAGGACCTTACAAACAAATAAGAATGAAGGCAAGTTCTTAAAAGAAAAACATGAAGCATGATGCAATTGGATACCAAAAAAATGAATGGTATTACGTAAAATAGGAGCATAATACCTGAAACATATGACCAGTGATACAATACTGCTTAGGTCTTTAACAGCAGAGATTTGTTTGAAATGGCTGATTTGACCTAACATTAGGTTATTACCAAGAATCAGATGTCAATAATTCCCATGTCTACATTACGCAAAAGGGAGATGGAAGATAGGGAAATGTTTCTTTAATGTGAGCCTGTCATCATTGAGGATTGAGATTGGTTATTTTTAATGAAATATACCATGTATACTTCACTTATCTTGAAATGTATCATGTATGCTCTACTTTTGAGAGAGGGATTACAATATAGGAATGCTAGCACAATAACTGGATTTGGACTTGGGTCAATCTGAGCCACTTCTTGTTATATCGTGTGCTAGTCCTTCCATATATATATACAAGTTAACCCGTGCATGATACTCATGCATTCTAGTCAAATCAAGCTACCTAAGGTGTTAAAAAGGTTCTTGTCATGCATTTGGGCCTAGCCCAGGCCTCCTCAGGGGAAGAGCGTTACTTCCCGACGCAAGCGCCCTTTTTTAACGTGGTTTTGTCCACATGTCACCACCTCATCATTCTTCTCCATCACCTCATCCTTCATTTTCATCGCCACATCTATCCAGATGTCTATCCAGACACAGGGATCTCTCTCAGCGGTCCTGAGTATCACACTCCTCTCACTCTGTTACCCCTGGCAACCACCAACCACTCCCCACTGTTACCCCCGGCAACCACCAACCACTCCCAACTGTCACTTCTCCTTCAAGAAATATATATATATATTTTTTAAATCTTTATAAACACTTTTAACAATTAACAAATTAAATTAACAAATTAAAAACATCTTAGTATACCAAATTTCAGTCCTTTCTGATTTTTTTTTTCCACACACACTAAGAATTTAGTAGGTCAGTGTATAACTCCGCCCAGCAGGTGGCACTGCAGCTTGGTTTTATTTTTTCCACACACAGACAGACTAACACACGCCACTAGGCTTTTATATTTTATATATATATATATATATATATATATATATATATATATATATATATATATATAAATATATATCATGGTTCCAATTGCTCATGACCTAGGTTAAGTCATGTTAAAATGCATCTATCTGTATAAATGTATAGCAACATGTACAGAGGAGCAAGTAGTCATGACATACATGGAGGGAGCAGCCAAGGAAAGAGCCAGACATGAACGAAAAGCCCAAAAAAAGCTACTAGCTTTTTTGGCATGCTGCATTGAAAACCTTCTTGTTGACAGGCTCACTGTAATAAGTGTCAGCTTGCATAGGTGTAGAAAGTTCATGTGAAACCGGTATATAGACACTGATAAATTTAAATTACCTTTTATTAAATCAAAACACAAGTTATTTCCTATATCTGCATCTTGACAGTTGCAAATATGTGTTCTTCCCCAAAACAAAATGATTCCTTTTTGTCAGCAGTACCTTCCTTGAGTTTAAATGTTTCCTCACTTTGTATTATATATACGATATTAAACAGCCTTTTATTATAAAAGTTTATAATAAATAAATACATTATTATAGGATGAATGTAGCTAACAACTTATAAAAATTGTCAGTATTTGAAGGGTGTTTAGTGCCAGTATTCTTAGCTTTTTATAAACTTAGGAAATTAGCTGGAGACAACATGCAATCTTGGCAAGTTCAAAACCTGCTGGAAGAGGGAAATAAAATCCATAGGTACTTAATTATTCAAATCAATCTAAGAAATGGAAGTCAAGTGGAGACAGTTTTTCTCTCAAAATGTGTTCATTGAATTTGCATGTCACAAAGTGATGATTTAGATTCACAATGACATCACCATTCCTAAGAGGAGATGTCAGTCAGTGAAAAACACCAAGGTATGACCTTAATATATTTTTGATATAGTGTTTTAGATGGTGATTTACACTATCCATTATTAACAGAACGTCATTGTTAGTTGATAAGACTATATAGTGAACAGATGAAATATGTACACTTTGAATGAATGAATGGTGTCACTCTGCAAAAATAGCAACCAACACCAGACTATGCCAGACAGGGTTGTTCACACTATGACAAGAATATCCATGTGGTCCTCTTGCCATAATGTGATACCAGACCCAAGATTGTAATCACCAGGACAGAAAAACATGTACAACCCTCTCAGGACAAACCAGTACCATGCTGAAAAGTATTGTGGTTCTCCCTGGCACCCTTTGTTGGTTGGTACCAATGTAATGGGCTGATTTTTGCAAAATTAAGTTTGTGAAGCTACAGGTCCCAGCAATCTCTGGCCACTATTAACTATTTGACCTGGTGTTGCTTGCAGAACTACATGTGCCAGGATGCCTTGGCTACCAAGGATGTCTGAAACATGTTGTTCCACAATCTGACCTAAAAATCGCACACACTTTTATTTTGGCTAACTCTACAAGTGACAGCTTGCCAAAATAGCTTATTGATAGGGCTTTCTGGGATGTCTAGTTTCACAAACCTACTTAATTTTGATAAACATAAACCCATTACCTTGCACTGTTATGTGTAAGATGTATTTTCAATACCTACTAGACCTGACAGCAAAATTCCATTGAACAGAATGGAGCCAGAGAAGGCTTATGCATCTACTGGTGCTATATTTTATATACCAGATTTGACAGTGCGCTGAGCCATACGCCAGCATCAACAACGCAGTATAGTATAACATTATGTGAAATGCATCATACTATAACAATGCACTCGGTTGAAAATAACAGAATGTATTATTAAACTTTTACTGTATTATAGATGATAGCATATGGCTCCATCAGGAGCAAAGAGGCGTAATTCACAAAACATACCACTACACTTATGTTTATTTATTCATTTCTATGTCATTTAACTGCAATTCTATTATTTGTTGAACAACATGTTCCAGTGGGCCATGTCAGCCACTGGCCACCAAGTGCCAGTATGTTCTGGCAGCTGTAGGCAAGCTGTCACTTGTATTCTCACAAATGCCTATGCAATGAATGACTGGCAGTGCTTGATGGGACTTGTAGTTTCACAAATATATTTAATGTATACTATACTAGCACATACAACACAACTAGTGCCCAAAAGAGCCCCAGTTCTAATAGGAATGTGGTTTGTTTGCCCTAGTGTATGTGTAAATAAGGCTGGGTCTGTTATCACATTATGACAGTGAAACTACATGTTGCTGCCCATGCTGTTATACTGTGACCAGCACAGCCTTGCATTGCCTAATGCTGATTTCAGCTTTTGCAGCGCGACTCCATGCTCCTTAACCCCCCCTGGTTTAGTGGTAACCAAATCAGACTATAGCCCTAGTGCTAGTTATTCAATTAGAGTGGTATATTTCCCATTTTATTTATTTTACATGGGTGTTAAAGGACCTGTGGTAGCACCTTACCTGCGCACACTATCCTCTTATTCTGTTCTTAGTTACACTCACTATAAAACTCACACTTTTATGCACTTTTCCTTACACAGTGTTGCCTTACTCAGTCTTTTGACCACACTAAATAACACAAGTTTTACAGAACTATTTATTCAATAATCACTGTATCTGAGCAGTACTTCACAGTATATATTAGTTATAAATAATCAATACTCACAACATATGTATGTATTTAAATCAAAGTATTTTACTGTTAACACAGAAAAGACTGTATTCACAATTCACACATATATCATAACGTTGTTCAACATAACATAGTATATAAACATTAACCCTAGGTTCACCACCGTTATTCCTTTACATATGTATCCTTAATAAGAAACAGTATTTATGATATTGATTTAACTATCACAGATATCAGACAATAGAACTACGCAGTTATAGGTATATAAATAGTTAAATCCACATTACAAATACACATATAGCTCTATGGATATAAATATTAATGATACTTATCAAGTCCTTGTATCCTCGGTCCGATTCTTTACCATGCAATGTAGGGAACGTTCCTGTAGCATAGAATCCTTTCTTGGAGCTTAGTGTAGGTTTTCTGTAGTATAATGTATAGTTTCTGTAATGTAATGTATCTTTTCTGTAGTGTAATAGTATAGTGTAATATATATCTTTTCTGTAATGTAGTGTGTCCCTATTAGTGAGTGTTCCTAGTGTATTTTCTATAGTGTAATGTGTTGTTCTAGGGCAGCAGCAGCAAAAGAGAAAGGGGAGTCCCGGGTCTGGACTTTTATAGTCCAGACCTGGTAACTTCCAGCAGCAGCGTGTGTGGTGATTCACCACAAACATGTGCAGCTTCTTGTGTCCAGGGGTGATGATGTCATCACCCCTGTCTGTTCTCCCCACTGTGTATGTGTCCAACAGTAAAAATCCAGTGACCCTCCCAGTGTCCCAACACCCTCCTTTGTCTATTGTCAGTTTCAGATAACAGCTTTGAAACCTGAGTTGTGTGTGGGGTTTTACAAACACATGCGAAATAACTGTGTTGCCATGTGGCTGGGAGGATGGGAGATACTTTTGAACAATGCATGAAATGGCTTGAGAATCATATCATAGGAGAAGGTTCTTCAACAATGGGGAACTAGATTTTATGAAAAGTGACTTTTGCAATATGGTTAGAGTTCTCAAAAGCAGCTCTATTAATATTATATGCACAACAGTAATGCTGATTTGGATAGTTATGTTATCATTACATTATGCAAAAATAAAACTCAAGTGTCAAGTTAATGCTTTCTACATTTCTTTTTTTATGACACTGGGCCTATGTTATTAAGGCATGCATACTGACCACATCGTGAAACCACAGAGTTGTGCGCACTACTGAAGTCAACAAGGAACGGAACTAAAGATGACTACAGGTGTAGGTTTACCCTATTCTACTATTCTACTAGACCAGACACTGCAGATATGTACAATGTCTATGTGGAATATAAAATCTCAAAAGAACACACAGAAATATATATATATATATATATATATATATATATATATATATATTCACATATCTTTGGTGATCGTGGAGCGCAGGCTGTAGTGGGCAGCTGTGGTTTGGTTTTGCAGCTGTTGGCCCTGTAGTTGATTGTTGTGGTGGGTTAGTGGTACATGGAATTAAGGTCAGGTGCAGGACAACATGGTACAGGGATAGTCTGTGTGACAAGATGAAGGAGACAGACAGTGGTGCAGGATGCAACTATTTATAGGGCAGAGGAGAGGAAAATGGAAGTGGGCAACTAGGAGAGTAAGATAGGAGGGGGTGAAGAATTGGGGGAGATAGAGGGAGCATGTGAGTCTGTATAGGGTGGTGTGAACCAAAAGAAGTTCCTAAAAGATACAGGTAAGGTCAGGATATAGGGAGTGGAGGGTATGGAGAGAAAAGAGATAGGAGCTGATAGATATAGGATAGTCTGAGTAGAGTGAAATAATTAGGGTAACAGATTAAATACTGGGTATAGAATGATTAGATAAAGGTAATAGATATACACAAGTAATAAGTAAGAAAAATCCAATAGCAAAGTAAACCAAAAGGAGTTAAAGGATATTAGCAAACTGTTTTCCATAGGATAGGTAGAACCAAATGCATTTGACCATGTGTTGTGGCTTCCACAGTGGGTTTTGCGTGCAGAGTGGTCAGCCATCTTGAGATGCCACCTATTTATATGTTCCCGGACGATTTTGGCACCAAAAATGCTTGAATGTCATTGGTTGGTGTAGTCGTTGGTGATATAGTGAAATCCTATAGGTTTACGGTTTTAAAAGCGTTTGGGGTATAGTGGACGGGTGGTGCACTACTCAGTGTTGAGTTTTTGGTGCCTTAAATTTAACAGTTTTTTATTCCGTTGGTGGTATAGTGGGGAGGGGGGGGTTACGAGCACATCTCCTCAGTGAGACGCGAGCGTCATCTTTGTGTGGGCAGATGCGCGCATCTTTCTGTGGAGGTACCTGGGAGATGTACACGCTTCTCTGTGTTGTGTCTAGTGCGCTTGCCCGGCAGTGTGTGTAACAGCTCGTCCAGAGAGCTGTTATTCTCTGGGATTGTACATCCTATATGTGTGAGGACAGTGTGGTTCTCAATGTGGGAGGAATAGGGGGAATAAGGAGTTGTGGGAAACAAGTAGATAATATAGATGTAAGGGATATGATATGTGTAGGAATGTGAAATTGGAAGTGAAAAGTTGGAATTAGACATAGAGAAATATAAAGAGGGGTGAAAGCTGAAGTGTGAATCGAGTTCAAGGGTATAGGTGGAATAAGGGAAGATAAGGCTCGAAATCTCAGTATGAGTGGAGTAGAGATGAAATATCAGGGTGGATATAAGCTTTATGATGGGAGTGGAGGTGCAAGAAGGTTGGAGAGAACAAATGGCAGTAAATGTGGAGTAGGAATAGAGAAGGCAAATAACAATATAAATAGGAATATCAATAAGAGTTAACATGTTAACGATAGCTGAACCTGAGAACCAGAATATTATTAAAATCAGAATAAGTGTACAATAAATAGTACGAGAGTAGTCTTTGAGTCTCTTCTATGTATTTATTTGTGTCCATGACTACTATCACCTCTCTGTTGTCTGCTGGTTTGATAATGACGTCTGTGTCTTTTTGGAGAAGTTTTAAACCATTGATTTAGTCTTTTATTAGGTTAGATTCTGAGTTAGGTGGTATTTTGTTAATTGTTTTCTCGATGTCTTGTATGACCAGTATCTCCAGTATCTCAAAAAGTGTGATGGCATTGAACACTGATATAAACCTTTGAAGCTTTCAACAATACTTAATCCCTACCCCAAACAACCCATCTCCCCACAACCATAATAGCCAAACATTCAAGCCATCCCTACATACACCATGCCCACCCGCCAGACTGCCACCAACCCGCAGCCCCCACTCCCACCAAAAAAAATGACACACGATAAACAGTCAATCAAAGAACAAACCTAAAGATTTATTTGATAAACATACAGCACACTGGAGCAACGCTAATTTCCAATTTTTTTTGATGATTATTATTATTTTTATTCATATATTTATTTTCATTTTCACTTTTCTCTACATTTCTACTTTACCTCCACTACAATGCCACTATTATTATTCCCTTTTATTCATAATATTTGTTAATCCATTTAATGCCTATATCTTGTTCCACATTTAGTACATCTTATATTATCTTTAGTACTGTTTATTATACCCTTATTCTGATTTTAATAATATTCTGATTCTCATTTTCAACTATCATTTCCAGGTTTATTCATATTGATATTCCTATTTCTATTCTTATTTGCCTTCTCTATTCCTATTTCACATTTACTGCCATAGGTAATCTCCAACCTGCTTCCACCTCCACTCCTATCATAAATCCTATATCCACCCTGATCTTTCATCTCCACTTCACTCATACTGAGAATTCTAGCCTTATCTTCCCTTATTTCACCTATACCTTTGATCTCGATTCACACTTCAGCTTTCACTTCCTCTTTATATCTCCAATTCCAACTTTCCGCTTCCAATTTCACATTCCTAGACATATCCTATCCCTTACATCCACTTTATCTACTTGCTTTTCACTACTGTTTATTACCTCTAATCCTTTCACATTGAAAACCACACTGTCCTCATACATATAGTATGCACAAAACCCCCGAGAATAACAGCTCTCCCGACGAGCTGTTACACACACTGCCGGACATGCGCACTAGACACAACACACAGAAGCGTGCGCATCTCCCAGGTACCTCCACAGAGAGATGTGTGCGCATCTGCCCACATCAAGATGTTATCCGTATCTCACCGAGGAGAGGAGTGTGCTACCCACCCTCCCACTATAGCACCAAAGGAATTAACAGGTCAGGTGGTCAGTGTTACCATCTGACCTGTTAAAACTAACAGGTCAGGCAACAAAAACTCAAAACTGAGTATTGCACCACCCACCCACTATACCACCAATGCCTTTAAAACCTCAAACCTTTAGGATTATACTATATCACCAGCTAGCACACCAACCAATGAAATTCAAGCATTTCTGGCACAAAGATCAGCCACAACATATAAATAGGTGGTGTTTCAAGATGGCTGACCACTCACATAAAAAGTTAAGACTTTTGTATTTTCCACCCAGAGGAAATCATGATCTTTCTTCCTGATTATTTATCTTTCAAATGCCCTCCTTATTTGTTCTTGATAAGTTTTGAGGAAGCCTACAGTAAGATTGGATACACATTGTTTGCAACATATTGTTTCATTCACTTGTCTATAGATCTCAGGTTTGTATTCCTTTTTAGGCCAAACTACAATGTTACCTCCTTTATCTGAAGATTTGATCACAACATCCTCTTATTGTTATATTTCTTTTAATACCTTTCTTTTCTCTTTACTAATGTTAATTTTATATTTAGTCTGTTGTTATAACATTACATCTAAAGCTTTTGAAAATATATCTATAAAAATCTGAGCTTGAGGGCAAAAGAATTTATGTAACAGTAATTTTCTTATATATAGGTGTAAGTCCTTGTCAATTTCAAGCCATTTAGGTTAGCTGTAGGGAAAAAGGTTAATCCTTTAGAAAGAAAATCTCTTTGTGCTTGGGTTAGGATTGTGACAGGCCTATTAAAATGGCCACTGAGCTCCATTTTGTTGTATTCATACTTTTCTCTGTGTATTGTAAAATGCTTATCTGATCAAAGGCTGGGCCGAGACATCTCCACATATTACGCCAGGGCGGTGTCTCAGATGCTTCTGCACATGAACGAGAATATATTCTTTCTTATCAGTAATGTACCAATAGAGAGTCCTAAAATATGTTCATACCCTTATATGTAAGTTCATTCTAAGACCCTTTGTTCTTTGAGTATAAAACTGGAATGCAGAGAGAGAGACCCTTGCCTCATGACTGGACCTTGATGAACAAAGGTGCCTATTGTTTTTCCAGCTTTCGTGTGAAAGATAGTCCTGGAAATGGACTGTTACTTGAACATATTGAAAGCTAAGTATTTGATTTACCTTCAATTTTATGTTATGTTTATTGTAAAAATAAAGGTACACTTCACAATAAATCTTGCATTCATGAGTCATTAACTCTTTGAAACCGAAGGAACCTCATTCAACCTGCAACAAAGTTTTTGTTAGATAAGTCAATAATTATTACTCAGTTGTCCACTCATCTACCGTTTCTGTTTTCTGTAATGTGTCTGAGCATTTCCCTCCTATTTTTTTACTTCTCTTTCTTAGATTCCCTCCCCCCCTTCTCATTTTCTTGTATGACATTTACTTCTGAGCTAACTACGGTACGAATGAATTTAGACAACTATGCAATATCTTATATTGAAAGAAATTACTCTAATATAGATATGATAGGAAGCTAAGCAGATTGTGGAATAATTATTAGCTCACCTGTTAACATACGGCAGTGTGAGAACGATTGAACACAGATATAGCCAAGCATGCTACAGCCCTTATTTAGTAAGTGCCAGATAGATAATTAATATAACATCACTATGCCAACCTCAATATTACGGCCGCAATCTTACTAATTTATGTTATCTATACTGCCAACATCTATAACAGTGTGGATACATCCTTAACCACTCCTTATTTTACAAAAAACGCATATGGGAGATACACATATTATATAGATAGAGAGGCATAAATCAGAGAAAACTGTAGCCCTGATTAAAAAGTCATGTTTAAGAGCTAAACCTTATAAGGGGGAAATTGATTACTGACTTATTAAGGACAACAAACCTCAATAATAATTATAATAGACGGGTTGTTGTACTGGGGTCCTGAATTCCTCTCGGTAGCCCTGATTGTCTTATAGGGCCTGATTCATCAAAGAGTGTATCTGCTGTTTTTGTGCGTATTGTACACAATGTTAATTTGCGTATGCACATAACTGGACCATACGCAAATAAGGATAGCAACATTCAATTTATCTTTGTACACAAAGGACACTTACTACAGCCTATGACTTCTGGGATGGAACTGGGCAGGTAAAGGTCGATCCCTTTAGTCAATGTACAGTAAGAGCTTGCCAAACTCAAGTGCACACAGACATGTCAAACATTGGGTATCTTAAAGGTACTTTTTTCTGCCGCATGTCTTGCTTCAGCTGCAGGGCTAGTTTTCTAGTAATGACAGTCTTGTGCGCATTCTAGAACACGTATTTGCAATCATGAGCAACTGTAAAAAATGTATTGTATGTTTAGTTTACCTTAAGAATACCTGACTAAATGTATTTCATGAGAAAAAATGTTGTTGTTTTTTTTTTAAATGTTTTGTCATTAATGCTTATATATTATTAACAGGTGACATTAATGAAGTATTTTTTTTCTTCTGTGCATTCTTTTGAGAATGTATATTCCACATAGGTATTGGACATATCCAACAGTGTCTTGTACAGAGCAGAGCAGACCTACACCCGAAGTCCTCGGCGCACGTTCCTTGTTGAATTTGGGAGTATGCAGAGACACTTTTCCCATGCATTTTAAAACAAGTGCACGTTGCACTCAGTATCTGTGCCTTGATAAGGCCAATAGTGTCAACAGCACTATACTTCACTAGCAGTCCCATGTGCTTCTTTATTTGCTTCTTCTGAAAAACATTGTTCAATTTAAAATGTATCTAAAATGTTTGTAGTCAGAAACTTAATTCCAGAGAAAGTATAAAATGCACCTTTAAGGCTGTAAAAAATGATGGAAAGCTTTTTAATTTGTGATAAATTCTTGTGGGCTGGTATGCAGTGATATACCATACCGGCACTTCTCCTACTTCTTTCATTGTAAAATTGTCAAATTCCATCTACTTACATTTTCCATATTGCCACTTATAACTTTCCACTTCGACCACTGACTTATGTCAGTGGTTGAACACTTAACTAAATGTATTCTCCTGACAATAACAAAAATTACATTTACAATAGGTTTCCAGATTCCAATTTTTATCCAAATTAGGTTTATGTATAAATCATTCCCATCAATACTGCGTCAGGATGCCCCTGCCAAAAAATGGAATAACCTAATGCTTCTTTATCTAAAATTCACAGCTTTCACTGAGGGCTCATTTACACCTGTCTGTTGTTTATTGCACTTTTTTACAAGTTAATAAATAGATGAAAATCAATTTATAAAGACATCAACTATGAGTAAAAGGTGTTGTAAAAAATTTATAACGTGTCATAGATTGCAATAGTTAAATAGATGTCATTTGTAAAAGTGCAAAACATGAAAAGCACATGGAAAACACTGTAAAACATGCATGGCTGCATTTAAAGTATCTAAAGTGTGAATGAGCGCTGAAAGCTGGGTAAATGAGTCTACCATAGGTTGTAAGCTTGCAAGCAGGACATTCTTACCAGTCTGCCTCTCTGTATTACCCAGTATTATTTTATTACTGTGTTTGTTCCCAATTGTGAAGCACAATGGAATTTGCTGGTGCCATATAAATAAATGACGATGTTTATGATTCTACAGCCACTTCTTTCTAAAGGATGTAAAACTGTCCATAATGCAATAGGGAATTTTTGATATAAACAAACTATAATAGACCACATGATTTATGTATGTTTTAGCTAATTTTAAATTGCTTGTTGTATTCTGCAAAATTATATTGAATCCTTTTTTTTTTTTTCAGATCTGACCAATTTCCACCACTCTGGACAGACGAACACTTTGCTTAGTTTTCAGGGTAAAACTTTTGGACAAAAATGAAATAATTGTGCATAAACGGCTACATTTATTTTATATACTATGACACATAGGTTACGGAGCATGATTATTGTGTTTGTAAATGAGCAGTAGTTTATAATAAGCAAAAGCTTATTAGCATGAAAATGATTTTATTTTATATGTGTAGTCAATTCAACAGTTACTAAATTTTAATGACACAGATAATACTAAACTAGAGGAAAAAATGTGCTATTTGGCCATTTTAAAAGATTTTTCTCTGAGAATTCCATGAAAACATTTCAGCAGCTGAAAAGATATGAAACCACATTTCTAAAATTGTTGCTAACGCTGTTAAATTATTAACCATTTTTTCAAAGAAATAATGCAACACTTTATTTACAATTTCCCAAATTATCTATCTATCTATCTATCTATCTATCTATCTATCTATCTATATATATATATATATATATATATATATATACATAAATATCTATCTATCTATATCTATATATCTATCAATGTCTATCTATCTATCTATCTGTCTGTCTGTCTGTCTGCCTGTCTGTATCTCTGTCTGTCTATCTATCTATATATATATATATATATATATATATATATATATATATATATATATATATATATATATATACATATATATTAAAAGGACTTATGCATCTATGTATTAATCGTTTTTTAATATTTCTCAATATATTGACTAATCATTTACCAGCAAGGATTTATCAATCACATTTATAACACTTGCACTGCCATAATATTAGTTGGCAGATGTAATGTTCAATTGATTTTCTATATTAATTTTAACCTTTTATTAATGTTAATAAAAACTACAAATACGGTCTGTAATAAGTATTATCATAAACAGCTTAATGAGAGCAATAATAAAATGTGTTTATTATGTTCATCCATGATCAACTAAATGATTTATTGACCCCTTATTTCTGACATATTTGGTGTCGCAAATAACATGTCACATATTTATTTTCAAGAATAATAGCCATCATTGTAATTGATAGCTCTATCCATCCATTCATTCATTCAGGAAAGCAGATTTATTCATACACTGAATAAAACTCCTTGTTATAGACAGACAGACTGCATAACTCATTTCAGAGCTAGCACAGGATGTCATTTCTCTTATCTGAATTTCTATCTCTCTACAAATCATGTGGTTTCTATTCTTTATTTTCACACAAAGTTATCATGTACAGGGATGTTTTTATTTTAAAATCTAAAGTAAGCTAACAAAGTATATTCGGCCCTGAAATATATATACTATATATACTATATAGAATTATTTCTGCTTTACAAGAGCTTTGATTAAAGACTGTATTTTATAATTATAATTTATAAATTACAAATAAAAAGGCCACAATTTTGTTAATATTGTGGCATACCTTATTTTTAAACTTGTGTTTTATTTATTTTAATGAATTGAATATTTCTACATTTTATATTTAAAAATAAATGTAATATTTAGCAATGGAATGTGATTTTTACTTAATTTTTAATCAAGAGACCTAAAAACAAATAAAAGTAAATAATTAGTTTGTTGTTGAGCGTTTCCTAATACAGTCACTGGGCCTGTCTCATTAAGGCTTGCATACTAAGCGCAATTGCGTTTAGTATTAAACGCACATATTTAGGTTTTTCACACTCCCAAATTCATAAGATAATGGATCTCAAGATGTGCGCTGTTGAAATCAGGAGTAGGTCTGCTGTGCTCTACTACACAAGACGCTGCATGATACGTTCAATACCTATGTGGATTATAAATTCACAAATAAACGCATAGGAAAAAATAATAATTAATGTCACCTGTTAATAACAGAGGCATTAATGATTAAAGTTTTTAAGTTTTGTAAAAATAAATGTGTTTTTTCATTCCATGAAATACATTTATTAGAATGTTGTTACTGTTTACTAAACATAAAATACATTGATACAGTTGCTCATGACTGCAAACAGATGTTCTAGCATGTATACGAGACTTTCATCAATACAGGACTTAGACTAGCCCTTTAGCTGGAGCAAGAGATACAGCAGAAAAACAAATATCTTTGGGATGTTTAGAGCTGGATTAGAACACGTCTGCATGCGCTAGAGTTTGGCACGCCCCTAATGTTAATTAACTTTCGCAAAACGCCCCTTGCCTGCAATGTTCACTCACCGAAATTGTAGGCTGAAGTAAGTGTCCTTTGAGCTCAAAGACACGGCAGACAGGTCTGCATCCATGGATGTAATCATTCTGTGCATGCGCAGAGCGATTTTGCGTATGACACGCTCATAATTGGCAGATATGTGCCTTGATGAATCAGGCCCACTGTAAGCATTGCTGCTTCACAATTTATTGGATTAGGAATAAGCTGTGTGGGGGGTAAAAGCAGGGATCTTTTTTCAATGTGACTTGTTATTCTTTGGAAATGGCGATCCAAACTAAGGAAATAAAACTTATCCAGAAAATGCAAAGTCTGTCTCATACCAGATAATATTGAGTAGAGATGAGCGTGAACTCCTGTATTTTGATTTTGGCTCTAAAACTTCCTTGTGTTTTGGTTTTGGCTCTGGTTTTTCCCAAAAATCCTGAAAGGTTTTGGTTTTGGATCTGGATTTAATTAAAAGCTGTGAAAATTGATAAAATTTCTTTGTGCTGTATTTGTTCCTACATTATTAATTATAGCTTTAACATTCATTTAGGGGTAAATGTATGATGCTGCGATTTTTCAACTCGCTGGAAATCGGCGACTTTGCAGCTTAAATTTAAAGCGGCGATTGCTTGCAAAGGCAAGTTTGCCTTTACAAGCCATCGCCGCTTTAAATTTTAGCTGCAAAGTCGCCGATTTCCGGCAAATTGAAAAAATCGCAGCATCATACATTTACCCCTTAGAGTCATTTACAGTTTATTTTCTAATGATCTCTTCAAAACTGTCCAAATTTTCACTAATTTTGCCCAAAGGCTGCAGTAAGCTGGCTGGATAAAATTAGTGACATAGCAGCAGCACAAATATATGGCAGTTTGATAAAAGATACAATCCCTAGACTAAAGAGTCTGGACAGATGAAGGGGTCTGTCTGGGCCAGCTAATCTGTCCGGGGCCCATACAGCTGTACTGCCTGTACACCCCTGATAGCAGTCCTGAGTGCAAGACCCGCTCTGTACATAGGGAGAGCATGATGCATCTCCTTGTTTGTCTTAACATGAACTGATGTCAAATTAAATGGTTTGAATTGACGGACATGGTGACATAAAATTTGTGAAGGAAGACACCGGCAGGTTCTGTGTATTACAAGTTCAAATAGCTGTGGGTCCAGCCTGTAAGCACAGTACAGAGAAGGCTGTTTATATGTTATATATCCTGTGCCACTAATCATACATGATTGCTAAGAGCCAGTATGACGTATGATGAATCTAGCAGATTTCATAGGAGCACTATAACATGGACAATCAAACAAAGTTTCCCATTGGAGTAAAACAGAAAATAAACATATGCATAACTTTACCATCACTAAGATAAACAGGGATACTAAATTAGAATCTGTTGTTAGTTGTATGCCAAACCAATGAGAATTCAATGACATCCTGGATACTTTCAATAAGAAAAGAGGTATATTTACTAAACTGCTATCATTTATTTAGTAAATTCTACAAAATGACAGCTAGAATCTGATTGGTTGCAATAGGCAACATATCCACTTTTTCAAACTTGCAGTTTATTAAATATACCCCTAAATTGGGCTGCAAACTGAAGTAATTATAGAATTTAGAAATTAAACTTGTTATCAATAAGAGTTTAGAGCAGTGGTTCCCCAGCTTTCTCAGTTCGAGGCACGCTTAGGATCTCCATAATTTTTTCAAGGCACCCCTAATCCAAAATAATTACCTAGCAGTCCCGTTTTATCAGTAGTTGGGTCAAAATAACGTAATAAGTATTTGGATCAGGACAGAAATATTTATTAGGTTGTTTTTCAAAATAATACACATAAATCCAAGGAAAAGGAGTATTTTTTTTTTCAATTATATTTCTGTCAAAGAACAATTTGCAGTTCTCATTGACAGTAACAAGATCAAGCAAACTAAAATAATATGTACAAAAATCATCACTTTCTGTCCCTTCACCATCACACTGTGCCCCTTTACCATCACACTGTGCCCCTTCACCATCACATTGTGCCCCTTCACCATTACACTGTGCTCCTTCACCATCACACTAAGCCCCTTCACCATCACACTGCACTCCTTCAGCATTATACTGTGCCCATGCATGATCACACTGTGCCCCTTCATCATATTACACTTTGCCCCCTTCACCATTATACTGTGCCCCTTCACCATTATACTGAAGTCTCTGCACTCATTTCATCATTTCACCCTACAACCTGTCCACTCAACCTATTCTCTCCCAAACTATCCGCTTCCTCTCCTCCACTGCATGCCTACCTCTAACTTACCTCTTCAACCGGCACCTTTCCATCCTCCTTTAAACATTCGTTCATCTCAAATATGCTAAAGAAACCATCTCTTGATTCAGCCTCTCTCTCCAAATAGTGCCCTATTTCTCTACTCCCGTTTGACTCCAAACTACTTGAGCGCTCAGTGTACAAGTGCCTGTCTCACATTTTCTCCTCTTATTCCATTCTCGACTCTCTGCAATCAGGCTGTAATTTCTCCATACTCATTTTCCTGGACCTCTCTGCTGCTTTTCATACAGTTGATAACCCTCTTCTCCTACATACCTTTCACTCCATCGGCCTTCGTGACACAGGTTTTTCCTGGTTCACTTTCTGCCTATAAAATTGCTCCTTTCGTGTTTCTACCTCTGGCACATCCTCCACTTTACTCCCCCTATCTGTTGGGGGCCCACAAGGCTCTGTTCTTTACCCTTTACATTTTTCATTGTGCACATCTTCTCCTGGGGCATTATTTCGCTCATTCGGCCCCCAATACCATCTCTACGCTGATGAGGCCTAAATCTATATCTCTTCCCCTGACCTCTCTCCTTCTGTACCATCACGTGTAACCAACTATCTTTCTACTATTTCCACATGAATGTCCAACGCTACCTAAAGCTCAACATGTCCAAAACAGAGCTTATTATCTTCCCTCCTTTAAGTGTCACCACCTGCCCTCAAATCTCACTCACTGTCAATAACACCACAATTTTCACAGTCTCCCAATCCCGCTGCCTTGGTGTCACACTTGACTCGCCCTCTGCTTTATTCCTCACATCCAGACTCTCTCCCAGTTCTGTTGACTCCACCTTAAAAACATTACCTGAATACTCCCTTTTCTTACTTAACATGCAACCAAAACTCTTATCCATTCTCTCATCATCGCCTGTCTTGACTATTGCAACTTCCTGCTATCTAGCATTCCTGACACCCATATATCCACACTTCAATCCATCCTAAATACTGCTGCAAGTCTGATCTTCCTCTCTCACTGCTTCACATCTGCTGCACCACTTTGCAAATCCCTTCATTAGCTCCCTGTGTCCTCCAGAATCAAATTCAAATTACTCACTTTTACCTACAAAACCCTCATCAACACTACCCCAGCATACATATACAAAATACTCTCCCTCCCACCCTTTTATATCTACCTCTGACCTTTGTCTTATCTCGTGTCTGGTAACCAACTCTCACTTCTGCCTACAAGACTTCTCCCATGCTGCTCCCCACTTATGGAATTCCCTACCACACTCAATCAGACTTTCCCACAGCCTTCAAATCTTTAGATGCTCTTTGAAAACCCATCTCTTTTTTTAGAAGTGATCACAGTCAATTGCAAAAAAACACAGATAATGAAATGACATTTATGTTTATTATTTTAGGTACTGCTCATGCAAATCGAGTTGGTAGTGTTGCCTGAGAAAATGAAGTAAGGCGATTATGTTACATTGTACGGCAGTGTAAAGGAGCTTGTCTTGGTCAGATGAAAAGATAATACAAATGTTACGGTTTTGACAAATCATTCAACTGTCGAATCACTAGCCACAGCCAGCCTTTATGATCGTGGGCAAAAAAAACATGTCAAAATCAATAATCCATTGCTTATCAAGGATTATAATATCAACATGGGATTCATTGACCTTCACGATAATGCATTAATCAATTACCGAAGTGGTGATAGCTACTTTTCACCAATACTCTTTTAAACATGTTGGTGAATGCTTGGAAATCACAGTTATAATTAGTTTTGATAGCAAACAGTGAAATAACCCAGCCTATATCGTAGCTGGAACTCAGAGATGAAGTCACTCATGCACATTTATTGACAGATCAGCTGGTTGATAGTGATGATGACAAAGGTGAAAGACATTACCCAAGTACAGGTCTGCAACAGTTTGTTGGTAGACTTATGCATAATAAACCTAAATGTTGTAAAGTTTGCCATAGCAAGACTCCTCTTGTGTGTAAAAAGTGCAATGTGAGTTTACATCCAAAATGTTTTAAAAAATATGCAGCCCATAAAGGAATACTTAACTTACATTTACTGTTTACTACTGATAGCATACTGTTAATACTCAATACTAATCTATATTGTTGTTATAATTAGGAGTTTTTTTGAATAAATCTTCTGTAAATTAGTAATGAATTTCTTAGGTGACCACAAGTGAACCACTTTCAAAGGAATGTAAAAAAAAACAAAACACAAAACACAAAAAAGTGAGTTTGAAAAAGGTTACATTTTTTCAGAATGAAACAGCAAAAATTAAGCACATTACATTTTTCCATCGTTTTCCCATTTTTTTTCTCTATAATAAAAATGATCTTTATTAACAGCAGCATACAATAACAAGCTTATACATACTATACAATGATCAAACAGTAATGAGAACACACAATAGCCATTTAATTATTAAATCAGATCGATTCAAGCAATATGGTAGAAACAAAAGTCTCTTAATAATAGAAATTGTCTAGAAAAAAAATCAATTGATGAATAACTCAAAATAAAATACAATCAATCAATTCAGTGCCTACAAGAGGAAGCATCACTAATGGAAGTGAATGCCAGAAAAGTTCATAAAAAATATGTACAGTTAAATATTCATTATTGGATATTATGTCTAATAAGGACTTAAAGACTGTTTCATGCATAAAATGTAACTGCTTAAGAAGTGTAAATCATTTAGTATTATTTTAAATTCTATAAACTGATAATTAACAATACACATCTGTGAAATTAAAATGACCATACTCTTTCAATAAACATTTCTAGGATTTAGAAAAAAAAGTATATGATTAAAGAAAATAGATGAAGAAAAGCTTAGACAAAGTACAGTTATGGCTCTTGCCAAAGTTAAGGAACAGGGAGTTGAGCTGGTAAGGATTTACATTAATTGGCCTGACCCTTAAGGATTTTCTGACATTATTCATAAAAGCACATGATAAATTACATATTTGATGATGAGTTATTTATTAACATTATATCAAAATAATTTTAGCTTTTTAATATTGATTAGATTATTAAGGGCAATTGTCTAATTAATTTATAGAGTTTTTAACAATTTGCACATTTATTTATTGCTACAAAGATGCAAGAACTTGCACTGCCAGTAGTAGGTACAAGTACAGTTTTAAGAAAACCTTACTCTACTACTGCTCATAATTCTTATCACAAATGTTAGTGTTGTATATACTTATTATTGATGATATTACATGTGTTGCCACAGTCTTTCAAATTGTTGTTGTAACTATTAATGTCATAGGGCCTGATGCTGATATGGAAACATTTGCACCTAAAAACACAGGTACAAAATGTGCTCACACAAAAATATTGAAATTATGCATCTATACTGAGCCACATGGATCTTAAGATCATCTACATGAATTAGTCATATTTTTTTCAGTGAATGGACAGCCCTTCACAACTATAATTTAGTCAATAGGTTGTTTAATGTGCCTGATAGTTTGTAGGGTTCTTAAAAGAAGCCAATTAATTGTGACTAAATAAAAACTAATGCAAAGTCGCAAATATTTGGAAAGTAAAACCCTTCTCATTCAGGTCATCTCATGGCACAGTTCCTAAGAAGTAAATTCAGAAGTATTATGTCTTACAGAGAAGCCTAAATCTATCCCCAATTGGTACAAACTGAAGAATAAGTTCCAAAGACACGCGTAATCTAATTTATGTACAAAATGTTTGGGTAAAACATCTTTGACAGCTTTATTTAAAAGTATCATACAACAGCAACTTCTTTTTCAGTGAATGGACAGCCCTTCACAACTATAATTTAGTCAATAGGTTGTTTAACGTGCCTGACAGTTTGTAGGATTCTTAAAAAGAGCCAATTAATTGTGACTAAATAAAAATTAATGCAAAGTTGAAAATATTTGGAAAGTAATACATTTATTATGGTCACAATCAAAATTACCCTTAAGATAAAATAACCTGCTGTTTCTTTCTAATATGGCCAACATGAAATAATAAAATTATTTTCCACAGCTCAGTGTAAACACTCAAAAGTCAGAATGATGTGTCAGTGTAAATATACTATAGGATTTTTCATTATCATAGGAGATTCTCATTTGTAATGAACTTTTTCTTGGGCTATCTCCTTATTTGGCCAATCATCTCCAGAAACATGATTGCATGCATTATGCAAAGGACTCACTTTGATTTTTTAATTATTTCAAGAAGTCTAAATATCCACTGCAATTCCTTCTCATTCTACTGTATTAAACATACAGGATGAGTTACTTGGCAACCAAACATTCAAAAATAAAATTATTGTAAATGCTTTCCACCATTCCCCTTGTATCTCAGGCAAACATATTTAAATTTGATTTATTTTTACAATTCTTCTTGAGTACACAATCTAACAACTGTTTCTATATCCCTGTTAACATTAATATATTACCATACAATCTGATACATTGCACAAAATGGATGATGTTACTGTATATATGCTATATGGTGTATGTACATACTTGTACTTATCAACACAAAGCACATACAGTATTTGTCCTTTTTGTATATTTTGGTAATAAATTTACTCTCATAAGTGACAGTCTTGAAAAGAGCAGAAATAATGCGATGAGTAATGAGTTTAACGCCTGTAACATGACCAGGAGGAAGAGTTAGGAATGGGTTGGTGCCATGGAAGCTCCAGCAAATAGTCCTCTCAGCAATCTTCAAGGTATCTCGTCTATATGCTGCAGCTCAACATTGATACATGAAAATAATAGATTAATAAAATATATTATAGATAGATAGATAGATAGATAGATAGATAGATAGATAGATAGATCGATAGACAGATAGATAGATAGATTTAACAGTGTGTCAGTGTTGTCGTGGATATTGAATATAGCATTGAATGGTAGGTAAAGAATTATCTTTTTGTTTCCACATAATTTATAGGTATTTTGAACAGAAAATTAGTACATAATTTAAAAAGTAATGATGTTAACGTTATTTGGAAAGTACACACAATCCATTTACATGTTGGCACAAGCAGAAATACATATGAAAAATTAAAGACAATTAAAATTATCAAAAGTACTCTGTGTTTTAAGAGCCTTGTTAAGTTACATAATGTTGATTCTACTTGGAATTTTATTTTCAAGAAACCTTTTAAAATATGTAGAGTAATTGCCACTTTGTAGTCAGTTTAGATGTAAATGGGATCTTGTAAATATTTTATGTTTTGTTATGCTTCTGTAAAAAATAGAAACAAAGTAAGATGTCTTATTTATGTTTTAACATAATTTTAAATAAAATGTTTCATTAACATTTTTTATTACCTTTTTTGGAAACAAATTATGTTAAAACTGATGTACAAAACTTGATTTTACAAATTAACGACCATACACGGGAATCATGATCAGACCAATTAATTTTTTTTTACTGGAAAAAGAATGAAAAAAATTCTACCCAAGTACATTTTTATTGTTTGCTTCAGCACCAGTTGATAATTATTTGATATCATAATAGAATATGTTTAAATTAGAAGCATTACATGCAGTTGTATGCAAACATTTTGACTTCTCTGGTCTCTTTTGACTTCTCTGGTTAATTAAAAAAATTAACACTATACAACCTACATGGGTTACAAGCTTAAACATATTTTGATAAATTTTAATGAACATTTACTATGTATTTGCTGAATTTAACAGTTTGAAAAAAGTTAACGATTCTAGCTTAGAAAGATATCCCTCCATCCTTCTTTCATTCTAAAGTTGTAATCTTTTATTCCTGCCAGTACTTCATGGTTTGAGTTTGATAGAAATGTTGGTTTGTTGTCTTAATGAGATAGCTAATCTATTTTCTACAATCATGACCAAAAGTTTTCAGAATGACACAAATATTGGTTTTTACAAAGTCTGCTGCCTCAGTTTTTATGATGGCAATTTACATATACTCCAGAATGTCATGAAGAGTGTCCAAATGAATTGCAATTAATTTCAAAGTCCCTCTTTGCCATGACAATGAACTTTATCCCAAAAAACAACATTTTCACTGCATTTCAGCCCCGCCACAAAAGGACCAGCTGACATCAGGTGATTCTCTCATTAACAGAAGTGAGAGTGTTGATGAGGACAAGGCTGGAGGTCACTCTGTCATGTTGATTGAGTTAGAATAGCAGACTGGAAGCTTTAAAGGGAGGGTGGTGCTTGAAATCATTGTTTTTCCTCTGTTAACCATGGTTATCTGCAAGGAAACATGTGCAGTCATCATTGCTTTGCACAAAAAAGGGCTTCACAGGCAAGGATAATGCTGCTAGTAAGATTGCACCTATATCAACCATTTAGCGGATCATCAACAACTTCAAGGAGAGGGGTTCAATAGTTGTAAAGAAGGCTTTAGAGTGCCCAAGAACATCCAGCAAGCGCCAGGACTGTCTCCTAAATTTGATTCAGCTGTGGGATTGGGCACCACCAGTGCAGAGCTTGCTCAGGGATGGCAGCAGGCAGGTGTGAGTGCATATGCATGCATAGTGAGGAGAAGACTTTTGGAGGATGGCCTGGGGTCGTCAAGAATGCCAGCAAAGAAGCCACTTCTCTCCAGTAAAAACATCAGGGACAGACTGATATTCTGCAAAGGTACAGGGATTGGACTGCTGAGGACTGGGGTAAAGTAAATTTTTCTGAAGAATCCCCTTTCAGATTGTTTGGGGCATCTGGAAAATGCTTGTCCGGAGAAGGAAAGGTGAGCGCTACCCTCAGTCCTGTGTCATGCCAACAGTGAAACATCCTGAAACCATTCATTTGTCAGGTTACTTCTCAGCCAAGGGAGTGGGCTCACTTACAATTTTGCCTAAGAACGCAGCCATGGTACCAAAATATCCTCCAAGAGCAACTTCTCCCAACCATCCAAGAACAGTTTGGTGCTGAACAATGCCTTTTCCAGCATGATGGTGCATCTTGCCATAAGGCAAAAGTGGCTCAGGGATCAAAACATGGAAATTTTGGGTCCATCGCTAGGAAACACCCCAGACCTTAATCCCATTAAGAACTTGTGGTCAATCCTCAAGAGGTGGGTAGACAAAGAAAAATCTACAAATTCTGATAAACTCCAAGCATTGATTAAGCAAGAATGGGCTATCAGTCATTATGTGGCCCAGAAGTTGATTGACAGTATGCCAGGGTGAATTGCAGAGGTCTTCAAAAAAGAAGGGTCAACACTGCAAATATTGACTCTTTACATAAACTTAATGTAATTGTCAATAAAAGCCTTTGACATTTATGAAATGCTTGTAATTTTACTTCAGTATACCATAGCAACATCTGACAAAAAAGGCTAAAAACATAGAAGCAGCAAACTTTGTGAAAACCAATATTTGTATTGTTCTCAAAACTTTTGCCCATGACTGTATGACTTGTTGATAATTAGTTGAATCCATTCTTCCTTCCACCTGGACAATTTCCTGTGCCACCAGTTACCTCACAACTTCAAAATAGACAGGCTTAATTTTTGGCAAGATGTTCTTTTCCTTAGATGCCAGACTTGTATTTCTGCAAATGTATCTTTTGTGGTTGTGGAATTTTTGTTCATCAGTACTTTGTTCTGGCCTATACTTCTTTTGTTAACTTTTGTGTTGTGGTCATAGGATAAGTTTCCTGCCAACTCTTCCATGCAGATATTTGAATTAGTAACACTGTACGGTTCACCACTACTCAAAGTCCTTTTGCACTGTGGCTTCTGCTTGGCCTATCTGACCTGTTAGCCAAATCTTGCTTTGCCTTATCAATCCCAATTTCCTAATGATATTTCTAATAGTGGAATGTCTAAGCTGGAAACATTTAGAAATATTTGGTATATTTCCTCCCTCCTTTGTAACAATCAATTATCTTTATTTCAAGTTTTGGTCAGCTGCTTAGAGGAGCCCATTGTTGTTAAGAGTAGGAACAACATCCATATAGGTTAGAAGGGTCAAATTTAGTCTACTCTGAAATTGTCTTCATCTAACCTACATTAATTTAATGACTAGTGAGTCAGTCAAGTATTGAGGCCTCAATTAAAAAGTATTAATTAATCAACTGGAAGAGTCCCCAACTGTTTGCAAATGCCATATTCACTGTACTATTTTTTATCTCTCTTAAATCCAGCAATAAAAGTTAGTGTTCAATAATATGTGCAGAAATGTTTCATGTTTATGTTTGTACTCTTGCTAGGCCGCATTATCCTCTTTCACATTCATTTTAACTAAATCCTTTCATACACCTACATATAAGTATATGGAAAAATTATGAAAACACACTTTTCCCTGTTCTACCCTTAGTTACTTGCATGCAACTTGATGAACACATAAATTATACTTCTGTAACATTTTAATTTATAGCAATACTAGATCAGATTTGGTGTAGTGCTTGGGGGCCCTTCCACCACCCAGAAGCTAGACGTTGAAGATTTGGACTACATGTGTATGAAGGCCCACCCTATACCCCTAGAACTAGGTGAAGAACAGTGAAAACTCATGTCACCCAGACAATTGGTGGTGAATAACATGGCTTCTAGGCTTGCACTGAGGGCCCTGGTCATTGCCAGTGAATGAAAAAAAAAAAAAGTGATGTACAAAGCCATCTCTAGGGTTTATAAATTATCCTCCATGCAACATGAGAGCACTAGACTGAGGACCACCATTAGATCTTGTCACCCAATGGCTCCAGTTGTTCATTAAATTTTCAACTCACTGCCTCAAGGATATGATGTTGTTAGTATACCCCACCTCCAATCACCCTCACTTATTTATTTTTATACTCTAAACCATTTCAGCTAAAGCTAGAAAGTCTCCCCAAGGAGATCGGAGTGTTTAAAATTTCCTCAGCCACACACCATACCATATGGGAACAGATAGTCTGGGATCCATTCATTTAGATATGGGAGAGTGGCTAAGAACACCTCTTTCTTGTACCCCCTGCATAAGGGAATCCAAAATTTGAGCCTCAAGCACTAAGGATACTATTTTTCTAGCAGCTGGGCAATCTATAGATATATTATTGTCACAGGCACTAGGAGTCTTTACCCAGTATCACCCTCTGATGGTCTTATCAGAGCAGTAGAGTTGGTATATGATACTCTGGTGGCAGGGTGATAATGGAACTGGAAACAGCAGATTGTTAGAGAAAGCTCAGAAAGTCTATGACTAGCAGCACTGGTAAACAATAGGTAACTGAACACGAGGATCTGGATGGACAAGGACACGTGAGGGTAGTCAGTGGTCTGCGCACAGCAAGTTGTACCACTGCTATAGTGAGAAGAATGTCCAGGAGTAATAAGGAGGTGGAAGTCAGCGGTCTGCGTATAGCAAGTTGTACCGCTGTCAGTAGTGAAGGAATGGAATCCAGGTGAAGGTAACAGGGAAGTCAGTGGTCTGCGTGTAGCAAGTTGTACCACTGCTATGTGAGAGGATATATGCAACTGGTGACACAGGGAAACAGGAATCAGTGGTTTGCCCCTAGCAAGTTGTACCACTGAATATATGTGAGGAAGGACACGAGAAGATGAATGCAATGCAGAGTCTACACGGGTACACTGAACTTGATCCCACGTTGAACTGCACACAATAATAATAATGAATGAACAGCACTGCACAGATAAACAAAGTCACTAGAATAGTCCAGCAAAAGGAAACACAGTCAATTATAGCAATAGTCTCAGAGAATGGAAACTCCGGAGGAGAACAACTCGGTCCAGATGGATATGCAATACACCAGCACAGTCAATGAGAAGTATGCATACCGTGGTTTAGATGAGCAGGCTGTTAGAGATAGCTGCAGGGTTACCTGAGCGGCAGGGAACTGATGAGATGAGAAGTCCTTGCAGAATGGAAGCGGCAGGTAGGTGCAGAGCACTGTAGGTAGGCCAGCAAGGACGACAAAATACTCAGGAAGCAGTAGTATATCGAATTGAACAGCAGGAGACCACGGGAGAGCTGAAGCGATGTAGCAGAGCTGGAAGCCGAGGAGCGTAGACTCGATGCTTAACATGCAAGTTGACACGAATGGACACACTGTAGAAGCAGTAGGCAGCGGGTCAGCTGACGGCAGGTGGAATGCAGACTGGAGCGCTGAGACGAGCAGGACTCTGTAGACACGCTGAAGTAGCTAACAGGAATCAGCTGGAACAGTAGCGATGTAACACAGGAGAGTTGGAGAGATCTGTAACTTGTTAGACACACGGAGGCAGCGGATAGGAATCAGCTGCTGGAGTCACGATGAAACACAGGAGAGTTTGCAGTAATCTGTAACTGTAGATATACGGAGGCAGCGGATAGGAATCAGCTGCTGAAGTCACTAGGAACACGAGGAGGAGAAGTGGTCTGGAAACCACAAATGGCAAACAGGAGTCAGCATAAGCTGAACACACGAGGAGGCACTGGAACACCTTCAGAGACTCATGAGGAATAAGACTCCAAGATCAGGCAACGTGGTATTGACTACAGGTGCTTAATATAGGGAGTGTTGCCTGATCAGCCAATTAAGTTAAAGGAACAGAACTGAAGGTTAAAATGGACTGCACATGCGCAGTACCTCATTATAATGGACGGACACGGTTCCTAGCTACCTTAGAAGTAGCACTCACAGTCCGGTGAGTGACAGTACCCCCCCTTTTAAAGGTGGGCACAGAACACCTGGAACCGGGTTTGTCCGGAAATTTGGTATAGAACTTTTTCAAGAGGGCTGGAGCGTTGAGATCTTCAGCTTTGATCCATGAACGCTCCTCAGGACCAAAGCCTTTCCAATGCACGAGGAAACGAAGAACTCCTCGCGAAATTTTAGCATCCAAAACCTGAGTAATCTCAAAATCTTCCTCCTGATGAACTTGAAGTGGCCGAGGTGCTGAAGGAGGGACCGAGAAACGGTTGATGATGAGAGGTTTGAGCAAGGAAACATGGAAGGCGTTGGAAATACGAAGACTCTTGGGAAGTAAAAGTTTGAAGCAAACTGGATTTATAACTTGAATGATCCTATATGGACCAATAAAACGGGGAGCAAATTTCATGGATGGAACCTTCAAACGAATATTCTTAGTAGATAGCCACACCCGGTCTTCAACTTTCAATGGTGGAATAGCCCGTCTCTTTTTGTCTGCAAAAGACTTATATCTGGCAGATGTCTTCTTTAAACAGGTTTTTACCTGAGCCCAAATATTTTTGAAGGTTTGACACAAAGTCTCAACAGCAGGAACTTGGGTGGGCCGGAGGGCAGGAAATTCCGGGAAAGACGGATGGTGACCGCAGGGCCGCCGAGAGGGGGGGGGGAGCGGGTACAGTTTACCCGGGCCCGGCCATGCCAGGGGGCCCGGGCCGGGCCCTCGCTGCTAATAAAATTTATTTATTTTCTTATTTTATTTTTCTCTCTTGCGGTATTTTTTTTTTTACTTTTTTTATTTTTTTTCCCGCGGGGGGGGGGGGGGGGGTCTTGGGTTTCTTGGGAGCTGTAAGAAAAAATAAATAATAAAAAAAAAAAATACTCACGTGATCGCGCGGCGCCGTGTCCCTCCTCTCCTCCATTCACACTGACTGCCGGGCGTGACGTCATCAAGTCACGCCTGTCAGTCAGTGAGGAGCGCCGCAGCCAGCAGGAAGAAAGAAGACAGAAGAGGAGACAGAAGAGCAGAAAAGAAAAGAAGTTGACAAAAGGTAAGTAAAGAAACGGAGAGGCTAGGGGAGGAAAACAGGGAGGGACAGTACTATAAAGAAAGGGGACAGAGAAACAGAGGAGGAAAAAAAGGAGAGAGCCACAGAGTAATAAAAAAAAAAGTGGGAGAGAGGAACAGAGGAGGAAAAAAAGGAGAGAGCCACAGGGGAATAAAAAAAAAGTGGGAGAGAGGAACAGAGGAGGAAAAAAAGGAGAGAGCCACAGATGAATAAAAAAAAAATTGGGGAGAGAGGAACAGAGGAGGGAAAAAAAGTGGGAGAGAGGAACAGAGGAGGAAAAAAAAGGAGAGAGCCACAGAGGAATAAAAAAAAATTGGGGAGAGAGGAACAGAGGAGGGAAAAAAAGTGGGAGAGAGGAACAGAGGAGGAAAAAAAAGTGGGAGAGAGGAACAGAGGAGGAAAAAAAAGTGGGAGAGAGGAACAGAGGAGGAAAAAAAGTGGGAGAGAGGAACAGAGGAATAAAAAAAGTGGGAGAGAGGCACAAAGTAAAAAAGAAGGGGGAAAAGCAGCATGGAGGTCGCAGTGTGAGCATAAGGGGGTACAGTGTAGTTGTGATGAAGGGGCACAGTATTGTGTGTGTAATGGCACAGGGGGCTTGTTGCAATGTAGTGTGTGTGAGGTAGGTGGCGGCTAATTAATGGGCGCTATTTTGTTTGTAGGGTGATGGTGAGGCAATTTAATAGTAGGGACTATTAATTTAAGATGGGGTGGTTTGGGGGCTATTGAATCTTGGGGTGAGTTTAGGGAGAATGAGGTCTATTTATTAAATGTGACTATGAATTATTTAATGGCAGTGATGGTTGCGGGAAATAGGTATTGCTGGGGCTGTTTGCAGGAAGTGAAATAGGTTTATTTATTAAATGTGAATACTATTATTTTAATGTTGGGGCTGGAGGAAGGCCTAATTATTAATCGTGAGTGCTATTGATTTAAGGCCGGGGCTGGCTGTAATTTTCTAAATGTAGCCATTTTTTTTTCAAAATAGGTCCTTCAACATTCCTGGATCCGGACAAGCCACAACTAAAGAAACCAGCAGCCACAGGTGGAGAAAGTGAGAAGAACAGGTAGGAGAGAGCAGCACAGTGTGTGAAATGTTGTGATTCTAGTAAGGACAATACCAATTTTTGGTGAATGTTGTGCCCAATGTAAGGTGTAGGCCAAGACTGAACTGTTTGTGTACACACTGCATTGTTTGTATACTACCCTGTGGTGGTAGATGTCCTGAAAGTCAGGAGTGCTTGAACATATGTGACGCTCTGGCGAATTGAGAGCCTAGTGGTTTTTATGTTAGCCACGCCCCAATGGCACGTTTGTCACGCCCCCAAATGCATGACCACACCTCCCAAAATTTTTGCACCGCCATTTGGCTAGCCACGCCCCTGAATGTATGACCATACACCTAAATTTTTTTGCGCCGCCGTAAGGCGGCGCAAAAAAATTTTGGGTCTTACTTGAATATGAGGGGGGCCCCATGAATTTGTTGTACCCGGGCCCTGAATTCTTCTTGGCAGCCCTGGGTGACCGTAAACCACAAAGAATGGAGTTTTAGATGATGACTCATGGTACATGTTGTTATGAGCGAATTCAGCCCAAGGAAGTAATTCTACCCAGTTGTCTTGATTGGCTGACGAGAACATCCTTAAGAAAGTCTCAAGATCTTGGTTGACTCTTTCAGTTTGTCCGTTCGATTGAGGATGGTAGGAAGATGAGAGTGCTAATCGTATGCCCAAGGTCTTGCAAAGGCCCCGCCAGAATCTGGAAACAAATTGTACTCCTCTATCTGACACGATCTCGGACGGACATCCATGGATACGGAAAATTTCTGTAATGAAATGTTCAGCCAGGGTAGAAGAAGAAGGTAAACCAGACAAGGGAACGAAATGCGCCATCTTCGAAAATCTATCCACCACTACCCAAATGGTGTTGCAATTCTTACTAGGAGGAAGCTCAGTAACAAAGTCCATACTAATATGGGTCCAAGGCTTAGATGGAATGGGTAGTGGCTGAAGCAACCCCGCTGGAGTTCTACGGGGGGTCTTGAACTGGGAGCATAAATCGCATGCCGCGATAAACTCTTTGACATCTCTTCTCATAGAAGGCCACCAATAACTTCGAGAGAGGATTTCAAAGGTCTTGCGTTCACCAGCGTGTCCAGAGAAACGAGAAGAGTGAAACCATGAAAGGATTTTTTTCCTAAGAGCAGGAGGCACGAGGGTCTTCCCAAATGGTAGCACTTTAGTGGAAGAAGCAGCCAGAGAAACACATTTGGGGTCTAATATAAAGTGGTTAGGACTCTCTTCAACGTCTGAGGACGCCACAAAGGCTCGAGATAGAGCGTCTGCTTTTTTATTCTTTGCAGCTGGTTTAAAGGTTATGATTAGATCAAAACGGGAAAAGAAAAGAGACCATCTTGCCTGACGAGGATTTAAACATTGAGCAGACTGTAGGTATGACAAATTTTTATGATCCGTAAAAATTGTCACCGGATGACGAGCTCCCTCTAACAAATATCTCCACTCCTCCAATGCTACTTTAATAGCCAGCAACTCCTTGTCCCCGATGGTGTAATTCTTCTCCGCAGGCAGAAGACCCCGAGAGTAAAAGGCACAAGGATGGAATTTTTGTTGCTCCGATTTCTGGGAGAGAATGGCTCCTAAACCAACATTAGAGGCGTCTACTTCTAGGAAGAAGGGAAGCGTCACATCAGGCTGTCGAAGGATGGGGGCAGAGGAGAAGGACTCTTTAAGAAATTGAAAGGCTTGGAGAGCCTCAGATGACCATTGCTTAGTATTGGCCCCTTTGCGAGTTAGAGCCACAATGGGAGATGCAATTGAAGAGAAGTCTTGAATGAAGCGTCTATAGTAGTTGGCAAAGCCTAAAAAATGCTGAATAGCACGAAGAGTAGTTGGCTGAGGCCAAAGTAACACAGCATTCACCTTTTCTGGATCCATTTGTAGACCAACTCCGGAAACAATATAACCCAAAAATGGAATCTGGGGCAACTCAAATGAACATTTTTCTAATTTACAGAATAATGAATTTTTCCGGAGTCTGGAAAGAACTTCGGCCACTTGTTGGTGATGTGAAGGCAGGTCTTGGGAAAAGATGAGTATGTCGTCCAGATATACTACGACACATACATATAACAAGTCCCGAAAGATCTCGTTAATGAAGCCCTGGAAAACAGCAGGGGCATTACATAACCCGAAGGGCATTACTAAGTATTCATAATGCCCATCTCTGGTGTTAAAAGCTGTTTTCCATTTGTCATCGGACCTAATTCTAATCAAGTTGTAGGCACCACGAAGATCCAACTTAGTAAAAATCCGGGCTCCCTTGATCCGATCAAACAACTCAGTAATCAGAGGAATGGGATACCGATTTTTGATAGTGATAGCATTAAGTCCACGAAAATCTATGCAAGGGCGTAATGATCCATCTTTCTTCTTCACGAAGAAGAACCCAGCTCCAGCGGGAGAAGTAGAAGGTCGAATAAATCCTCGCTGGAGATTCTCTTGGATGTATTCAGCAGTAGCCTGAGTCTCAGGTAATGAAAGTGGATACACACGACCCCTAGGTGGAGTCTTGCCAGGTAACAGGTCAATCGGACAATCCCATGAACGATGAGGGGGAAGACGTTCAGACTGAGCTTTATCAAAGACGTCGGCAAATGAAGCATACTGAGGAGGAAGTCCCGGTGAGGAAGGTGAAATGGAGGTTTGCTGTATTTTACGAGGAACAACACAAGAAAGACAATGTTGGTGACATTCAGGTCCCCAAGACGTAACTTGAGGAGTGCGCCAGTCAATCTGGGGAGAATGACATTGAAGCCATGGAAGGCCTAAAACAATCGGACTTGTAGTAACAGGAAGGATTAAAAACAAAATTTCTTCTCGGTGTAGAACACCAATCTGAAGGGTCACTGAAGACGTACTTTGGGTGATGAGACCGTTGATAATACGTGATCCATCGATAGCAGTCACCGTAACAGGAGTCTTCAGGGTAATCACTGGTAGGGACCATAGATTTACAAGGGATTCAGAAATGAAATTTCCCGCAGCTCCTGAATCAATCAGAGCTTGGGACTCAAAATACTTAGTAGCAAATGAAATGGTAACGTCAAATGCACAGATTTTTGATTTCGTAGAAGATGGAGAGGACTCCAGGGACCCTAACTTCACCTCTCCAGAACTAGTTAGGGCCTGGCATTTCCCGATTTTTTGGGGCATGACTGGAGCATATGTGTGGCATCAGCACAATAGATACAAAGTCTATTCTTAATTCTTCGATTCCTCTCTGCAGAGGTTAGTTTGGAACGTCCAATCTCCATCGGTATTACCGGAGGTGAAGCAGGACGAATTTGAGAAGTGGGACGAAGAGATGTTTTAGCTGAAGTAGTTCTCTCAGAGTCCCTCTCACGAAATCTGAGATCCACACGATGACAAAGAGAAATCAAATCTTGTAAAGACGTAGGGAGTTCTTGAGTAGTCAGTGCATTTTTAATTTTGTCCGAGAGCCCCTGCCAGAAGGCGGCAATTAACGCTTCAGTGTTCCACTGAAGCTCAGAGGCTAAGATCCTAAATTGAATGACATACTGTCCTACTGTACGAGAACCCTGTCATAAACGAAGAATGCTGGAGGCAGCGGAAATAACACGACCTGGTTCATCGAATACATTACGAAACATGGAAATAAATTTGGCACTATCCTGTAACAACGGATCATTTCTTTCCCACAGAGGGGAAGCCCATGCAAGAGCTTGTCCGGAGAATAATGAGATGAGATAGGCCACTCTGGAACGATGAGTAGAAAAGTTTTGAGGTTGGAGCTCAAAATGTACTGAGCATTGGTTGAGGAAACCTCTACATGTTTTGGGATCTCCATCATACTTTAACGGAGTTGGCAGGTGAAGCGTGGAAGCCGTAGACACCTGGGATGGCATTGGGGAAACGGAGGAAAGCACAGGAGCATCAACAGAAGCTGTAATATTCTGCCCAGACGTTCTTTGGGAGACTAACGTCTGGTAACATTGTAGTAATAGTTGTTGACGAACATCCTGTTGTTCCACACGGGTGACCAGATGCTGCAGCATCTCTTTAGCTGTGGGTTCCGAATCTGGGTCTGTCATGGCCTGATCTTACTGTCACGGGCACTAGGAGTCTTTACCCAGTATCACCCTCTGATGGTCTTATCAGAGCAGTAGAGTTGGTATATGATACTCTGGTGGCAGGGTGATAATGGAACTGGAAACAGCAGATGGTTAGAGAATGCTCAGAAAGTCTATGACTAGCAGCACTGGTAAACAATAGGTAACTGAACATGAGGATCTGGATGGACAAGGACACGTGAGGGTAGTCAGTGGTCTGCGCACGGCAAGTTGTACCACTGCTATAGTGAGAAGAATGTCCAGGAGTAATAAGGAGGTGGAAGTCAGCGGTCTGCGTATAGCAAGTTGTACCGCTGTCAGTAGTGAAGAAATGGAATCCAGGTGAAGGTAACAGGGAAGTCAGTGGTCTGCGTGTAGCAAGTTGTACCACTGCTATGTGAGAGGATATATGCAACTGGTGACACAGGGAACAGGAATCAGTGGTCTGCCTCTAGCAAGTTGTACCACTGAATATATATGTGAGGAAGGACACGAGGAGATAAATGCAATGCAGAGTCTACACGGGTACACTGAACTTGATCCCACGTTGAACTGCACACAATAATAATAATAAATGAACAGCACTGCACAGATAAACAAAGTCACTAGAATAGTCCAGCAAAAGGAAACACAATCAATAATAGCAATAGTCTCAGAGAATGGAAACTCCGGAGGAGAAAAACTCAGTCCAGATGGATATGCAATACACCAGCACAGTCAATGAGAAGTATGCATACCATGGTTCAGATGAGCAGGCTGTTAGAGATAGCTGCAGGGATACCTGAGCAGCAGGGAACTGACGAGATGAGAAGTCCTTGCAGAATGGAAGCGGCAGGTAGGTGCAGCGCACTGTAGGTAGGCCAGCAAGGACGACAAAATACTCAGGAAGCAGTAGTATATATCGAATTGAACAGCAGGAGACCACGGGAGAGCTGAAGCGATGTAGCAGAGCTGGAAGCCGAGGAGCGTAGACTCGATGCTTAACAGGCAAGTTGACACTAATGGACACACTGTAGAAGCAGTAGGCAGCGGGTCAGCTGACGGCAGGTGGAATGCAGACTGGAGCGCTGAGACGAGCAAGACTCTGTAGACACGCTGAAGTAGCTAACAGGAATCAGCTGGAACAGTAGCGATGTAACACAGGAGAGTTGGAGAGATCTGTAACTTGTTAGACACACGGAGGCAGCGGATAGGAATCAGCTGCTGGAGTCACGATGAAACACAGGAGAGTTTGCAGTAATCTGTAACTGTAGATACACGGAGGCAGCGGATAGGAATCAGCTGCTGGAGTCACGATGAAACACAGGAGAGTTTGCAGTAATCTGTAACTGTAGATATACGGAGGCAGCGGATAGGAATCAGCTGCTGAAGTCACTAGGAACATGAGGAGTAGAAGTGGTCTGGAAACCACAAATGGCAAACAGGAATCAGCATAAGCTGAACACACGAGGAGGCACTGGAACACCTTCAGAGACTCATGAGGAAAGAGACTCCAAGATCAGGCAACGTGGTATTGACCACAGGTGCTTAATATAGGGAGTGTTGCCTGATCAGCCAATTAAGTTAAAGGAACAGAACTGAAGGTTAAAAGGGACTGCACATGCGCAGTACCTCATTATAATGGACGGACACGGTTCCTAGCTACCTTAGAAGTAGAACTCACAGTCCGGTGAGTGACAAATATTAGTTATCAGGAGGCTTCCTTCACATTGTTTTCACTTATTTTTCATAATTATTTCTTCTTGTCTAAAAAGGGAATTTTACTTCTTAACTATAATATAGGAGAATCCTCTATCTTTCTGGTCAGATTAATTTTCATATTTTAACTGCCATTTAATCTGCCATGTTTAGATTATGTCCTTTTTACTATTCGTTCAATATTTAATTTTGCTGTTGATTGCTGCGCGTTACTGAGTATTGCAGAGAACTTTAATAATCTATCCTTGCAATAAACAGCAAAGATGAGCAATCAGCATCAAAATTATGTAATGAACAATCACATTTGTTATTACATTTAATGCACATAGTTTTTAAATGAAAAATATTATTTTGCATAACTGGCTTATATTACATAATGACAAGTTATTTGGCAGACTTGTTCATTTACCTCTTCTTATTTATTTTAAGTGGGATTGAAATGTGAAGAAAATATTCTGTCCATCAGATATTTTGTCTGGACTTACAATTATAATTTACCAACCCACAGGAGTACTTTAGCTACTGTTAGTAGCAACTGTTGTAATTTTATAATCAATGGTGATTACTGTTTTCATCCGTTTCCATAAAGTAAAATAGTTTTAAACTCAAATAGTACTTGTGACTGTCTGTTTGCATACTGCTTCCCTGTGGTTGGTGTTATATCTGGCAGACTTTGAAGTTCAGGTAGATTAGAATTGAGGAGCTCAAGAGAGATACCAGAAACTTTGCTTTAGGTGATAGTAATTATGAAACTTCTGTATGATTTCTCATTTCTCACTGAGTTGGAAATAAGTCTGACTCAGAAGCACAAAAAATGCTTTTAAAACTGTGCATGAGGGTTTCCCTGTTACAGTGTTACCATTCCTGGCTGGCAAAGCCTAATGCTTGTACTAGTAATTTGGGTGGACCCCACACTATTTGTTTTCCTGATTTTACTAGTACCAGCCTAACCCTGGCAAAACTAGAGCTACTTAAGATGTTTGGAGGGCACACTGTTTTTTGTTATTATTTATCAGCCTTATGGGACCGCCAAAATGTATATGCTTAAGCGTATCAGATGTTAATAATGCAGGAGATGCTTTAAGTGTACCTCATAAAATGGGTGCAATTTGCGTACTATTTCAAGTTGAACGTATTTCTATGTTTTTGCTGCTCTGTGTTTTGTTTTGCTGCTCTGTTGTCTCAGAAATCTATTCTAGATTTTGCTGAATATCAGAGTTGTTGTGTGTCTTCTGCTTACTCAAAAAAGTGGCGTAGCTGACCTGGTCATAAGTATCCTGTGTACTTATGAACTTCCTCTTTGATCCTGTGCAAGTTTCCCGCCCTACTATCTCCAATGTGTTGTGGTTTTGGTCCTGGTGCAGTAGGGTATTTTGTATTTATCTTGGTAAGTTCTGTTTGCTGGTCGATGAGGGGTTTGAATGCCAACGTTAGTCCGGGGTAGATGGGGGGTGTTTTCTATCAGGTTAGTGGAGTATGTGTTGCAGGGGTTCTAGGTGAAAGTCCCTATGCTGTTGTGGTTGTTGCATAGTTCCTGATTACTATTGAAGGTAGGGCGATGTGCAAAATAAAATACCAATAAGGTCCATTGAGGGCAAACCCTCTCTTTAGTTCCTATTAACATTATTTACTCCATAGCTGGGAGTGAATAAACCTAGCTGGAAAGGACTTTTCTACAGGAAATGTTGTTTTAATGTGACAAATGATCTATCAGTTCACAGATTGACAAATATCTTGACAAAATTCAGTGAATCCATAACAAAACAATTATTAACTTATTTACTCATATCTAGTGTTGGTAATCCACTTTGTCATAAATTTAATAATAATATTGTGTTTGTATTCAGGTCATCTATCATTAAACCTATTTTTGCTGTGAATTAATTAATCAATTTCGATTTTTATTAGAGATAAAATGAGTTTTAGTTTTGGCAAATCAATTTACATTTTTTTTTTCAAGAGAACAAAGTTGCATAAATTGATGCATTGAGGGTAATGCATTTATTAAATTTGCTATTTTTTTTCTAAGATTTTCTATTTAGAATGTCTTGTAAGACTATAATTTATAGCAATCATTATTATATAAAAATTAGTTTGAAGTCAATTTTGACACCACCAAATAAGAAGAATATGTAAACTTGATTAATGACTTTATCTTACCTCTCTTATTTATTATTATTATTATTATTATTATTATTATTATTATTATTATTAATATTTTTCCAAACTAGGAAGTAAGTGGGTACCTATGTGTAGTAGGCGGACAACTAGGTGCATTTTTACACAATGAAATCTTCTTCATGTCTGTATATCTGCAGATAGTGAAAACAAAACAGAGAAAAAACAAGCCTGCGCTTGGTATAACCCACATTATATATGGTACCAGCTGCTTGGCAATGAGCCCGCGCTCGGTATATCCCATATTGTATATGGCACCAGTTGCGTGGCAATACAAATGCCCATAAATGTATACAAAACAAAAAGACAGCTGTCACTGCTTATCCTTTACACTGCATATCTGTGTGTGTCTAGCAAAATGAAAACATGAGGTATTAGTTCATATTTTGATCAAAACATTTAAGCCTTCATTCCAGCGTCAAGGACACCTTATTATATGTAGGTCCTACACTGACCTATATGCTTTAAACACCATTAAAATGCAGTTAAAATCAGATGCACTCACCTCCCAGGTATAGAGGTTTACATATAGAAAGGGCTGGCTTGTGAGCCACACCCAAATGTTCCTTAAATAGGCTTGATGGACAGCTGCTATGACAATAAGGCAATATTTTGAAACAAAACCAGAGAAAAAACAAGACTGCGCTCGGTATATCCCACATTATATATAGTACACTTCATAGTTCCAGCAAGTGATTATGAATGGCAATCCATTTACAATTGAAATCATCTATCCTCATACTCATGAACTAAAATTTGATGATTTAATTGTAGATTAACAACTGCCATCGCATCATTTTAACAATTTGCACAAAACAATTTATGAACATTCATTTTAGTATTATCCCCTTTTAACATGCCTTCTCTGATAGAATGTACTGACTAATGCCAATGGAACTTAAGCATTCCAGTGGACCACTTGTAACATTTGGCTAGCTTTAGATATAACATGATTATATTAAATTTAAACTTAAATTAATGTGTGTTAGATAGTTTTTTAATGAATTGAATGAATGAATATAAAGTTTGATGATAGTTGATGACTTCTAAACGTTATACAGCTGTATGTCAAGCATAACTTTAAAAAATATTAGTAATGGTTAAGTACTGTACTATGTTAAGTCATATTTTAGAAAAATATCAAAAGAATTAAGTACCAAAACTGCACTTGCAACAATAGGAATTCTTTTATCCTGGAAGGAACCCCATTGATATTCAAATTCAAGGTTTTCATTGTTACTTTAGAAGAAGAACTTTTCCTCTTAAAAACTTACCACACTTTTAATAAGCCATGTTTTATAAAAAAAAGTACATGACAAAGACATTAATACCAATTATTTTCTTTAATTGTATTGTCAGATTTAATAATTATGCATTTTGTTTTTATTGTCACAAAAGGCAAAACAAAATATCTTCAATTTATGATCCCAGTCCTGGAAATGTTTCAGTAATTGTGTTTACCATTTTATCTGTCACAGTATGACTAAATATTGAAATAGGGCTTTCAATTATGTTCTATAATCTATAATATAAAATCTTGGAAGATTACTTGGGTTGTTTGACGGTTTAGGAACATATTAAAATAACATCCAGATGAAAGGTTTAATTTTAGTGCCATAAAAAAAAAGATTACAGCTATGTAATGGGATAAATTTATTCTTAATCAACAATGAGAAAAATAGTCTAAAGAGTTAATCAAAGTCAAATTATATGGTAGATTGGACATGATATGTAATTATATTTTCATAATGTTTAATGAATATTCTGACTGCATGAGTATGTATTGTATTGGGATACAACTTTTAAACATACAGCAATGTAGAGACTTTGGGGCTTATTTAAGAACTTAAAAAAAGTCCCAGAACACATCACTTGGCACAAATACACCTATTTATCTGTTTGTCACAACGAAACTTAGATTCCTGCATTCTAGTTTTAGTAACTGCCCCTAGAAACCCACCCACTTCAATTTTAACCACTATGTGGCTCAGTTAATTTGAACGTAAATTGCTTTTTTGGCATATAATAAGCTTTTTGACTTCTGTGAAAGTGCACAAAAAACTAGTTCTGAAACTTGTGCATTGTGCACTTGTGCAGAAGTAAAAAAGCTAATTATACAACAAAAAGGCAATTTACATTCAACTTAACACGAGCCCCTGCATGACCAAGTCTGTCATGTCAAACTCTTTTGATACTGAAAAACTTTTAGCAGTTTCTTGAAAGAATATGATTTAATTTGAAATTTAGCAGTTTGTTCAAATGTTTCATTACTTGGCTGAATATATGTAAACCATTTTCTTATTTGAGTTTATAGGTAGTTTATAACAGTTTTTACCCCATCTTTTAAGTACTGTGTGGGACAAAAAGACGCTGCTGTGGTTGGGTTTGGGATTAATCTTGCAGTATTATATTGAAATACTTGTAGTCAGATAATTTGTTAATGTATTGTTAGCTATCTACTGTTCAATAGTATGCTGTAATTTTTACTTGTTTGTGGCAGGGATAAGAAGCTTATTTTCAGTTGGAGTGTTGTTATTGAGCTTGATCACCTAGCTCATCATGTGAAAATAATAGTTCTGTTTGTGAATATAATAGTTCTTAATTATAAATTGAAATGTTTTGTAATTTTTCATTGTTGGAAGCACTACTTTTCACATATAATTATTAGTTAGAAATCACATTTCCATGGGTCTAAGGTGCTGGCATTAAATAGGGCATATGTGAGTTTATATCATGCTAATTATTCCAACTATGCACAAGGGTATCACTATGAGTGGCTAAAACTGCACAATGCCAAGCTTTTACATTGTGTATAATGAGTGTTACATAATAATTCAGTGTAAGCTGAAATATCATATCATCACTTAGGTAAATGCATATCTCACCCCTCAGCTGTCAACCTTTACATGACCTAATGGAAAGGGTAGGATCTTTAAATCAATCATCATTGCTTCTCAATGGGGATTTTAATGTTAGACCCCGTGTTAAACATATTATCTCAATTGCTACCTCATTCTAATGCATTGTAAAGATGGCCTGATACTTATTAGTATAATTTGTCTACAAGTTGCATATCAAGATGGGATTGCAAAAACATACATACATACATACATACATACATATATGTGAATACATGTTATACATCAAGATATAGAACCTTCTCCAGAAAATGCCTTGCAATTGGCTGTTGTTATTATTATTATTATCTTTTATTTATAAGGCACCACAAAAGGTCTCCAGCACCATATACAAAACAGCCCTATTTTGGGAAACTATGTAACTCCCACAGTCACTTTCTGATCATCTTATAGGTTCTGGGCTAGCGGGTAAATTTATCAAGCTGCGGGATGAAAAAGTGCGATAAGCACAGAAAGAAGAACCCTTTGCTAATGATGCCAAAAATAGAACCAATAAAAACAAAACTGGTCCACCAAGAGCAAGCACCCGTAAAGGAGGCTGCAAAGCTCCTAATTAGGGACAAAAAAATACTTTGAAAAAAAACAGCGCTATTTGAATCAATAAATGGAAATAAAAAACTTCATGGGTCACCAGATAATATAAAAAACATTGAATACACTAACAATCCATATAATAAAAATAAAAATACAAATACATATATAAACATTTAATGGTGAAAATGCTTAAAACAAATAGATAAGAATCAGCCCTGTCAAACAATAGGATAAACCAGATGAACAAGTGTAAGTTGGTTATTCAATGCAAATATACACTCATGTTTTTCAGATTTAATGAATTGTCATTCTGAAACAAAGTATCCTATATAACAATAATTCATCTCAATAAATAAATATCATTGTTCCCTCTGAAGAAGTTACCTGTAGTAAGGAAACTCATCAGGGTGTTTTATGGCTGATAGGGCCTGACCCTGTCAAAGTGATTCTGTTTCAAGTCATGCTTGTATTGTAAATGGCTGTTATCTGTGGCACATCACACATTTTACCTAAGTCTTTAGTGCTTTTTTTTTTAGAAAGTGCGGTGTTGCCTATAGCAACCAATCAGATTCTAGCTGTTATTTTGTAGAATGTACTAAATAAATGATAACTAGAATCTGATTGGTTGCTATAGGCAACATCTCCACTTTTTCAAACCTGCAACTTAATAAATATACTTGTAAGTATCTTATGTCTTATGTTTGGAACTGCACGTCCATGCTGCAGCAGAGGTCTTACAATTATGGGAAATTACACAAAAAAGAGTCTATATGCTGGTCAGAGGGTTTGTGACTAAAACAGCCATATTTTGAAGTGAGATGAAACTGTTATTATTAGCTATCAGGCATCTCCCTGTCATTATTATATTATGATATTATAATTATCGATCCAACTCTCATTAATGAGGAACTTGGTAGTTTTTCAAGGAATATATATTCTTCAATTCTTAGAAATATGCAGCATGAACTACAGGAGTTTTGGGATGATATTCATATTTCACAGCCATCTGCCTAGAGTGTGGCAATACCTGGGCGAGACGGATGGACAGCAGATAAGGTAGAAACAGTTATTAAGTCATGTACAAAAAGTAAGAGGCCAGGCTTGGAAAGACTACTGATTGAATGATGCAAGGTTAGCATAGTGCTTATAGCTCTAAATTATGACAATTATTTAACATGTTGTTAGAGAATTAAGCACTGCCACAAGCAAATAATAACAAACAAAAAAAAGCAAAAGACAATAATTGTCCTAATCTCCAAATAGGAAAACATGTGCTAAACTGTGGTTCCTATATAATCTGCCTATTTCTCTGTTAAGTAACAAATTCTGGCTAAGGTTCTAGTGCCATGGTTTACTGCCACTAATATAAAGCTGATTAAATTACACAATATAGCAATTTGAGTTGTCAACATAATAAATGGAGTAGGAGGATAGTTTGGTTTATAGACCATAATGAAAACAATGTAAATGGACAGTGATGAGATCCTTTGCGTTTCTTCCTCAATGGGTTACACTCTTGTATCAATGCATGTGTCAGAGCAAATTTTCATGTAACCTTTATGCTTGTCTTAAAAAAAAAATTAAGGGCATCTGGCAGTGCTGTGCATTATCTCCATCCTTTTCTGTTTATGTTAGTTTCTAGCAATCATGTGCATAATTCTCATAATAATATGGCTAACCATGAGGAGCATATATCATTATATACAGATGATATATTGCTATACCGCCAAGACCACAATAAGTCACTGAGCAGTAGTATTATTATAGTAAGGGATTTAGGATTAAAAGCAAATTGGGATACAATCTAACTTGTTAGCCTCTCTGTTTAAGTGGGTATCAAAAATGAAGTACTTATTTTCTAATAACATTACACCCATAGTTGAGATAAGGTGCCAGTCTGCTGTTTCTTTACTATTGATAAATGTATCCTGATAAAAATGTCAATCTTTATTAGTTATTCACAAAAGCAGGTGTACACAACTATTGTGTTCGGCAAAATATCATTAAAATAGTGTGGATGTAATAGAAAGAAATAGTGAAATAAAATGTTGTATAATACAACAGATGTTATTCTACACTTTATAAGCAATATCTCAATATATTTCTACCAGTTTTATAACTCATAAAATGATTCCTTTATTCAGATAATGTTAATCTATTATATTATGAGTTAACTATTTGACAGTATTGATCCTTTTCAGTTTTCTGTTCATTATTTATTTACAGTTTTGACTGACATTTCCTTCAATTCAAAGGGTGACAGTTAGATTCACGCTATTAAGGGGGCAATGCGAGGACCCGGTGGCTGTCTAATGTTTTTAAGAAGGTAAGTAGCATGAATCTAACTGTCGTCCTTTTAATTGACGGAAATGTCAGTGTCAGTATTTATAATTGCCCGAATTGTTGGCTGTCGCCCTGTCATGAAGTTTGTTTTTGCTGCATGTCATTATAACACCATTTGCTGACTTCATGTCTCTCAATCTGATGTCGAAATTAATTCAATCATAAATTTCTACCCCACCCTTTTAAACAATTAAAGGTTTTGATAGACTGAACATAAACATTTCCCCAAAATTGCATTGTCTGTCTAGCCAACAATTTTCTATTGCAAATGTCCGATAGATTGGTTGTTTTGAACCATTGTTATTAATAACTGAAAATAAGATCACCTAATGGAACACTAAGATGGTGCTAGTTAGGAACATTGGAACATTAGGACCCAAGAGTGAATGTCACTTTACTGCTTTGAGATGTAAAACACATGGTTTACTATATTTCGAAATTGGCAGGGATTAAAAATTTTTACTCCTTATGATGGGTGGAGCTGGTGGGTTGGAGCATTTCGATCTTTATGTGGATTGGCCATAGTAATGCATCTGCTACTGTCAAGTTAAAAGTCCAAAAATGTGCTGGCAAATCTCAAACTTTTGAAAGTTTGAAATATTTAACCATAGTTTGAGGCTGTTAAAAATATATTTACTCTATTCAAATGTATTTAGTTTTGCTGAATAAGTTCAACTTTAGGTATAATTTCATATTTCATATTCAAGATCTAGAAGTTTGACCTAAGTGAAAAATGTTCATTAAACAGGAGCATTGAATATCTAATATGCTCAACAAATCCATTTGACTTTTTTTTCCTTTTCCTTTTAGTTCCATGACTCCAAATAAATTCACTCTCACACATACTTAATAGTTTGTATTGTTTGACACGGACAGTTTTTGAAAATATTTTTCTATTTTACTTATTAGATTTAGGTTTGGGGTTTTTTTTAAGGCAGAAGGGCTTGGTTAGGAGGAACACACTTTAATTGAAAAACACTTTTGGTTATTTTGGGTTACTGGATGAGAGTGAATTTGAGTGAGGTGTTATCCATGGAAGATTCTAAATTTGATAATGTATACACTGCTGAATCTGCTGTTCCTTTATTGAGCTGTTAGACCATCTCTGTGTCAGTACCAACAGATCAACTTCTCTTCTCTTTATGTTATTTGGCTAATGCTAGTTGCTTGTTTTAAAATTATTTAAAAAAAATAAAGACACCAAAAATTTATATATTTTTTCAAACAGGTTATCAAATTGCAGCTAGTTAACATACAGTTGACCATGATTACTCTTGTACTGTGGTTAGTCATGAATCATGTAGTTTGGAACAACTAATTAGTGGTAATTTAATAGTTTGTGTTAAGTTCATATCCATCCATATAATAATTAACAAAGGAAGAAGCTATATAATTTTCATTTCTAAACTGTAATGTTAGATTCATAATTTCCCCGCAAATGCATAAAGCATCATTTGTTTTCTCATATACTATTGTTATTACCATTAAAATACTGTATTATTTATAATATCAATGATCCATCCTAAGTCAGTGTCATTAGCCTAAATGATGAATAAGTAGCTGTGTTGAGAGTTGTAGTGTTATTTGTTTACTGTATTCTACTGTTATACCATGTACTGTCTTGTTGTTTGCCCTCTGTACTGTGATGCAAGACCTCATGTGGTGACCTATAAACAATGGATAATAATAATAATAATAATAATAATAATAATAATAATAATAATAATAATAATAATAATAATCAGGTGCCTCTATCACTATTTAAAACCAAGCAGAGTAGGGTAGGATGAGGTTGAATAACACCAGTACTATAGTATTCTAATGAATTCCCTGGAGTGCTGGAGCCTCATATTTTGCCAATATCTAATGACCATTTGTCTTTTTAAATGTTAGCCTTTCAATACTGTCTGTAGACAATGGCAATTACAGCAGTGAATACTCAGATTGAACACTATAAGCAGGGTAGTTTACTTGTTCTTTCACCGCCTTTGCTAACAGTGGCCATGTTTTTCGTTTTGACACCCAATAAGGGAGTAAATTAGATTCTGGATTCCAATAGTTGGTCTCAGTCATGTATGTCACCACTATTTGAGCTGTATTATCCCACCTTGATTGACTGACTGCAAATACTTTTGCATTTCATCCCAAAGGGAATATGGACTTATAGCACTGCCATTATGATCATGTTGTTGTTGTTGTTGTTGTTGTTGTTGTTGTTGTGGTGATGGTCGTGAGGTTTAAGATTATATTGGATGTATTTGTCCCTGCTGCAGTTTTGCTTTTCCTCCTCCTGTTCATCTATAACAGCTTCTACTCAATCAGTTAGCTTAGCACTTTTCCCTATCATCCTTTAGGAAAAGAATCCCTAATGCTTGGTTTAGACATAGGATCAAAGGTAGTTACAAGTCGGTAGACCTCTTATTGTTTACCTGAAACAACATGGATGTCAGTTGTAAGACACTCCAACATTATTCCTCAGACTACCATCATTATCATTATTATTTTCATTACGTTGAAATTTGAACTTTGATAATGTAGATCAAACTGCAAATTAACCTACTATTCAAATTATAAGGGAACCATAAGATAGAATTGCTTGAACAATTATTATTATTATCTACTATATTATTATTATTATTATTATTATTATTATTATTATTATTAGTCCTGTCACATATTCTACAGTGATGTATAGTAGCAACATAAAACATATATACATTGCCTACAGAAAAGGAATATGGAATAAACTGAGTGGATGTTCATCTTGAAAGAGATTACAATCTAAAAGCACACACATCCATATATTGAATACAGTACGTCATTTCAGATATAGTCTTTCTAAATGGCTCTAGACATCTTTTGAGCATCTCTATTTATTACTGCCCATTCTGCTTGGTCGTGTAAAGTTATGAGTTGCAATGAATGACTTGCTTTAGCTCAAGTTCCTGATATGATGTCTATTAACTGTGATATGTCCTTATGCTATAACATTTCTAAATTAGTCACTGGGTCTGAGATCAGAAAGCAGAACATGTGCAATTATTATAAATAATAATTATGATTGTTGTTTATTTTTACTATTATTATTATTATTATTATTATTATTATTATTATTATTATTACTACCGAATAGCGTGACTCCTTTATTGATATTCTTTGTCTAACTATATGTGCCTATAATAATAAACAGCCATTGGCAGTATTGTGAGAGATTTTGAGTAGAGGGTGCCAAAAACAGAAGAGTAACCCTTTCTAACAGAGGAATTCAATCTCTTGCAGTACTGTGAATGCCATGAGTAATAAGGATGTGAAAGACTGCGTCTCTGTAAAAGGGGACCCATAGATTATGGCCTATTATTCATACAGGTTTATTTCTAATTCAGAAAAGATACAGGAATTTACGTCTTCTTTATTTTCAGACAATTGTTAAACCTGTTTTTTTTAATTATAATTTGTCTTTGTAAACACAAATCTTATTTTCATGATCAAACATAGTCCAAGCACTTAATATCCCAGTAATACCATATTCTTCTGGCCTTTATCTGACATATCTCCCAATTAAGATTTAAAAAAAACACAACAATTTTCTCTTGGCCTCATTGTGTAACAGTTATACAAATACAATGTCACATAAAACTTTTTTCTTAACCATCAAATTCTGAAGGACTTTGAAAATGTTAATAACTTATAATATAGTAATATTTACAAAATAAAGTGTTCCTTGTGTATACTTAAATGAAATCATTATAAAGTATAATTTATAAGCACAAATGATATGGTTTTCACTGTAGGCGATTATATTAACATAATAATATTTGTTTATTTGTTTTATTTATTGTTTATCTGTCTACCTTGATTTATTTTATAAAACATATAACAGAATACAGAATCAACAGACATTCCACTCAGTTGTTACTGATAGCTACCTCAAGGGCAATATAAGTAAAAATCCAAAACGATAACAACTAAAAGGGGATTTGTGGAACTGACCAGTGCTTCTAGTTCCACTGTTGAGATACAAAACATATAAACATGCTAAGCAGTCTAAAATAAATTATTCAAGCAGGGGGATTCCTCCGGTCCCGATCCTATGTAATTGTACCTACTAGAGAACGAACTTCTACAGGCCAAACAGATTCAAGTGGAAGTCAATTCCTCTTTTCCACTGCACATGTGGGTTAACCAGTAAAACGTTTTCAACTGCGCGGTCGGCGTCGGACGTCACTCCCACTGCTGCCTTTGTTTAGAGTGTCTATCCTCTCATTGGTCAAAGCCCCGATCACGTATGAGGAAATTAAGAGGAGATTGCACATAGGATAATATCTTCTGTAACAATTTTATATTTGCACTTATATAGAAAACAAAGTGTGGATGGACCCGTATCGATATATAAGACCTTAAAAAATAACATAGACGCAGCTCATACTCGGGATCAGGAGACATGCACAGATGGAATCGTCTGAATTCGAAAACGTCCACAATCTTAAACACAGTCCTATGCACCCACCTTCCACATAAACGCATTTCAGCTCTCTCTGAGCCTTTCTCAAGATGATAGTGGGAGAAGCAACTACTCTGTCATAAGGCTGGGAATTAATTAACTAATTACATAAGCGAACACAGACCACATTGTATAAAATTTCTCTTCTCCCTTTGCCTCCAAAATACTTGAAAGGCTCGTCTGCAACCGTTTCACCACTTACCTTTCTGTACACTCCCTCCCTAATCCTCTCCAGTCTGGTTTCTGCTCCCTCCACGTCACTGAAACTGCACTGGCTAAAGTTACCAACAATCTCCTCTTAACTAAAGCCAGGGGCCACTTCTCCCTTCTGATTCTCCTGGACCTCTCAGCAGCCTTCTACACCATTAACCACCCCTTCCTGCTTCACATCCTTCAGTCCATTGAAGAGAGGCAACGATCATTGACCGATCGCAGTGGGCGGGATGGAGTATGAATAGAGATGAGGTTGGAGATATATGGAGCAGTGGAGTTGGCGAAGGCCTTGTATATGAGTGTGAGGTGTTTGAAAAGGATTCTGTTGGGAAAGTGGAGCCATTGTAGGGCTTGGTAGAGGGGGGAGACAGAGTAGATTGGCGAGAAAGGAAGATGAGCCTAGCAGCTGCATTGAGTACAGATCGAAGAGAAGCGAGATAAGAATGGGGGAGGTCAATAAGAAGAAGGTTGCAGTAGTCCAAGCGGGAGATAATCAGAGAGTGGATGAGAGATTTGGTGGTATCCTGGGAGAGGAAGGGCCCAATGCGTGTAATGTTACGTAACTGGAAGCGGCAGGATTTTGCACAAGAGTGACTGTGAGGGGCAAAGGAGAGAGAGGGGTCGAGGAAGACACCCAGGCAGCAAAGTTGGGGGACAGGAGACATAGAGGAATTGTCAACAGTGATAAAGAGGTCTGAGGGGGAGAGGGTTTGAGAAGGAGGAAAGACAATGAGTTTGGTTTTAGCAAGATTGAGTTTAAAAAATCTAGAGGACATGCAGGAGGAGATGTCAGAGAGGCCGGCGGACACCCTAGAGAGGAGGGAGGGAGAGAGCTCAGGAGATGATAGGTAGAGTTGAGTGTCGTCAGCATTAGGGTGGTACCTCAGGCCGAAGGAGCTGATGAGTTTACCCAGGGAGGAGGTGTATAGGGAAAAGAGTAAGGGTCCAAGAACAGAGCCCTGTGGGTCTCCAACTGGCAGGGTGAAAGAGTGGGAGAGAGACACAGAGGTTGAAACAGAGAAAAAACAGTCGGTAAGGTAAGAGGTTAATCAGGAAAGGACGGTGCCGGAGAGGCTAATGGACTGATTTGGCCACACCTATTGTTTTTGCTATCTCTCTGATGGGTTTGTTTTGATTTTTTAGCCTAATGATGGCTTGCTTCACTGATAGTGACAGATCTTTGGATCTCATATTGAGAGTTAACAGCAACAGATTACAAATGCAAATGTCACAACTAGAATCAACTCCAGACCTTTTACCTGCTTAATTGATGATGAAATAATGAGGGAATAGCCCACACATGCCCATGAAATAGCTTTTGAGTCGATTGTCCCATTACTTTTGGTCCCTTAAAAAGTGGGAGGCACATATAGAAACCGTTGTAATTCCTACACCGTTCACCTGATTTGGATGTAAATACCCTCAAATTAAAGGTGAAGGCTGCAGTTAAAGCATATATTGTTTGTTTCATTTCAAATCCATTGTGATGGTGTATAGAGCCCAAAATATGAGAATTGTGTCGATGTCCCAATATTTATGGACTTGACTGTATATTTATATATGTCTTTGTTTGCTTGTTTCAGCTTATTCATTGTTGGCCTCATGCAAGCAAACGTGACCCGACCACTGATTTTTGATGTTCTACCTGATATCAGTGGTACAATCTATAACCTGTTATTTTTGTTGCAGTTTGTTGTCTACGATTGTCTACACTTTCCAATTTCTTCCCATTCTATTTCCCACACCTAAAGCACCTTTTCTTGGCGGCACTTTGGTTACTCGAGGTTCATCACACTGCTCTATTTTCATACCAGCATGTTTCTGCATTTCTCCCCTCATGAAGAGGCAATCCCCTCGGACACAGCACTGAAGTCTTTATGGTAATGAAACTGTTGTGTTTTCTAAGATGGTGATTTCTATCAAAACTATTAATGTCAATTGTATGGGCACTAGTTATTGCTCTCAGTTAATCAATATATCATGCTTTATTATACACGATGTTAGAGAATCTATTTTCTTACTGTTGTTTTTCCCTGTATAACATTATGTTGTTGGGGGACGGTGCCCATCTGGTTTCAACAATTCTGGTTCACCGTACTTCTCCTTGTCCTTATTTGGACATAGTAGGAATGTGTTTGCTTTTGTTGTTCTGTCCCCTTCCCTTGTTACAGTACAGTACCCACACCACAGCTGGGTTACTGTCCAGGGTAGGCACCATTCCCCCTCCCATCACCTACCCTGTATTTTACCTGTGCCCTGCAAAGTTGTCACTATAGGTTTACACCATAAAGATAAGTTGCATGTTATACTTGGACTGTTATAGCACACCTTTGTTGTTTTTTACTCCCCAACTGTTTCTAGGTAAGCACCTCTGCTCAACATTATGACCTAGAATAATGGTTAAATTTATTTTTAGAAATGCAAAGGGTTTGAACACTCCTAATAAACGGAGGATAGCCCTCAAAAGTTTTGCGGCCCAAAAGGCAGATGTTGTAGCTACCCAGAAGACCCACTTTTCATTACATTCCCCACGTCAATGTCATAACCCTAATTATCCGACCTATTATTAAGCCTCTGGCCCGTTTAAGCGTAATGGTTTAGCCATTTTGATTAGTGCCAATTGCCCCTTTAAATTGGAGAAACAGTTTTCTGATAAAAAAAAGAGAGATATTTGATCCTAGTCTGGAAAATAGGTATCTACTTTATTACGCTAGTCTCTTTGTATGCTCCCAATTCTCATCAACTGCCCTTTCATAGGAAGGTATGTCAAGCCATCCATACTGTTAAACATGAAACACTCCTATGTAGCCCCCGATTGCAAACACTCCTATGTAGTCCCTCCAGACAGTCTATGGCATCTTTTAGCTCTCTCTCAACTGCCTTCTTTCAGCTTTTAGCAGTGTATGATTTATATCATTGGTGGAGCGCACCAGGATTACACATACTTCTCTCATGTACACAACTCATATTAAAGGATTGACCTTGTGCTGTCTGACAAATGGTCTCTTCAATGTCTTGTAGATGTTGAGGTTTTACCCAATCCTGGTCTGATCATGACTCCCTGGTATGGCAATTTGAGCTCATTGCTGTAGACCGTCCATCTAGACTCTGGAGACTGGCAGATTACATCTTAGCAGATACTGGTGGGGTTTGGGTTATGCAGGATGCACTTGGTTCCTACTTAGAGTTTAACAAATCAGAGGATACCTCGGTTTATACCCACAGGTTTGCCCTTAATGAAGTTATGAGGGAGAGCAGCAATTCAGGCTACAGCTACAATTAGAATATCACAATCCAAGGTACTATCCTCTTACGAATCACAACTGGCATTGTTAGAAGCCCAATATAAACACACCCTTCTGAATCTTAAGATCAAAGATGAGCTGTCTTGCGCAGGAAAATGAATGAGGTTTCTCTTTTAGAAAATAACAACACCATAGCTAGAATCAATCAGCAGTTCTCCCACTGGGTAATAAAGCGAGTAAACTGTTGGCCCGTAAAGTTCATGGAAAAAACACGATCAACCAGGTCAAGGTTCTGCGCACTGCGTAAGGTACCACTGTCTCCAACCCGCTCATCATAGCAAACCAGTTTGCTTACTATTATGACAGTCTCTATAATCAACGTTCTGATACATCTCTGAGCCAACCCTCTATTAAATCTAATGCTACATTCTCACTCCCATCCCTGTGTCCTGAGGAGGCCTCGGCCCTGTGCTCAGACTGGACGGAGGATGAAGTCAGAGGTGTTATAAAATGCAAGAAATGTGGCAAGGACCCGGGTCCCAACGACTTCACGAATGATTTTTACTGAGCTGACAATCGTCCTCAGTACATTATTTAATTCAGCCACCAGAGACACATTCCTATCCACAGAAATGCTTGAGGCACAAATAGTTACCATCCAAAAAAACGGTGAAAGACCCATCTCACTGCCACAACTACCATCCCATAGTGCTCCTTAACTCTGAACTAAAAATGTTTGTTAGGTTGATTGCTAATCAGCTAAACTCCATTCTCCCACAACTGATTCATCTGGATCAGATGAGTTTTGTGCCTGGCAGACAGGCACCAGATAATAAAACATAAAAGCTTATTCCATGGCACTTCAACAACCACAGCAGCCTTAAAAAACCAAATGGAATACCACTAAACTAAAGCAAATACAATAATACAGGTTTGTTAGTTGGCTCTCACAATTCTAAATAAGTTCAAGATAGTTCCTATAGATCTATACAAATGACAATTCCATATCCTTATAAATATATCAACAAATAATGAATTTCTTCTAGCACCTCTTGGTATTGGGCTTACATCAATGAACAGGTAAAGTTCAACTTCATTGTAGGATCTTCCTTTTCTCTTCCTCTTTCTGAATTTTTCCTTCAGAAATAGAAGACAAAGAGAAGAAGGCCAGATCTAGGCGGATAATCCTTTTGCAATAATTTTTTAACATAATATTCCTAAAAACGTACATACCATAGAAAAGTTAATATCGATAACAACCAATCTTCCTACCAGATTATCTCCTTTACACTCACATAACAAGATAATGAATCCAATTCAGTTAACATTATTTCTATAGAGGATTGGGAGAAAATCTTTCAGAACATTTATAAAATGTATAAGTGTATCAATCACTCAGACGTTGATTGAGATTGTACACCGGCTGTATTTCCCAGAAAAGCTCCACAGTATATGGCTCTCAGTATATAAATTTTGTTGGAGAGAATGTGGTGAAACTGGTACGCTGATGCAAGTTTTTTGGACGTGCTCCAGGCCATTGTGGGACATGGGTTCCAACTGATATCTCAGGTTCATAAATCAAGTATCCGCCCTTGCTCTACTATGGCACTTTTACATCTCTAAAAACAAATAAACTGGATACACCTGTGCAGTCCAACCAGATGCTGTCCCTTCACTCTTACACACACAATCTCCTATGTGTATAGCAATAATAAAAATAAAAAAAAGGAAAGAATAAGACGGCGCTTCTGGAGAAATGTCAAGTAAAGTCTCTCACATAAACTTCTTTATGAAGATCTATTGTCCAAATGTTATACAAATGTTCAATTCCAAGTTAAAGATTTCTTTCAGCTTGTCTCATGTTGTCAGTTGTGGACAAATGCACTCCTCAGGATAATACATAAAAAAGGAATAAAAGATATCATAGTGCAACCTGTATATTTCAATATATTTGGTATCTCTTAAAACCCATTGGAACCAGTGCAGAGAGTAATGAAGTGCAAAATCACCACGTGATACACTCCTTGGCCCTTTTTGGGCATGCACTTACAAGTACAAAACAGATAGTGAGCCAAATATGTCAAATAAACGTCCAGCAGGTTCTTCCCAATTCTAATTCTCCCCTCCGTTCAAGATGATGTGAGCAGGAGAAAAAAAATATCTCATAGTATAAAATCTTTATGACATTTATTAAAACACGTATACAAAAACAAACTGGAACATGTATAGTCTTAAATACTTCTATTGCACCAAAAGCACTAGTGATGATGGACTCTTACCCTCAATCCGCTAATCACAGGCATGTAGATAAATGAAAATTCCTGGAGAAAAACCACAAACTGCAGGCTGAATATCCACACGTCCCTTAAGAACAGAGAGGACACAAAGAAAATTCCTACTATGCGTCTGACGTTACTTACTGATTGCAGACGCATTTCGATTCATAATTTTTTATCAAGGCATAGTAAGTGGGCAAAAGGACAATGCTTTATAAAGAACTTAAAACCAATCATTAACTTCTAAAAACATACCAATGAAAACTTTATACAATAAACATGCAATAAAATCACAAAAATGACATGATTTATCCTCATAAAGTTATAAACCGGTTATAATATGAGCCTCAATAAGCCGCAACATAAAAATAATAATAATAACAACAAACCATACAAGGAAAAGTTGACATAACAAAAATATTCTTCCACAAACAATACGTTTTGAATAATAAATAACATGAAATACAATATCTTGGTCCATACATAACAAACATAGTGTCATATCAGTCTCTTAAAATAGAAATATATAATATACCTAAATCTAAATACCGCTCCTACACATACATCAAGCAATCATCATCTATGGAAAATACTTATACAGCGACTGACATATATAGGAAATATTCTATAAACCGAAGAAAAAACTTTATAATAAAGGGAAAAGAGTAAGATGAAACTGGAAAAGGGAAAAATGAATATGAAATAGATAAATTTGGGGAGGAGCATGTATAAAGAAATATGGACCATCTCCATACTATCCTATCATCCCAAATTATTCCAGAAACCACTTGATCTCAAAATCCACATTTAAACCTCTTGGGACCAAAGTGACCATGGAACAGATAAATTTCATTTCTGCTTTTGCCTGATCACTCTTAGGGCTAGATTTACTAAGCTGCGGGTTTGAAAAAGTGGGGATGTTGCCTATAGCAACCAATCAGATTCTAGCTGTCATTTATTTAGTACTTTCTAGAAAATGACAGCTAGAATCTGATTGGTTGCTATAGGCAACATCCCCACTTTTTCAAACCCGCAGCTTAGTAAATCTAGCCCTTAGACTCTTTTCTTCTCCAATCTCCCAAAACCTTTTTCAAACCAGAGACATTTATTTGTGTATGAAACTGACATCACATTTATGTTGGTCTTTAAAGTGGGCTGATAATGAATGCTGTTCATAATCCCTTTTAATATTTCTTATATGTTCGTTCCATCTATCCTTTAATTTCCTCCCGGTTCTTCCCATATATTGCTTGCCGCACAAACATTCCACAAGATACACACAATTTTTAGTATTATATGTTATAAAGTCATCCACTTTATATATTTCACCATTGGAGTCAGATTTCACTCCTACAATTTTTGCAGAGCAACATTTGGTACTTTTACATGCTCCGCAACACCCACATCTGAAAAACCCTTTGCTTTTACACTGATTTTTATATGATTTGGTGGTTACACTTTTAACCAACATATCTTTGAGGGTAGGTGCTCTTCTCCAAGATGAATTCTTGCAGGTCTGTGTTACTCTTTAAAATGAACCAGTGGCTATTGATAATTCTCTCCACATCTTTATACTGTGTGTTGTATTGTGTTTTAAACGGCAGACTTAATCCTAAAACCTTATTATTTATTTTTTACCTTTGGGGATGAGCAAATCTTCCCTCTTCATGTTTTGTACTTTATTAATCGCTTAATTTAATACTTCTTCCTCATACCCTTTTTCCACAAAATGATCTTTCAAAGTTTGTACTTGTATATGAAATGTCTGCACCTCAGTATAATTGTATCTAATCATTTGAAACTGACCCATGGAGATATTGTCAAGCCAGTTTAAATAGCGGTTACTATTCTTGGGGATAAAAGAATTGGCATCTGTAGGTTTATTATAGTTTTCCTTCAACAATCTCCCTTCCTGGACATAGATGTTAAAATCCAGAAAGTGTATTTCATTTATACTCTTATTGAATGTTAACTTGATATTTAGAATATTTTTGTTTAATTTCTCACAGAAATTGGATAGAGAGGTATCATCCCCCTTCCAAATGAAAAAAATATCATCAATAAAATGATGCCAGGAAAGCAGATTTGCCACCACAGTGGGATCACTCCAAATATAGTTCTCTTCCCACCATCCCATGAAAATATTAGCATATCTGGGGCGAATCTGGTTCCCATGGCCGTGCCCTGTAATTGTAAATAAAAATGGTCCGAGTACCAAAAAAAAAATATTTTTGCGTATAAACTATATACCTTCCATCACAAAATCTTGCTTGTCCTTGCTCATGTTAGAAAAGTTCAAAAAGTATTTCACCGCTTCCATCCCTTTATCATGGCTTATGCTGGTATATAATGAACCAACATCCGCAGTGACTAACATGTTCAAATTCTGCCATGTAATGTTATCCAATTTAATCAAAATGTCCATCGTGTCTTTTAGATAAAAAATATATAATAAGGTTTTAGGATTAAGTCTGCCGTTTATAACACACAGTAAAAAGATGTGGAGAGAATTATCAATCGCCATTGGTCCATTTTAAAGAGTGACACAGACCTGCAAGAATTCATCTTGGAGAAACCACGATTTGTTTATAGAACAGCACCTACCCTCAAAGATATGTTGGTTAAAGGTGTAACCACCAAACCATATAAAAATCAGTTTAAAAGCAAAGGGTTTTTCAGATTTGTGTCTTAGGGAACATGTAAAAGTACCAAATGTTGCACTGCAAAAATTGTAGAAGTTAAATTTACCTCCAATGGTGAGATATATAAAGTGGAGAACTTTATAACATGTAATACTAAAAATTGTGTGTATCTTTTGGAATGCTTATGCGGCAAGCAATATATAGGAAGCACAGGGAGGATATTAAAGGATAAATGGAATGAACATATAATAAATATTAAAAGGGGTTATGAACAGCATTCATTATTGGCCCACTTTAAAGACCAACATAAATGTGATGTCAGTTCCATAAAATTTATGTGGTTTGAAAAAGGTTTTGGGAGATTGGAGAAGAAAAGAGTCTAAGGGCTAGATTTACTAAGCTGCGGGTTTGAAAAAGTGGGGATGTTGCCTATAGCAACTAATCAGATTCTATCTTTAATTTTGTAGAAAGCACTAAATAAATGAAAGCTAGAATCTGATTGGTTGCTATAGGCAACATCCCCACTTTTTCAAACCCGCAGCTTAGTAAATCTAGCCCTAAGAGTGATCTGGCAAAGGCATTAATGAAATTGATCTATTACATGGGCACTCTAGAAGTTTAAATGCGGATATTGAGATCAAGTGGTTATAGGATAGTATGGAGATGGTCCATATTTCTTTATACATGCTCCTCCCCATTTTTACCTATTTCATATTCATTTTTCCCTCATCAGTTTCATCTTCCTCTTTTCCCCTTATTAGGAAGTCTTTTCTTTGGTTTATAGGTTATTTCCTATATATGTCAATCGCTGTATAGGTATTTTTGATAGATGATGATTGGTTGATGTATGTGTAGGATCGGTATTTAGATTTAGACATATTATATATTTCTATTTTAAGGAACCCATATGACACTATGTTTGTTATGTATGGACCAAGATATTGTATTTCATGTTATTTTTTATTAAACACTCATTATTTCTGCAAGAATATTTTTGTTATGTCAGCTTTTCCTTAACGAGGGGTTCATTACCTTGTATGGGTTTTTTTTTTATTATTATTATTTTTGCGTTGCGGTTTATTGAGGATCATATTATAACCGGTACATAACTTTTTGAGGATAAATCATGTCATTTTTGTGATTTTATTGCATGTTTATTGTATAACGTTTTCATTGGTACATTTTTAGAAGTTAATGATTGGTTTTAAGTTCTTTATAAAGTATTGTCCGTTTGCCCACTTACTATGCCTTGATAAAGATTTATGAATCGAAACACGTCGGCAATCAGTTAGTGACGTCAGACGCGCATAGTGGGAATTTTCTTCGTGTCCTCTCTGTTCTTACGGGTTGTGTGGATATTCAACCAGCAGTTTGGGTTTTTTCTCCGGATATTTGCATTTATCTACATGCCTGTGATTAGCGGATTAAGGGTAAGAGTCCATCAGCACCAGCGCTTTTGGTGCCGTAGAAGTGATTCAGACTATACATGTTCTAGTTTGTTTTTGTATCTGTGTTTGAATAAATGTCATAAAGATTTTATACTATGAGAGATTTTTTTTACCCTACTCACATCATCTTGAACGGAGTGGAGAATTAGAATTGGGAAGAACCTGCTGGACGATTATTTGACATATTTGGCTCACTATGGGCCTGAGTCATTAAGGAGTGCAAAGCATAAAAAAGGAGTATCTTTGCGCATGGGCAAAACCATATTGCATTGGAGGGGGAGGTAAATTTAAAATGTGGGCACAGATTTATAGTTGGGGTAGGGCATGTCCTAGATCAACTTTAAATTTCAGTTTAAAAAGAACACTATCAAGTATTTGTGTGCTAGATGAAAAAACAGCCAGTATTTAAATTATGTGCATAATAATAATCTAAATTGCACCCATTGGATTGTAACATGGTTTGTCCCAGAGAGCATTTACTCCTTTTTTTTGCCCTACTCTCCTTAATGACTTTGGCCCTATCTGTTTTGTACATGTAAGTGCATACCCAAAAGGGGCCAAGGAGTGTACCACATGGTGATTTTGTACTTCATTACTCTCTGCACTGGTTTCAATGGGTTTTAAGAGATACCAAATATATTGAATTATACAGGTTGCACTATGATATATTTTATTCCATTTTTATGTATTATCCTGACGAATGGATTTGACCACAACTGACAACTTGAGACAAGTTGAAAGAAATCTTTAACTTGGAATTGAACATTTGTATACCATTTGGACAATAGATCTTCATAAAGGAGTTTATGTGAGAGACTTTATTTGACATTTCTCCAGAAGCGCCGTCCTCTTCTTTCCTTTTTTTCTTTTGACTTTTACATCTCTACCCACCCCATCTCCAGCATCACAATCACTATGTCACTGGGCACATACTCCCCCAGGGCGGCTATAGACCAGCACTGGAAATCACCCATAACTCTACCCCTTTCTAAAATTATTGCCAAAACTCAACGTAGTTACATGATGGAAGCTATTGGGTGTAAATATTCCACAGCCGTGTCCTCCCTGTTGGTCAACTGGTTACCATGATATGAATGCTACACAGAGCACCAACCTCCCCGGGACTCTTTGAATCTAACCTAACCCCTATGGGTTTGTCTGCAATACCGTTCCCAACTGCACTATACTTTTCTGCTGCTCATCTCGAGATATGTCTCCTTCCTTTCCCCCCTTCCCTCCCTTGCTGACCTCTACCCTTCATAACAATCTATTTCTGGTTTATGTCTTATTTTTCTGTCTGATTCTCTTATTTATATGTTTATGTGGTGGTCGAGATGGATGGGATTTCCTTCCCTTACCTTGTCCTCCAGACACGATTTAGGTTCTTTTCTGTTCGGATATCCGGTGGTCAGGAGATAAATACTTCAATGAAAGGGACAAGGATTGGTCAAACAACTTGGGTTTATTAAGAATCTGGTAAGGATAATTTTGGTAAGCCACCACGCCACTGACCCCTTCAGCTCAATGGTAATGACAAAATAATCGTTTGATCAGCATAGAGCACAATAGTATTTAACATATAATATACACCTGGTCAGTATAAGGCACAATAGCGATAACATCTTCAATATCAATAAATCAATTTTTAGGTAAATCACTTAACATTAACATTCATCTAAAACATTTGGTGCACCAATATTATCCCTGATAACGTTACCATATTTTACACTCAGTCCTGGGTTGAACTGTGCACAGGAATTTTGTAGTGTTTAAATATCCTGCAGAGGTTTCCAGAAGGGTTAATAATCTCGATTAAGTCTCTGTACTTTCTCTCTAAAAGGTAGATGTTAAACTGTAGGCAGTGTTAAAGATTATAACAAAACACAGGACTGTTGCTCAATTCAGTCACAAGATGGCACTGTTCTCTCATCACTCTTCCCTCTGACGCTGGGGTGTGTGCAGTACACTGCAGGCTAGGATTTTACCTTGAAAAGGTTCTGCAGTTCATGGAAACTGTGTTGGACGCCCCACTGTGTGTCTCCAGCCGTTCTCCAGCCGTGTGTGCTTGCAATATCACCAATTCCAGCAACAGATCACTCTCATGTCAGCTTCCCCTTTCTTGTTGCTATATCACAGACTCCTCCTTCCTGCACATCCTCCTGGGTATGAACTTTCAGTTCAACTGGCAACTGTCATTCCTACTGTGTCTTCCTCAGCCTCTAGTAACCCCTTGTAGCCCTGCATTTTTAAAAGCGTTTATGCACCTCCTCTGTGCTGTTTAATAGGGCTTTGGGGCACCACATTAGCAATGTTACTTGTATCATTTTTTTATTCTACTGACTGCATCTTCAATACATTGTTTCGTCTGTCTTGTTTTGTTTTTTTAAAAAAAGAAAAAAAATTCTCGAATAAAAAAAAAATGGAGTGACTGGATATCACTCACCACAAGTATAAAGAAAAACAGGGAGTGACTGGATATCACTCACCACAAGTATAAAGAAAAACAGGGAGTGACTGGATATCACTCACCACCTCCAAAGAATTAATTTATTAATTACGTCAAAATCCCATTGTTCTCCCCTAGGATTGAGTAAAAAATTGTGACACTTTTGCATCTAAAAGTTATTGGTCTTGGAGTAAGTGTGTTGAGTATTGTGCTTGGTAGTATCATAACTACTGGACTATAAGCTTTTCTTGGACTTGCAGACTTATTGGCTCTGCTGAACAGTATCTCCATCAGAATCCTGTGGTCCTATTCCATCAAATTGGTTGGGCAATAATCATGGACACCGTGGTTTAGGCTCTAATACCTCGGGTCTTCACAGATTTAGTATTGATAGATCTTGAGAAAATGCTGCATCAATCCAATACCAAATACATTAAGAACAACTTGAGAATACAAGAGGGGAAACCCCTTAAATAAACTTAACCAAGATATTTTGGTTAAACCTAGTAGAAAAATGTAAAAAGAACCACTCGGGCAACTAAATGATAAGAGTTGCTATAAACAACTAATGTACAATCCAACAGCTAAATTTACAAATGAATACAATAAGATAATAGAGCAGGCCAACAAAATTAGAAAGATTAACAAAACAATTTGAATGTCTACAGGTAGAGTCTAAAATACTAACATTACATGTAATGGGTATGAGGAAACGGGGTGCTACTGGACTGAGAACTTTTTATTTATCACCCGTTTCTCACAGTTTAATGTACATTTTAATCCTTGGTCCAGTCTAAGTATATACACCAGAGCATCGGTGTATTATGTGTATTATGATTTAATGATATTAGGTACATTTTGCCCTTGCTGTTACCTGCAATATTGTATGTATTAGACATATAAAGAATATTAACCAACAAAACAGCCACCTGGCGCTAAGAAAATTTCATTTAAAAATTAAAAAACACTCAGTGGAATCAGATAACGCAGCTGTATAAGGATGTTGTCACATCCCAAAACAGAGGATATCAAATAAAAAAAATATAAAACAGCGCTGAAAAATGATTCCATAGTAGTGAATCTCCCTCGATAATTTATCTGAGTGATAAGTTAAATAACTATACAGGGCAATATGGATTACAGTACAACGTTTTAATACACAATAAAAAATCACATTCTTCAGTAAAAGGGTATATAAAACTTCAGAAATGAACAGTAGAGAGATGTATGCATTAACTGGAAACCATTATTCGTTACACCAAGTGCAACGCCAATAGAACTAATATAGGTTGTGAGGACCATCAATCATATTAGCAATTGACCACTAGTGAAAACCGTAATGGTCAGTAGTAGAAGTAAAATAAATCTCTTTGAATTTATAGGCATAGACAGATCTTAGCTAGTTCCCATTTCCAGGGAAAAGCGTTTAGAATATCATAATTCTACTGTGGACATTTGAGATTGGTATATTAACTCCTCCACAAGACAAATAACGTTCCAGGTAGAATATATTTGATAGCCATAGATAAAGCAAATATTCACAGTTAATAAATTGGGTGATTTTATATTCTGTCTTGTTAGTGGTGGATATAACTTCTTTTGCCCCATTGACAATATATTTGCACGTAAGGCAAACTTTCTTGTTACATCTGAAGCAACCTCCAGGTTTTGATGGTATCCAGGATGGTTCTATGTTTAACTTCATTTCAGGTTTAAAGAAACTAGGAGCCAAAAAATTCTTTAAATTACGATTCTTTCTAAATACAATATTAGGTCTCTCTCCTATCAAGTCCCGCAGGATATTATCTTGCTTTAGAAACCTGAAATTATCCCCGATAATCTTCTTTATAGTCATGGATTTACTATTAAATTTTGAGACAAAACATAATGAATTATTCTGTCCCCAAATTCTCCCCTTATTTTTCTTTTCTATTTTTGGGATTAGAAATACAAATAAAAAATAAACAACAAAAAAGAATAGAGATTACTCCTTCATGATACTCACCGAAGGGGAGTGCTACCATTAAGCCTAATTAGGCAATGAATGTGTGATATCCAATGAGATCGGAATCAGAGATGCATTTAAGGAATCAGAGACATGGAAGTTTAAGAGGCTTGAGAAAGTCCACAGGTGGTGGACGAAACGCGTTGCCTACAATTCATCTGATTCTACACCTATTTTACACTTATTGACTGTCTTCCGAACGGACTAGACTATTTACAACAGGAACTCTCTTCAGCCGGTTTTCTGTTACATGGAATCTATACAGGTGCGCACCTGCAACATCATTAGGAGCTCATTATAGCCAAACGTGAATCGGAGAGCCAGCGGAGAGCCAGCGTGAGTTTGTGGTCTATGTGGAGCGACATCAGAGAGACTGTGAGTGCATATTTTGCTAATTTCTCCTGATCCATCTCAATTACTGGCATATCTCCGTGGCTTCAGTAGTTTTATTTGTTTGGATGGCTACGTGTATACTTCATTAGACTCAAAGTGTCAGTTATCTGGAGGAGAGATATCGGAGTTACTGTGGGGAGTTTCTCCTGCTACATTACACACTTGATTGAACCTCTAGAAATATCCCCTAAGCTCCGTTTATTATATTTGCTTTATCTACGGCTATCAAATATATTCTACCTGGAACGTTATTTGTCTTGTGGAGGAGTTAATATACCAATCTCCAATGTCCACAGTAGAATTATGATATTCTAAACGCTTTTCCCTGGAAATGGGAACTAGCTAAGATCTGTCTATGCCTATAAATTCAAAGAGATTTATTTTACTTCTACTACTGACCATTACGGTTTTCACTAGTGGTCAATTGCTAATATGATTGATGGTCCTCACAACCTATATTAGTTCTATTGGCGTTGCACTTGGTGTAACGAATAATGGTTTCCAGTTAATGCATACATCTCTCTACTGTTCATTTCTGAAGTTTTATATACCCTTTTACTGAAGAATGTGATTTTTTATTGTGTATTAAAACGTTGTACTGTAATCCATATTGCCCTGGATAGTTATTTAACTTATCACTCAGATAAATTATCGAGGGAGATTCACTACTCTGGAATCATTTTTCAGCGCTGTTTTATATTTTTTTTATATAAAGAATATTGCCATACTGTGTGAAAATGACAGGACAGCAGAAGTCATTTTGCTTTTGTTAGCTAATATAATTACCATTTGTTATGAGGTTCAGCTTAGATTTGATTTGTAATCAGAACAATGTCTGAGTTAACTAGCCGGCAGCCCATGTTAATTAGCTAGGTCAATAGGTAATTTGTAAGGTAATTAGGTTAGAACTTCTAGATGATATGCAATATGCCTCCACAGTAATATACTGGCTGAAATAGTATTGGAAAATGTATTAATATGTATCAATATAAATGTTATTGTATCAAAATATATCACAGACTCAGATTGTGTAATGTTGCAGATACCATGTGTCAAATGTTTTGTTGTTTCACGCAAGCGTCATCATTCCTTGATGTTATATTGTAACCCTTTGTTTAGTGTATTCAGCCAAATAGCTAATTGAGTCAAGCCATTGTAAAATCAAGGTAACAGAGACTGCATGTCTAACAGCTGAAATGTCCACTGAGAGACCCCTGCTGTAAGGGAGAGGAATGAGACATTTGACCCTACCACCTGTGTATACAGCAAAGAATATAGGGAGATGGGAATGCCAATAATGCTATTCTAGCTTGGAGGATCCTGGTGTACAAGACATCAGCGAAAATGACTCTGGGCCATGCATCGTGGTGCTGCTGGAGGAAACCCTACTAGGACAGGGTCTGTGTGAGCCAGTAACCCAGGCTGGTTACACCGTAACTGTTTTGCTGATTGATAGTGGTAACATTGTGGGAGGATAAGACGTTGAAAGAGACTGAGATTATTATTTTGGAGTGCTGACTGCAAGAGGCTGCTGGAGGATACATGCTACCATTTACCCTGTATCTTGTGAATGTCTTGTGGTGTTGTGCTGTCATAATAAATCCTTATTTTGGATATATTCTGGTCTACCCAGGTGAGTTGTATCCCACAGAGGGTAACTGCTATCCCAGCTAAGGGTGGTATCCTCAGTCCGGATGATGTCCACAGGCAGGCCTGTACTATCAGGTATAGGCAGCCTTGCAGAACAAGCCATCATTTTCACTGACACTCATGTGCAAGGATGTGTGGTGAGCTTACCCGCATATATACAAGGCACTTCTGATGTTACGGGGAAACTACATGATGTCACTCTACGAGCATCCAACACGCCACAGCAATATTGTCAGTAAAATATTTTTTTGTCAATGGATCATAATATTGCAATTAACTACTTTTTGATAAAACTTTTGGAATTCATATTAACCAAAAACTTCTTCACCTTGGACAACAGTTTTTATTTACAGACTAAGGGCACGGTGATGGGCACATCATGTGTCCCCACATATAAAAAAAACATGTATTTGTTATGGTGACAAAGGGAACATAATACATAATATATGGTTGGGTCTGCGCAAATCCTTGCCGGCTGCCTCCTATTTTACCTACACACACTCCACCTACATATGAAACAACATGGATATACAAAATGGAATATAGGCACGGCGCTGACAATATACAGAAAGGGGAGATGTCCAAAACTCATAGGGCAGATAAAAAAAACCATAAGATACCGTTACTTCACATTGTATGATAATTAAGTCTCAAATATTGTAGATTGTCCTCCTTTGGAATGACACTTGTACAGTTCTGGATATAAGGATTTCCGAGGTATATGAAATGGCCTCTAATTATTCCTAAATTTCAATTTTAAAGAGATGCTCCAACCCGTTGATACGTGGGTTTCATACATAGAAGGAAAAAGTATATATAGAAATCACAGATCAGAACACATCTTATTGGGATTTTTAAAGTAGGGGGCTACATATGCCAATGAGCCCAAGCGTACGTGGCCCTTTGACTGATAAAACACCACGTGAGAAAACAAAAACCCCTTAGGGTACAGACTTACAGGAAACCGATCCCAAAATATGGCCGTACAAGCCTAGGGATATGATGGAAGCGCTTCTCCTGTCAGATAATGTTCATCAACTAGGCATGCAATCTTGCGATATATACCAAAAGAAAAAGGAATAGATTCCAACAATAGTTTATTATCCCAATATAAAAAATGGTTTTAATACACACGTAGCACAATAAAAACATAAAACTTTTCTATTTCCTCATTTAAAACCAACAGCAGTGCACATCCTTTGTGAGGTTGGACTCTTAACCCACTCAAAATGATTACAGGCACGTAGAAATAGTCTCTATTCCTTCTCATACAATCGGGAGCCGGCTGAGTATTTCCACATGTCACTGATATCGCGGCCAAACACTCACAAGTGCGTGTATCTTTGTTTGTAACCGCCCCTTTCCACGCATTTCAATTTCATAAATCTTTATCAAATCATTGCAGTCACTATAATTCCGGCTACTATTTAACAGACTTCCATCCAAAAGAAATGTCTCAAATTACCATATGGTTGTCAAGGTAACTTCTCCGGGTTAAGAAATGTAAAAAAACATATACAATCCAATTACAAAACAAACACCAAAAACACAGAGAGGGGACACAGATACCAAACTGCACACTTTTCTCACACAATGTTAAGTAAGACCTTAATTTAAATGTATTACATATCATATTGGCAATTTCACTATTAAACAAGCACCATTTGAAATGGACCTCATGCTTGTCTGCCGTTATATAAAACTCTTGACAATGTAATTCAAATTATATTCTCACAGAATAGAAAACGAGATAATGATACCCTCTTAGAATAGAGAACCTTCCTATATATTACATCTCATGAATTGGTCACAAATAATAAGAGATTTAAATTAATGATAAATAGATTATAGGAACCACTTAATTTCAAAGTCTGAATTTAGACCATGGGGGTTAGGGTTCCCATTTGATTAATTAATTTAATTTCTGTTTTAGCAAGTTCAGCTTTGGAATCTTTTTTTCTCCAATCCCCCCAAACTTTTTTCAAACCACAGAACGATTTAACAGAGGAGATATCACACTTATGTTCTATTTTACAATGCAGTGATAACGAACGCAGTTCGTATCCTTTAATAATATTCCGGATATGTTCCCCACAGCGATCTTTTAATTTGCATCCTTTTCTGCCTCCTTTTCTGCCACTATATTGTTTTCCACATCCACATTCTACTATGTATATACAATTCTTAGTGTTACATGTAATAAAATCTTCTATTTTATATATTAAACCCGTAGTGTTGGATCTAATTTACACCTGTTTTATAATTCCTGATTTTACATTTTTACAGGCTGAACAAGATCCACACCTATAGAAGCCTTTGCATTTGTTAAGTGTTTTAGTTGATTTCAAACTCACACTTTTCACTAAGATGTCTTTCAAAGTGGCAGGTTTCCTATTTATAAAATGTGGATATTTCGTTACATAATCCCCTAATTCTGGATCACTTCTTAAGAGGGAGCAATGTTTTTTTATGATCTTTTCTACATCCTTATAATGGGTATTGAACCTAATAATAAATGGGATACCTACTGCTTTATTTAAAAAATTGTCTGAAGTTTTTTGATTAGATTTTGGTACAAGAAGACTGTCTCTTTCTGTAATCTGTACTTTATCAATTATATGTTCCAAATGGTTCTGCTTGTATCCTCTCTCTACAAACTGTTGTTTAAGTTTTTGGTCTTGTTCTTTATATACCTCTACTTGAGTGCAGTTACTTCTGACTCTCTGGAACTGTCCTATGGGAATATTTTCTAGCTATTTTTCATAGAGATTACTATTCATAGAAATGTATGAATTAGAGTCAGTGGGTTTACTGTCATTTTTGGTACACAGTTTCCCTTGCTCTATATATATATCTAGGTCCAAAAAATCTACCTGCTGGTCGCTGATATCAAAGGTAAGTTGAATGTTATACTTATTGACATTTAGTTTGTTACAAAAATTGGTTAGAAAGGTGTTATCCCCCACCAAATTAAGCAAATATCTTCGATGAAATGATACCAGGAAACCAGACTTGCTGTGTGTATGGGGTTTTCATGGATGATTTTCTCCTCCCACCACCCCATAAACATATTGGCATAACACGGAGCGAATCTGGTTCCCTTGGCCATGCCCTTTAATTGTAGATAAAAGCTGTCAGAGTACCAGAAAAAACTGTTCTCCAAAATCAAAGCTATTTCCTCTATAAGGAACTTTTTTAAACCTTCTGACATGGTTGATTGCTTAAAAAAATACTGTACAGCTTCCATCCATTGACTGTGATCTATGATGGTATAAAGCTGTAGCCAATATGTATTACTTCTCCAAGGTTATCTTACTCAATTTGTTTAATATATTCATTGTATCTCTCAAATATGATGGAATAAGATTCATACATTCTTGAAGATGGTAATCTATATATTGGGAGAAATTAGATGTTATCGATTCCGTGCCAGCAACGATTGGTCTACCCGAGGGGTGTGACATATCTTTATGAATCTTGGGGAGGGTAAAAAAAACCGTAATCGAAGGATTAGAAATCATTATAAAATCCTTAATATCTTTAGATATAATGCCTTCCTCCATATATTGATTCAATATATTGTTCAATTTAATTGTGATCTGAATGGAGGGGTCTCCTTTTAGGGTTCTATAAGTGTTAGTATCTTTTAACTGTCTCATCACTTCTTTATGGTACGCATCGGCTATCGAAAGAAGAATGTGTGCTAAAGAGGGGTCTTAAATTTGCTCCATCTAGCAAACCAGATAGCTTTATTGTATTTATAGACCTCCAAACATTTGTGAGAGAGATAGCTTTAAAAAAGTTCTTTAAAAAGAACAACTAAGAAACATCATTGGGAGGTGAACAAAATACATTTAAAACCAAATCCACTTTCTTCCCCACGTTCTGTAAAGGTCATATGGTTGAAACCTTTAAGAAACTTGTGAACCATGATTTGAAAGTGATTAAATTGAAGAAAAGGAAACAAGGGTTAAATCTGAACAAAAAAGAGCGGGAAGCATTGAAGAATCTAAAAGTTAATAAATGTATAATAAAGCCAGCAGATAAAGGGGGAAGTGTAGTTATCCGGGGGAAAGATAAATACCATGAAGATGTGGTGAGACAGTTGAAAGATACTAACACTTATAAAGGAGACCCCTCCACTCAGATCACAATTAAATTGAACAATATATTAAATCAATATATGGAGGAAGGAAATATATCTAAAGATATTACGGATTTTACAATGATTTCTAATCCTTCGATTCCAGTATTTTATACCCTCCCCAAGATTCATAAAGATAAGTCACACCCTTCGGGTAGACCATTCGTTGCTGGCACGGAATCGATAACATCTAATCTCTCCCAATATATAGATTACCATCTTCAAGAATGTATGAATCTTATTCCATCATATTTGAGAGATACAATGGATATATTAAACAAATTGAGTAAGATAACCTTGGAGAAGGAAAACATATTGGTTACAGCGCGTAAGTTTGCTTTATACCATCATAGATCACAGTCAAGGGATGGAAGCAGTACAGTATTTTTTGAACCAATCAACCATGTCAGAAGGTTTAAAAAAGTTCCTTATAGAGGGATAGTTTTGATTTTGGAGAAAAACTTTTTTTGGTACTCTGACAGCTTTTATCTACAATTAAAGGGCACGGCATTGGGAACCAGATTCGCTCCGTGTTATGCCAATATGTTTATGGGGTGGTGGGAGGAGAAATCATCCATGGAAACCCCACACACGGAGCGAGTCTGGTTTCTAGGTATCGTTTCATCGACAACATTTTCTTTATTTGACGAGGGAATAACACCTCTCTAACCAAATTTTGTAGCGAACTAAATGTCAATAAGTATAACATTCAACTTACCTTTGATGTCAGCGACCAGCAGGTACATTATTTGGACCTAGATATATATATATATATAGTGCAAGGGAAACTGTGTACCAAAAATTATAGTAAACCCACTTACTCTAATTCATACATTTCTATGAATAGTAATCACTATGAAAAATGGCTGGAAAATATTCCCATAGGACAGTTCCAGAGAGTCAGACGTAATTGCACTCAAGTTGAGGTATATAGAGAACAAGACCAAAAACTTAAACAACAGTTTGTAGAGAGAGGATACAAGCAGAACCATTTGGAACATTTAATTGATAAAGTACAGATTACAGAAAGAGACAGTCTTGCTGTACCAAAATCTAATCAAAAAACTTCATACAATTTTTTAAATAAAAAAGTAGGTATCCCATTTATTACTAGGTTCAATACCCATTATAAGGATGTAGAAAAGATCATAAAAAAACATTGGTCCCTCTTAAGGAGTGATCCAGAATTAGGGGATATTGTAACGAAACATCCATGTTTTATATATATATAGGGAAACCTGCCACTTTGAAAGACATCTTAGTGAAAAGTATGAGTTTGAAATCAACTAAAACACTTAACGAATCCAAAGGCTTCTATAGGTGTGGATCTTGTTCAGCCTGTAAAAATGTAAAATCAGGAATTATAAAACAGGTGCAAATTAGATCCAACACTACGGGTTTAATATATAAAATAGAAGATTTTATTACATGTAACACTAAGAATTGTATATACATAGTAGAATGTGGATGTGGAAAACAATACAGTGGCAGAAAAGGATGCAAATTAAAAGATCGCTGTGGGGAACATATCCGGAATATTATTAAAGGATACGAACTGCATTCATTATCACTGCATTGTAAAAAAAAACATAAGTATGAAATCTCCTCTATTAAATCGTTCTGTGGTTTCAAAAAAAGTTTGGGGGGATTGGAGAAAAAAAGATTCCAAAGCTGAACTTGCTAAAACAGAAATTAAATTAATTAATCAAATGGGAACTCTAACCCCCCATGGTCTAAATTCAGACTTTGAAATTAAGTGGTTCCTATAATCTATTTATCATTAATTTAAATCTCTTGTTATTTGAGACCAATGCATGAGATGTAATATATAGGAAGGTTCTCTATTCTAAGAGGATATCATTATCTTGTTTTCTATTCTGTAAGAATATAATTTGAATCACATTGTCAAGAGTTTTATTTAATGACAGACAAGCATGAGGTCCGTTTCAACAGTGTTTGTTTAATAGTGAAATTGCCAATACGATATGTAATATATATTAAGGTCTTACTTAACATTGTGTGAGAAAAGTGTGCAGTTTGGTATCTGTGCCCTCTCTCTGTGTTTTTGGTGTGTGTTTTGAAATGGGATTATATATGTTTTTTTACATTTCTTAATCCGGAGAAGTTACCTTGACAACCATATGGTAATTTGAGACATTTCTATTGGATGGAAGTCTGTTAAATAGTAGCCGGAATTATTGTGACCGCAATGATTTGATAAAGATCTATGAAATTGAAACGCGTCTGCAAGGGGTGGTTACAAACAAAGATACACTCACTTGTGAGTGTTTGGACGCGGCCTCGATATCAGTGACATGTGGAAATACTCAGCCGGCTCCCGATCGTATGAGAAGGAATAAAGACTATTTCTACGTGCCTGTAATCATTCTGAGCGGGGTAAGAGTCCAACCTCACAAAGGATGTGCACTGCTGTTGTTTATAAATGAGGAAAGAGAAAAGTTTTATGTTTTTATTGTGCTACGTGTGTTATAAAACCATTTTTTATATTGGGATAATACACTATCGTTGGAATCTATTCCTTTCTCTTTTGGTATATATTGCAAGACTGCATACCTAGTTGATGAACATTATCTGACAGGAGAAGCGCTTCCATCATATCCCTAGGCTCATACGGTCATCTTTTGGGATCGTTTTCCTGTAAGTCTGTACCCTAAGGGGTTATTGTTTTCTCACGTGGTGTTTTATTAGTTAAAGGGCCACGTACACTTGGGCTCATTGGCATATGTAGCCCCCTACTTTAAAACTCCCAATAAGATGTGTTCTGATTTTTGATTTTTTAATATACTTTTTCTTTCTATGTATGAAACCCACGTATCAACGGGTTTTAGCATCTCTTTAAAATTGAACTTTTGGAATAATTAGAGTCCATTTCATATACCTCGGAAATCCTTATATCCAGAACTGCACAAGTGTCATTCCAAAGGAGGACAATCTACAATATTTGGGACTTAATTATCATACAATGTGAAGTGACGGTATCTTAAGGTTTTTTTTATCTGCCCTATGAGTTTTGGACATCTTCCCTTTCTGTATATTGTCAGCACCGTGCTTATTTTCCATTTTGTACATCGACAAAGGGAACATATTTTTACAGAAGAAAACTAAATGTCGAGTAATATCATGGGTGTGATACATTGATGATATTCTGGAGGAGTTCATGGACAGGCTAAATCAGAATAATATTAACCTAAAACTAATATTAACCTAAAACTAAAATCCATAAACATCAGGTGAACCTCTTTGACTTACAGATTAAAATGAACGACGAAGTTAAACTAGAATCAGATTCATTTTGTAAACATATGGCCACAAGTTGCCTGTTTCATCATGAACGTTCCCATTTCTCACTGACCATCTTAAAAAATAGAGTAAATAATTGTGTGACTATCTGAAGGAAAGATGCTACAGTAACAGAATGATAAAGAAATCATGAATAGAAATTGAGTGCCATAACAGAGATAATTTAATATTTATGAATCCCAAGAAGAAAAACACCCATGAAATAAGATTTATAGTCAATTACTGCCAGTAATGGGAGAAGGTAAGTGGCTATCTTGCAAAAGCACTGGTCTATTACTCACAGATGAAGACCAAAAACACATTCTAGGACCCAAAGTATCCATCATTTGATATTGCTTTAGAAACATTAATGACTATCTTATACACAATCATCTAACTACTAATATAAAAAGGATTGCAGAAATTATAGGCACTTTCCATTGAGGGAAATGTAAAACATGTTGGAATTTCCTATGCAAAACAGAAATGAAAGATCACAATATGAAACATAAAATTAAAGAATAATTTAACTGTGATGCTAAAGGGGTAGTATGTGGCCTGCAATGCACATACAACAAGATTTACATAGGCATGACTACGAGGTCTTTGAAGAAATGTATTCTAGAACATCTATGGAAATGCAGGAATGCTGATTAAGATTTTAACCTCAGTAGCCAAACATTCCTTGAGGATAAAATGGATCAAACTCCAAAGGTTTTGGGGATTTGGCTTAGAGAAAGTCAATTTAGGCATCAGAGGAGGTGATCTTACTGCTGAACTGTTAAAAAGAGAGGGCAGATGGATATGCCTGATGAACAGTGTTGCACCGATTGTCTTAAATGAATGTGTCAACTAAGGAGTTTTCTTCTGATATATGAATAGAGAGAAATAAGAAAATAATCTCCAGCCTTCATGAGAAGATTTCAAATGTTTAGTAATGAACAGTCTCATCTTAAATAATAATAATAACTAGCACCTAAATAAAATAAATATAGATAAAACTCCCCGTGGATGGTGGGGTGGGGTGACTGCGGTCTTTTTCTCTTCCGCTTCTTGTGTTTCTTCTGGAAGATATTGCCCTGGAGGTGGATACAAGGTGAGATGATCAGGTCTTATGATTATGGTGAATATAATGTAACAATTAATTAATTACTTGTAATACATTAATAGGACAACAATATAATCAACATGGGCTAGTAATAAATCCTGTTAATCGGCACAAGAAGATAAAATTAAAATATATATTTTATCACCAAATAGGGAGATGGCAAGATCCTATTAAAAAATAATAACATAACGAAAAGACCAGAAGAATATACAGTGTAATTTTTCAAAATAAATATAGAAAAGTTATTCACACCTATGTAGTGAGAGGCATAATAATCCACATGTACATATTGTACATACAGCAATTCATAATAATTCACTTTGAGTGGTTTATATCAACGTATTTGATTTGTATTCATCTTTTGTTTTCTTTGAATCACTTAACACTACATTATATTAATTTCAGTTCATTTCACCATCACATGCATTTTGCTATTAATAATTGTGGCAAGAGCCCGCTACTACAGAAGCACATGCGGACAACTTCTTCCTTTTTATGTAGTTTTATTGTCAGGATGGTAAATGTTTTGACACTGTATACTTGGACAGCAATTATGGAGACCCTAAACGCTAGCTATACATAGACCAGCTCTCTCTCAGGACCAGCCAGCTTTCCCAGCATTGGTCTCAGTGAACAAATGGCACAAACAAGCTTTTATACATGATACTCCTCCCCCAGCCTTAGCTTGATGGACAGGTGACAAACCCATCCTCTCTTTAAGAGAAAACGCCCATCACTGGCTCTGTTTCAACTAACAGACACACCCTGTCTGATTGCTGAGAGGAAGCAGCTTTTAAATCATGTAAGTTAACCAACATTAAACTACACATAATTCTTTACTTGGTTTAACCTGAATCTAGGTGCATAACTGCGCCAATGTCTTACTCTGCTTGTATGTTTTCTTTGCATATTGTCAGATAAATGCCTCCCTTTGTTACATAATATAATGTGTTAAATAGATAAGCACAAGATAGATTACAGTCAACACAGAACAAATAACACCAATAAGACAAGAATAATAATGTTCTGTAACAGCAAAAGACTGCACTGAAAGAAAGGTTTTTTATTTGATATTTACATATAATAAATAAATCAATATTTACTTATTTGCACATCTGTATATAAAATTCATGTAAAAATCACAGAAAAAAATAGTAACACTAAAACAGTAAGGCTTCTACGCAGAATAATAGGAAAATATATGTGTAGTGAAAAATTCTAGTTAATAACTAACACAATTAATATAATGAAAACATTTTTAGAAATAGTAATATGAGAAATTAAATTTAACTAATGTTAAACAATAGGATTTACTCAAAGAGGAAACCTGTCAAGTGTCAAGTGATCATAATATTAATAGGAAGGTTGACTTGTCAATCACACAACATCACAAAAGATTGGTCAAAAAGGATTTAAAAACCTCATTGGTTTAAGAGACATGTTGATATAAAGGGTAAGTCTAAGTCAAAATTGTCAGCAAACAGACCTACTCCAAGAGTAATAATTAGTAAATAATAACAAAAACGTTTCTGCAATACGTAGCAGCATGAAAAACCGCTAGGTAAAACACAAGCAGAATTTTACTCATGCAATGTACCAATTGCAATCTTGACAATCTGTGTAACTTGTAAGAAACCAACTAAAATCATACTTATATCCAGAGCAAATAATATAGAGTACCAGTATAATTTGAACTGGTGGTCTGCGTTAGCAGCTTGTGTTATGATGATTTTAATAAAAAAAATCTGTATATATGTTACAATAGCAACTTATGATTTAGCAGTCTCAAATACTGGAGAGCCAATGAATATTATAAATTAGCAGATTATGATGTCAGACCACTAAAGTTTAACTCACTAGCAACAGAGAAGCAAGCAGAGAATTCAGTGACAGTTAACAAATGGTCTTTCACAAAGTCTAAAATCATCAACAGCCAGTGCATGAATCTATTGCTAATCTAAAACAACAGGTGTAGACAGAAGGATACCTTTAAAGCATCAGGCAAATTAATAATCTAATCAGAATAGCGAAGGACATATTGGGGTAAATTTATCAAGCTGCGGGTTTGAAAAAGTGGAGGTGTTGCCAATAGCAACCAATCAGATTCTAGTTATCATTTATTTCCTACATTCTTCAAAATGACAGCTAGAATCTGATTGGTTGCTCTAGGCAACATCTCTACTTTTTCAAACCAGCAGCTTGATAAATTTACCCCATTGTGTACAGGAAACACATGCCAACCATAGTCGCTGTGCAAATAAATTAATACATCTAATAAGAGCCATCGAGTTACAATATAATATAAACCATCTGTACTAGTTCATAAATGAATCAATCACACATTGTTAAACTGAAGGGTTTTACTGTCAAATGACTATGGCCACAATTAAGATACTGACACACACATATGTGAAAAATATCTGGAATTTAATGACTTATATTGCTCTTGACTGTCTAAAGAGTTTGTAAATTCACAATGAACATAAAATGAACAAAGACATGACTAAAGAAATATTGTACTCCCATTAATAGAGGCATTATATAATCATTACCTTTGAGACATATATCTAAGCAGAAGTAATAACTTAATTTATGAATACAACGGTGACATGAATGGCATGACATAACAATACAGATATAACCTCACAAAATATTTGTCAATTTAACATTATTAACACTCTTTTCTACTTTATGCACAATCTTTAACTATATATTAAAAAGTTTTGAATAAGTATGACAACAAAATGTATCTATTTAGTTTGGAACATCTTTTAATAATGAAATAAAATATTTAAATTTTAGTTAAACATTATGACCTGTAGAAAGCCTCCATAAGATAGACTTCCCTCTTCTTATTCTTGATGTACAAGTTTAATAATAGTATATATGATTAGACATTTAAGTTTGCAATCATTTGGCATTCATTACTGACAGTGACATAATGTATTGTGATGACTTATTTATGGTGATGATACTTTCCATATAAAGTTGTGGGATTCCTTAAAAAAAAGCATTGGTCTGTTTGTTTGTTTGTTTGTCTTTCTGGTTACCCACATTTCCAAACTCGCCAAATAACTTGTCGCTCTTTGGTGAGTTTACAGTGAAAATTTAAAGCGTCAATGGCTTTAAGGACAAAACAATGCCTTTAAAGAGGTTGCCGCTTTAAATTTTCACTGCAAACTCGCCGAATAGTGAAGAGTTGAAAAAATCGGAAGTTATTACATTTACCCCCTGATGTTTTAAATATTATTTACATTATGTACATCAGGATAATAAAAAATATATGTGTATAGTTCCTCTATAGGAAAAGAGACATAGGTAACCTAATCCTGGTCTTTATGTTGCTTAATAAAATCAATTCTATACAGCTGCAACTGTAAAACTGTAGTGTAAAACCCTTATATCTCCAGTTAACAGAATACTATGGTCAGAATCCTGGATTATTTATTAAATTCTTAATGCAGGTGTGTGAACAATGGCCAACATATGTGCTGTAACACCTCTTTTGTAATGATCACTAACTGTACAGTTGTACAGTCATCCACTTAGAATTATCAACACAAGAAAGCACCATAGTGTCTGATCACTCAAATTGTCTCCACTTCCTTTTAGAGGAGATTTGTCTCTTGATCAGGCACAGGGGGTATGCATTGAACGTTGAAGTTCACAAATGGTCAGACCTCAAACACTGAAACCTAGTTGGGAGGAGAGAGGTGTAATACTGACATATTAGTTCTAATATGTGTTCTTCTGAAAGGAAAAGAAATGTACATTTCTAAGATATTTTAAAAATGAAAAAATAGTATTATTTGACAAGTAGGTTTGAGGCCAATATAATCTAATATATTATTTTCTTAATAAATATGGTACTTGCTGGTAACCTTATTCCATTTCTGTTTATGCATTGTGGTTTACAGGATAAATGTACACAAAACTTAAAATCTAACTGATTGGAATTATATATGATGCCTTGTGTGTTGAAGAGATGATCTCTTGTACTGGAGCATTCACAATGATCACAGTAGCACAGGCATATACCATTTTTGTAAATTAGCAGAGCACACCTAATTCCATTTAAAGCAAATTTTTAGATTTTGGCAGTATTATCATCTAATAACTTCCTTACATGACACTGCTTACATTTAGAGATACACAAAATAATTTGTGGATTTTCATAATTCAGCAAGTGATGAATGTTTCAGGGTTTTTAAAATGATGTGTTATTTTAAATGTAGTTTAGAGTTTGTTTTAAACTTGTACAATAGAGATCAGCATCAAAACAGACACCATTTGCACAAACGTTGTCAGACTCTAAGTATGATAATAGTTACTACTAAACACTTCCATATAACTATTTTCCATCTGAGGACTGATAAATAACTTCTTGACTAGGTGATATCCCAAGTAGACTTTATACAGCTATCAGCATCATAGTAATTTATACATGTATGCTCCTCAGGAACATCATGATGATGTCCCTGAGGAAAGTCTTATACTGAAACATTGGAATATATATATATATATATATATATATATATAAATATATATATATATTTATATATATTTGTATATATATACATCTATGTATGTGTATATATATATATATATATATATATTTATTTTACAACATTGTTACCATGTCTAAAATTATGTTCTTACAGTTAGAGCATACAAAATTGAACCCAGAACTGGATTACCTCTTTACGACCTGTGTATCTTATGCACATCATTGCTGCAGTTACATACTAATAAATAAAAGTATGTTTTTATCTTGCTTTCATTTTATTTGTATGTATGTATGTATGTATGTATGTAAGTGTTTATTTTTGCCATTTGAGACTCTACCAAGTGACAAGGCCCTCTTGTTCTCTCCTCAGGATTAATAAATATGCTATAAAATGGATCTATCAGAAAAACACAGGACAGTTACTGATACAGAACACAATTAAGTTAGACAAAGGGTGTAATTGAGGTACAGAGTAATGATCTTGCCAGTCTTGTCTAACCGTACTTAACTATCAATGGAGTATGGTGGAATGGACATCGAGTGCATAGAAATTCAACACATCCTCCTGTTTGGGGCTCTCAAAATCATATCAAATATTTAACCTGAATAAACATCAATATATATATGTTACATGTAACAAAGAGGAGACACAGGACTCTTTAGTGCCTCTTTGGTCGACCCTCCAGTTGAGAAACTGTAATTGAAATAAAATGATTTTGTCACAAAAGAAATTATATTCTCATGCAAAAAGTCCTAGTACTTCTGCATTACATATGAGTTGAGAATGTTGTTTACAGAGATTGGCCAACAAGAGCTAAGCAGAATGGTTCCTAGTACTTTCACTAGAGCCCCAGGCTGTTATTGACAACTTGAGACTACAAATTAGAGTGTACATAGTGTGAGTGTGTCCGGTCATGGCGACATTTTTTAAGAATGACACAAATATTATTTTTCACAAAGTCTGCTGCCTCAGTTTTTATGTTGGCGATTTGCATATACTCCAGAATGTCAGGAAGAGTAATCAGATGAATTGTAATTAATTTCAAAGTTCCTCTTTGCCATGACAATGAACTTTATCCCAAAAACGACATTTCCACTGCATTTCAGCAGTGCTAAAAAAAGGACCAGCTGACATCAGGTCAGTGATTTTCTTGTTAACACAAATGAGAGTGTAGACAAAGACAAGGCTGGAGATCTTGAAAATGCTTGTCCTGAGAAGGAAATGTGAGCTCTACCATCAGTGCTGTGTCATGCCAACAGTAAAGCATCCTGAGACCATTCATGTGTGGGGTTGCTTCTCAGCCAAGGAAGTGGGCTCACTCACAATTTTGCATAAGAACATAGCCATAAATAAAGAATGGTACCAAAACATTCTCAAGAGCAATTTCTCCTAACCATCCAAGAACAGTTTGGTGACGAACAATGCCTTTTGCAGCATGATGGAGCATCTTGCCATAAGGCAAATGTGATAACTAAGTGGCTCGGGGATGAAAACATCGACATTTTGGTTCCATGGTCAGGAAAATCCCCAGACTTTAATCCCATTGAGAACTTCTGGTCAATCCTCAAGAGCCGGGTGGACAAACAAAAACCAACAAATTCTGACAAACTCCAAGAATGGGCGGCAATCAGTCAGTATTTGGGCCAGAAGTTGATTGACAGCATGCCAGAGTGAATTGCAGAGGTCTTCAAAAAAGAAGGGTCAACACTGCAAAATATTGACTCTTTGCATAAACTTAATGTAATTGTCAATAAAAGCCTTTGACACTTGTGAAATGCTTGTAAGTTTAATTCAGTATACCATAGCAACATCTGACAAAAAGGTCTAAAAACACTGAAGCAGCAAACTTTGTGAAAACCAATACTTACATCATTCTCAAAACTTTCGGCCATGACTGTAATGTTATTTAAATGTTCAGAGGAGGTTAATACAGAACCAAGGTTGCAAGGTTGAAACATGAGGACAAGGGATTTGAGCAACATTGAAAATGTTATTGAGGACATTATTAAATGCTGTCGTCAAAGCATCATAACATTAACTTGCATTCATTTTTTCCCTTTTTCAGTAAAAGTTATGTTATTATAAAAAATATGCATTCAATTAACTCTTAAAACCTCATCATAACATGCATGACATATAACACCACTGATGTTTGGATCCCAGTGTTTGATTTTGGGCTTTTTTGAGATAACATCTGTATCCAAGATACAGTTACAAATACTGACTGGAAATCATTACTGCATTCATTATTCTTTATTCATTGCGTGTTCACGCAATGTCCAGCATGGTGCTAGTAATTACCTATTTTTTTATTTAATTATTTCTGAAATATCACTAATATTTCACCAGTTTACAGGTTTAAAATACATTTTCATTGTCCCAATTGCTGTTATGCAACATTACCATGCATGATATTTTGTGTAATTATGCATTGATTTATGTTAGCAACCTTATCTACATTATTGATGATGCACTAATATTTGTGGAACATAATCATATTTTATTGTAGCTTCCATTGCTATAGTCTTAATTCTATATATTGATTTTTCAGTTAGTTTTTAACTTAGAAGTGTTTTGAAGTGGATGGGAGATGTTATTTTTATAATCTAATTCATACATTGTAGATACTATACACATATATGGGACCATACTTAGTTTACCTGTGATACATAGCAAGATTTGTATTGTATCATTTTACAGCACGCAAAGTCTTTTAGTTGTTTAATACCATACACACATCCAATTAAGTATAACCTATTTATAATTTGAAAGTTTGTGCGGTCCTGAAATATCTAATATCTATAAGGTCTACATATAGTCTATCTAACCATTATTGTTTTTCCTGTTTCACAGTGTTTTTTTGAAAATTCTATTTTGATCACATTTGTAAATTAGGTTATATAAATATCCAAATGTGCCTCATTTAATGTAAAACCAATAAATAAAACAAATCCAGTAGTCAAATATATTGCATTAATCCTGCTTGAGAAATTACTCATTTGGCAATGAAAATAAATAAATGTAACTTCTGAAGATAGAAAATAACAGCTTAGTAGTGATCAATGTTTTAATTGTTGGTCCCATAAGTCTTCTGCTCTTCCTTCATTTTATTGTTTAATTCTAAATTCAGATTCTTTGCATGAAAATTATACAGACACTAGAGATGCTCAAACAATTTGAGTATGACAGAAATTCAATTAAACTGACCAGGTTTTATCACCTAAAACCTTATGTCGAACCAATCTTAAAAATAATAAAATAATTTTTTGGTTCCACCACATGGTATGTATTTTATAACTGCTAAGCTATTAACTCAAATTTGCAGAACAACATTTAAAGATATTTAAATAAAATACATCTTGCATGATTTGAATTTAAACATTAACAATTTAAGTTCGCGACTTCCATGGAAAAATCTTCAAAATATTACACAATATTTAAGCTTGAACATGTTTGAACTGTCTTGAACATGGTTCTTCATAATCAGAATTGGCCTAAAGGTTATTTGTCTATTCGAAACACGAGAATTTATTGCAAATTTCTGAGCTTTATAACCACTTTGATGGTTATAAACATATAGAACATATTTTATAGTATGATACTTTACATTAAATTTAAAGGGATTTTAGCATCATTAGTGTCAAGAAACACTCAGCCTGTCCCAGATACAGCAATCTGAACAGCTGGCCATGACTGGTGTTACCTTAGTTAATTAACAATGAATACACCTTTTCTGCCACCACAAAGGATTTATTATGGTGTCCTTACATTCACCAGAACCACTTATTAATGTTTCACACTTAAATCACATACACAAGTAGCATTCGCCTCCCTGGGCTTTGTAAGTTCACAAAGAATCACGGAGAAATACGCTAGATTAAATATGTTTAATCTGAAAAAATGTTTCCAGGGTTTATTTACAAAATTAATAACAAAGACATACAATATGTTGCAGAAATGAGTTTCAGAAAATAAAATAGGACATAAAATCAAAGTTACTACTTACTAGTTAAGACCTAGCGTGTGAGGGAACACAATTAAGATGTATGGGACATTTCAGTCTTTATAGACTCCTTCAAAGAAATGAACACAGTGCTATTGATACAAGGGATTTTTAAACCATTTCTTGCTGGCTCTTCACACACCGCCTTAGGAATTTTATTTTCACCTAAGTTAAATTGATGCCAAAAATGACACAGAGCTTTCAAAGTAAATTATGGATGTCCTGAGACCTAGCATTTCACAAGACCTGAGTTATCACCTCTGCTCGTTCGGTCTGGCTAAGTCTAACTCTTCTGCATACACAAACTACTCAGAGATTTTATCTGTCTCTGGGCCTGGCTACTTTCAAAAGACCATTGACACTTGCCTAGGTCAGACTCAGGTCAGTTAGCAAAATACACTTTGAAAGGTTACATAAAATATTCACAGTATTATGCATAAATTCAACAGAAAATAACAATTAGTCATTAGCTAAACTACATTTTGTCAGAATTAGTATTTTTTATTTTTTTCTACTTGCATAATATTTACTTTCACTTCCATTTAAGCAATAAACATCCACACTTTTTCCTTACGGTGTTTCACTACCTCCCATCTCCCTTTACACTATTCAAGTGACACTGCTACACAGGTGTTAAAAATGTTTTATAGATAAATCATTCAGCTGTTTTTTTAGGCTAAGAACTATTCTTGATACATTAGCAGTTAATGAAATTTATATTTCCAACACACACGAGTTTATAAAACTCTTGGATTTCCTTCATTATGTCATCTAAAGCGATGCTCCAAATCTCTCACCCGGAAATGTTGTAGAGACAATTTTACATATTCTGGAGCATATTATTGTAAGTAAATTAAACAGAAAATAACTTATATTTTATCATGTTTTGCTTTATGTGTACTTACTATCCTTTAGTTATAAAACAGCAACATATTCTGTAGGCCTGCATAATACGGATACATAATAAACAAATGTATGCTAAATACAGATCAGCAACATAACTTTCAGCAAAAAGTATGAGGGCACTTCTCATTAGGGCTTATAATGTACAAGTAGTGAGGCAAAATGTATAAAATCATGTTTTAAAGAGTGGACTCTCCATGTATAAACAAAAATAGGTTATAGATTTTCAATTGTCTTGCAGCTACTTTAATATATTGTAGCAATGAAGTGCTAAGGTGACAGCTGAGACGAAGTGGTGTTGGTTGGTAAGTAGAACGAGAGTTTACAAATGATAGTGTACAGTTAGATATCATCAGCAGCCAGAGCCGTAACTTAATATTTTAGCGCCTGGGGCAAGAAGCAAAACTTCCGTCCCCTAGACCTCAATTTTTTCCAAATAAACTTAAAATAATGATAAATTGCACCCTGTGTGGTTCAGAATAGAGATGGAGACAGTTGCGAGGGTGCATTAGTGTGAATAGTATCAGCAAAGTTAAAGTAAGATCTAATAAGGAGGCTTAATAAAGAGGTTTCAGAGAGCGTCTAAAGACTTGTATTTCATAAGTGAGTAGAAGCTCTGGAGATGTCTTGAAGGTAGGAGTGAGAAGTTGTTACTAGAGATGAGACAAAGCACAGATCACAGTTAGATCTAAGAGCGTGAGCGTAGTTTGATATAGATGTATAAATGGAATATGTGGCCAAGGGCTTTGTAGGTAAAGGTGAGAAATTTGAATTGGATACTGGAGGACACAGGAATCCAGTGTGGGATTTTCAAAGTGGTACAGCAGATGTAAAAAAAGATGATCAGTTTTCCAGCAACATTTAGAATGGATTGAACTCAGTATTTAAGGGTGAAGGGAATGACAAATAGCAGGAGGCTGTAGTAATCAAGAGGGGAAATGATGGGAGAATGGATAAGAGTTTTGGTAGCATGTTGGGTAACAAGAGGGCATATTCTGGTAAAGCTTCTAAGGTGGAGTCTACAGGACTGGAAGAGAGAATGGATGTGAAGGATAAAGCAGAAGACAAAGTCAAGTGTGACTGCAAGGCACTGGGTTTGGGAAACTGTGCAAATTGTGGTTTTAATAACTATGAGGGAGATTTGAGGGGAGGTGGTGATTCTGAGAGCAGTGAAGATGATGAGATCTGTTTTGGACATGTCGAGCTTTAGGTAGCATTGGAGTATCCATGTGGGGATAGCAGAAGGACAATTGGTTACAGAGATATGGATTTGTGTGTCTTCAACATCGAGGTGGTACTGGAGGCCACATGAGTGAATTTGTTTCCCAATAGAAGAGGTATACAGTGAGAAATGTAGGGCAAAAGGCCAAGAATAGATCCTTGTGGGACCCCAACAGATGGTGGGAGTGGAAGGGAGGATGTGTCAGGGGTAGTAACACAACAGCAGAGACAGTGAGGTTATCAATGGGAATGTTGAAATCACATAGTATAAGAGTAGGCAGGTCAAAGATAAGAAATAAGTGAGCCAAACAGAAAAGTTGTCAAGGAATTGGGAAACAGGACCTGGTCTGGGAATGTGGCTGAGGGAGAGTCCACCATAGGAGAAAACTGCAGGGGATATAGTGTCAGAGGAGGTAAGTCAGGTTTCTGTAATGGCTTATAATGCTTACTGCATTTTGACTATAAAAACTCTAAAATAAAGTCACATGTGACAGAGTAAAAAGCAGCGCACCAAGCGCTGGTAGGAAATATTAAATCATCAAACAATAGTAGTCAGTAGTTGGCAAGATATGAGTTGCTATAAGACACACCTGCAGCTTTCCACACGTAACAAGTATTGAGGTTTGTTACACACTAAACATAAAGAAACACAGAATAAACAAGTGGCAGCGCTGGTGTGACTAAAAAATTAGCTTGTTTAATAAAATAGATAAAATAAATATCAATAATCCCACTCAAGGAGCAAATAGAATAACACCAAAAATCACATAAGATCACATATAAGGCACTGATGCTTCAGCAATAAATTTACAAATCCTAGTAGTAATCCAAGGAAGTGTCCAGCGATAAGTCTCAGGTATATGATACAATATCACAGTTGAAATGAAGAAATGTATACATGGAGCTCTAGCACTATTCAGTGCAGAGAGGAAGCGGTCTCCTTATCAACAATCAAATGATTATTATACCTTACAGGGACTAGTGTTAGTTCCTAGTCTTTTTTTATCAAGTCTTCCAATGGATCTGCTTTAGAAATGAATAGCTGTATAATCATTGTGTCAAAGATTCAAAGTTCCCAAACTCCTTTTAATGTCTGCAAGAAACATGTATACATCAAAAATAGGGAAGGAAGGTGCATATAGGCTCGTCTGCGTCCTACTGACACATTTCTCTACCCCTTTGGTAGGCGGATTCATCAAAGGTCATGCGACAGAGACCTTTACCAAAATAGTATTTCCAGTGAAGAGAGGGGATCTAAAAAAAAAGACATTTTAAAATCCCATTAAGGAAGTAGAATTTAACCCCTTCATTCAATCATGTTAATTTAGAAAAAACAGGAAATATTTTCTTGTCCTGTCAATCTATTATAACACATTCAAAGAATGCTTATGGGGATTTTTTATATTTATTTTTTTCGAAATCAAGCAAATATCAACCATTAGTTCATATAAAACTGATATCCAAAAGTTATATTATAATTATGTTTGCATTTTCTATTTCTTCAGGACTGTTAATTCCTTTGAATAATGTTTCTGTACAACTTACTAAAACGCTCAAAAATGTAATATAAGACATTTGGCATTGATACTCCTCAAATAACTGATAATAAAACTCTTAAATGCCAAAAGTCATTTCATTTTTCCTACAAAACAAATTAGGCCATCCCTAACCATATTAAAATATTATTCACTTTGACAATAGAACCACTTTTGAGACATGAACTATTGCTATATTAGAGAAAAGAGAGATAATCAGTATTTTTCATCTTCTAAGAATCCCTTTAATGCAAAAATATCCATCACATCTAATGGAAATGGTATGCACCTAGAAGGGAAAAAATGTCGTTTCATATTTCCAGCTTAAGGCTGATTTAAAATGGATAACTTTAAGTAACGTATAAGCCAAAAAAATTATTATATATATATATTCTGCTTCCTATTTGGCAAGTCAGAAATACATTTATTTAAGTAGTACTAATACACTTTTAAACTCATATCAAATTTCAATTAAGTTGCAATAAATGTGTTAACTAAATAAACAAATATGCCATATTAAAATATGCTATATTATTTGTGTATTTTATAATTTGCTTGTTGTTCTTGTTAGATGTATAATTGCACACTGACTCATGTTACTGGAGTCCAAAAATAAGACGTGAGTGTGAAGTGTATCTCTCCCTTTTCGAACAGTCTACACAATTTTAATTGTTTTACTAATCGGGAGATGGATTATCTATTTTAAAGAAATAACAAATACCCACATGCTGCTCTCTCTCTTTGAAAAGCTACTTGAAGAAACATTAATAAATGCAATAAATTAAAATATGTTAAAAGTAAACATTTTTTTTTTTGTTGCTATGGAGCTTACCTAATTTATATGTTTTTGTGCTCAAAAGCACAAGAAGTGTACAAAATTGCACATCTGGGTAACGTATGAATAACAAATATATTTATAGAAAAGGATACATTACCCGTGAAGTCAGACGCAAAGTCCGTTTTAGACGCATCGACCACAAAACCACTATTACGCATGTGCAGCAGGCAACATATTCGCCTGCATCTTGGATGCAATTTACACTTGCAATAGCTTGCAGCTTACTATGAGGGAATAGGCGGAACGAGGAATCGTGAAGACGTGAACTTGTATAATATAGATACGGCGGTGTGATCCTGTAGGTAAATCCTGGACGCAGACGCAACACACGTCAAAAAAGGGCTAAAACTGTGCGGCAGGAATGAGGTAGCATAAGTAGCTAGCTAGCTGCACGAACTGCTCGCAGCTCGGTAGGGTATTACGAGTGGGATGAAACTTGGATTACATGCCACTCATAATACCCTACCAAGCTGCGGCACACTCCCACTCCTCCACGTCTTAGACGCACATTGCGTCCGACTCTAAATGAGGCCCATACTGTGCATACTGTATATTGTGGGTTTGCATATCAAAAGTCTTGAAATACCAAATTAAGCTAACTTTGCATTACATTTTAAAAATATATTGATTTGTTGGTGTAAAATCTATCTATCTATCTATCTATCTATTTATCTATCTATCTATCTATCTATCTATCTATCTATCTATCTATCTTTTTAACAATGATTACCTTATTATTTCTACTACCTTATCTTTAAAAATATAATTAAATGCCAAATATAACTTTTATTTGACTTTTTATACTTTTAGAACATTGCAGACAATACATTCTCACATTGTTTAGCAATAACTGCAACAACACACTGGATTAGAATAATCAATGTGACTTTTAACATTGTCTATTCACTATGAATTAAAATGCTGAGCCTAAATCCACCTTCTGCCAGTAATTACCGAAGTTTATCTTTTAACTATACTCCAGTGTATCAACTTAAACACATGGTTATCTAAAATCATTTGAGATAAAGTCTAGGAGAAATAATTTGTATTCTTACCACTGTTCTTGCAGGTTCATTGTTTGCGACATTAAGATAAATTATTCATTCTCTAATAATTGTGGGGATATTGATGCTACTTTTGCCTCATATTATATCCTCACCATTGTGAACATGTTATTGAGATTTTATTATTACTATTATTATTATTATAACTCACAGAAAGATAACATGTGGCTCCATATAGAAATGAAGGGGACAGTTTTTAAGTAGATATATGTATTTGTAAATGGTCTTCAGAGGTGTGATACTTTACCCAAGGGATGATATTAGGCATAGATTGAAGAATTAAATGGAGCACAGTGCAAAGCAAAATAAATCAATCAATATCTATGTCACAGTAAAGTAGAAGCTAAATGGAGAATTAGAAAGACAGGATTAAAACCAAAACAAGGCTATTGCCAGATGTTAAGATAGTTGGAAAGACTAGAGTTGATCATGTGAAAAGCAGTCGAGATCTAGGAGAATGAGAAAAAAAATAATCAATCATTGAAGATATGGTCCAGAAAGAATTTGAGGATGTAAGCAGCGTTAGTCTACTGTATACTAGATTTTCAAACAATTTGGAGGAAAGTGGCTGAAGGAATATAGGGCAGAAGCTGGACAGAAGGTTTTTTTAAAAAATATTTTGCAGATCCTATGCACAACTTAAAGTAAGAATTGTTATTCAAATAAAAGGTGACTTTATCAGGATCGAAGAATGGTGGTAGTCAACATGGAGGAGGGTGGAGGCTTAGCTAAAAGTGTGTTTAACCAGTTTTATTTTGCTTTTCTACTGCTAATAATTGAATCTAATTTATTTTCCAAACTTTTGCTTACTTGGTGGAGGCTTATGAATTGCTGTGAAACACTCAGTCGCTGATTACAAGAAACCTACATTTCGGGTGAAATCCTGTTCATATTTTTTGTGATTATTGATATGTGATGTCTCAGAGGATATTATGTGATATCAGTGGTCAGTGAACAGAAATGTTCTATGTGATGTAATCAGTATCATTATTATGTCATTTTTCATCTGACTTATGAATGATGTAATCAGGAAGTCTTTTGATGATTGAGGCCATTTATCTTTAACAGCCCAATTTTGATGTCCTGAAATTGATACATCCAACATATCACTTGAAAGCTGCTCTTTTTTTTAATGCCACCCTCAGTAATTTCATTACCCTCCAGCCAATCAATGTCACTAGAGCTGCTCTTATCTGCTGACATTATGACGGACCAACACGCCTCTCAAGTAAGTCACCATTAGTCACCATTACATGGCAGGCAGTCTGGCAGCAAATCAGATTGCTGTTATACTGCCTGTCAATGCATGCTTAGTTTTTAATCTGCTCCTGCAAGATAAGGATCACCACATTACTGCTAATCTAGTAGCCATCACCTGCCAGGACATGAAAAAAAGAAAAATTTACAGCAAAAGACCCAGTAGTAAAATCCAGCGCACCTTCCCCCTGTCTCGCCAAATGCCTGTTCCTTAGGCTGCAGACTGATCCGCCTATTGATTGATCAGGAACTGCCTGTCAAGTGGAAACAATCATGCAATCATGATAACCAAATCCAGGATACATTTAATAGTCATGTGGGGGTGCCTTTGATAAGAGGGTCTGTGGAGATAAATAAACGTTTTCCCTTCAATACTAAAGATAAACAACATGGTACAGAAAATTGCAGTGGCTCTGGTGCTTGTGGTTGCTAGGGTAAATACTGAGGCCCAAAGAGGTAGCTATTGTACAACACCCATAATGCCTTTTTGGGCCACACTGGACCATTATTAATTATAGCAGCTAAACTCATGGCAAGTCAAATTGAGCTGGTTAATTTTATCATACAAGGATCAAAACACTCTCACCTTGCCTTTTAAAGGCAACAAGATCCTTTATTGAGAAATATAAAATGTATTCATATTGCCATATTGGAGTTGATTTTGATTAGCATAATGAATTACAAGCCACATATGGGCATAATACTTGTGCATGCTGTCTTAAGTTTGTGGTGATATGGAACACGGATTGTACCCTAATCACAGTGAACAATCCATATGCTGATTAGAGTTCAATTAAAACTAAAGGTTTTGCCCTCTATAAATTACCACCATCCCCTAGCAGTGAAAAGTGCAGATGCTCTTCCTTGTCACCTAGGTATAACTGGTGGTTATAGAAATAAAAAGGACTTCCTTGAAGAGAAGGCAGAGATAACTCCGGTTTCCTTAACATAGTGTTCTCAAGGTCTCCCGCCAGATAGTCTACTGTGATTTTGAGGTTATTCACAACATTTAATCCCTCAAACAGTGGCCAGACCTTGAGCTGATGACTTCTGGCCAAGCAGAAGAAGGCAGCTGCCAGACCAAGTATTACAAAAGTGCAGGTATTTTTCTAGTCCCTTAGAGGTGACCACCATTCCCCCTTTTAGTGTACAAAACCCCATGTTTATTATACAGCTGCCCTAGGTCTAGCTTCTATAAAGATCATCAGTGTGCCAAACTATTTGAGTGTGAATCCTTAGCAACAGTGTCTCGCTCCTGCTTTGCGCTTAGTGATTTCCTGTGTACCCCACTCTTGGCTATTCTCTGACTATGATCATTGCACTCCTGTTATGTTCACCTGTACAGACATTTGGAGTTTAACCGTTGCTGTGCATAAACACCTGTCTAACCTGTGTTCCAGACCTATGGCTTTTACCTTGACTATGACTTTTAATATTATGCAAGTTGCATTGATCACTAAGCTATCATCTTGACTGCATATACTAATCAGTGTATCCTGTATGTAAAGTATAAAAATGTGAAGTTTATCTTATATAATGCCAAGTGGCCAGAACTTTAAGAGCAGCATCCTGCTGTTACCATTCCCTAGAGTTTTGCATATGTTTTACTAAAACTTTCTCTAATTGTCCATTCAGGATTCTTGTAATTTAAAGACAAGTTTCTGTCAAATAGTGGCCACTGGGTTCCAACCACATACAAACGCAACACAGTGGTATAAATCATTACAAATACTCTCCTCTCCACACCTCTTAAGATTTCTAAAATCACCTTATCCCAGCACAGAGGGAAGTGCTGTAGGTATTGATTTTTTTATATTCAGTTTTATCCTTACAGGAAGAAAGAAGATATATTGATCCCGCCACCTTGGATCCTTACCTCCACCCCCAATTTGACTAATTTGAATCAGGAAAGGATAAATGGCTTCAATTGTGAAATGCTTTGATTTACTTCAGATAAACACAAAGGGCCTGATTCATTAAGTAAAGTAAGGCAAAAAAAAGGAGAACGTTTTCTCGTGGACAAAACCATGTTACAGTGCAATGGGTGCAAATTAGTTTATTATTTTGCACATAAAGAAAATACTGGCTGCTTTTTCATGTCGGACACAAATACATGATCGCTTTATTTATACACTGACATTTAAAGTTGACCTAGGACATGCCCTTACCCAATTAGAAATATGTCCCCAATTTTTAAATTTACCTCCCCCTCCAATTCAACATGGTTTTGCCAAGGTGCAAAGTTACATTTTTTCTTTACTTTCCTTAATGAATCAGGTCCTAATTTTTCATTTGACTATGCCTAGAACAAGTATTGTGATAGCTAATGAATATTTTTTTTTACATGGAGTGTTTGTGTATTATATTTATCTTCATGATTTATTTATTTTGGTTTTATTTATTTAATTTAACTGTGAAACCAGGTTTGGGCAGTTTCTGTTCCTCCAGCTAATGTGAAGCAACAAATCCAACCAAATTTATGTTAGGACTTGTAGTTCAACAGCAACACTATTGTGGAACTACAATTACGAATATGTATTTACTAGGATTTGTATTTCTATAACATAGTGATTGTTGAAGCATACATTTGCTATGGTTACACAACATTTAAGAGAGTTACTAAATACCTATGTTTACTCATATAATACACCATTTTCCACTGAAATAGGGAACAAAGAAATATAACGTATGTACCCGTCCCACTATTCAGAACTGTGAGGTAAACATTTACAGGAGATATAGTATGGTTGCTAAATAACATGTAACATATCTTATAGTATATTGCACTAGCATCTTGTATTTTATCTTTTAATGTTTTGGCTACTTTATACACTAGCTATATTTGAAATGCATTTTTCTCTAGAACTCTGTAGAGTACAACAGATTCTTCAGCTATTTAACAGATACAGTAAATACAACCTCTTTTTTATTTTTTTGATTAATTTAATTAAAAAAAATTAATTTATTTTTAATTTTCATTACATTCCCCTTTATATATTTAGAATCATTTTTGGCTAAAGAAAAGATTAGGTCTATTAGTCAATTACCTTAATTCATGTCTCTAAGATACTTGTTTGGCGTTATGCCCATTGAAACAAAGGTATCATTTTTATTCACGCAGAAAGATTTGTCTTTGAAATAAAAAAGAAAATGGTCCTGTTATCAATGAAATGTGATATTTAAAGGAACTTAGCACACACCATCTGAAGCCTGTTGGAAATGAAGAACAATGAAAGCAATGAAAGCAAAAGATTAAGCACGAAATTTGCCTGTATTGCTATTTTTTTAAAAATAGACTCTTTGAATTTCCACTTATTATTATTTATTGATAAAGTGCTGAACAATTGTACAATTACAGAAAAGGCATAACTAATACAGTAGACAAAATCACAAATACATGAGGCAGTTGTGCATAAGTACCATAGATGGATATCAGTATAACTGTAGGGATTCACAATAAATATAGCAAAAGACTTGTCAAGGACATACGAAGGAGACGGACAGTAGAAAGACATGACACAAAGGGTAGAGCGAACCCTGCCCATGACAGCTTACATTCTAGAGGTAGTGGTGGTGAGAGACAGTAGAAGCAACTGAGATAAGGTTAAGATGAAGGGCAAAGGAAGAGGAGGTGATGGACAGGATGGTCAAGAGTTGGTACAAGAGAGGGAACAAAAAGGAGGTGAGTTTTGATGGTGCATTTAAAGGATTGGAGAGTCAAGTGAGGTAGGGTAAGGAGCTCCAAAGGTGGTGAAGGCATTGGAGAAGTCTTGAAGGTGAGAATGAGAGGGGGGAAATAGAGGTGTAGGTCAGAGACAGAGCATAGTGGCTGTTTGGGATTGTACCTCAAGATGAGGTCAGAGATGTATAGGGAAGATGTGTTGGTGAGGGCTTTGTAAGTTAGGGAAAGGAGCATGAACTGATTTCTGAACCAGATAGGAATTCAGTGAAGGGATTTATGGAAAGGAGCAGCAGAAGAGGAGCAACAGGAGAGGAATATGAGCACAGCTGTAGCATTCTGTGACCCATCTTGTAGAGATTTTTTTGTTCTAACCTAGAACTTGATTTATCTTTTTCTTCTACATATCACCCCTAGACCAACAGGCAAACTGAACATACCAATCAATCAAAAGAAACAAGGGCAAATTGGCAACTTAAGTGGCACTCGAGAACAAACAAGAAAGTTGTCTTACGTGGAATAGACCAAATCAACTATAGGTGGGTACCAACACAAAAGTAGATAGTGTTTGCACACCGTTATCACTAGCCAGATTGTTGATAGGTGAGGCAAATGCAAAATGCAGTATTAGGCAGAGTCACAGAGATGTAAAGAATAGTGAGAGGACCTAACACAAAGTAGGCAAAGCATAGCACAGGTAGGTGGAGCAATCACAAATTAGATAGAATCAGCAGTGTACAATGTCAAACATATCAGTAAAATAGTAATAATAATATAGACAGACTGTGCTCTAATAACTAATATTATTATCAATATTGTCTACCGGCTGCTTAAAACTAATACGTTTTCTCCTTCATTCATTTAATTTTTCCCCAACTTTAACATAATTTTGTATTCAACCTCTCATAGGGAAGTAAAAAGTCATCCAGTATATCTAGGGGATATGAGAGAAACACAAATTTAGGGCTCACATTTTCATTTTGACTAATGGTAGAGGATACCTCCAAACATTTCAGTACCCGACAGCAGTGCATGGCCACATCATTAAGGGCTGCCTATATCTGTAAAGCTGCCCATTAGAAATCTCTTCTTCAAACGTTCCCACCGGCTGGGCAAACATATCAGGACAGTGGGATAGAGCCCAAAAAGAACTATAACATGGTACAAATCAACTCTCTGTACAATCCAGGGGTCATATTGCTGTTATATGCTGGATGTGTAGCATGAATAGATTTGTAATTGTGACACAGATCCAATAGTCAAAAAAATAATGGATTGCAGAGAGTCTGTGGGACTTTTTCGTTGTAAATGATATGGGGATGTTTATGCTGGAAGAGGTATGGCATTTAGGGGTCTATTAACTCTTGCTTGAAGCTGTGTAGAGTTCCTCCTCCCCACATGTTGATAAGTTAACAGAAATGCTTCCAGTATGGCCAGGTAGATAGTTTAAAATAGTGATCATGTTATTACTCTCAGCATTTCTGGCTGCGGAACTGGAACTTTTGAAACATTCTGCCTGAACCTTCATTAGTGCACACAACCTTCACTCATTTCCTGTCACAGGGGCAGTATCCTTTACCTTGTGGTATTCCTGGTTGTTGTTCATGTCACAGATTCTTGTTGGGCCATTCTGTCTTCTATTCACCTGAAATTTACCTGGATATTGAACTGGATTCTATTGATTGTCACCAGGCCTGACCTCTGTCTGGACACTGACCATTTCTGATTGCCACCTGCCCTGAACTTTGGTGAGTTCATACTCTTTTTGTAGGTACCTGCATTATTGTTTTGCACAGCCTCTGTTAATGTTTTATCTATCTACATTTGGACCAATATAATTTAGTTTCTGCCCCAGTGTCTCCCATATTCCTGTGCTGACCCCTTCTTAGAAAACATGTCTACTACTGCTTGAGCAAGACTTGGTGGCAACCAATTACCGGTGAGCATGTTTATCTCTAAGGGAAAGGGGGCTACTAGAGTTGCTGATAATGAACAACCTGGTTATAGAGGTTTATTTAAGAGTCCAGTGTTTGACTTCATGTAATGCACAGCTTGATTGCAGCATTTTTTACATACAGATTTAATAGTATATATACAACAGCAATCTTAATCCCCCAAATTGCAATGTTCATTATAATGCTTAGAGCTACTGTGAGTAGGAAAACCTAATAAAGCAAAATGCACCTGTACTGTACATGCAACAACCAGGGTATAATATGCATTTAATAAACAACTAATGTATTTATGCTACCAAATGGAGTCTTAGATGCTCTCCTATGTGGTCATTTGGCAGATGGACAGAGGGATCAAAACCATTCAGATTGTAATTAAGGCTCTAGCACTGCAGTAGAGATAAATTTATGGCACATTTATCTAAAAGGTGAATTTATTAAAATTGTAGCTTAGAATAAAAAAGACAAACATATGCACATGGAGTAGCTTTTAGTATAATTTATTACATTGAATAGTATGTCATGTCAAGGCAGTTTTGCTATCATGAATGTGACAAGATTAGTAAAATCCAGATCCAGTTTTGTTGTGGTGTCCAGAGGGGCAGTTGCCCCCCGGCTATCAAAACTTAAAAAAACAGAACATTTTGTTATTAAGGGTGCCCACAAACTTTAATTGCACCTGCTCCCAAGAATACTTTATTGTAATACTCATAAAATCATATGACATATAACATCACTAAAAATGTATTTGATTACATAACATACAACAGTCCAAACATTATCTATGATACCACTGACATGGGGCGAATTGGGAACTTAAATTGGACCTGGAAAAAATTATGAAAGTGGCCTCATGTAGATGGGCACCAAATAAATGGTAGGCATGGCCAATAGTGGGCGGAGTTAGCACACCAGCCCTAGCCACATAGGGTTTAGGCAAGGCAAATGCAATACGTAATGGTAGGCAGATTCCACCTGTCACAATTGGTGAAGTTAACACACGAGTTGTCAAAGCATTGAACTAGTAGGTGGAGCAAACACAAGCAGGCAGAGTCAGAACACCAGTGGGTGGAGTACACATTGGTTATGTGAGACGAGCAGCTGAATCCAGCAGCAGGGAATTCCCAGAGTTAGCAGTAATTTAATAGTAGACTCTCTAATGGTATAAATAAAAAAACAAAAAAACACACCTCTGCCTAGCTGTATGCAAAACATTAGGGTGACCTAACCATGGTGGTGTGTGCCCATACCCCCAAGAAACGGTTTTACCCTCCCAATGCCCTCTATTCATTCCAATACCTTCTGTACCTCTTTGTGGGGTTAGGGGTGGGATTTAAGAGAAAAAACACATACTTTTAAATAAACTGTTATTACTTGTAAACACACTAGCATGAACAATTTAAAAAAATGTGGGTTTCTTTTTCGAATTAAACGAATATACTCCCATGGATGTGCCATAGAAAATGTATTGCAAGATTTATACTGCTCTACATGATAATTTGGCCAGTATTAGTTATACATGTACTTTACAAAGAGCATCCTAGTGACTGTCATACAATGCAAAGAGCATCCTAGTGACTGTCATACAATACAAAGAGCATCGTAATGACCGCCATACAATTCAAAGAGCATCCTAGTGAATGCCATACAATACAAAAAGCATCATATTGACCACCATATAATACAGAAAGCATCCTATTGACTGATATACAGAGAGCATCGTAGTGACCGCCATATAATACACAGAGTTTCTTAGTGGCTGCCATACAATACAGATACCACCCTAATACATACAATACATATAATACAAAGAGCATTCTTGTGACTGCCACACAAATTAAGCTGTTGTCCTTAATGCCCTCCTAGGTAAAAGCAAAAAGTATTTTTTGCAACAGAATATTATATTTACCTCAATTTACATACAATGTACTTCCATGCTTTCCTTCCCCCACTTTTACAGGATTTCCTCTATAACTTGCTAACATGTGTTTTTTTGTATTTACTGTGTGGCATATGATTTGGGGGGCACTACTGTGTGGTATAATTTGATTTGAGGGCACTTATTTGGCATATGAATTGGGTGCACTACGGTGGGCCATAATATGAACTGGGGGCACTTCGGTCTGGCATAATGTGAACTGGGGCACTATGTTGTGGTATAATATGAACTGGGGGCACTATGTTGTGGCATAATGTGAACTGGGGGCACTATGTTGTGGCATAATGTGAACTGGGGGCACTATGTTGTGGCATAATGGGAAATGGGGCACTATGTTGTGGCATAATGTGAACTGGAGGCACTATGTTGTGGCATAATGTGAACTGGGGACACTATTGTGGCATAATATACAATTTGGGGACAATATTGTGGCAAAATATGATTTGGGGGCACTACTGTATGGCATAATGTACGATTTGGGGGCACTACTGTGTGGCATAATATATTATTTCGGGTCCCTATAGTGGCTTAATATCATTGGAGGACATGCACTCAGGAGTGAGGGATGTGTGAGGGAAGGGGGGTGTTAATATAATGTGGGAGGTTGGCTATTAATTTAATGGTGGCGCATAGGTGGGGGCTCATTATTTAATGAGTGCTATTTTATTTGTGGCGATGATACCAGGAGAAGGCCAGCACAGGGCAGGTAACAGACAGCAACCAGTTGATTCACAGAGGACTATAGTGACATACCCCAACATCCTGTAGCTCTCCAGCTGCTGGGGAGCTAGACATCTCAGTATACCAGAAAGCCTATTGAGGGGCATGCTGAGACTTGTTGTTTCACGTAAACTGGATAGCCACAGAAGGCGTAAGGGGGCTGTTCCTTAAGCATATTTCTATTTGACAGCAGCAGGTTTTCATAGATTCTCGGATTACAATACTTTGCAAAAGTACTGTAATTATTATGATTATTATTATTATTATTATTATTATTATTATTATTATTATTATCTGGAACAAAGGTGGGCCTGTGTGCTTTAAATACCAGGGCTGATTTTTTTGTCCCAGTCCGGCCCTGGTAGTAGCCATTATCGAATGTTTCTATGCCCCGCCTACATCAGCATGCCTCTGCAGACCCCGACCCACTCAGCACCGATTCACCCTGTCAGGCTCCACTGTGCGCTCATTGCCCCTACTGTCAGACCCCCCCCGCGCTCATCACTCTGAATATCAGCCTCCCCTGTGCAGTCATCGCCCCCTACTGTCAGCCTTTCTTGCTCGCTCATCACACCCACTGTCAGCCCCCCACTCCTCGTTCATCACCCCGAATGTCAGCCTCCCCTGTGCATTCATCGTCCCTACTGTCAGCCTCCCTTTTGCACTCATCGCTCCTACTGTCACCTCATCCCCTCTTCGAGCATCACTCTATCTGCTAACCCCCCCCCCCCCCTCAAACTCATTCTCCCACTGTCAGTTAACCTCTCCTGCACGCTCTGGCTGTCATCCGCCCTTCGCCAGGTGTAAAAAAAAATGAGTAACAAAAAAAAATCCAGGGGACACATGAGACAGCCTCGTTCGGGCACCGGCCTACCGGTAAACTTCCCGGTAAGGCCTATGCCCAATCCGTCCCTGACCACTGATATTACACAACATCTCATATGACATTAGATAAACAAATACTTTCAAGTATTTATGTTGAGTATCTCACTCTAATGAAATAACATCTAATAAATGATGATATGCTAAACTCTAAAATGTATACATTGCTTTACAATCAGGATAAAACATGGAAAAAGTGACAAACAAGAAAAGCCATGCTGTAACCTGAAACAACTAATCAGATATTAGCTTGCATGTTCTTTACTATACTAGAACAAAATGATGGTTGCTGTGGGTTACTGCACACAGCATTTTCTTTTGTTACAGTGCATAACAGTTAAAGTAGTATGTACATATACACTATTGTGTACAGCTCAAGATCTGAAAATATTTAATATAACACCCTTATGGTTGTTAGTTCTTTACATCTGCGATTTACTGCAACTGAAATGTATAAAATTAATATACTTTTCATTTTTTTATAGTTTTTTTAATATTTAGGCAAATATGAAGAAAAAATTCTGTGCTTTGCACTCTTTCCTCTATATTTGTCTCCTCTAAAAGCAGCAGGAATGGGTGACAATTACTGTCACCCATTCCTGCTGCTATTACTTGTGGACGTTTCCTTTCAAGAAACAGAGAAAAATGAAAATACAATTTTGTAAAGATGCACTATAAAAGTAAAAAAAAAAAATTAAACATTTTAATTATTTAAAGCAATTTAAAACAATTACAACACTACTAAAATTGATCTATATATCTAATCATCCGTAAATACAGAGTATCATGTAATGTACTTTTTTGTTTTGTGGACCGTATTGTATTTTACAACAGCATAATTTTTTTCTAGAAACTATACTTTGCCTATTTCTATTTAAAGTACTTCAATCTAGCTTACACATTTACTTAACTTATTATTTTCTTATTATGATTCATTGTCATCAACGGGCAGTTTCTAAGATTGTTGATATAACATAACTTACAAATATGAGAAACCCAGGTTTTGCTTGGTTGAAGCATCTCAACATTTAACCATTTGTATTTTCAGGTTGCAGTAGGCAATACATTTGACAGAACCTCACACAGTTACTTAAGAATTGAGGTATTGAGATATAATTTGAACACTTTGAGCCTGATTCATTAAGGCATGCAAAAGGCAATATGTAAAAAAAAAATGCACATAAACCATGCGCACATCTGTATTCAACATGGAGTGGATGTAAAGATACGACTGTTGTTGAATGTGGGTCTAGCTGCTCGCTACTCTAACAAACATTACACTGTAGGATACAGCCAATAAAAATGTGGAATATAAAATCACAAAAGAATGCATAGAAAAAATAACTATTAATGTCAGATATTAATAACAATATAGTAATATATCAGTTTTGTTTTCAATCCTTACTCAAAAATACATTTATGAGGATGTTATTAATGTCTACTGTACATACAATGCATTATTTACACATGTTCTAACATGCATATGCAATTTTCATCTCTAGTAATCGGCACTTACACCCGACCTACTGTAAGTGAAATGAGAGAAAAACTCATATCTTTGAGATGCCCAAAGCTTGAATTGGATGTTACTGTGTGTTTGACACGCTATTACTGTACTTTGACTACATGCGTACACCCATTCCCCTCCCCGTTATGCACATGAAATCTGAGGTTATAGTAAGGATACTTTGCGCTCGAACATTAATTGGATGTTGCTGCGCTCACTGGCGCTCACTGGCGTATGCTCCGATTCTGGGAATGTGTAGAGCAATTTTACTCAAAATACTGCACCTATCAGCATTTACTTTCTTTAATTACCGTATTTTTCGCTCCATAAGACGCACTTTTTCCCCAAAAAAAAGTGGGGGTCTTATGGAGTGAATACTGCAAGCCAGCAAGAAAGGAGAGCGGGTAAACTTACGGGTCCAGCGGGCTGAAGAGAAAACGGTGGCAGCGTGGAGAAGCGGGTCCAGCGGGCTGAAGAGAAGACACCAGTGCCAGTGGACTGCGCGGTCCTGCGGATCCTCCTGAACTGCCCCCCCCCCGCCTATCTGTGAGGACCTAGGTATCACATGGGACGCCAACAGTCATGTGGTGCACGTCCCATGTGATACCTAGGTCCTCACAGATAGGCGGAGAAGTACCGATCTTGCGCGGAGGGAGTAAGGTAAGTTATGGGAGGCTGGAGTCCTGGAAGCTATAGTGTATGTGTTTCCCGGTGGCTATAGTGTATGTGTTTCCCGGTGGCTATAGTGTATGTGTTTCCCGGTGGCTATAGTGTATGTGTTACCCGGTGGCTATAATGTATGTGTTTCCCGGTGGCTATAGTGTATGTGTTTCCTGGTGGCTATAGTGTATGTGATGGAGGCTATAGTGTGTGTGATGGAGGCTGTAGTGTGTGTGATGGAGGCTATAGTGTGTGTGATGGAGGCTATAGTGTGTGTGCTGGAGGCTATAGTGTGTGTGCTGGAGGCTATAGAGTGTGTCCTGGAGGCTATAGTGTGTGTCCTGGAGGCTATAGTGTGTGTCCTGGAGGCTATAGTGTGTGTCCTGGAGGCTATAGTGTGTGTGCTGGAGGCTATAGTGTGTTTGCTGGAGGCTATAGTGTGTGTCCTGGAGGCTATAGTGTGTGTCATGGAGGCTATAGTGTGTACTTTTTTTCCTGTTTTCCTCCTCTAAAAACTAGGTGCGTCTTATAGTCAGGTGCGTCTTATGGAGCGAAAAATACGGTAATCAGGAACTTTCTCCCTGAACAATACATATGCTTTAATTAAAAAAGGAATAGAAAGAAGGATACTTGGGACACTTTTAGACATAAGGAAGAAAGCATGACAGCATGTATGTGCAAAGAATATCATTGAATCTAACATAGTAGGAAAGACAGAGGTCAACTGAGGTCAACTTAAACAACTTTTAAATCAAGGCCATTTACATTCAGTTGTAGACATAGCTCAAGTAAAAATCTTATTTACTATAATGAATCATTGATTTCCAGAGTGACCATAAATCTTTTTAAAAGTTTCAATTATGTAAACATAAACTGAACTTTGGGCTAAAATTTGTCAATAAGTCACTACTATCAGTACACAAATCAACAAACATGAAAACATGGTGAGAAAAATATAGCTTTTCAGTTTGGTCTTGCACGGATACTTTTATTTAAGTAGCTGATTTTGTAAATTAATGTACAAATTATGTGGTAAGCATCAACTAAGTGCAAATTGGTAAATTCACTTAAAGTTTGAAAACGTCTGTATAAGGTTTGTTCCTTTATTGTTCTCACAACATCTTATGACCTCCAGTCCCTACAGCTCATCTAATCCAGATAAGACATATAAAAAAGTATGTAATGTTACTTTCAAAAGTAAGACACACTAACACACTAGGGCAGGGGTGGCCAACCAGTCAGAGACCAAGAGCCAATAAATATCTATAGGTACTGTTAACAACCAAATTTACCTTTTATATATGTGTGCATATACATATGCCCAGCATAAACATACATACCGCATACACATACATTGAAAATGTAACATCATTTACAATAACTTGCTATGCCATAACAATGTAACAAAATATCCAACACATGTTCAGAATAATCATAAAATCCTTTCCACATGCTACTAGATCTCACCACATGCCCCTTAAATGCCATCAAACCTACCCACATGTCATCAGAACTACCCAAATTCCCCGTACATGTCATTAGATGTCCACACATGCCCCTTAAATACCCACTTAGCTCCACACATGCCATCAGATCTAGCCAAATTCTCCATACATGCCATCAGACCTCTCAACATCATCATTATCAATTATTTCTATAACGTCAACATATTCCGCAGCGCTTCACAATTGGGACAAACATAGTAAACTAATAAACAAACTGGGTAAAGCAGACAAAGAGGTCAGAAGACCCTGCTAGCAAGCTTACAATCTATGAGACAATGGGAGTTTGACACATGAGGCTATGTCTACATTTTGCATTTCGGCCCAGCCAGACTGCAAAAGTAAAAGTGACTAATAAGCTATTTGATCCAGTCACACAACAATGTTGGTCAGGGGGTAGTTGTCTTGTGTGAAATTGTGTAACGGGTGGTAATAGGGTAATGTAGTGAGGTTAAGAGTGTGGTTGAAGAATATTATAAGCTTGTCTGAAGAGGTGGGTTTTCAGAGGACGCTTGTAAGTTTGTAGACCAGAGAAGAGTCTTATTGTGCGAGGGAGATAATTCCATAGAGTGGGTACAGCCTGAAAAAAGTCCTGTAACCGGGATTGGGAGAATGTAATGAGGGTGGATGAAACACGCAAATCTTGTGCAGAACGGAGTTGCCAAGTTGGGAGATATTTTGAGACAAGAGAGGAGATGTATGTTGGTGCAGCTTTGTTGAACGTCTTGTAGGTTAGTAAAAGTATTTTATATTGGATTCAGTAGAAAACAGGCAACCAGTGTAGAGACATACAGAGTGATTCAACAGAGGAATAATGATTTGCAAGGAAAATCAATCTTGCCTCAGCATGCAAAATAGATTGTAGGGGTTTGAGTCTGTTTTGGGGAAGACCAGTAAGGAGGGAATTGCAATAGCCAATGCGGGATATGATAAGTGCATGAATTAAGGTACTTGCAGTGTCTTGCGTGAGATATGTGCGAATTCTGGAAATGTTTTTTAGATTTATGTAACATGATTTAGATATAGAGTCAATGTGGTGAACAAAGGATAGGTGTGAGTTAAGGATTACTCCTAGGCAGCGAGCTTGTAGGGTGGGATTTATGGTCATGTTATCAACAGAGATAGAAATGTCAGGTATGCTCTTGTTGGTGAGTGGGAATATTATTAACTCTGTTTTAGAAAGATTAAGTTTGAGTTGGCTAAATGACATGCAAGATGAAATGGCAGAAAGACAGTCAGTTACACAGGACAACACAGATATGCCCAAATCCCCCATACATACATACATACATACATACATACATGCCATCAGATCTTCCCATATACTCCATTCATGCCAATCAACCATATTCCATCATATCTCCCCAAATGCTGTAGCATCTCCTTACATGCACATCAGCCTCTTCACATGCCATCAGATCTCACATGCCCCTTACTTGCCTGCATAGAAGAAGGAGGTTGAGCACACTATACTCTCTCCTCCTCCTTTCTTGATTAGATTGTCTGTGACACTGTGGCCTCTGCCTTGTCAGAGGAAGTCACAAGACACGGCTGCTCTTGGTCAGTCTAGCAACTGTATATTTTCCAATCTATACTTCGTTGATGCTCCTGGACAGAAGCCACAATTCAAAGCTCAAAGAGCCACAAAATGACATCTTGAATCTGATTAGTTACTATAGGCAACATCTCCACTTTTCCAAACCTGCAGTTTAGTAAATATACCCCTAAAGATGGCTAAACACTACAGGGTTTTCAGACGATTATCGGACCAATTACACAATAAAAGGCCCAATATTGCATTAGTGTGTAGGACACCAGCAAGCACTTCCACTGTATTTTGGCATACAATGAAAGTGCTTACTGCTTGTAAAATATATATACTTTGTTTGTGTTGATTTTAATATCTTGTTCAGTTTCTATTTTAATAAAAAAAAGTTTGTTTAAAATCAGACTATTTATTTCAATAACCTTCATATATTGTCACTGGATAACTTTTATGATGGCCTCACAGGTCTCAGGTATGATCAAACCCAGAGCTTGCAGTAAAATTGCTGTGCTGTACTTGAGATCAGTCAATGTACTTCTTGTTGCCTAAAATCGTAAGGTAGAAACCAGTCTCTGCTCTGCAGATATGGGTCTCCATAATTGGGTTACCTCCTTCTGGATAAGTGGGGTAACAAGCCAGAGCAGCTCCTGAAATGGGGAATCACTCATCCGCAGGAAACTCCTGAAGTCATCTGGATTGTTGGATTTTATCTGTACAGTGTGTACAGAGTGACAATATTTTGAGATGACTGTCTTTATGACAGATGAAAATCACACCTCAGACAGTAAATGGTGTAAAAATTGTGTCAAACATCTATAGTGTGTACGCATGAATTGGAATACTGACCGAGATTTCAGTCAATGGCAAAATCGCTAATGCTATCGCATCAGGAGACATTTTCTGATGTAACCAGCCTACTACAAATGTTTAAAGTTACAAAGTACAAAAACAGTACTTATCCTGAAATATAGTGCCACAAAAAAAGTAATTGTCCCTATCTGCTTTTCCATTATAGAATATTTTTCAAAGTGAATTTGGTGACGTTTTCTTGGGTTGTGCTGATAGAAAGATAAGTGTGTGAGAGAATACAATTAAACCAATTTTGCTGCCCCTTCATTGTTTAATAATGAAAAAATCTTCAGGGTGTGAAAACATTAATGGAGTAGGGAATTACACCCAATTGAAGTAATAATCAACTGTTAAATGTGTTTGTTAACAATCAGATCTGATTTAGCCTAGTCCTTCCCAATATAAATTTGTCTAACTGTGAGTTAGACAGATGTAAAGTTGTAAGCACATACTTTCATTTTACAATCCAAATACATTTTTAGATTGTAAGTTTTTCCTAACTCTTCTCCACTTTCCTACCACTTCCTTGTTACCTTTGGTTACACTTGCCATCCTTGTCTATGAATTGCCCATTGTATTATGATTTGAATTCTGATACTTTTCTTGTACTACTACTTCTGTTTGTTACCCATGATTTTCATTTCTAATTATGCCATATCAATATTTGTTAACATTTTAGTTTTGTTTTATTCCTTTTTTTTATACTATTGTTATGTACGGCACAGTAAAACTTTGTGGCACCCTATCTTATATATAAAATTTATTGGTTTGTTTGTTTTTTGACTCTCTAATTATGCATTCAGACAGCCCTGCACCGATTGTTCTGAAACCAATGCGAGGTGGGCAAGTTGGATCCTGGTCAAGGTTTAAGGGGGATAGGGTACCGGTCAGACCTCCTGTTGGTGTATGCTGGCCAGTACTTTTACCCAAGGAGCTTGTTCTGAGCCTGCATTCGGACACCCCTGCACTGATTGGGATGAAACCAATTCAAAGTGGTCCAGTTGGATCATGGCCAGGTTTTAGGGAGGTTAGGGACCTGGTTAGACCTCCCGTTGGTGTATGGTGGGCAAAACATTGAGTCAGGGAGCCTGTTCCGAGCCTTCCACTGGATGGATTTGGACAAAAACATCACAGACTGCTAATATGGGATCTCAGTAGACATACTAGGGTTTGAGGTCCCTGTCGAACATCCCATTCGTGTATGCTGGTACATGACTTTCACCCAAGGAGCCTGTACAGGGCCTTCCACTGGATGGATTTGGATGAAATTTAATATGAAAACAAAAACAACACTTGGCAGCCACTTCATGAGTGTTTTGGAAGAACTGCTAAGCTGATTATTATTTTTAAAATGTTGACAGTTACAGCAAACTCATTGATAACTTCATAACTTGAAGATTTAAACTCGAGGGTACTTCAGCTAGTTAACAAATATTAATTATAACAACAGTAATAATACCTCTATATGCCTTGCCTATTTCAGCTAAGGTCAATTTTTATACTCCTGTATTAGAAAGACACTAGAAAACAATAGGATTTATGGTAGACTATGAAGGTAGAAACCAAAGTTCACTAAATAAAATGAGCACTCACCCCATATTTTGCAAAAATTCACCTTGAAGGAACAATTTTCAATGGTCAGGTGAGTTAAAAGTATAACATTTTAATCAACATAGGCCACATTATGTCTAAAGAAAAACTAACATAGTATTCCAACTTGTCATACCAATGGTTTCATAGTTTGCACATGCTTCACTATTTCAAGACTTGAATCTGACACCGTGGCCCATCACTACTGTGGTAATCATGTCACTCACACACAAAAATTTGGTGCTTCTGGGCTCCTGTAGTCTAGGGAAGGAGCCCTGTAGCACTTTCATTACAGAAATGTGGGGCAAGCAGCCAATGCAGTCTTTGCATAGACTGCCTCCACTGAATTCCCACTGGACAACCAGGCAGCCCAAAACACACTTTTATAGTACGTCCTTTGAGAGCATATGGCGCCTGCTCCCAGGCCCAGCCCTCCCCTGTGTATAGGTCACCAAATTGTGTTTATGTGCAGACACTGAAGGTTCACTTTTTAACAGGTACCACAGTATCATTTGCAGTCTAAAATTAAACCTGTGCACTACTATTTTTGTGCTGCTTTTCTTACATGAAAAAACAATACATTTGCACTGCTTACAATGAAGCATGGTTTGTCCAGGCGAAAATTTTCATTCTTAGGGCCTGATTCAAAGTGGAACACAGCTCTAACTTGCGCATGAAACAGTTGACGATAGTGTATGCACATGTATTTCATTTTCAGAGATGAAGATGTGTTCAGGTCTGAATGAGTAGTAGATGCATCCACTTGACAACAGACACACCCTCAGATACTTAAGTCCAACTTGCAAGCATATACAAAAAGCTTTTATGTTATGAAACAAATTGCTATAGCATCATTGAATAACCTACTAAATACAGCAGGAACAACTTCACGACATGAGAACATTTAAAAAGAAAAAATATCTTTGCTATAAGTCCTGCTGTTCGTCATCATCATCTTCATCATCATTATCCTCCATTACTTACACTTGTCCCTGACAACCTACCAATGTCACTGCTTTATCAGCTGTATCTGCAACTACTTCACAGTTTAAGTATATATGGAAATGTTAATGTAAGTGGCAGATCATCAAATTGGCTTGCAGATTTCTTAATTCTGTGATTTAAATATTTAAATCAAAAAGGAAAAAGAAAAATAGAGATTACAAAAAATAAAAAAATAATAAATAAAACAAAACAGAAAAAAATGCTTTTTTTTTTTAATACTAATGAATTTGTTCCTGCAGGTAAGCCCTGCTGATGACATCCTGAGATGGAGATAGCAATTAGAGAACGGCAGCGGTACAAGTTGCCCTTAGTACATAGGCTTCCAACGCTTTGCATAAGAGGAGACCCCCAGCAAATGCTACTTTTCTGTGATAGCCAATGATAGCTATTACCATCTGGGTGCTTTGGTAAATAGGGAGAAGATTTGTATCCTGCAAAAAAATCCTTTTTTAACAAGATTTTGTGCTTATCTCCCTTTGATAAATAGTGTTAATCTCCCTTTGATAAATCTGCTAGCTGACTACGCTTCAGAATACCAAAACATTATCATCTGTTTTAAAGTCGTACAGCCAGGGAACTCCAATACTCATCCACGACAATAAGCTTTCTTTTTAGTTGTAATTTCCTTATTTTGACAGGTCACAACAAACTTTTCCTCCTCTCTGAATATAAAGCAATTAGATTCAGGAAAGTTTTTGTTTTTTTTAATTATGATGTAAACATTGAAAATTGGGCACTGATTGGTATAACAAGTTTTATTAAAACATTTAAGAATAGTTAAGACATTGTTGTATGGTTTGCGAGTAGTCTAAAGCTGCTTTACAAATTAATGATTGTTTAATGAATACTTAAATATACTCACCACTGACAGTTTGCTAGCATAAGCTAATATGAGATTACATTTTATATATCTAATGGGGAAAAAAATCTCACCCACATTTTTCTATGCATACAGAAATATAGAACAGTACAGTCCCTTCCCTTGGAAATCAGTAATAAACCTGAAATAGTGAAACAATGTGTATATATAGTAACACTGTGGACTACCTTTAATAAGAGCAATATACATGGTATGCCAACATTCATTCCATCACTTTATTAGACAGGAAACTACTGCAAAAATTATGAAGAGCAGCATACATAATGACTTGGCCATCAACTAACTATTAACTGCCTAAGCTATTTTAATAAATAGCTTAACTGAAGAACTGTACCTCATAACATGATGAAAATTCCAAACATACTGCTTAATTTGGCAGTTAATCTCATTAGTATTTTATTAGCGTCAAGCTATGACAAATAATACCTGCAATGTGTTTATTCATTACATGCATTGCTTATATTGTTGTGATTTGCAAAGACCAAATACAACACCAATTAAAATGAAGACTAATAATTTATATTATATTGTGAATGAATGTAACAGTTCTCTGTATGCTACCCGAGTGAACCTGTCTCACTTGTTACCCATATTTATTTGAAGCATATCCAAAGGAAACAAATAGTTCTACAGTATACTTCCAGTTGAGTGATGTGGTAATGATGACTGAATATCTGATATCCTTCACCCATGAAACTGTCAAAGTGTCTTTTCTTTCAAATATGTTTTGTGGCAGAAGGCCAGAAATTCTTTTTTTTATAAGAACATTGTCATTTAATGTGAATAGTTCAATATATTAAATTTTAATAATAGTTGTAACCTGGAAATGAAATCAATGTTTCATACTAACAAATAGTGACAGAATAAAATGTGAATATTTTAAATATGTCAACCATTTATTGTTGTAGAAAAATAAAAGTAATTTAGATAGTGTTACAATTTGTTTTATTTAGGAACAATTTTTTTAGCCAGCTCTCATCCAACAAATATGAATAACAATTGTAATAATTACACCAACAGGAACTACTATTGCATATATTTAAAAATTCCAGTCTTAGCTTCATTTTCATACCTATAATGTTTTGTTTGTTTTCTAACAATAATATCAATGCTATAGTTAAAGAGGATCCTCAACCAAAATAATAATTGTCCTTCCGATACACGAAACCACTAACCCAAAAGGTTCTATGTATTTTACATATAATTTTATTGTGTTTATAAAACCACACCCTCATTTTTTAAAAGAATGCCAACACCTGTTTTTACTGCACCTTCAATATCACCATGATTTTCATCATCCTAGATTGATAGGTTCCAGAAGGCTTATAGCGAGTAAGGGAGGCACATCCAAAATGGATATAATGGGAAAGTGTGGTCATAGGATGCAGATGACCCTCTTGTTAAATGGATAAGCTGAGCAGCAAACTCTTCTCTAACTCCAGAGAAAGAAACATCTGGGCAGACAGGAGCTGTTCAGCCACTGGTTGTAGAAAATCACTTGCCCAGTGCATCATTGAGGTGGTGATTGAAAGAAGGGCTACAAAAGGTAATATGTTTGCCTCGGTGCTGCCATCAAAGGAGAATGAGAAGCAGGTCTGCATTTAGATTTATTCTAAAAGTAGGGAGGATTATTGGAGCAGAGGAATTTTAAGTTAAGAACTTACAAAGTTAGTAAGAATGTACTAAAATTTGCACTTATGAGATGAAATAAAAATGAAGAGCATTTCACAATCAATGAGATGCCATTTTAAATGATCTAGGGCACAAAGCAGGTATTGAAAAATCCCCAGTTGGTGCAGGATGGGGGTGAAGGTGCCAAATTTTAGATTAAGGATCGTTTTTGTCTACCATAAATTGGCCTGGCGTGGAAGGCTAGGGGATGCTACAAGCATATTACACTAGGGTGGCATGAACCTATAAAATTGATCTGGACAGGTGACATGGACAGCTGTGAAATGTGACATGTGTCCTGGACAGGGGTGACATATACCCTTGTGTATTTGCACACTTTTAGTTTGATCTTGGGTAAGGACAAGATACAGTGAGATGAGTTGAGTGTAGCTGCATGCAATAACACTACAGAGATAAGTCACAAATGTAGCTAGAAAATCCAGAGTTAGAGCAAGCAGTACAGGAGCAGGAATAGATACACAGGATAGGGTCAGTACAGACAGCAAAATTAGAATAATCGGGCAATCTCGATCAAAAGCAACAGATCAATGAGGTAGGTATCTTGGGTTCTGATCACTACTTAGCAATTTACAGAAACTATCCATCTGCAGACCCCTGTCTCCAGGCAGCAATCCTGTCACACTTAAGCCCTGATCAGTCACAACATTATAACCACCTGCCTAATATTGTGTAGGTCCCCCAATATTGTTCTGACCCTCTGAATGTGTCCTGTGGTATCTGGCACCAAGAAGTTAGCAACAGATCCTGTAAGTTGTGAGGTTGGGCCTCCATAGCTCAGACTTGTCTTTCCAGCAGATTCCACAGATGTTCGCAGTCACTTACACAGCAAGTTCCAAAGCAGTGTGTTCTGACACCTTCCTATTATATCATGGAGAGAAATAGGGAAAGGGTAATGGGAAAAACCGCTCCGCACAAGATAGTACCTTACCTCACTAATAGATATACTATTATGTGGCGGGGTGCTAAGGTCATGTGTATAAACATACAATCCAAAAGGGAGAGAAAAAGAATAATGACCTAAACAAGCACTCCAGGTACATATAGGTAATGGATTAATACATATTATTTTTATTGGTATGCATTAAAAATGGTACGTATAGATATACCACACAGATAAAAAAGCGAAGTATAAAAAAGATTATAGTGTTGAAAAATATAGAGTTTAAAAATAAGTTGACCCTGTGGTGGAGCCGATCGGAGTTTATAGTGTTTCCAAAGGGAAAATCACTGATATGGGATCTCTTGTGGGAGTATACAACACAGATTAGTCCATACGTATCAAACTAGAGTGGCAGAAGTAAAACATATTCTGCCTAGTAACAGCATGTCACTTATATAGCCCTCAATATTTAGTGTTGTGTATAGTGTAAACTGTAGATGGCAGTATTGCCTGATATATTCCCCACGTATAGAGGTTCTTTCAGATTACCATATATCTTAAAGAATATTAGAGATTCATAAAGCACGAGCCCTATCTAATATATCAAGAGGTTGGCAAATATCTAATGGCTAGTATTCTCATTTATATGCGCCTACTTAGGCTAGTAGGTTGTAGCTCTAAGAGTAACTAGGTGACTTGTGTTTAGTAAGTGATCTCTATAGCATTGGTCTCCTCACCAAAGCGCTAAGTCGCTAATGATGTGTTCCCATATAGTATTACATTAATCTGCTGTACTGGGATAGCGAGTATGATAGCGCTAATAGATATGTTTGTGGAGGAGTCTGAATATCAGTTTATTAGTCTGTGTTAGCGGCAGAACGCCACCTACTTCCGGGTCTGACGTCACTCAAAGTGACGTCACCCCGACGTACGTTTCGCTATTGCTTAATCATGGAATTACTGGGCTACTGATTGTGAGTGGCTTTTATACTACTAAGAGCCAATCAATTTCATTTGTGGATTACATCACTCCCAACGGAAGTCTGTTGTAATAATACATGACATTATGTATTAAGATTCTATTCAGGACAGTTAGGTGAGTTTAAAGCATCATTATATCCGGTTATCAGTTTAGTACAGCACATATATAGTTGTCTATATTGTAATTGGTTTAAGTTGTTTAAAATAGAACAACATATACTATGATTATTATACAGTAAAGGACCACTTATGTGTACTTATTCCTATGTTGGCATAAGTTACTTGTCACCCAATTCATATATTAGTTATATATCAAGGGTTACCTGAATATTTATTAAACATTGGCTTGATGATAAAAGTGAGGTGTAATGAAACATATCAGTTTTTTATTTATTTATTTTTATTCATTTTATATTTTTTATTTTATTTAATTTATATTATTTTCTGTTTTTTGGTTATTATTTTTTATTTTTTATTTTTTATTTTTTATTTATTTTCTTTTCTTATATACTGTATATTTTTATTAGTGTGAAATAACATGACCCACTAAAGTGTATAAATATTGCCTGGTGGATTAAGGACCAATACTATTGGTCAGGTGAAAAAGGTATAAGAACAAAAACAAATATAAAAAGTAAAAAGTGATGTTTTATGTGTATTAGGTCTGTGATGTAAAAAATAAAATTATGTGATTAAATCATTCATCAGGTTCGATTGACCATGAGTGCATTGTCTATATGCTTGTCCAGATTGCCTTCTAGTGGTCCTTCACAAGAGGTCCAATATGTGATGTATAACAAATATATATTTAATATGTGATGTACAAAATTACTGGTATCGAAGTAAGTATAGGCCAAACCTAAATTGTACTGAATTATTAATACAGGCATCATGAAATTAAGATCAGCCATTGGTGTGTTACAAATCATTTTCACTATTCGGTAAGTATATTGTTAGTGTTGTAATTTCACGGCATATTCTAAGAATAAAATTCAGAATCCATTGTGCAGTAAAAGTATTGCCTCGTAAGATTCAGATACATGGACAGTGGCATTGCCTATTCCTTAATACTTAAATCAATTAAAAACATTAATGCACAAACAAAGTAAAACATGGTGGAACATAACCACCACTGGAAACTATATAAAACAAATGATTACTCCACGAGGCCTGAGACCTAAGATATTTCCAACATACGAGTTAGCCACCAAGGAATTAAAGTCAGAATGGGAAATGGCTCTCCCTAAATGTTCCAAGGAACTGATGCAAATTATTCTAAAGCATGACAATTTCTTATTAGAATCATATTCACGAGACATTGAACAACTTAGTCTCAAATTGAAAGAATATGAAACAACAGACTCATTTCAGAAGACATATGAAAGATATAAACAGGATTTAGATCGACTTGAGGATAATCTTATTGAAAATAAAAAATCTAAATTTAATCGCGATCAAAGAGATTATGCGAATGGTCGCATCTTTAAATGGAAACACCATCCCATCGTAAAAACAGGACGAAATATATCTACCAGTCCTGAATCGTCGGAATTAGAATCTTCAGATAATGACAATGACAATCCTTACAACAGGAGCAGAACTCTATCTAGAACTAGGAGAAACACCAATAAAAATACTTTTTTAGGGGAAACTCAGAGATCCCTAGGGGAGGCACCGGTGGAAGAAACGCATTAGGAGGGGACACAAGAAGTCTACGCGACCGCTCACGAGTTCCCTGGAGGGGCAATTATCAGTACAACAGAAAATACAGGGGCAAATAAATGACTCCTTACAGATAATCAACTTATCAGATAGAATTTTAAATGATTCCCATACAAGATTATTGAGCTATGGTTTGACGTTCTCACCAGTGAATAATTTTGACCGTTTTAGATGGGAAAAAGATCTTCACCTTTTCACAAGAAAATTACGCTTGAATAAATTCTTTAACAACAATGAGCCCACTAACTTACAAGAAATCACAAGAAATACCACATCTGCTCTTGCGGATACCAGAGAAGACATTGACAGACTCCTCAGTACCCCCATATCCATCTCAGAGGGAACGGACACTAGTACAAATCCAGTAATACCAATAAGGAATGTGAATCTGGAGGAGGAAGATAACACAGCTCTGTCTATTTTAGAACATCTCTTAGAGGAACAAACTGGCAGGGTAATTATATCTAACCAAATCCCTAGACCTACGTGTAAAAAAAGATCCACTTTCTGCCCCCATGATAATATCAGTCCACAAATAAAAGTTTTTGAGAATACAGTATCACGTGATCTAGATACCCTAAAACTCAAATCCATGAAGAACAAAAACAGAAAATGGGATAATTTGAAAAGAGATGAAAGACGAGCCATTCAAGAAATTCAATCTTGGCAAGATGTGGTCATTAAACCATCCGATAAGGGTGGGAATGTAGTGATTTGGCCTATTACCATGTATAAGGAAGAAATGCAGAAACAACTAGGAGATAAACAATGCTATAAATTACTTTTCTCTAATCCTTTAAACGATTTCAAATCTATATATGATCGAATGATCAAAAGAGCTCTAGATAGTGGAACAATCTTGAAATCAGAATTTGAATTCTTAAGCATTGATAATCCCAAAATACCAACAATATACCTACTGCCTAAAATTCATAAAAATGCTATGAAACCACCCGGAAGACCTATTCTTTCAGGCATAGGAGGCTTGACCGAACAAGCAAGCATCTTTATCGATCTACATTTGCGTGATTATGTCACTTCCTTACCTTCTTATGTAAGGGACACCACAGATATTCTCAAGCTTCTAGATGGTGTCATTTTGTAACAGGATGTTTGGCTTATCACAATGGATATAGAGTCACTTTATACCAGTATCCAACACGAAGAGGGTATTGATGCTGTCAAGTTTTTCCTACAGGCCAATGACAACCCTACATTTAGTCTCTTCCTGATTGAACTTCTTGAATTCATACTGAAGAGAAATTTCTTCGTTTTTGATAATAGATTTTACCTCCAGGTACAAGGGACGGCAATGGGGGCGGCTTGTGCCCCCACTTTTGCCAATCTTTACTTGGGCAGATGGGAGAGGGAGACCGTTTTTTGTGATCAGTTTAACAGATATACTGATAATATAACTGTTTGGATGCGCTATATTGACGACATCCTTATTATGTGGAACGGTAAGCAAGAAATGTTTGTAGAGTTCGTAGAGACTCTTAATAACAACCCTAACAACTTACATTTAACATATGAAATGCACCAGAAACATGTCAATTTCCTAGACCTGACGATCAGGAAAATGCCAGATGGCAGCATTGCTACCGACTTATTCCGCAAGAAAACAGCAAACAATAGTATATTACATAGCGAAAGCTCTCACTTCCCACCTGTTATAAACAACATTCCCAAGGGAGAATTCCTGAGATTAAAATGCAACTGCTCCAACCCCTCTGATTTCAAGCAAAGATCTGTAGAATTAAGTACGAGACTTGTGCAACGAGGCTATAGTAAGAGACTTATTAAAAGAGCCTTCAATCAGGCTAATATTGAAGATAGGAACAAACTGATGTATGGCAAGACCAAATCCAAGAATGATAAGAAAATCAGAATTGTAGGCAATTTTTGCCATGAATGGAAGGAGATACAAAACATTGTACAACAACATTGGCCTATTCTCCTATCAGATATAGATCTATCTAAGAACTTGGGGCCAAGACCTGACTTTAGCTGGCGAAGATCACCCAACCTACGTGACAAATTGGTGAGAAGCCACTTTTCGATGGGCACCGCAACTCCATCAGTTAAAGGATCCCATAAATGTGGTCACTGTAAGGCATGTCCTTATATGGAAAAAACCAGGGACATCTCCGATAGATATGGGAGGCAACATCAAATTTAACAGTTTATTAACTGTACTACTAAATGTGTGATATATGCCCTTAAATGTCCTTGTAATTTGATCTACATAGGCATGACTAGCAGAATGCTAAAAAATAGACTATTAGAACATATTGGCTCAATCAGGAACGCACCCACAGATAAAGACAAATTTAAACAACTGACATCAGTGGCACGACATTTCCTTCACAAGCATGGAGGAAATCCCCAAAATATGAAGGCCTTTGGGATCTAACAAATTAAGATGGGTATCAGAGGGGGCGACGTTACCAAACAGCTCCTACAGAGGGAAAGCCGATGGATATTCTTATTGAATTCTATAATGCCATTTGGTCTAAATGAGAATACCAGCTACACCAGCTTTCTGTAGGAATAGGCAATGCCACTGTCCATGTATCTGAATCTTACGAGGCAATACTTTTACTGCACAATGGATTCTGAATTTTATTCTTAGAATATGCCGTGAAATTACAACACTAACAATATACTTACCGAATAGTGAAAATGATTTGTAACACACCAATGGCTGATCTTAATTTCATGATGCCTGTATTAATAATTCAGTACAATTTAGGTTTGGCCTATACTTACTTCGATACCAGTAATTTTGTACATCACATATTGAATATCTTTGTTATACATCACATATTGGACCTCTTGTGAAGGACCACTAGAAGGCAATCTGGACAAGCATATAGACAATGCACTCATGGTCAATCGAACCTGATGAATGATTTAATCACATAATTTTATTTTTTACATCACAGACCTAATACACATAAAACATCACTTTTTACTTTTTATATTTGTTTTTGTTCTTATACCTTTTTCACCTGACCAATAGTATTGGTCCTTAATCCACCAGGCAATATTTATACACTTTAGTGGGTCATGTTATTTCACACTAATAAAAATATACAGTATATAGGAAAAGAAAATAAATAAAAAATAAAAAATAAAATATAAAAATAAAAAATAAAAAATAATAACCAAAAAACATAAAATAATATAAATTAAATAAAATAAAAAATATAAAATGAATAAAAATAAATAAATAAAAAACTGATATGTTTCATTACACCTCACTTTTATCATCAGGCCAATGTTTAATAAATATTCAGGTAACCCTTGATATATAACTAATATATGAATTGGGTGACAAGTAACTTATGCCAACATAGGAATAAGTACACATAAGTGGTCCTTTACTGTATAATAATCATATTATGTGTTGTTCTATTTTAAACAACTTAAACCAATTACAATATAGACAACTATATATGTGCTGTACTAAACTGATAACCGGATATAATGATGCTTTAAACTCACCTAACTGTCCTGAATAGAATCTTAATACATAATGTCATGTATTATTACAACAGACTTCCATTGGGAGTGATGTAATCCACAAATGAAATTGATTGGCTCTTAGTAGTATAAAAGCCACTCACAATCAGTAGCCCAGTAATTCCATGATTAAGCAATAGCGAAACGTACGTCGGGGTGACGTCACGTTGAGTGACATCAGACCCGGAAGTAGGTGGAGCCGACCGCGGCGTTCTGCCGCTAACACAGACTAATAAACTGATATTCAGACTCCTCCACAAACATATCTATTAGCGCTATCATACTCGCTATCCCAGTACAGCAGATTAATGAAATACTATATGGGAACACATCATTAGCGACTTAGCGCTTTGGTGAGGAGACCAATGCTATAGAGATCACTTACTAAACACGAGTCACCTAGTTACTCTTAGAGCTACAATCTACTAGCCTAAGTAGGCGCATATAAATGAGAATACTAGCCATTAGATATTTGGCAACCTCTTTATATATTAGATAGGGCTCGTGCTTTATGAATCTCTAATATTCTTTAAGATATATGGTAATCTGAAAGAACCTCTATACGTGGGGAATATATCAGGCAATACTGCCATCTACAGTTTACACTATACACAACACTAAATATTGAGGGCTATATAAGTGACATGCTGTTACTAGGCAGAATATGTTTAACTTCTGCCACTCTATTTTGATACTTATGGACTAATCTGTGTTGTATACTCCCACAAGAGATCCCATATCAGTGATTTTCCCTTTGGAAACACTATAAACTCCGATCGGCTCCACCACAGGGTCAACTTATTTTTAAACTCTATATTTTTCAACACTATAATCTTTTTTATACTTCGCTTTTTTATCTGTGTGGTATATCTATACGTACCATTTTTAATGCATACCAATAAAAATAATATGTATTAATCCATTACCTATATGTACCTGGAGTGCTTGTTTAGGTCATTATTCTTTTTCTCTCCCTTTTGGATTGTACCTTCCTATTATAGTCAGCTTTAATTTTTTCAGCAATAAATGCTACAGTAGTTCTTCTATGGATTTAAACCAGATGGGCTAGTCCTTGCTTCCCATGCACATGAATGAGTCTTGTGCATGACTCTGTTGATGACTGACCGGTTGTCCTTACTTAGACAACTTCTGGTAGGTATTAATCACTGTATACCAGGAACATCCCTCAAGGCCTGTTGTTTTGGAGATGCTCTGACCCAGCCATCTAGCCATCACAATTTGGCCCTTGTCAAAGTCACTCAGATCTTTACACTTGTCCATTTTTCCTGCTTCCAACACATCAACTTCAAGTGCTGACACTTGCTTCCTAATATATCCCACCCTTTGACAGGTGCCAATGTACCAAGGTAATTAATGTTATTAACTTCACTTATCAGTGGTTTCAATGTTGTGGCTGATTGGTGTATATAATAATGTTCTATGTTTGCACATTATAACATAACATATAGTTGAAATTTACTTTTAAATATATCATATTGCAGTATATTAAAAATGTAGGGCAGCAGCATGAAAACATGAACCTGCAGACCTGTCACATTGTTACCATCTAAGCTGACAATAGGAAGTTGAGTAGTGTGCAATTTCTGTATATTGCTCAGTTAGCAGTGAATTTGCTGCCTGACATATGCACTTTTTCCTTTAAGTTATCAATGAATAACAAAAGTAATAACTGATAAGTTTCAAGAAAATGCTGTAACATTGAACTTTATATTTTAAATGCAATCCTCTAGTGTGTTCTCTCCAAATAAATCATTTAGCTCTTTCTTTTATAGGTTACTTAGTTTTGGATATGTGTTCAGATTTATGCATGAAAGTGAAACAATTGTAGTTTGGCACAAGTTTTAACATGAAATAAATGAATTTTTTTTTTTAAAAGTTACATGATTCTTTTCTAAAAAAATTAGAAAGAATGATATGACACAAAGTTTAGCTCAGTTCAATATTTAAAAGTTGTTTTGGAAGTTACCTATCCGATAAATTACAAAATTACATGCACTAAAGATATTGCATAATGGCACAGACATCAGACACAAAACACTTTAAAAAAACTTTTAAATATTGGACCGAGCTAAAGTGATTATTGACTCCAAATATCCACTCAAACTGTGCCCAGTAAAAAAAATTCTCATACAAACATTGTAATACTGCTATATTCCTCTTTTATCTCTTTTATTACTTTTTTTGGTATTGGCACATTACATACTACAATAAAGACACAATATTCAAGTTTTGGTTAATAGTATAGGCACAAATTCTATATGTGCATCTGCTATTTGTCAACAATTGTATACATACAATTACACAATATTTCATTCAATACAATTTCATTATTTTTCTATGAGTGTATGCATTGCTTGAGTTTCCTATTGCTGCGTTTACTACATTTACTAAATAGAGCTTGGATATCTCTATACTTGAGCCACTCTCACTATAGATATATATTAGTGTTAGACAACCTTGAGCACAAATCCTTCCATATTTAGTAACTATAAAGTATAGCATGTATTTGTATAGGAGAGGTATACAAACACTCACATCATAGCTGTAGAAATGTAAAGCTCCAGGTAATTAATTATCTGTTAGTCATATTTGCATGAATATCTTTTTGTGTTGGTAAAAATGACGCAAGAATGTGAATGTGTATCATCCTATATACTATTTTAATTAATTAATTTTCATTAATTAATTATATCTCTTGTGAAAAAATAATTGCTTATTAATTTTGAAAAAAAATATTTGTATCTAAAAAATTTATGTTAAAACACATAAATACAGGCAAACCTCTAATAAGGTACACATGTTTAGAACATTTTGAAAACTTGGAATTCTTTTAGTGGTATATTTCTTGAGCTGAGTGAGTCTACAGAAATCTTTTTTTTGTTTATGAGATATTGCAATATAATAATAGTCCAAAAGTTTGGCACATTGGAATGTGGATTTTTAAAAATCTTCAGTGTTGTAGCAGATACTTTTTTTTTTAATGGTTTTACACAATATTTTAAATGGCTTCTGTAAACCTGAAATTGCCATTAAAATGTGTCTCTGTAGACATGTTGTTTCAGGCAGCATGGTCATTTATGTTTGCAAAGTTTTTTTTGAGCAAATTGAAATCTCCATTGAAGTCTACACAGAGGCATTGTTAACAGTGCCTGATATTCTATATATTCAATATAATACTCACTACCTATTTGTCTCTGTGCTTTACAAGTTAATATACATTAAAGATGGTTTTGTAACAAAAACAGATGGTAGAGCACCAAGATCTGCTGGGACTGTATCTCATACAATATGCTGGCCAACAGCAAAGTGTCTCTGAAAGTTATTTTAAATGTTGGCAACTATATGTTTGGCTTAAGTAGATTTTCATTTACTAATTTTGCACCTATGTCTCATTTTACAAGCCCAGTGCCTCCTCCCCATTCCCACAGACATTCATGACCCCAACTACAACCATATTCCATGTTTATAAATTAAACAAATGTATTCTATTAATAACTAACATGAATTTTGATTTTACTATACATGTAATCAGATATAGAAAAATTACATTTGTCATGCTCAATGTATTCATCCTCCCATCATATTATAAAGTATTTCTAATGTTAATTTTTTATATATAATTATTTTTTGCAAGGTACATAATTATTTTATGTATTCTTAAAATGATTGGGCTTAAAATAAGAAAAACATAGTGTCACTATTTTAATCAACCAGAAATGCTAAAGATTTACAATTGCGTGCATCTTAAATTTCTTTCAAAATTTCAGTTAGAATAGAAGGTCCACTTCAATAGAAAAAGAGATGTTTAAGGTCTGCAAGAAAAATAATGGCAAAACATTTGTGTTATTCATAAAATAAGTAGGACAGCCTAATCCATTTTCTTTGATAAATTATTCTAACATTATCTGTGTCATCCACATAAATGTTATTACTTAAATGAGGTTTAGAAACCTGTTCAGTCTTTCTCACCAATATAAGATTAATGCATACAAATCTCAAACCACTTGTGCATCTGTGAATCAGGGCACCAAGGGTATTACTCTTTATTATTCTGTCCTGTTCCATATCATAGTTCCTTTCCCTGTGGAAAATAACTCATCTGACTTGGGCAACATTTTAAGTACATTTCATTTCCTCTATTTCTCACATTTCTAATCTTTTAATACATCATCATCTAATTATAAAACACTATAATATTTATGTGGGAAAATTCATGTCATGGAAATATATTCATTTATTTTACTAGAATATCACTGGTTTTAATTATGTTGAATCAAATGAAAAGCACTCTAAATGTATTGATACACTGTGAGAATACAAGCATAGAGACATGAAGAGTTATCTAGTCAAAAATAATGATTTACATTGATATGTTCACATGATACACTATATGGACAAATGTATTCGGACGCTTGACCATTACACCAACAGGGACTGTAATGACATTGTATTCAAACACATATACTTTAATATGGAATTGGTCTCCCTTTGGCAGCGATAACAGCTTCCACTCTTCTTGGAAGGCTTTCCACAAAATGTTGGAGTATTTCTGTAAGAATTTGTGCCCATTCATTCTGTAGAGCGTTTATGATGTCAGGCACTGATGTTGAATGAGAAGGCCTGCCGTTCCAGTTCATCCCAAAGGTGTTCAAAGGGGTTGAAGTCAGGGCTCTGTGCATGCCAGTCAAGTTAACCCACACAGGACTCATCAAACCATGTCTTTGTAGTCTTTGCATTGTGCACTGGGGCACAGTCATGTTGGAATAGAATAGGGCCTTCCCAAACTGTTACCACAAAGTTGGAAGCATAGCATTGTCAAAAATGATTTGGTATGCTGAAGCATTTAGATTGCCCTTTACTGGAGATAAGGGGTCTAGGCCAAAGCCTGAAAAACAGCCCCATATTATTATCCCTACTACACCAAACTTCACAGTTGCCATTATGCAGTCAGGCAGGTAACGTTCTCCTGGCATCCGCCAAACCTAGACTTGCCCTTCTGACTGCCAAACAGAGAAGCATGATTTGTCACTCCACAGTACACGTTTCCACTGCTTCACAGTCCAGTGTCAGTGTGCTTTACACCACTCCATCCGACGCTTTGCATTAGTCTTGGCGATGTGAGGCTTGCATGCAGCTGCTCAGCCATGGAAACCCATTATTAAGCTCCCAACACACAGTTTTGTACTTACATTAATGCCAACCGAAGTTCAGAACTCTTCAGCTATGGTATCAGCAGAGCGTTGTAGAGTTTTACGCACCGTGTGCCTTAGCAGTCATTGACTCTGTTTTGTGATTTTACATGGTCTTCCGCTTCGTAGCTGAGTTGCTGTTGTTCCTAAATGCTTCCACTTTCTAATAATATCACTTAAAGTTGACCGTGGAAAATCTAGCAGGGATGAAATTTCACGAACCATCTTATTGCAAAGGTGGCATCCTACCACAGTACAACGCTTGAAGTCTCTGAACTCTTCGGAACAACCTATTTCATTTCACAAATATTTGGAAATGGAGACTGCATGGCTAGGTGCTTGATGTTATACACCTCTGGCAACGGGTCTGATTGAAACACCTTAATTCAATAATTAACAGGTGTGGAAAAATACTTTTGTCCATATAGTGTACCTTTAAATATCATTACAATTATAAACCCGAAGAACAGGTGAATACATTAAGCAATACTAGTTTGTAAATTATTTTTTTTAAATAATAACTTATTTAAGAAAATAGATTGAGGCACAACAAAGTTTCTGTAAAAACTCTGTTTGCAAGAGTGGAATAACGTGCAAATGAAGACATATGGTTTGTAAGGAATCCAAATAAATGTAATTAGACAGTATGGATTTTCTATTTATAAAATTGTATAAAAATGCATTAATATATGTCTATTTAAGCTAATTTGGCCATAGTTTGGATAAAACTAGTTACAGTACAATGAATACGATAAGTACAATTAATATGACAGTTGATATGCCCTTTCATGGAATACCCCAAAGGGTGTGCATTTTTACAGCACAAAACTGAAGATGTTGTTTAGTTTATAAACTAAACAACAATTTCCATTTGTCTATCTCTGCCACTGGCTTTGTAACATTAAAGCCCTGTTTCATAGTAGTGGCAGAGAAAGGCCTTCTGGATGTTCAGACTTAGACCTGGGAATCCATAGTTCCTCAATGAGACCACTGAATTAAATAATATAATAAGAACACAGTTAAACCATTGTAACTTATTAGTTACTGTCAGGATGAGCGCATAAATCTGATATGATGAAATAGAACATTGAATGTCAGGCCCAAATAAAATATTGCATTGATACATAGGAGTGAACCTGATTTTAAACTCAGATAAATGTTTGACCAAATGTTTTTATGTTTATAAAAAGGAAACAATTAGCCCAGTAGGAGGTAATTAGGTTGAGCAAACCCTTTGTGAGGAGACCTGCTTAAGATATGCAGATCATAGACATCCATTGTGTTTGATTCTGTATTCCCCTTCCTTTCAATAGGTAGTGTAAACACCATAGAACCATTAGGTGTGAATTAGAGAGAGAGCCATATGCCTAGCTGAGAATCTTGCAGCCAAGGAAAGCATATGAAGGCCTATACAAATATATAGAGATATGAACTTCAAAGAAGATGTCTTCAAATTTCATATTTTGGGAAATTTGTGTGGCAGGCCATACTGAGGAGCATAAATCCCACCAGGGTTGTGAATGACAAGTACTGGCGGTATCCGGGAACAGCTATAATCACATATCTTTGGAAAAGGTATGTCACATTGTCAAAATTTCATCATATTTGGTATCAAAAGATGGACAGAGTCATAGGGGATTTATTAATGATAAATTTGGATCGATGTGACGCACTACAGAAAAGTTAAATCACATAGTAGAATTGGTTAGTAAATCAGGCAACATGGAAATGGTGATTGAAAAAAGTGTCACAGGCCACAACCCCCTGGGGGCAGGGACAGCTCTTTAAAATGCTGAAACGAGACACAGAAAGTTGTCAGTCTTTTTGGGAAATCAATTCACATTGATAAGCTGTCCATCTTCCTTGCCAAATTTCCCATGGTATTGAGTATGCAATTCACGTAAGTGACACTCTGAAGGTAACCCCTGTTATTTTAAACTGTTTTGCTTGTGTATGTGAATCTATTAATTGTTTATTCATTATTTTTTATATCTGTATGCCCTGTACCTTTGTACATTAAATCTATAATTTAATATGCTGCGTCCTTGATACTCCAACAAATCCATTAGCCAGTTAAGAAGAAATAGCTCCAACAAGTTAACCCAGTGTGTGATTTGTTGATAAATTTGATTAAAAAGCTGTGTTTCTGTAACAGTCTGAAGATGTGAAGAGTTAACCCTGTGCTTGCTGGTGTGGGTCTTGCTGGTCTGTAGATAGCTAGAACCCTTGTGTGCCAGTGTGGGACAGTATATTGGAGTCCTATTGTCCGTATTTAATAGGTGGTGGCAAACCTGAAGTGTCTGGGGGTGTCAGCGCTGTTTGGGGTCGATTCAGTAGGTCTATAACCTGTGTGATAGGTAGAGAGAGACTGCGGGCTGGAATCGTGTGCAACCTCATATAGCAAACTCCCAAAGTCATGGCAGCTGGGAACGTGTTCATGACAGTTACTTTTTCAATTGGTAATTGGGAATATTATATAATTTACTTAATGTAGTTAATTTGCCTACTGTGCTCTAGATATGTACTCTTTGGTCTGAAGTACCTATAAATCAAATGGTCAAAAGTAATAAATTAATTTCAGCAGTAAGAGAGGCATAGGTCAGACCTAAGTTCTGACCATGTGACCTTAAAATTGCTCAAAAACAGAAAATGGCTTACAGACTAGATGAAACAAAAATCAAATGTTTTAAATAATATTGTTTTAATTGATCAAGTTACATCAGAGACTGATGTACGGGACTAAGCAAGGTTCCTAAGGGAAGAAGCAACAGACGTTCATATATTTATGTATAATTCTTGTACTAAAAATTGATAAATGAACTTTTATGGCATCATCATAAATCTAACTCTATTTTTTTTATTATATTTGACTTTTTATTTATTTAAAGAAGAATAATCTCTATGTATTACAGATAATATATGTGTATTGTTTTTTATAAAGATTCATTTCAACAGAATGTGATGCATTAAATGTCAATTTATTGTTTGCAATATGTTTAAACTTCACATTGTTAAACTGAAGAAAAGATATTCCCCATGGAAGGACCCAAGGTCTGAATTTCTTCATCCAGGTTTACCCCACTGCTGCTGAGATCTACATCTTAGCATGCTATATATTGCAATATATCTGGGGATTTCCATCTAATTAAAAAATACAGCATCCCCTAACTAAAACAATATATCTTGATTAAAGTAATTGATCATCTCTTGATTCAATGTTGTCCATTTCTGATTAATAATACCCCCATCTATTCTCTTCCAATCCTGAAATATATGCAAGCACTAAACATATTTCTATAAATGTTCATGTGTCTGGAATGTTAACAGTTCCTTTCATTGAGGTAGATACATAGAAATCTTAGATTGTTTAAACCATGCTATAAATGGTTGAAAGCTTTAACTAATCAGAGCTCAGAGACTCGGAATAATAATGAATCTCCCAGAGGTAATTCAAGAAGCTGCAAAACTGAGGCTTCTCAGTGCAAATGCTGTTTTCTTATATCATGCATTTGTTTTAGAGTAATTGGGACCATTTATATGGGTGAATATATTAGCACTTCAAATGACAAGTGAGGCCATAAGCCAAACTCACTTAAACTCATGTGTTTGTGCTAGTGTCATTCACTTACCTTTTAGTCATTAAGTTCTCTTTCATACTACAGCCAATAATATCCATGGGGAGTGACTCCAGAGGCCATATTTATTGTTCTCCAAGTGACTGCTGGGCCACTTTTGGCTGCACAAATTCTGTAGAGCAATGACACAAAAGACTATCATGACTATCATGTATTATTGCATATTACTATTACTGATTCTTTTACTGTTTCTATTTCTCTCCCCTCCTTTCTCCTGTGGGCTTACTCTACTAGGTTTTTTCCTTCTTCCTGCCTCCCCCTTTTCCTCTCCTTGATAGTTTTTATCCCAACCACCCCCAAATCCTCTTCCCATTTCACCCTGGTCCCTCTCCCTCAGCCCCCCTCTTAGCCGAGTGTCCTCCTCCCTTCACCTTCTGATCCCCTCTGCTATGTCACGGCCGAGAAGAGTGTCTGCCCTCCAGCACATTTTTATGATGGCTCCAATGCCCCTCCTTGGAGCAATTTCTCCATTTTCTCCCCCATTCTTCCCGCTTGCTGTGGTCACCTCTCCTGGAACCGGTGGCACCCAACAAAGGCTCCGGTCACTGCGGAATTAGCACCAGCCAGGCACCGTTCGGGAAGGAGAAGATCCCCATTTACCACTTTCTACTCTTCCACGTGCACAGCTATAGTGGTGGGCCCTGTATCCCCTGCTCAATTTATACTATTCCCAGCCTTCCCCACTGGTTTCCCTGGCCTCACCTTGGTACACTTCCAACACTCAAATTGCACTTTCTGCTGGACCTGTTCCCCAAAACTAGTAGTGAGCCCGGGTGCCCCCCTTTCATGGATTTCGTCCTTGGTACCCGGCCCCTCGCCCTGTCCCATGAACATGCACTTTGACACTGCTCTCCCTATCTCATATCGCATATAGATGGTTGATTTCCACCATGTTATTGCCTCTTGCTTTAGTTTATGGTATGGCAGATTATATTTGTGTTGCAGTGTTGTGCATGTGCTTGCCAAATGCCAAAAAAGGAAAAGTTAATGATCTCCTGCATGGTTTCTTACTTTATTTTAGAAAAATCTAGTATGAGTTAAAAATCCCCTAGCACACTGTTATAGCCAGCAAAGGAGCTGTCATTTCTTCTTGTACACAAAAATGCAAAAGTCTCAGTTGCACACATTTGCAAATGTAACTCTAAACAGTGAGAGTCCCATATATTTGGGCCATATATATATATATGTGTTTTTAAATTGAGAGCTAACTTACCAAGAGTTACACCAGAAGCCTCCAAATGGCAATACAGCGCCAGCACCCCCCCTAAGCTACTGACACCAACATGCCTCTCAAACAAACAATATAGAAGGGGAAGTTGCTCAACCTATTTATAGGCTCATAGCAGGTGCTTGAAAGGAACAAACAGAGAAAAATCCCCCAGCACACTTCTATAGCCAGCAAAGGAGCTGCCATTTCTACTTGTACACAAAAATGCAAAAGTCTCAGTTAAACACATTTGCAAATGTATGTTTAAGCCACCCGCTACTTCACGACACTTTTGCTAATAGAGTGGTCTTAAATCTAAACATTTGAAACTCACCAAGTTGTAAGGTACAGACAATAGTAGCTGCATTATTAGAAATAAGAAATCTTTAGAGTGACCAAGGAGAATGAACCATTTTGCTGCAACATTACTTTCAATAGAATAACACTGGTATACTTCTTGGTGAAGCTAATGATTCATAAAATAGGTTGCCTAAGAATAAGTTGTGTATTATTTTAGAAAATTCTGGTATGAGTTAAAACTCACCAAGTTGTAAGGAACAGACTATGGTAGGTCCATTAACACGACCAGCCAGCAGTGACCCAGAGTGAGCAGTCATTCTGCTCAGCTCTTTGGGGTGGGAGCAATACTGTAGCGAGTGGCAGAGAGGGGGATCCCTATCCCATCACTCCACTTGCTCTCTGAGTCCAACTCACGGGCGGATCTAGATTTTATGTTTAGGGGGGGCGATTTTGCATAACCACGCCCCTCCTTTGCTCTGATTGACTGGCCTGCGTTAACCCCGCCTTCCGCCCGCGATTGGCCCCGCCCCCTACCGTTGTGGTTGCCGGCTGGGACTACTCTGATTGGCTGGCCCACATTTAGCCCCGTTCTCGCTTAGCCCCGCCCCTCCCGTTTTAATCGGCGGCTGGGACCCCCTGGATCCGCCACTGGTCTAACTATTGCACAATGCCTGAGCCACACAGTATACAAGCTTGGTGCACAGCAGGGTGTTGGGGGGATGGAAGAGCGACCACCCCACCCTGTTTTTAGCACACAGGCAGAGAAGCCATCTACCCCCATTCTCCTGCCTTCCCCCCATATTTTAAAATACTAGCAGCACAGGAAGCCCCCCACCAAAGTTAAACAGCAAAAAAGAAAAATGAATCAATTAAATTTATAAATATAAATGCATAACAGTATGTCCCCTTTTAGCTGCACCCGCCACCAGTTCCAAACACCCCCCAACCAACATAGTTGTAGATTAGATATTTTGCTCAGTACCCTTCCCCCTCTTTTCACAGGATCCCAGGGCTCTTCATTTCCCCAGGCCCTGGACTCCCTGCCTGCCCCCCCCTCCTCATGGACACTAACTCACTTTATAAGTACCCACTTCTCTGCAGCCACCCGTAACCAATGCCTTGTCAGGAATTAACATGTTGTCCACTTTAGTACTGCTGATTTTACTGGGTCAGGAAGACTTCTGGAAAAAACACTAGGGCTTCACAGCGGATCAAGTGACGTAGATTACGAGAGATGGCGCCTTTCAGTGTGGAAGTGGGACTGACGTCATGTTCCTCCAGTTTGAGTATGGCACATCAACTACATTTTCATACACAACACCCTACAGGTCGTAGTTAATACCAGTGACGACTCTTACGATTCTGACGGATTCCTCAAACATGGGGGAAGTTATTACACACTAAAATGTTTGGCTGGATAACAGCCTATCTAAGCATGCAGCTGTACACCTGGAGACACAGAGTAAGGACGTAGTTAAGTAAGCTATTACATCCCTAGTGATGGATATTGGGGTGGAGGCTTATAATTCTTACCCCAATGGCTGATAGGTTTGGTTTATGCAGCAGCCTACAGAGAAACCAGGACCCAAGGCAGGCTAAGACATGTTTCATTATCTCTATATGAGAGGCAACATGTTTTTTCAATGCAAGGGATCTAGTATGGTGTGTATATGAAGAACGCTTTTAAGTCCAATGGCCAACCCAGCTTATCACTGGGTTTTTTATGGATATGAAAATCTGGTTGGCCTTGATTAGCCCGAACGGAGTCACCACACCTCCATGCATTGAGATGAGGTTTCCTCTCACAGGGGAGGCTTGGCACACCTCTCCAATGGGAAAATAGGTGTTTCTCATTTACTGCTACATCCTATATATGTCTATGAAATCAACACTTAAAGAATTTATTGGTAATTAGAGTTTTCATATGCAGGCATTTACACTTTCCTTATTTTATGTGTTGCAGATTTATATGAAATATTCTTTATAACTATTTCATAGATAATAACTACCTTATATTGCTACACAAAGTGAAGGTGGTACTTACATTTCAACGTTATCTTAAGAAATGTGTGGTTACTATGTGTAATAGGTAAAGCAAGAGAAAAGTACACCAATAATCTAGGTGGGAAAGTTATCTGTTCAATGGTCGATACAAGTTTAAATCTCCCATTCTGTTGGCACTCGGTTTGCCTGACAAAGCATATAACAGAGAAAGATGAGTATGCTCAGGATCTTGTGTCCTCAATCTATATGTCTACATGAATAGAACACTAATTTCTTATTATGAATCATAATCAAATGAGTTAGATATTAACAGAGTAGGATTACAATGCGATACAGTATTGAATGTGGCACAATCTATGAGGGATAGCTAGTTTACCATACGAACTCACCACTCAGTGACTCACTAATTGTGGGTCATAACAAGTCTATCATAATCAACATTGATTTCTTTTTAAGGACATATTTTAAAATACTATTTAGATAAGGCCTATAACAATGAGATCTTTGTCAAGTGCATTTTTAACCGACTACATTTACACATTTTAATCATTTTCCTGAAACATTAGCTTCATTGAGATATCATATGTCCATATTTCACTGGCATACTTGGTGTTTTTCAATCATTTTAAATTACACTATAGCACTTGTTTACTCTTCTACTTTTGTGCATAGCCACTTTTTGTTAATTAGCTGGCAGTCTGCAGAGGAATGTCACATAGTTGTGACAAAGGGATGCTTCCTTCATAACTAAATTTAAATTTAGTGCACTTTTTAGATGGCCCATTGCACTTATTGGCTTAGGCCCAAAACACTATGGGAATCATTCAATTAGGCTTGGGGTGGCAGCAACCATGACTTTAGATGAGTCTTCAATCGAAGCTATAAAGCATTTAGTGAGATGGAAGTCTGGTGAAGGCATTGGATCCCTCACTCACATGTGGACATGACCATATGTCTGGTTGCTTTAGGTTGGAAGTAGGTAGATGTTATACCGCAAAGAGATATCTTATGTTTTTGTACACATGGACTTTTCTATACTGACTGACTTTTAATTTGGAGCGTTTTTTATTAAATTTATCTGCTTGGACCCAAAGATCAATGGCACCAATACTATTAGGTTTGGGACAGCTACCACTGCAGCTTTAGAGGGGTCTTCCATCGAAGCAGTAAAGCATTAAGATAGATTGAGGTCCTATTGCTACAAGTACTCATAGCACAGACTAAGCATGCTGGGAGGTCCAGGTTGCTCGCTTAACACATGCAATTTGAGAGCACATGTATAGTCAGAGGTCTACAACAGACCAATGGGGTAACAGGCTGATCTTTCTACATGCCTGGTTGTCTTCTGTAAGGAACGGAGAGGATGGTTGATACACTGGATTGCTTCACTCTGACTATATTTACATTTGGTGCGACTTTTGGTCGGTCCATTGAATTCATTGTCTTAGACCCAAAAAACTATGCCACCCATTCGTTTTGGATTGGGCCTGCTACTGCTGTGGTTTTGGACTGGTCTTCCATCGTAGCATTAAAGCACTTAGGGTGCTGAAAGCCCTATGCCTCCAAGACATACAGTATATCAGACCTACTGGAAAGTATATGCCCAACTGCTAATCTGGGTACCCCAAGGCTTTGCTGCTCATCATTTTTAGTGAGGGTATGAAGGGATTTTTCCTATTTTTCCTTGGACAAAGGCCTGATTAGCTATGTGCTTCTGGGGTTTTTTATGGGATTTTTACCTTCATATGGGTTACCACCCCTCAACCCAAATTCCCCTCCTTCTACTCAGCAACCATTTGACATAAAAGTGTATTGTTTGCATGTGTATGTTACGAGCCGCGGCTCCCCGACGGGCCGCCGGGACTCGCTTCCGGCTCTCCCAGACGCCCCGGCCGTCTCCATGACAACCGGGGCGTCACTTACCCATCCGACGTCCCGGTTGCCTAGGCAACAACCGGGTGCATGCGAGCAGAGAGAGTTAAGAGCTGCTTCAGGTTTTTTGTATTAGACTCTGGTGAGAGTCTTTTTTTTATATACATTTATTGTGGTTGCTGTTGTTCTTGCCTGTATTGCCTAGGGTGCTGAGACTATGCAGAGGGAGGGGTCCCATTTACACTCACTCCTATTGGCTCTCCTTGCTATTTAAGGCAGTGAGGACTGAGCCTCATTGCCAGTTATAGCTTCCTGTGTAGCTAGGCTCCTGTTCCTGTTTCCCTGCTCCTGTGCTGTATTTTAGTTTGGATTTCCCCTGTATGACCCCTGGCTTGTTTCTGGACCTCGTTGTATTGCCTGTGACCCCTGACCTCGGCTCGTTATCTGGTATCGCTGCCTGCTGCCGGCCCTTGACTTTTGCTTGGATCTCACACTGCTGTGAACTACTTCGCTACCCCAGGGTTCTCCCCAGTCAGTGCACATTACACGACCCTCCGTTCATCTGCAGCCAAGTCTGTCCCCACCACTAGGAGCTCCAGCGAACACCAGACTTCGGAGCAGACTCCGGGTTTTGTCTTGCTGATTGAAGGAGTTTCTAACAGTGTACACATGGTGACAACTCAAATATATGGGTGGTTGGTCATTATTTTGTGTTCTGGGCAACCAGGCATTACCTGACCCATGAGTGGTCATTCCTTCCGCACCTTATTTACATTCATTGGTTGGGCAAGAGGGGCTTGTGCTGGCGGGATGTATGGACAGGTAGGTCTAGACTCGAGGCCCCCAGACATTCTTGGCGTACATCTTAGAGGGAACGATTTGATTGCAAGTAGATCCATCGAGTTGCTGATTAAAAATAGGCTGGATTTTTTAGGGATCAAAATTTGATGGTCAGCAGTAATTTGTGCTGGCCGGATACATCCATAGTTTCTGCTGATGGGTACAGTTAGTGAATCCAATATGAGGCTTCTGCAACATACTGAACAGGTCCATTGACATTTTAGTTAAGGAGCTCTGGGGTAGTGTTAATTGAACAACCCTTGATTGCTGTGGCGCAAGTCATTTGTTCAAGTATGATTGCGCTCACGCTCCAGGTAAGGGGTGTAATATTTGTGACCCCCAGTAGGAGGAGTCTGTTTACAGAACTTAGTAGGGCCTCTGGCCACGTTGTTAGGGTATGGTAAAAATTGAGTTGAGATTCACTGGATGGGTAAGAGGGGTTTATGCTGGCCTGGCTTTATGCCCTTTATCATCTCAGTGGTTTAACAGTGGGTACCTCTCGACATACTTGTTGTGTACCATGGAGGTAACGATCTGGGTAAAGGAATGGCTTTAGACTTGCTGGTAAACTTCATGGGGGATTTTCTAAATGGTTGTGAGTTAACTTGTGCTGGTCGGAGGTCATTCCCAAGATCTGCTGGAGGGTAGTATTCCCACCCCATTATCAGGAGTCTGCATAAAAAGCTTAATATGGCCACCGGCCATGTTATTAGGACACTTGGGGACAATTAAACATCCCATGAATATGGTGGACCAAGCTCACTTGCTCAGATAAGGTGCATCTTACAGACTAGGGATAGTGGCTTTTCATAGGGAAAATCTATTGGAAATTGGGGGGGGGGTGGTTAGGTCATTTAGTGGTGAGCTATGTGTCCTTTAAAGGACCACAGAGTTGTCAGGAAAGCACTGCAGTCAGTGACTAATACATACGGCAATTTCGCTGATTGGCCGCAGGTCACTTCGCCCTTTGAAGTATATGCGGCTCTTGGTACTTTTATGTGGGGGACATATTGACCTTTTTGTGTGGGCACTTCATTGAGAGTTTAGAAGGGGTGTAGTTTCTCTGGCATCAGATTAAGCGCTGGACATTCAATATTTATCGGCCCCCATTTCAATTTTAATTAAAAGTGTGACATTATTTGCCGAATTTACATCAGTGACTGTGTCTTTATTTCAAGAGTACAGTAATAAGTTTAATGTGCTAAAAAAGGGGTTTATTGTGCAGTAGAAAAAAGCATCAAGATTATGCAGTTTGTGACAAGAGAAGCCTTAAAGTTAAAAGCATTTAAACGCAATGGGCCTGATTCATTAAGGAAGTAAGGCAAAAAAATGGGTAGGTTTTCTTCTAGACAAAACCATGTTGCAATGCAAGGGGTGCAAATTAGCTTTTCATTTTGCACATAAGTTAAATACTGGATGTTTTTTCATGTAGCACACAAATACTTGATAACTTATTTGTACACTGAAATTTAAAGTTGATTTAGGACACACCCTACCCCAACTATAAATCTGTCATCACATTTTAAATTTACATCTCCCTCCAATGCAACATGGTTTTGCCAAGGTTCAAAGTTACTCATTTTTTTTGCTTTACTTTCCTTAATAAATCATGCCCAATATGTTTGTGTGTGTACAATGCACTTGGCTATTAAGGGCTAAAGTTTTAGTAAACTTCCCTGTATCAGTCTATAGAATCCATCCAGGTTGGTCCTTGGATTTTCTATAAAGGTATACACACTTTGTTATTCTGCCTCTCTTGCTGCATAGAATCCCTATGTCCCTTGCAATTTTGATGTAGTGATTTATTATATTCTTGTTACTAATGTTTTCTCTCCTTCCTTACAGACAGAACACAATTGGCATTAAGATAGTATTGCAGTCAGTGGCTATTACATATGGCGCTTTCACTGTTTGGCTGCAAGTCACTTTCCCCTTCGAAGTACATGTGTCTTTTGGTCATTTTCTGAGGGGGACTCTTTGAACTGTTTCGTGTGGGCACATCATTGTAAGTCTAGATGTGGTGTAGTTTCTCTGATGCCAGATAAAGCACTGTTCATTCAGTAAGGGATGATATCCTTGGTTTACTGGATTGTGGACCAATTGGCCGTCCACTTGTTTGGTTCAGAATTAGTCTGTTTAGCTGAACTCACATTTTGATTTCTCCACCTCTATTTCAATTTTAATTCAAATTGTGACCTTTTAAAAAAAAATTACATCAGTGTCTATGGGCTAGATTTACTAAGCTGCGGGTTTGAAAAAGTGGAGATGTTGGCTATAGTAACCAATCAGATTCTAGCTGTCATTTTGTAGAAGGTACTAAATAAATGAAAGCTAGAATCTGATTGGTTGCTATAGGCAATAGACATCCCCAACATCTCCACTTTTTCAAACCCGCAGCTTAGTAAATCTAGCCCTATGTCTTTATTTCAAGAGAACAGTTAAAAGTTTATTATTCTAAAAGGGATTTATTGTGTAAAGAAGCATCAACATTATGCAGTTTAATGGATAAACCTGCTATGATATAACAATGCCATAAATTATTTGCTACTTAAAACTCAATTCACTTGTTGTTCTGTACAGTGCTGGTCTTAGTTATTCATCATTAAATCAGCTTATGTGTTCCTCGCACACTGTGACTACTTCAGGGTTCTTTGGTTTCTGGACCTCTGAGAAGTCTCAGTATGTGGGATTTTTATTATTTATATTTAACAAGTCAGGTTTTTATTATTTATATTAACAAGTCAATTCTTATTCTGATACATTAATTCTACATTATTTTTTTATTTTTATCTCTATCCTTTAGTGAAACAAGTAGCTCTGAATAGTTTAACTTTTATTTGTTTCATAGTCTAAGAGAGTTTGCAGTTCTCTCTCAACAGCTGTTTTTGCTATCATTTAAGAGATTTTGCACCTTTAAGGATTTTTATTCTTTTTGTTTTGTGATTATATTTACTGGCAGAAAATTCTGGAACTCTGTGAGTGAACACCCTATATAAATGTCTATAGTATGATGTATAGGATGCCTATATATGCACGGTGAAATAAACTTTTTCGGACCTTGGATTGAACAGGAAGCAGCGACACCTAGTTGATTGCTTATACCACGAGGGCCTACACACACTCAGCATACACAGGCATATCTCCCACTTTTCACGATTTTGTGGGTTCACCCCAATTTGTGGGCTGCCAAAGGGATGGGGTTTAACAAAAGTGGGTGGAGTTTTAAAAATGTGTGTTTTTGTGGTCTGAGTTAGGAAGAAATGGAGGTGCGGTTTATATTGTCCCAAAGTCGTGATTTAAAATGTTGGGAGGTATGACCAAGAATAATTCTTTAATTTAAGAGACTAAGAAATCCATGACCATAGCATAAAATCTTTTTAAAAACATTGGAGTCAAAAAGAGTACAAAGATGGAACACCCAGCGGTTTGCCTACAAGGCAGCACTAGGAAAGGCACTGCACACCAATTTTGAAATGAAAAAGGTTTGGAAAGGCATGCCAAATGTGATGGTGGAATTAACTTTATTTATGATTGAAGACCCACCTTTTTGATTATAGAGTGGCATTAGTGTCTATATAACCACAGCACACCCAGACACACAATTCTTAATTGTAGTAAATTTAGAAAACCATGCTTAATGCCACAAAAGAATGAGCTTTTTCAAACCTTTTGTGTAAAGAAAAGTAAGGACATGAATCACCCAGCTGTCTACATATATAGTAGCACAAGGACTGACACAGCTCACCAAGCACAAATTCGAAAATAAGGAGAATTGGATAATCACCACAATCTTGGATTAGCATTAAAAATTAGAATAAAATGTGTTGTTATTATTAAGTTATTCATGTTTGTTTATTATGTATTCATCTCATTGGCTGTTTTGCTTGACTGAAACTTATGTAACAGTTGAAATTGTTTAAAGTACAATTGCTTGGGGGGGAGGCAATTGCTTTGCATGCAATGTAGTTGTTCACTTTGGAGAATGCAGAAATATTTTGATATTATTAATTAATACCTAACACATTTTAGATGCCATTGTTGAATTTTACTTTGTGTCTCTGTTACAGGCTATTTGCTAAAGTCTGAATATGATCCAACTATATTATGAAATATGCAAAGTTTAAAATTGATTAATTTTTTCACTTGTATACTAGTTTAAGCTTATTGTTCTTCCACTTCCTAAATTATAGTGCCAAGCGTAACATGGATATTTTTTGTTATATGGAAAATCTGATATTTTATGTATTTGTTATCTGTCTTTTCCAGACATTGATGCCCTGAGAATGCTAGTTTGCAATCACCAGGTTACATTAATTGATTAATGTCCTTCTAATAATTAAAATAATAAATTTGTTGTGTCTTAGCTCCTCTCTATCTCTGAAGTTCTCACATTGTATGGAACACCTGTCCATCATGCCCTGTTCCATCCATCTTTGCATATAAGATGAACTACAGCATTGCTTCATTAAAAATGCCAAGTATGCATTTATTTCATACCAAAATATGTACACTTAGATACCTATAAACACATGATTCTTGTGAAAAAATGATTCACACATTAGCTGGTTTTAGGAAAAATGTGACTATGTACTAGTCGCTATCAGGGATTTTGCTGTCTACTTCTACAGGTTTGCATCTTCAGTCGGCATTAGCTTTTCCCTTCAATTTACTAGGAAATCTGGTTTACTCCAAGCTTAATTGGTTCCATTTAAACTATTAACATGTGGAAAACATGGCAAATATAAAGTATATCCTGACCATACGAGGCTAATGCATGTACTATACAGTCAATCAATAGTGACAAACAACAATGACACACTGTAACTGCTCCCACAATTATATGAGATTTGGACTTAAATTCAGATGCTAATGTTGTTTTGGATTTGGCTATCTTGTTACTATATTGGGACTTTGCCATTGTGCTACCATCCTTGCACATTGCCTTGTCACTCACTGGACTATTGATACCCATCTTGTAAACAGAACTTTGCCTGTTAAACATTGTTGCCATTCCATTGTCATACATTTTTACTTAGAAAAGTAATCTGTCCTTGGTTTCAGTGATCTAAAAACCCTTGATCCTCGCAATCACAACACCAGTTTTAGCGTATCATAGGCTCTAAGCATATCTTACTCAAATGTATACAATTTGTGTATTACGCTGACTTGCAGATATCTTAGGATACTTGCGACTTTGCATACTATGCCAATTTTAATACATGTTAAGGATGCCTACATTTTCAGAGTTAATTGCATCCATCTCTGCATAGGCCCCTTTGTGTGAGTTGGTGATATCAGGCAACTGAATCTAGCAACTATTCTCCAAACCATCATGTGCTGGAATTTTATTTGATTGTGCTCTAATTGTACACTGTCAAATGTTCACAGACTTAACATACTGACATATGTAATGATAATATGCAATTTTAATGCTGAGAATTATATCACAAAAGTGGTACCTACAATTATCTACATGTATAGTAAGACTCAAATTATCTATATGAATGCTATAAATATATATATATATATATATATATATATATATATATATATATATATATATATATATAGGAAATACTAGTAAGATACATAAATATTTATTACTATTGTGGCTAGGATTCAGTATTTTTCTGTAATATAATAAGCCTGTTTGCTGATGCTAACTAATATATCTTAAACGTAGCATTAAGATATATATTTCCTTTAAAGTACATTCATCTGAACAAGTAATGGTAAAGATCTTTGACATGCATATCTTTTTTAAATGGAATCATTGATAATTTCAGCTCCATTTATGATTGTAGAGAAAACTGAAATCCATTTTTCCTGATATGTGTGGTCAGATGTGTTACTCAAATGAACAAGTTACACCATTTGAATATTTTAATTATTTTCAGATTTAAAACTACTTGATGTATGAGGTTAATAAAGCCATAGAGACACTTATGACTGATGAAATTTTAAAAGAGAACCAGATTATATTACGATAATATAATTGTATTTTAAAAGTGCACAGTATATAATTTGCATTAAATAACAGTTATTGCAATTTTTCTTTTTTTTGGGACATTTTCTTGGTGGTCCAAATTATTATATGGAATGTGAAAATGCATTGTACAGTTATAGTTCTGGTCTACAAATACATATACATCAAAGTGTAATGCATTATTTTAAAATAAATTTATTCAGAATGCAAAATATATTGAATTATATTTAATCAGCATGATGGCTTTCTCTTTACTACAATTCTACACAGATGATTAATAAAACTGTATAAATTAGGCAAATACAGTTATTGAATATATTAAAGTAATTCTATCGGTTTCAAATAAGCATTGCCCAAGCGATTGTATTGTGTTTCCGAAGCAAAAGCAATTTATTTAGCAAAAGCTATTTGTTTAGCAGTTCAATAAATAAGTGCAATACAGTACAATATAGCCAATACATGATACCTATTAAAGATGTTACATTAAATAAGGAAAGTATGAAAACACTGAATACATTACATCTTCCTTATAGGTTTCACTTAGGTTCAATGAATGCAGCCATGCCGTCACATTTCCGGCTTCCAAGAGAACTAACAAAAGCCAACATGCTTGTATATACTGTACAGATTACAACTCTTAGTGAGGTCTTCATTGGTCCAGGCTTGATGGCATTCCAGTTCCTTGCAAGTTATTGGTCAGTTCATTTGATCCTTACAAAGGGTGAGGGGAACATCCCCCACCCTATTGTTCCCATGATTTGACTCTGAATGACCAGTTCAAACTGACCCACACAAAAGTATTTTAAGAGTATACCATATATACTCGAGTATAAGTCGACCCGAATATAAGCCGAGGCACCTAATTTTACTACATAAAACTGGGAAAACTTATTGACTCGAGTATAAGCCTAGGGTGGAAAAGAGCGCTAATTTAAAAACCTAAATAAAAATGATAGGTTCAATCTATGAAATCATTTTTAGCTAGATGACAAGGAACATTCCTAAATGATTATAAAATCATTGGGTACAACCTAACCTAAATAAAGGGGTATCTAAGGGGTAGGGATATAAATGTATGAACATGGTGGCTGTATTGTTTGTTCATTATGTAATTGCACTGTAAATAAAAAAAAAAAAGGGGAGAGAGAGAGAGCGAGAGAGATTTTTTCACTTACCCGGCAGTGGAACGCATATGCGTTCCAACAACAGGAAGTTCGGCATTTGGAACGCAAGTTTGCGTTCCAAATGCCGAACTTCCTGTTGTTGGAACGCATATGCAGAAGTTGACAGCCGAGGGACCGGACAACAGGTAAGTTCACCCGTGTATAAGCCGAGTGCCCTTTTTCAGCATACAAAAGTATGCTGAAAAACTCGGCTTATACACGAGTATATACGGTAAATCTCATATTGCTTGTATCTTGCGATCACTAGATGCAATCGCTATTCCGTCCACACCGGGTTAATGCTGGTGAAATAAGCTTTAATATGAGACCAAACTCTTTATCTTTTAAAACACCTGAACCATAAAAACCTTTACTACAGTACTATATATAAATAAATATACAATCTAATACATTTTACTAATAAATGAATGTGGATTGGAACCTTTAATAAATATGAAATATATAAATAACCAAATGTTGTAGTGCGAGTGTGTGCGTATTTTACCGCGTGATAGCGTCATGCCCCGTGTAGCATGGCATGCTGAGTGCAATCGCACAATAAAACAATATTAACCAATATACTTTTCACTCATCCAATTATACGACTTCGACAGAATAGGTGTTCAAGTATTGTAAAGTGTTGTATAAGAAGCAAAATATTTAATATAATTTTTGTCCATAAATAAAAAGAGCATCAGTCAATATCATGTAGGAAATCATGTAATATCATCTATTCTTATTTAGTCCAAATATTTGCAATTAACATATTAAGTACTTTACCAGTAAGCTAAGTGTGGGATGAGGGCCAGTATTAAGGCAAGGAAAACAGGACAGTTACCAGTTGTCTATAAGTATATTGGGATTCCCATTGCCCTGGTGGAACTACACTGTATCCAATTTTATTATTATTATAAGTATTTATTTATAGTGAGCCACAAAATGTTGCACAGTTGGAGAGGGGGGAACAGAACAAAAGTAAAACATGACACAAAAATACAGGGCATTGAATTAGGGCTTTCCTTGTGAGAATTTACAATCTAGTGGAAAGGGGTTGAACTAGGGGTTTGACACAATGGCCTTGATTCAGTAAGGAAAGTAAGGCAAACAAATGAGTACATTTTCTTCTGGACAAAACCATGTTACAATGCAAGGGGTGCAAATTAGTTTATTATTTTGCACATTAGATATGTACTGTCTGTTTTTTCATGTAGTACACAAATACTTGATAGCTTTTTTTGTACACTGAAATTTAAAATTGATCTAGGACATGCCCTGCCCCAATTATAAATCTGTCCCCACACTTTAAATTTACCTCCCCCTCCAAAGCAACATGGTTTTGCCAAGGTTCAAAGTTACTCATTTTTTTGCTTTACTTTCCGTACTGAATCAGGCCCAAAGAGTATAAAAAAGGAGAAAGCTGGACTAGTGAGAGCGGTATCAGGAGGGAGTAAGATAGGCTTTGCTGAAGAAGTGGATTTTCAAGGACAGTTTGAAAACTTTGGAGGTGGGAGAATGACTGTAAAGCAGTTATCTAATTGGTGAGAGGCACAGGAGATGTTTGGGATGTGGGAGGTGGTTAATAGTGAGATGAGATGAATGTTGGATTCAGAGAGGGTGGAAGGAAATGTATAAAGAAAATAGGTTAGAGATATAAAAATGGGGTGTGTAGTTATAGCCTCTGCAGGATGAGGAAGAGTAGTTTAAATTGCACTTTGGAGTAAATGGAGACCCACTGTAGGGATTGGCAGAGGCAAAAGAAGAGCAATAGAGGAAAAATTGTCTGTCTGTTGCATGGAATACAGATTTAAATGAAGCAAGGTGGATGAGAGGCATGTCAGACATGTGAAGGTTACAGTAATCAAGAAGAAAGATGATGAGAGATTGAATAGGAGCTTGTGTTGCATAATGGAAGAGAAAGGGGGCTCATCTTACAATGTTTTTTGAAGATGGAAGCAATAGGTGTCATAAAGAGACCGGATCTGATGATTGAAGGAGAGGGCAGACAGGAAGGTGGAGTTGAGAAATATAGGAGAGTGTGTTGTTGTTAATGGTGAGGGGCGGTGGAGACACTAGGAGGAGGGAAAATGATAAGCCCAGTTTTGGATATGTTGACCTTCAGGTAACATTGGAAAATGCATGATGAGATGCAGAGATAGAGGCAGTGAAGTGGTGGGTGCATTGGAGTTAGAAACACAGATATAGCTGTTGAAAAGGTAGGAGATAAACCAGGAGAGAAGAGTTTCACTAGTGTCAATGTAATGAAAGGTCTTTCTTTGCACCACTTTAAATGAAACATCAATGCATACATGGTGTACTGACTTTGGAATCAGAACGGTGGCTAAGTGGTTAGCACTTCTGCCTCACAGCGCACTTCTGCCTCATGATTTCAATTCCTGACCCATGATTTCAATTCCTGACCATGGCCTTATCTGTGTGGAGTTTGTATGTTCTCCCTGTGTTTGCGTGGGTTTCCTCCGGGTGCTCTGGTTTCCTCCCACACTCCAAAAACATTCTAGTAGGTTAATTGGCTGCTATCAAAATTTACCCTAGTCTCTCTCTCTGTTTGTGTGTGTGTATGTTAGAGAATTTAGACTGCAAGCTCCCATGGGGCAGGGAGTGTTGTGAATTAATACTCTGTACAGCCCAGCAAAATCAGTGGTGCTATATAAATAAATAATGTTGAGTCACAAGTCATGTGACCAAGGTAAAGCAGAAATAGTTACTGTAGTTAATGTGCAGTATATGACCTTAGAAGAAACAATAGCTTTTCCCTGCATGGACTCCCATAAACTCATCAGAAAGATGGCAGTTATAAAGTACTATATGTCATGAAAGCAACATGTTATCGTTGAAGAGACTTACCAAACATATTCGTGACATTCAAGGTGGGCAGCTACAGCATCACACAAAGGAGCCACATAATTGTAGAAAGAAACTTGTATCAGCTAAAGTGCAAAGGTGTGGTCAATAACACTAAGCACAGATGTGGTGAATAACACTAAGCAGGATCAACATCTGAACGGAATCCAGTTAGTGAGTTGTGTGTTGTTGCAATGCTGTAATTTAATGCACTATTCTTCTGCATGAGCTACATGTTATATCAAATTTGAATGTTCAATCTATAATTCATGTTTCTCCAGTTTGGCGACTCGTTGATATCTATTGGATACAAATTAAGCTCATGCTTCCAACACCACATTTCACTCCCAACACTACATTATTGGTTGGGATAAGGTTAATTTTGCTATAATAAGAAGCTTAATTATTATCAATATATTTAATTGTTTTCATCATGGACCTTATGAACACTGACATAATGTTTGTAATTTATGTTTTATATGATCCTTTATATTTAGGATTCAGAGAACAAATATTTCACACTTAAATCTAATTCCATCAGGAATACTAATTACAAAATTATGATATCTGCAAACAACTATCATTCTCTCACCCCTCACCATTCTCTATAGACCTTATTCTGTCTCAATTTCTGCCACCCTTTCCCCAGCACCTGCCTGCACCCTGCCTACCTCTTTCCCCTGTCCTTCTCCACTGGCATTTTCCCCACCTCCTTTAAATATGCTTTTGACTCACCAATCCTCTAAAAAACATCTTTCAACCTGGCAACTCCAGCAACATACTTATTTTTCTCTTCCCATTCACCTCAAGCTACATCAAAAACGTACACAGCCATCGCACTCACATTTCTTCCTTTCATTTCCTCCGTGACCCACTGCAGTCCAACTTCTATCTACATCTCTCCACTAAGACTGCTGTCATCAAAGTGGCTAACAGTCTTGTCTCAGCTAATTGAAAGTGTCAAAATAGACATTTTAAACCATTCACCAACATTTACAGCAATGTTAATCATTACTCAAAGAAAACTTTATTTTTATTAATATAAATAGTAAATTAATCCTTTAAAACTACAATTTTTACCTAAGTTGTAAGTTTTAAATAGGAAATTAAGTAGATCATCTGTTTCATAGATGTATACATTTATAGATGGAGCATATTTTGTTTAGACAAAGTACATGATAAAAAAAGCCAGTTACTCAGTGTGTCAGTCTCACCATTTGTACTTAACTGAAGAAGCAAAGCAGCAGGCACATTTAATAATGCAGATGGAGTGTGGCATATGGCACAAGTGGATACATACTCTGCAGTTTGGACGTCCCACAATAACCCCATATAACCCAATTAAGTGTGTTCAATCTATGTGTGCTACTGAACAATAGATTATTTGAAATATTTGCAGGTAAAAGGTAGGAGTGGTAATAATTTAAGTACAATATTGTAGCTGCAGAGAAGGCATAACATTGGGCTATACCTATAATTATTTAGCTGAGCTACAAATTTGGTCATCATCAAACTTTTATGACTATAAATTTAAATCAGTTTGAGCAAAAACAGTGTAAATATTAGAAAAATTTCTTTAACAAATTCAGCTGACATCACAGTTTAAAAAATATTTTTTTTCAGCATAATATGTATGACAAATACTGCATTTTATTTTTATTGTATTGTGCAAAATACAGTGTACTAAGTATACCCATAGCATACCTGTGGTTGGATCACTTATAAATAACTTATTATATAAATTTGTTTAAATGAATGGTGTAGGGCATTAATTTATGCAATTGCAAATGTTTTTTTATATTGTGTTATATTTTGGCATGGGAAATGTATTTATTTCTGAGATAGTGCCAGGGGAGTAAATTGGATTTACGTTACTCATGCTAATTGATTCTTTTTATGTAAAGTGACCGACACGTATTCTTAGCTTGAAAGCACAGCAGGGTGTCGTTACCTGTTGTCCTGCCTGGTTAAAGTGAAACGAAATGTCTGAACAATGTTATTTAGGATATCACAAAGGTTTACAGATTCGTGTACATTTTGTTAAGTATAAATTGCATTTTAAATCCAAGTTTAAAGAACAGCTCACCTTCTGATGTTAATCTTTGAATGAAAGGACTTTTTGAACCTGGTCGGAAAAGCAGGCTGTTTTACCCTCTGACAGGCTGTGTCCAAAACTGTTTAAAAACGAGCACTGTTTGGCCATGTAGTATTATTCCACCTGTACCTTTCTGGGTATCAATAGTGTTTGTAATTGTCCTTTTTAGGACTTCCTGATCTAGTAAACATCAATGCTCAAGGAACCTGTCTGGACGTATACTTGCCTGATGTAATTCCTGTGACCACAGATTAAACCAAATCTAATCCATTATCCGGCTGTTCTGAGATTGGGACCCAGCATTCTGGTACCAACACTCTACCCGCTACCTGCAGCTCTGGCCAGTGTGATAGGACAGGGAGAAACATCCACAGCAACCCTGATCTGAAGACAAGAGGTCAGGGGTACCAGCCCAAGTGTACCAGCAATGGGGTGCACTAGCAGTGAGAGTTACCAAAAAGGACGCAGTTCTAGATGCCGCTTAGGAGCCTAGTGGTGGCAGTAGCAAAAGCCCTTCCTATTGCAGTTAGAGGGCTCATTTGTGAGTAGGAAAGGGGACGGTGCCAAGACAAGCCCAAACAGTCCCCAGCAACACATGAGACAGGATCCATCCTGTAACAATACTATATCATAATGCCTTAATTGCTTCACCATGCTTTTTCACCTCTTCTTTGTTGTAGTCTCAAATTTGTCCAAGGGATCACACACAGAGTGAAAAAATAAAAACATAGTTATCAATGTTTATCAAAACATAGTTATCAATGTTTATCTTTACTATCGCAAATTTATATGTATCTATCAAAATGAAAGTATGAGATATTCGTTTATTTACTTGATCAAAACATTTTAACTTGCAATCAAGCATCAAGGATGATAATTTCATTACCGCAATAGGTGGAAATGTGCTCAATTGAACATTGTGCCTCGCTCCTAATTAAATCTCCCCCTCAATGTTTGGGTTTAAGCTTTTATGTTTTGATCAAAATATAAATCAATAATAATTTTCTTTTATTAGATACATACCGATTTGCAATAGTAAGGATAAGTGCCGTGTCCATGGACACACATTGAAGTGATGTTTACGTTAAAATCTCTCTCATTTTTCCTGATGCCTGATAGAGTTGCACAGAAAAATGGGAATTTGACACTTAGCTACTTTTTCTAAATTCCTGGATTTTTTTTATCCCCTTTAATACTCTTGATATTTTTGATTTTTTATATTCTTTTTAAAATAATTCTTCCAGATACAGAATTTTACTTGGACTTAGTATATCTTCTGAATTAATGTTATCTTAATTTCTGTTTTTAGCTATTTAGGCATTTTTTAAATTGGGGCATTAATGAGCTGATTAGTGATTAACCCTTGATTAAGCATTAATGGGAATGCAATACTTTCTTATATAATTCCAATGTTTGTATGATGTTACAGAGAAATCCTGAAAAACATATGTATGTTTTATTATCACTGCCTTAAACAATGATGAATAACATATTGGTAATACTTTTAAAATATATTTTAGAAATTATGAAAAAGTAGGTTACGTTTACTAGCCTACTCAAACTTTGAAAAAGCCTATACAATACAAAAATCCATATTTTAAAATACAAACCAAAAATCTGTCTTTCATCGTCAGGTGTTGAGTTTAAAAGCTCATTTCAGCTATTTACAAGGATTCCCCATATATGCAAGTTCAAAAGATAAACATTTCCTTTGAAGATGATTTGTCTTGATTATCTACTCATATGCGCTTTTTGATGCATGGCTGCATGATATGGTGGTATAACTACGTCTTTCAAAATGGATATGCTTTCACTGATTATATTTTGTCTGTATTTGATTCTTATATATGACTCACCATTTGCCTGAGTGTAGTTGTGTAGTTAAAAATAAGTTGGAGTCATATAGCAAAAAACTAAACAAAATAAAAAACCCTTGATGTACTATTGCAATTGTGAATTAACAATGATTTCATTTTCAGAATGTATTTACTCATTGCCTTTACAGGCATCTAAGGTTAACTGCATATTTAAAATATAGCTTTAGAGGGGAACAAAACAAAAAATCTTACTAAGGACTTGTACCCTTATTCTTAAGTTGGTTTAATTTTCACTTCAAGACATTTCCAGAAAATAAGATCATAAGTTATCCTGCACAGAGACAATCTTTCATCTGCAGGTGGTTTAGTTGGGGTCGTAAGAGAGAAATAGATTTTTGAAATAGGTAATTTGATATGAGCATTAAGAACCAGATTTACTGTAGAATGCAAAATTAATACTGAGTTTAGTCACAAAAACTAGTTTGCAAACTTTCAATTTTGCTTCGGTATTTTGAGTTGGAAGCATGTTAAGATAATGTTGATCTTAAGATAGAGCATATCTGGTGTATAAGTATGCCCAACTTAAAATAAAAAAATGTCTCACATATAGATGCATCCAAACCAAAGATATGGTACTACATATATACAGTATGTGCTATACATATTTTTTACAGGGCAGAGTTATGTGTATAACGTATTTTCCCTACCCATTCATCAGAGTAATAGAGTTATCCATATGATGCAGTTTTCCTTAAATGTAGTAAAAAATTATGACATAAATTATTTTTCATACTGATTTGACAATGTACCACAGTATTATGTAAAGCATATGATACATTTATTTACATATTTTACAGTGTGCTAAAGCATTATATCAGCTTGATGTGAAAAATCATTGTAATATAAGCAATAGGCGCAGTGTGGATCAATCGTGCCCTGAGCAAGCACATGCTATAGCGCTCCTTCTAGTATTGAAGTACACCAGAAGAGGAAGCATAGCCAGCAAGCAGGGGCAAGCTAGTGTTAAAAAAAATAACAGCAAGGACCGTGTCGGACTGGGGACCACTAGAGGAATGCAAAGGTAGGGGCTTATAAAATAGTGTATGCGCTGACATGAAGTCGTGATGCATTACCAAAGAGATGTGGGTTGTGGCCATAAAGTGTCATTTATTGAAGCTCCACCTACTTTGAAACTTGTATTCTGAACTTTTTGATTCAACTCTGTAGCTTCTCTAGAGCAGTACAGTGGAGAGGAATCCATCCAGAAGCTTGTATTGCTATTCAAAGTAAATATGCAATGCAATTGCAATTCTGATATTTTAAGGTCTCTCAGTATGCTAAAATATATGTCATTACATTTAAAAAAAAAATTTAGTGGGAAAATTTTAAAAACAGACAAAATTTATTTTGAAAAAATATTTTAAAAAACTTTATACATAATAAAAATACTGTAGCAGGGTTATATGGCAAAAAAATATTAAACTCAGAAAATTGTGCTTAACTTCCATCCTCAGATTCAACCATATCACTTCTGAACGCAGGCAGCAGGATTGTGTCAACTTCAACAGAAGAGGAGGAGGAAGGTAAATGGTGAAGAGGGCAGAAGTGGGACAAGTAGGGGTGGTGAAAGAAGGTGCAGCACAAAGGAAAGTTGGCTGTGAGGGGCAAAGGAGAAAAGTGGGTGGAGGGAGAAAATGGTAGAAGATGGTGGGAGGTAGATGTGATAACAGGGCTGACCGGAGACAGGCACACAGAGGCTGAAAGAAAGGCACACACAGAGAAGACACACAAAGAAGACAGATACACAAAGGAAGGAGACAAAGGCACAAACACACACAATTGGAGACATAGGGCTAGATTTGCTAAGCTGTGGGTTTGAAAAAGTGGGGATGTTGCCTATAGCAACCAATCAGATTCTAGTTGTCATTTTGTAGAAAGTACTAAATAAATGAAAGCTAGAATCTGATTGGTTGCTAAAGGCAACATCCCCACTTTTTCAAACCTGCAGCTTAGTAAATCTAGCCCATAGAGTTAAACAAAAGGGGGGAAACAGAACAGTTACAGTTTTGGAGTAATTAAGAGTTGCACACATTTTTCGGTGTAGAAACTTCAATGAATAGTATTATCTGAAGTTAAACATAGAAACAGTAGATTGTGACTACTCTTTTCGCTGTACACTACCTCCCTAGGTGATCTCATCACTTCCTTTGGTCTCCAGTATCACCTTCATGCCGATGACATTTAACTCTACATCTCTTCTCCTGATCTTTCCCCCACAATCCTCTCTGCCATCCCCTCTTGGATGTTCTCACGCTTTCCCAAAATTAACATCGCTAAAACCGATCTCATTGTCTTCCCTCCTTCTATATATGATCTCTCTATCACAGTTAACAACATTGCCATCTAATCTGTTCATCACCTCAGCTGCCTGGGCATCACCCTCAAATCCTTCCTCTCTTTTACCCCCCACATTCAATCTCTTGCCCAATCCTGTTAGTTCCAACTTCGCAACATCTCCTGCATCCGGCCCTTCTTATCTCAGGATGCCATCAAAAGCATTATTCATGCACTCATTATCTCCCATTTTGATTATTGTAACCTTCTCTTTACCAGCCTCCTTGCACACACCTTGCTCCCTTTCTTCTATACTTAACGAGGCTGCGAGATTTATTTTCCTTTCATGACATTTTTTTTTCTGCCTCCCCTCTCTGCCTTGCCTTACACTGGCTCTCTCCTTCCCCTGCAGAATCCTTTTCAAACTCCTCACCCTCACCTACAAGTCCCTCTCCCACTCTTCTGCCCCAACCTCTCTCTATTCACAATCCCTCCCACTCCCTGAGATCAGCCAATGACTGTCACCTCTCTTCCACTCTGATCACCTCATCCCACTCCAGAATACAAGATTTCTCCTATGCTGCCCCCCTCAACTCAAACAACCTTCCATGCTCTATCTGACTGTCCCCTAATTTGTGCTCCTTCAAACAGGCACTTAAAACTGAACTTTTCCTCAAAGCCTACCAAACATCCACCTAACCCTCTCTCCATGCTTGCCCTCAACATTTCACTCTTCCTGCTCTTTTACTCCCTCCTCTTGAGATAGATCCCCTCCACTGACTTCCATTTGTGCTGACTGTTTACTCTCCCTTTTGGATATAAGCTCTTACAAGCAGGGCCCTCTTTCCTCCTTTCTCTATACCTATTCTTCTGCTCCAATTTCACTTTACCAGCTTGGCTTGGAGCTTTTGGAGCCTTGGTATTATTCATTTATTATTCTGTTCTGTTTTACCCTGTTTTACCCTGTATGGTCAATTGTTTGTATTATGTACAGCGCTCTTGTGTCGCTGAATAAATAAACCATAATAATAATAATAATAATAATTTTGTCAAGAAACACATTAAGTTTCATAAATGCAAAATAATGTGAGATTTACATAATTTATTACAGCTAATATAGAATGTTAACATTGCTGGGGTTCCACACGTTGCTTCACCATCTCCTCAACATCCATCTCATCCTCCTTGACCTCCATCATCATCTCCTCCTCCTCCTGCTCTTCCCCATTCACCATCTATAGTATCTCCTCCGCCTCCATCTGCACCTCCTGGTCCTGCACATTCATCACTTAAAACTGATTCTCATTCATCTGCTGCACTTCCTCCTCTCCTGTGGCACATTGTCATGCTAACTGTTCTGAGTAACATAATATATGAACATTTTCATTTGTCAAGTCATATGTGTTAGAAAAATATCATTACATTCTACATGAAATCTACTTTTATTTGAATATAAATTAAAATATTCTACTGTACAGTTCTGTGGAGCACTGTGGCGCCTTACAAATCTATGATAATATATATTTGTAGAATAATACATATGTTAAAATATATTAATAAATCATGCACATCTGAAAGACATATAAAAGAGATGGGTACCTTTTAATGATGACTGCAACCCCGACAGTAGTATGTCCGACTTGATCATTCCGAAGATGACATGCCCGACTGAAGTAGATTTGTGACTGTAAAAAATAATTTTTATAACATCGACTATGTGAGATCCCGGGACTAGTAAATGACATCACTGGAAAACACGACAATACTATTACTGCTGTTAAGAGGATTTACAAGAAAGCTTCGGCTGTACAACGTAGAAGTGTTTGCCTAAGTATACCCCCCTTAATAGCAGAAATAGTAGTGTGACATTTTAAAGTGACGTATTTACTAGTCCCAGGATCTCGCATAATCGCTGTTATAAAACGTCATTATTTTTACAGTCGCAATACTACTTCAGTTGAGCATGTCATCTTCGGAATGTTCAAGTCGGGCATACTACTGACGGGGTAGCAGTCATGGTGATAGTGAATACCACCGTTATAAAATGTGTATACTATAGATTTGTATGCATTATATTTTAATATAAATTTAGTTATATGAAATATTACCAACACTAACTTTATATTACAATCATTCTCTCTTGTTAAGTCACTAGAGATTAGCAAACATAACAGTTAATATTAAAGTATGACTTAGATACTTCTTGCTATTTTAAATAGAATCTTCCTAATGACATAACTAACGGTTTTTAAGCTGTTGTTGCAACTGTGTACAGTCATGGCCAAAAGTTTTGAGAATGACACAAATATTATTTTTCACAAAGTATGATGCCTCAGTTTTTTTGATGGCAATTTGCATATACTCCAGAATGTCATGAAGAGTTATCAGATGAATTGCAACTAATTTTAAAGTCTCTCTTTGCCATGACAATGAACTTTATCTCAAAAACAACATTCCCACTGCATTTCAGCCCTGCCACAAAAGGAGCAGCTGAGATCAGGTCAATTATTCTCTCATTAACACAGATGAGAGTGTTGACGATGACAAGGCTGGAGATCACTCTGTCATGCTGATTAAGTTAGAATAACAGAATGGAAGCTTTAAAAGGAGGGTTGTGCTTGAAATCATAATTTTTCCTCTGTTAGCTATGGTTATTTGCAAGGAAACACATGCAGTAATCATTGCTTTGCACAAAAAGGGCTTCACAGGCAAGGATATTGCTACTAGCTGGATTGCACCTAAGTCAACCATTTATCGGAGCATCAAGAACTTCAAGGAGAGAGGTTCAATAGTTGTAAAGAAGGCTTCAAGAACATCCAGCAAGCGCCAGGACCGTCTCCTAAAGTTGATTCAGCTGTGGAATCGGGGCACCACCAGTGCAGAGCTTGCTTCAGGAATGGCAGCAGGCAGGTGTGAGTGCATCTGCATGCACAGTGAGGCGAAGACTTTAGCAGGATAGCCAGAAAAGAAGCCACTTCTCTCCAGGAAAAACATCAGGAACAGACTGATATTCTGCAAAAGGTAAAGGGATTGGACTGCTGAAGACTGGGGTAAAGTCTTTCTCTCTGATGAATCCCCTTTCAGATTGTTTCGGGCGTCTGGAAAATCATGTAGGATGTAATGCTATTTTTCTAACACATATGACATGACAATTGAAAATGTTCATATATTATGTTACTCAGAAAAGTTAGCATGACAATGTGCCACAGGAGAGGAGGAAGTGCAGCAGATGAATGAGAAGGAGTTGGAAGTGATGAATGTGCATGACCAGGAGGTGCAGATGGAGGCGAAAGAGAAATTGGAGATGGTAAATGTATGAAGGTCCAATCTCTGCAAGTCGCCGAAAATCAGCTACTTTGCAAATTTAAAGCGATGATGGTTTGTAATGGCAAACTTGCATTTACAAGTCATCGCTGCTTTATATTTCCTCTGCAAAGTCGCCGATCACCGGCGACTTTCAGAAATTGGACCTTCATACATTTACCCTTAAGCGTCATTTCTCCATACTCATTCTTCTGAACCTCTCTACTGCTTTTCATACTGTTGATCACCCTCTTCTCCTACACACTTTTCACTCCATTTGCCTTCATAGCGCAGTTCTTTCCTGGTTCATTTCCTACATTTCCTACTTTTTGAACCGCTCCTCTAGCATTTTCTCCCCTCCACTCCCACTCTGTTGGGGACCCACTAAGCTCTGTTCTTGCCTCTTTACTTTTTCAATTTTACACCTCTTCTCTTGGGGAACTAATTCTCTCATTCGGTCTCCAGTACCACCACTACGCTGATGACACCCGAGTCTATATCTCTTCCCCTGACCTTTCTCCTTCTGTACTATTCTGTGTAACCAACTATATTTTGGCTATCTCCACATGGATGTCTCAACACTACCTAAAGCTCAGCATGTCCAAAACAGAGTTTATTAACTTTCCTCCTGCCAGAATCTACACCTGCCCTCAAATCTCCCTCACTGTCCATAACACCACAATTTCCTCAGTTTCCCAAGCCTGTTGCCTTGGTGTCACACTTGACTCCACCCTCTACTTTATTCCTCACCTCCAGACTCTCTCCCAGTCCTGTCAACTCCACCTTAAAAACAGTGCCAGAATACACCATTTTCTTACTCAACATGCTACCAAACCTCTTATCCATCTGTCATCATCTCCCATCTTGACTATTGCAACCTCCTGCTATCTAGCATTACTGACATCCATATATCCACTCTTCAATTCATCCTAAATGCTACTGCAACGTTGATCTTCCTCTCTCAACGTTCAACATCTGCTGCACCACTTTGCAAATCCCTACATTGGTTCCCTGTGTCCTATAGAATCAAATTCAAATTGCTCACCCTTACCTACAAAGTCCTCAACAACACAACCCCTGCAAACATCTCAAATTTCTTATCAAAATACTCTCCCTCCCGCCCTCTTAGATCTAACTCTGTCTTTCACCTTGTCTTTTCTCTGGTAACCTTCTCTCACTCCCGCCTACAAGTCTGCTCCCGTGCTGCTTCCCTCTTATGGAATTCCCTAGCATGCTTAATCAGACTTTTCCAAAGCCTTCAAATCTTGAGATGCTCTTTGAAAACCCATCTCTTTTACAGAGGTGACAATATCCCTGATAATACCATTCACATTAATACACCCTCACAACTGTCCCAATATCCACTCTGAGCAGCTCCTCTTGTTTCAGCTGTGCACTCATCCACTTAGAATGTAAGCTCTCTAATGAGCATTGTCCTTCATGACTTTTGTTTTAATTTCTGCATTTATTTTGTCTACCTTGTATGTCACTGTTTTATCTATGTACTATTTTCCCTATTGTACGGTACTGTGGAGCACTGTGGCATCTTACAAATCTTCAATAATAATAATAATAATAATAATAAAAAAAAATACTGGGCAGCTTTATTTTTGCACTGAAATGTAGAGATGATCTCTATAAATTTAGTTAGAACTATCAATCTGTCCACATTTTTTAAATGCGTACCCCTGAAGTGCAACATGATTTTGCCAAGTTATAAATTTGCTTGTTTTTTTGTTTTGCTCCTAACTCAGCATTAGACCCTCAGAGTGCTCAAACGAGAATCTGACTAAAATATTGTTAAGACCAATGGGTTTCACTTGTTCTAACCTAGCACAATTATGTGCCTTTTTGGTATTAAATTTAATATAATGCAACACTTGACCATTTGTGACATCAAACCTAGCAATTGAATTCTCATTGGTGAAAAAACAATTATATCCATAGTGGAGTGGATTCAAACAAAAGAAATAATACAGAAAATGATGTCTGTCCACTTAAAAATCCTAACAATATACAAGTACATTTGTTACAATAAATCCTCTTAAATGGAAATGTAAAGTGTGTAAAGATCATTTTGAACTGTGCAGAACTAAAAAAACAAAAAAAACTAGCTTTGAAAAACAAATATGCTATGCCTTCAATCGAAATTGAAAACAAAAATTCAGTGCTTTGAATGAAATGTGCATATCACCATTATGCATGTTTAATTGAATCTAATTTTGCCAGAATTATAGCATCACATAATGCCTTGGATTGTTGTGACTACAGCAATGTATATATTGGCAAAATGTGCCCAGTTTATAAAAAAGTTTACTTTTACTTTATTTTCATGGGTGCTATAAATTATATGCCCGTAAGTTCACATTTAAAAAACGTTATCACAAAATGGTAAAATGTTTGCCTTCTTTCCGTAGGAAATAGTGTTTGAATAAAGCAACTCTAAAATATGCATAATTTATAGCATAATATTAGGCATACTCAGCCCTTATAAAACTGACACCTTTTATATTTTTGGAGTACTGTACTGTATTGAAATATTCAATAGTAATATTTGATTAGTGTGTGAATATAACAATACTATTAACCTTGTATAGTACTGTTGTAGTACTATCCACATTTGTGAATCATGTGATCTAAAAGTTTGAGTCAGTATTTTATTTAAAAGGCAGCTTCCCTTAAATCATCTACTAAATAATATGAAATAATAAGAAATTCATAAGGTTAAATTACAATACTGGTTGTTATCGAGTACTGTAGGTAAATTAATACAGAGTAATAGTTTTGTTGGGTACATAAGATTGCAAGCATGTTGAATTATGTGAGCACCTGTGCATATGTGTGTACATATGACTGTAGGTCCCTTGTTAAGAATACACTGGCAGGAATAATGATGTTATGTTGCGATAAATGATGGTTTATCGAAACTCAGCAGCAGACAGGAGATAAGGACAGAGTCACAGTACTTTACTGGAAATAATGATATGCAAGATAATACTGAGATACAAATCTTTGGCTATAGTCAGTTATTGGCAATGCAGAAGTATCTCTGGCACTGATTCCAAATAGCAAACAGTCTCTGGTATAAAATTATGATCATTTGAGGCAGATATGCATACAGGCTGATAGTAGCAGTACAAAAAGCACAAACAGCTAAACATTCAGAATGGACAGCGTCACTATTGAGACAGGCCTGATGCGATGCCCATTGATAATTATGGAATAAATGAGTAAAGAGTAAGTACTCTAGTATATAACTCTAGTAGAGATAACTCTAAGTAGGTTGCTGCAAATGGAGGTGGTGTTTGTAAACCAAGCAGAGAAGTATGAGTCTGAAATCTCTGTAATCAGAAGCCAGAGTCAGAAAATCAGGGATTAGGATTGTCAAAGTCAAATAATTAGATGAAGTCATTTCATATTAATAAACATCGATTTAATTGGCTTTATGTGAAAATATGCAAATAGCACGCTACGGCGTGGAAGGCTTATTACACAATAATACTAGTGAACACTTAAATTTACACTCACACATACATTTGTAAATAGTTCACCTTAATAAAATTCCATTTATATTCAAATGCAATAGATTTAATAGTTTAATATAATAATGTTAAAACCACTTTAATGACATCTAAGGTTCAGGATATAGGAAATGGATCATGTTTAGTGTCATATTAATCCACTTATGAGCATCAGACATCTGCTATAATTGACTTAACGATCACACCCTGCCTATGCTAGTTATGGCTGATAAAGGATTAATGCTCAAAATGATATTGTGTTCAGGAAAGATAATAGGCTGGTATTTAACCAGCATTTCGACAGGCTCCTGAGGAAAGACGGGTAGGCAACAGTGGAGAGATGCCCCCTCACACTTGGAGAGCATAATTTGAACCTATGACCTGCATTGTACTGAAGTGTACTAAATCCTGAACCAATGGAAAATGCTTTTACAATTGTTCTGTTTTCTCTACAACATCACCACTGTTTTTTATGTACCACAAACTGTATATAAACCAGGCACTGTGACCATCATTCAGTCTACTTTGACCACATGCTTCAGGACTGAATGAGTGTTAGCTGGATCCAGTGCACTGCATAAGTATCGTTGTACCACATTTTGTAATTATTACATATTATTTTGATTATTTAGCTTTGATTGTTATTTGTATTTGCTATTATGCTATTGCTTTGCTGTTAAATATCTTTTGTGCGTTGGAACCACATAAATCACATCAGACAATATTTATTGGTAGCAACAAAACAAACATAACAAGAGCAGTGATCACTGTAATGCAGAAGGTACAGTGTCAACATTATCAACAACATTTATTTATATAGCGCCAGCAAATTCCATAGCACTTTCCAACTGGGAACAAGCATTAATAAAACAATACTGAGTAAAACATACAGATAGAGGGGTAAGAGAACCCTGCTTGCAAGCTTACAATCTATGGGACAATGGGAGTTTGAAACACAAGGGCACATGCTACATCATATTGCACACTGGACCAGCTAGAATGCAATGTAAAAGTATTGAGTGGGCTGTGTGATCAGTCACACAGCAGTGTTGGTCAGAGGGTTGTTGTCTTGTCTTTGCTGTGTAGAGGGTGGTAATAGGGTAACCTAGGGAGATTAAGATGGTGGTTGAGGAATATCATAAGTTTGCCTGAAGAGGTGGGTTTTCAGAGAACGCTTAAAGGTTTGAAGACTAGTGGAAAGTCTTACTATGCGAGGGAGGGAATTCCACAGCCCCAAAAAAGTCCTGTAACTGGGAATGGGAGGATGTGATGCGCGTGGAAGAGAGACGCAGATCTTGTGCACAATGTAGGTGTCAAGTTGGGAGATATTTTGAGACAAGTAAGGAGATGTATGTCGGTGCAATTTTGTTGACAGCCTTGTATGTTAGTAGAAGAATTTTATATTGGATTCATTGAAATACAGGCAACCAATGTAGAGACTGACAGAGTGGCTCAGTGGAGGAAGAACGGTTTGCAAGGAAAATCAATCTAGCCACTATGTGCAAAATAGATTGTAGGGGTTCAAATCTGACTTTGGAAAGACCAATAAGGAGGGAATTGTAATAGTCGATGCGGGTGATGAGTGCATGAATTAAGGTTTTTGCAGTGTCTTGTGTGAGATATGTGCATATTCTGGAAATGGTCTTTAGATATATGTAACATGATTTAGATATAGAGTCGATGTGGGGAATAAATGATAGTTGTGAATTGTGAGGATTACACCTAGGCAGCAAGCTTGTGTGGTGGAATTTATGGTCATTTTAACAGCAGAAATAGAAATGTCAGGCCGCAAGCTTCTGCTTTTGAGTAGGAATATTATTGATTCCGTTTTTGAAAGATTGAGTTTATGTTGGCGAGAAGACATCCAAGATGAAATGGCAGAAAGACAGTCAGTAACGCGAGACAGCACAGATGGTGAAAGATCAGGATAGGATTTGTGCATCATCTGCATAGAGATGATACTGAAATCCAAAAGTTTTCCAAGATAAGTGGTGTAGATAGAGAATAGCCGAGGACCTAGGACTGAGCCTTGTGGTACCCCAACTGATAAAGGAAGCGGAGCAGAGGTGGATCCAGAAAAATTAACATTGAAAGAACAATTAGATAGGAAGCATGAGAACCAGGATAGGACAGTGAATTCAAGATCTAGGGATTGTAGCGTTTGTATGAGGAGAGAGTGGTCAACAGTGTCAAATGCAGCAGAGAGATCCAGGAGCACTAGAAGAGAGTAATGGCTTTAACGTTTTGCTGTGATCAAATTATTGACAACCTTGGTCAGTGCAGTCCCTGTGGAGTGTTGAGAATGTCTGTTATGCAGACGAAACACGTCGCTGGTTGAATACTGCTCCATTACTTTTGAGTTCACTTTTATACAGATACTCTGTTAACGGAACATCTCCATTGCGGACAAATAGTCATCCGGATTGTTTAAGGTGCGCACCGAAGACTGCCGTTTTCACCACATGTGGTTTTAGCCATTCTGATGCTGAAAAGGTAAAACCTTTTATTCATTCTTGAATTGGAAATATGTTTTATGCTGATGAGAAGCCCGGACAAATCACCGTCTGAGATATTTTTGGTCTCTTTCTTCACATGATCCGCTGCAGCGGTAAGAAGATTTTTATACTGAACTCTCACTACATCTATCATCGCATTACATGAATACAATTTACAAACTGGTGACTTACCTTTGTACAGAATCTCTTTTACGGCTTTAAGAATTCAAGTCGATATAGACATTTTAGCGGAGTTTCATTACAACTCTCCGTTCATGTGTTAAAGATGTATTCATTTTTACCTTGATACAATTGGTCAGAATACACTAACAAGGTTGCAACTTCTGGATTCTAACAGGACTAAACCCTGTAGTCTTCTATTCCTGGAATGTGACATATTTATGCTTGGAACCACACTTAATGAGAACATAAGTGGATTTACTGATGGGCATTTGTATCATTGCACAATCAATGTGATGTTCAACGTTCCTTATATTACTGCTCAATTATCTCTCAAGGGTATATATTTGTAGATCCTTTTGTCAAGTCTACATGTGTTATTTTAACATGTTGTAATGTACCAGTCATTTACCATGTTTGATGACCAGTTCAATATTTTATAATTATATGTTTAATATGTAATTGGTACATTTAAGTGTTCAGTATTTATACTCACCAATTTAGGTTTATTAAATACATATATAATTATCGGTGATTCTGCGCAATTCATTTGTTTGTTGAGAATGAAAGCCTGACTGAAGAGAATCCAGTAGGTTGTTTGCTGTAAGAAAGTGTGTTAGGCATGTGTAGCATTTCTCTCGAGAAGCTTGGAGGGGCATGGGAGCTGAGAGAAGCGGCGGTATTTTGAGAGAGAGTTTGGGTCAGAATTTTGTTTTTTTAAAATGGGAGAAATCACTGCATGCTTGAATAGTGATAGAACAATACCAGTAGAAAGAGATAGATTACAGATTTTAGTTAGAGGGCGAATGAGCACAGGAGACAGGAACCTACTAATTTGTGAGGAAATGTAATAAAGAAGACAAAAGTAGAGTAGGAAAATGAGAAGAGAGTAGAAACTTCCTCTTCATTTGTGGAATCAAATGAAGAGAGAGTGTCACAGGATGCTACAAAGGAATTGAGCTGATTGCTTGTCGAGGGAGATAATACCATTTCAAGTCTGATCTTATCTATTTTGTCCTTTTGATAGGAAGCAAGATCCTGGGCAATGATGGTAGTCAGAGGATTTGCAGTGGGAGGATTGAGAAGAGATTTAAATGTTAAAAAGGCATTTGGGGGTTAGAAGCCTGAACTTAGATGAGAGACTGGAAGTATGTTTGTTTTGCAGTGTCCAGAGAATTTCTATAGGAGTGTTAGATACCAGTGTATGTGATGAAATCATTAGAGGTACAAGATATATGGCAGTGACGCTCTGCTTTACGAGAAAGTTTTGTAGAGTTAGTATGTAGTGCTGCTGGAGCCACTTGATCAAGGGCAGTTGCTAGGGTTTGGTGAAAATGGGGTACTGCCCAATCAGAGGAGGAGAATGTAGAAATTGGGGAGTAAAGGTGTTGGAGAGAGGTGGAAAACTGTTGAAGACCAATAGAGTTGATATTTCTGCGGTTGTGAAGAGGCTTGGATGAGTTTGACACTGGGGAGAGTAAAAAAAATGGGGGTGAACAAGTAGCTAATAAGGTGATTATCCGAGAGGGGGAAAGGAGTGTTAAGGAAATCATAAACTTAGCATAGTCTAAAGAAAACAAGATCAAGACAGTGGCCATCCTGATGAGTAGCGTATTCAATCTACTGGGAGAGGTCAAGTGTGGAGGTTAGAGAGAGTAGTTTGGAAGCAGCATTGGAACGTGGATTAGAAATAGGGATGTTGAAACCACCCATAATGTTGGTGGGTATGTCAGAGGATAAGAAGTGAGGGAGCCAAGCAGAGAAGTGTTCAAGAAATTGAAGGGGGGAGATAGATGACATCAACATGCATAGAGAACGAGTTAAAAGTCCTAACAGTATGTACTTCAAAAGATGTGAACGTGAGTGATGGGTCATTGTGGAGAACTGTGAACGTGCACTGTGGGGAGAGAAGTAGTCCAACCCTACCTCCTTGTCTGCCTCCTGGTCTGGGGGTGTGGGCGAAATGGAGACCACCATGTGAAAGGGCTGCAGGTGAGGCAGTGTCTGATTGCGTATCAGGTAACTAGCATTTACAGGTAACAAGAAGCTGGAAAAGTGAGGACCTACCTCAGAGAGATCCCAAGACATCGCACCAGATATCAAGGAAGTGACCAAGATGAACCAGACACAGTGACAATGTGCATATGAACATGCCAAGCTGGCAAAAAGGAAAAAAGTATAATATGCAAAACCTAACAGACCTGTTTATAAAAGAAGTTGGTGCCTGCAGGAGCTTTTATTTATTATTTTTTATTAATTTCACTTTTTCAGTTATGATTGTTTTTCAAGTTATGGTATTACTGATGGGGCTAGGAGTCTTTGGTCTGTACTCTGCCATGATGTCAAAGTTGGCCATATAGGCAGCACAGTGGCTTAATGGTTAGCACTTCTGCCTCACAGCACTAGGGTCATGAGTTTGATTCCCGACCATGAACATATCCATGTGGATTTTGTATGTTCTCCCCATATTTGCATGGGTTTCTTCTCGTCAACCCTAAAACATACCAGTAGGTTAATTGACTGCTATCAAATTGACCCTAGTCTGTCAATGTGTGTGTTTTAGGGAATTTAGACTGTAAGCTCTATTGGGGCAGAGACTGATGTGAGTTAGTTCCCTGAATTAGTGGTGCTATGTAAATAAATATATGATGATGATGAAAGCTATATATATATATATATATATATATATATATATATAATATATAATATATATATATATATATATTATAAAGCCACAGTCGTGCCCTTATATTGAGGTTGCATCTAATGAACGACATTCCGCCATATTAAATCTGTGAGGGGGGGGCAAGATGTTTGAGGGGCTACATTTTAAAAAAGATTAAAGCTATTAAACTGAAATTTGGCATGCAAATGAAGAACCGTCCATAGGTGCCGCATGCCAAATTTCAGAAAAAAAAGAATAAAAATGACAAATTAGGAAAAATCTAAAGTTCAAAATCTCGCCGTTTTTTTCCACCTCCTGTTTTGCAAAAGTCACCGTTCTTCTGTTTTTTTTTAGAAGAGCTTAACTCAGTGTACAGGAGGTCTAAAGACCCGGGGTTTGTTTTATAAGAAAGCTATTAGGGCTGAGGAGTGCCTTTGAGGGTTTAAAATTTTGAGAAAGTTATAGTTTTTTTTAAATTTGGTAAAATATGCCCCATTTTAAAGATAGGGGATTTTATAACATTATACATGTCAGTTAGAGGTGTGTGCTGGGTGTACTCAGACTGGCTTCACTTGAGAGCACAAACATAGCTGAGTCTCTGGCTAAGAGCTTTTCATCTCTGAGCTGAAGAAATTAGTATTACCCACATTTTCTAGCCACAGGGGGGCTGGTTAGTGTTTAGGGGATATGGGAGGGGCACCCTGTAGTACTATTAGCCCAGGCACTGCTCTCAATTGAGAGTTTAATCTCTCCCTGAAACAGCTTTTAGTGAATCCATTGTAAACCTCCCGCCCCTCAGTGACATCAGTTATTTTATTCACTGCACTGAGCTGGGTTGAGGTGCTAGATGTGTGGTATCTGGACATTAGCATCTGACATGTCCCTCTTTACAAGTGACATGTACTGGAGAGAAGCTGCAGATAATTTATACACACCCACTTCTTATTGCCTGCTTTCACACACACTGGCCTTCCCAGTGTTGTGCTGTACTGCTGTGTGAGAACTCTGCTGCTGAAACCATGGAAGGTTAACTTACAGCTAATCTGACAGTCTGTTACATCACTTTCTGTCCTGGAGGACTCTTCTTTCAGAATCTCTGCAAAAGTCTGTCTGCTTTCACTGGTGAACAGCATCAACAAGGACTCAAGTTTAACGACTGGGGAGGTGATTACAGTGCTGCAGGTGCTTGTGGGAAGCACATAAGCACAATGTGGTACAAACTGCACCAAATTGCTGACTGCCAGAACATACATGCATACATACTGCACGCCACCGCTGACTGCCAGAACATACATGCATACATACTGCACACCGCCACTGTCTGCCAGAACATGCATGCATATTGCAACCACCACTGTCTGTCACAACATATATACTGCACCCTATCACAGCCTGTCATAACGAACATACGTATATGCTGCACCCCATCACTGCCTGCCAAAACATACTTACATACATACTGCACCACGTTGCTGCCTGCCAGAACATACATTCTGCACCCCATTACTTCCTGCCAGAACATATACATACATATTGTTAGGAACCCCTCCAGCCAGTACATCAACACCCGGAGTCTGCTCTGAAGTCTGGTGTTCCCTGGAGCCCCTAGTGGTGAGGGCAGACTTGGCCGTAGACAACAGAGGGTCGTGAGTTGTGCACTGACTGGGGAGAACCCAGCGATAGAGTATAGGAGTAACCAGCAGAGTGAAGTCCAAGCAAGGGTCGAGGGCCGGCAGCAAACAAAGTATCCAGTACACAAGCCGAGGTCAGAGGTCACAGGCGAAACGGCAGCGTCAGAGTCCAGGCAATAAATCAAGGGGCACAGGCAGACAAGCGTAATCAAATATTCAGGCAAGAGTCGGCAACGGTAAACAGGATTAAGGATAAGCAGGTACAGAGAGAGAGCAGACTACAGCACTGGAGCAGGAACTATAACCGTCAGGGAGGGCTTGTCCCTTCCTGCCTTATAAAAGAGTAGTGGCCAATGAGAGGTGTCCTGCACAGGAGGAATTAGCCCAGCTGGCTTAACTAAACTACTTGTGCGCACACGCCCGGCTGCCTAGATGCCGGAACGCACCGCTAACAGCTGAGAGCGTCCCGACCATTGCCTAGGCAACGGCTGGGACCAGGGGAAATGACGTCCCGGTCGTCATAACGAAGGCCGGGATGCAGAGCCTGCAGGGGAAGTGAGTCGTGGCGGTTCCCGGAGCCGCAGCGGCTCATAACACATATATTCTGTACCCTACCACTGTCTGCCACAACAGACAAACAGGCCCTACCACTGTCTGCCAGAATATGCATATGCACCAAATCCTGCCAGAACATACATATGCACCAATGCCTGCCAGAACATACATACTTCATCCCATCACGGCCTGTCTGTACATACATATATGTGTGACATGTGACAAAAGCTGGTGTGCAAGGAAGTGACATTTCAAAGATTTGTTGGTGCAAAGGGGGTGACAAGTGAAAATAGAGCTGGTGAGAATGGGGTGTCAAGTGAGAGACACTAGTACATAGGAGGTAACATGAGATAAAAACTGGTGCAATCGGCGGTGACGTGTGCATGAGGTTAAAAAGCTGGTGGGCAGTTGGGGATATGTGAAAAAAAACCATGCACTGGAAATGGAGGGTACTAGGTTTAGTAGGAAATCTGAGAAAATATTACTTTATCAAAACAGTAGTGGACAAGTGGGATAGGCATCTAACAGAGGTGGTAGAGGCTAATATAGTAGAGCAATGTAAACACTCTTTTTTATTAGGGGTTAGGAAGAACCACTTGGCCCATCTAGTTTCCACTATTTTTGACTGCTGTGAAATTCCAAGTTCATAAATCTATTATCAATATTTTCACATTTACAAAAGGCCATGATTTTCCATAGACAAAAAACCTTACGGTTTAACATGTCCAATTAAGGTTCCTTATACACACTCTACAATGTAAGAAAACGATTTAAACTCTTCAACTCAAACTGCCTCAAGCAATGAAATTACGACGATTAAGGCAGAAACCTTAATGGACGTGTTCCTTGCACAATACAGACTTGGTATGCCATCACATCCTGTGGTTAGCTGCAGATTCAGCACTATCATGGAGTGAGATTGTTGTCACTCACAAAATGGTGGAGCTGCTAATTCACAGATAAGAAGATAGCGTGCACAATTATGGCATAAAATACGGGTTCTTTTATAGCAAAAAAAAAGCCATAGGCCCTGATTCATCAATGCACGCATACTGAGCCCAACCTGCGTTTGTTTGAATATGCATGCAAATCGGCTTTGCGCACTCCAGAATTCAACAAGGGATGGATCAGAAGGATACATGCCCTGCTGAATTCAGGTGTAGGTCTGTTCAGCTCTGTTACACACAGCACTGCAGAATACATCCAATACCTATGTGTATTATAAATTTGCAAATGAATGCACAGAAAAATATTCTATCAGTATTACCTAGTAATAAAATACGCATTAATGAAACATTGCGCTTATTTTTCCCCATGAAATATATTTTTTAGGATGTTCTTAATAATCTACTGAATATAAAATAATTTTTTACAGATGGTCCGGATTGCATGTTATAGCATGCATAGGAGACTGTCATCACTAGTGATTAAGTAGACTACCTGTCAGGATTTCTAGCATGAACTACAGAAATTGATAATGTAAGGGCAAAGTGTCTTTATTAGGCAGAGATTTACAGGTGCAGTAAATGATGATGGCAGCACAGGACTGGCAATATAGCTGAATGATTCAGGCAGTCACAACTCATAAAACAGTTTGTAGAGGCTGTACTGAGTAGCTGGTTAGCAGACCTAGTTTAGAGGTGCGAGAATCAGAGGATACTGATGACACAGGATGTATCACAGTGTCAGGATACCTGTTAGAATCATGACACACAAGGCACTGGATAACCACAGATAGTAGGATACCTGGTTTACTCGGGAGGCACAAGATATCGAAAAAACCAATGGTAGACAGGACTCGAGATCTTGCCAGGAGGCATAAGACACTGGAATGATCCGTGGGTGACAGGATAGAGAAAGGGCAAACAAGTCAAAGGGTTAAAAGTCAAGAGAGCAACAAAGGTACCATGGAATGAGTTGAAGGATAGTCAAGAACAGAGCCTAGGTCTGGGTCAGAAGATAAACAGCATAGCCGAGGAACAAGCAGGGGTCAATACCAGGAAGTCAGACAGGACACAGGACACAGGATACTCTGGAGAATCAGCAACAGGAGAAAAGGCAACAATGAACTGCCACAGATTACTGGGAGAGGCAGCCTTCAAAATGCAGAGAAAAAGGTATGGGTGCTGACTAAGGAGGGAGGTTAACTCCTGCTAGTGTGGTGGAATGTACAATGGTAGGACAGCAGCACCTATGGTGGTAGGAAGATACTGCAGGCCAGATTCACATAAAGGTAAAGTTCAACCATAGTTCTTAGCAGGCAGGAGCTACAGGAGGCAAGAAAAATCCTCATGGAAGATGCTGCAGTTCAGCTGGATGCAGAGTATGACAATACCGCTGTGGTTGGACTAAGAGATACGACAGAAAAACAAGTAATTTTGAGATGCCTAGAGCTTGATTCCGACGTGGCTGTATGCCCTTGATTTTGGCACTCTTACTGTAAAGTGACTATGGCTGGACATCCCTTCACCACCCTGTTTGCTCAATAAAATCATAAGCTGTAGTAAGTGTCCTTTACATATGATGACTGGTCTGTGTTCACATATGTATCTCCTGGTTCTGGCGATGTGCAGAAGGATTTTGCGTATGATATGCTTAGTCGACAGAAACGTGCCTTGATGAATCAGTTCCACAGTATATATTTAAATTTACAGTAAATATGTATATGGCCCTGTGTTTTCAGGAGATATCCAAATTACTGTTGGAAACCTTCCCCCATGTCATTTACTTTGAGTACACAAAAGACAGAGTTGTATTTATTTTCCAGTAAAGATGGAACTTACATGTGCAATAGATATGTGTAAAAAATGTGGTATGTCAGCCAATTAATAACTATATGTTAGGACATGGGTGAAGGATTCCAACGTTAAGTCTAAGCAGATCAGCATGAATTTGAAAACTGTTTCTTTAGTATTTTAGTTCATAAGTGTCCATCACACTTTATGCTTTTCTCTAAAAATTGTAAAAAATTAACTTACAAAAAACATTAGAACCCTAATCTCACATTACATTAATAATCATGTGAAGTCACAGGCCATATTCCAGAAGATGTTTATTATAAATCCACAATTTCAAGTCCTCTCACTACCATAGTGGAGATTCACACAATAGTCAAGATTTTTATGCATACCTCTACACAGGTGTGACAGCCTTCTACTTCACTTAGGTCACTGGGTACAATACAGAGATAAGGTTCGCAACAGATCAAAGTGTGTTTAATAATATTTAAAATACAAAGTATTGCACTCACAATCATATGACAATAAAACTGCATTGAGACACTCAGGGCCTGATTCAAATCCAAAGGCAACTTGCACATAAGTTGCATTTTAAAAAAGAACATGGAACTTTTGCCCTATAGGCAACATCTCCACTTTTTCAAACCTGCAGTTTAGTAAATATACCCCCAAGAGTACTTACATGAAACACAGGATTTGAATTGGCCGCATCTGCTTCGAAACACCTTGTGTATGCCCTTAGTACAAGGCCTATATCAGTCCGTCCTTCCCTTCCCTCCCCCCTACCACTTCTTAAGACGTAAGCAGTCGTAATTATTATTTGCGTTCAGACAAGAATTGCATGCAATTGTGTTCATTGGCGTAAGGTCCATTTTTAAGCATGTGCAGAGCGATTTAAAACAAAATACACTATGCAAATGGCCATATGTCCAACATGAATGAGGCCCTATGGGCGTACTTCTAGACTGCGTAAGAGGAGGCTTTATGAATGTCAAATTTATAAAGAAATACTCAAATTTTATTTAGATGTATATTGTCCATGCTGATAATTTGGAACATTTTAAATGGTTTGGATTGGGAGTAGTTAATCTGGGAATAAGAGATGACTACTGAATTAAAATACTCTGTGAATGAGAAACAGAGTACAAATTTAAACTTCATACATTGACACTTTTTTGTTTAATAGCTTTGATTTTACTATATTTCATGGAAACAAGTATCTTATGATATGTTCTATCATGTGTGTTTTATACATGTAACTCCTGATATTTGTATGCGATTGTGACTTGTTTCTTGAATGTATTCTGCTTTTCAGAGTTAATTGAGCTTAATTAATGTAATCTGCATCTATGTCATGAATAGTGTGGGGGAGTGCATGTTTTTAGCGAGCCCAATTTCCCTTCTAGGCTGACAAGGCTGGACTTGGCATCACTATGTGACAGGGGAATCCAACACTGCAGTTCTCCCTGTTATAGTTTGACCAGCCAAGTCTGGCATAGCGAAGGGCTGCTTATTCATCGGGGCAGGCACACTGTTTTATTTGTTTTTTACTGGGAATTGTATTTTAGAAATTCCTGAGTCTTGAAATATGTAGAAAATGTCCCACACGTGATTTGCAAAATTGTAACTCAGAGATGGAACCATGCTTTAAATTTGTGATGCTTCAGGTGTCAATTTGACTCTTGCTATGTCTGTATGGTCATGGTTGTCCTCTTATTGTGGAAACAAGTCATGGTGGCCTAGCATTAGGGCTAGTTGATTTGCAGGGGAGAGCATGCTACCCTTTTTAAATGTATTTATGTCTTTTTAAAAATCACCAGATTGCAGTACTAGCCCAAATATTGCAAATGTATCCACGATTTGCAAATTTTAAGCTGAAATTAAACCAACTCATAACGAATACAATTTCTGGGGTTTCATAGTACCAGAGTTTGCAGTTGCATTCTGTAAATGTATATACTTATTTCATTCTAAAGGATTCTTTTGAAACCAGAAAGGGTGTTCAAGTAGAGCAATGCTTTAATAGGGCAATCTGATACTTTCATTTTCATTTAAGTAGGGCAGCAAAAATTGTAAATACAAGACTGTGTACTTGAGTTTTTGCTAAAACCGCGTTGTGTAAAAACTTATGCCTATTGTAGAATAAAATCAGAAAAATGTATGTAGAAGAAGATAAAGAGTTAAGTCAATATCCGTTAAACTTCTCCAATTGCCAGCTGATAGTACATGGTCTAAAGAAATTGTCTACAAAACACATCAAGTTACAATATCTCTGCCTGATAGAAATGACCCAATTATATTTAAATTTGTACATATATTACATTTAAATCATGAATATATTAGGATACATCATGCACATAATATGCTGAAAACTAACACCATTTGTTTTTGCTGTGAAGAAGTTAGACTCAAATATTGGATATCTGAAAGAAACTATTCATCCAGCCAGATTTATATTGACAGTCAAGGTTATAAGAACACTTTACCCTTGTACACTGTACTGCTTTCTATGCATCCAGTATAAAATACAGAACACCATCCTTCGCTTTAAATATTATCTATTTCCAAAATAAGTTTGCAGAAATAGTGATTGGAGAAAGTCTCATTAAAAGATGACATGAAACAAAAGACTAGGATACAAATGTATCACAGTTCTTGAAATACAAGGAAACACTGATATGTCTAGCCATGCACTCAGTATGTTGCATTGACCAAAGTTGAATAAAGTGGATGTAAAAAAAAGCAACATTAATAAGAGGAGGCATATGTGATACATCTTGGAGTACCTGAACAGGTAAGGAGGCAGGCAGTGGGAAAGGGGGAAACAAGGGGAGTTGGGTACTGGATTGAATCTGGTGTGTGGTGTCAGCCATGGGAAGGGAATAGGTGGTGTCATTAGCAATGAAGGGCCTAGCAAGGGGGAATGTGGGGGCAAGACTTGAGATTATCTATTATATAAGTGGGAGGAAAGTTTCCTCTGGGCGGGTGTCAGGATATCTAGGAAAGAAAAGATAGAGCATAAGACAGCAGAGGGTGTTGGCCTTCTACCATACTGAATAAGTGTCAAACAAGGGTATACAATTCAAACGAGTGAACAATCTCAAAGAAGTGCTCAAGTTCATATTTAAGTAGCCTGTTTAAGCAAAATATAAAACTGACTCAAATTTAAACCAGCAATAATTAGCAACTGAATAACATGGTAAGCAGGATGTCTGCTCTGCATTAAGTTAAGAGATGACATTCTACTATTCTGAAAAGATAACTGAAAGTTCACATGCAGCCCAAAGGCATCTAATATATTAGTGAAGATTATGTTGCAGGCTTTGAGGCAAGCAGTAGATCTGCTGGTTCTCATCACTGTGATCCAGTCCTTCACTGGAGTTCTCTGGGACTGTGTGAAGAGATCTTCAGAATGAGTTTTGTAGCCTATCGGAGAGAGTTCAGAGGCAGAGTCAAGAATGGAAAGTCCCAGTTTCTCATGGAGTTGAAGAGCATATTCATAAGTTTTTTCATAGTGTAATTTGTTTTGATATTCAAGAAACAATGAGGAGGAGACACACATAAATAGTTAACTTATGAAACCATGGAAAGGGAATTAGTGATAATTTGACCGTGTTAGAGATCAGACATAAAATAGCTAGGAAGGAGCCTGTGCTGTTAAATAAAGAGATGTGTAATGCAGATTAACAAAAACAGGTATTGGTTAGTAATGTGACTTTCTAAACATGGAAACAGACATTGAAAGTAGTACAATTACTTTCACAGTTGTTGATAAACATACCTGTTTTAAGTGTTACCTGCACAAGTGTTTCATAGTTTAAGGTTGCAATGGTGGGGGAAAGGTTCCAATATAGTGCTATGTGCTTACTGGTCTTCAGTTGCCCCCAGGTTTTGTGGGCAATAGTTTATATTCAAGGCTGATTCATAGAAGATTAATAGTACAGACTAGATATCTATGTAGAGACAAGGAAGACATCAGGCAAATAAGCAAAGGAACCATTAATATAGATTGCAAGAATAGATAAACCTTGGTCAGGCTGGATAGCAGGTACAAAATAGTCAGTCAAAGCACAGTCAAACACAAACAGACTTAAGGCTGATACAGAGCACAATTCCCAAAAGGGGGCAAATGCTAGAACAGGCAATAAATCACCACCACCATTTATTTATAGAGCGCCACTGATTCCGCAGCGCTGTACAGAGAACTCACATCAGTCCCTGCCCCATTGGAGCTTACAGTCTAAATTCTCTAACATACATACACACACACACACACACAAAACAATGGCATAGACAGCCTTATAAACTAGCAGAGACCAATCTTAGCAGTGGCTCAATCAGCATATCTCAGCACTGATGTAAATCTAAGTACCTGAGAAGCACTGAACTGTAAACAGTTTATATACAGCCTGAGATGCAGTGGAACAACTGAGTCTACCATTGTTTCTATTCAAGTTCCCAACCCTGACAGTGTCCTATTTCAGAATTGCCCTTTCTTGAGTGTTGCACCCCTCCGAATACTTCTTACCTGTGTGGAACAAGGAGGTGGGGATGAGCAGAGAAGGGGTATGTCAGCATTGCTACTACTTCGTGTCAGGCACTCCTAGCCTAACACTGACATGGAAGAGTAGCAACAGTACAGGTTAAATGTGCTCAAGGTACACTTAATTTAATTGCTATTATGAAAAAAAGGGACTGAATTTAATAAATAAACGTAGACAGACCGGGAAAAATAAACTACTAAATGATTGACATGATACCACTCATTTAGTGTTTTATGTGTTTCTCAAATGCTAGCTATCTTAAGCTTGATTTGTGTTGAGAAAAGAACATACTAATGAGCTATGATGGCATTATCATATTTTAAACAGAAATATTAATATGTCTTTTTACACCACAAACTGTGATGATGACTGCCTGAGGAATAGTATTGTTTTCTTCTTTTTTTCTTATAAGCTGTATAAGCACTGAAAACATTGAAAAAGAGTTTGTGGACAGAAGAAGAACAGGCTGGTAATAAAGGTATTTAGAAAACTTTTTCTTACTGGTGATGGTCCTTGAAAAGAGACTGCAATGCATGCAAACATCCCAAACTGGACATTCTACACAACAGGCGTTAGAAGGACATTAAGAATTATGGGGCTCATTTAGAAGTAGATGCATGTTCTCGCTGAAATAATGAATGAAAAGACGCAATCAAGGAAAAAATATTTAAGTGCATATGTTAAGGTGTAAGCATTTGACACATCCAACTCAAGCACAGTAGCATTTGCATCAGACATACAAGATTCCAGGCCTTATCCAAAAAGTGATGTGTCAGTTCCAGGTTATGATTTTGGGAGTTACACATTTTATTGTGTTATCTTTTCAATGGCACTAGTTTCTGTTATAAACAATCAATTGTAGAGTGGCATTTTTAGCACTTCATTCATTTTCATATGTGCTTATTATTTTTAGACTTTGTTTTTAGGTTATATTTTAATAATTTCATTGCTGCTTTGTTGAATTTTTATTTTACTAGATTGAAATCATATTTTGTGTATTTATTTGACTCTAATAGCTTGATACAGTGTTCCTTTTTACTAAGCGAAAGTAGAATGTAACTAGCAACAAGTTTAGGTTTCACAAGTTGTTTGTGAACCTGTTTTATCCTTGGCAAATCCCAAGTTCTGAATTGACTGGTGTCAAGGTGCCACTGAGTCAATGATGTGATTTTTTTTAAACCCATTACAAAGTAAGTTCCTTTAAACCATGTTCCCATTACTCAGCCCTCATCATTATAGATGTAATGTAACATGCACTCAAAACTCACCTCTTCCTCAAAGCCTACCAACCATCTACTTAACCCCCATCTCCTCCCTTTGCTCATCCTCCCTTCTCTCCTCTTGCCTCAAATGGCTCCTCTTGTGCCTGGTTTGTTTACCCTCCCTTAGGATGTAAGCTCGTATGAGCAGGGCCCCCTCCCCTCCTGTCTCCATACCTGTTCTTCCGCTCCGTCTTTACTGTATATGACTGGCCGGAGTTTCTGAAGTATTGGTACTTTTTGTTCATTGTTCTGTATGGTTTCACCCTGTATAGTCTACTGTTAGTACGGTGTGCGGCGCTGCAGATACCTTGTGGCGCCTAACAAATAAATGATAATAATAATAATAATAATAATAATTATATGTCTGTAGGTGGGTGTTTGTGCGCATGTCTTCATGTCATTGCTTAGCAAATTCAGTATATTGTTATTATGAAAACTAATATTAAATAATATGCATAACATAAAATTAAATACAATGGAGGTTATTCTTTTACAGTACCGAGTATAGTAATTTTAGTAATAAATAAACATGAACCAGCTAACCTGTTATAAATTTAAGCTGGGTTGTACAAAGTAAATTGCCTGCAATTTTGATTGATGTAACCTTTGAAAACATGCTATCACTTATCATAGAAAAAAAACAATATTAAAAATCTCTGCATAACTACTTTGAAGAAAAGCAAAGCACTGAAATATATTTCCTTTTGACTTTTTGGGTATTTTAAATGCCACAATTGTAATGTATTGTAAATATATTCAGGAAAGCAATATGTTGTGGGATTCTAAAGGTCATACAGACTATGCATTAGTAAAATAGATAGAGCTGTATATTTTTGTTTACTTGTTTATATGCTGACAATACTGTTTACAGAACAGAAATGAAAAGAAAATTCAGGAATCTACTTAAAAATATATAGATGGAGAATCCGATTAAGCTAATTGAAATTGAATTTACTTAAAAACGCATATAAATGTAGCTGTTTTATTTGTTTGCACGCTTGTCCTCTTACTAACTGTAATACAATGCAAAACCTCTCTGCTGCAATATACCCCTCTGATGAAATGATGCTTCCAATGAGTTTTAATACAAACATACTATTTCTTTAGGAACAACAACACCAGTCTAGTTTCAACTGCTTGTAGAACGATATTACTATTATTTAAATAACTTAATAGATAAAGCTGAAAATTCCCCTTCATAATTTTAATTAGCCTTTGTCCCTTAAAGTGCCATTACTTTATTCTAAATATATTGCTTATTATTCCTAAAATAACATGAGAGATTATTTATAACTAAATATATCCACATACTCTTTTTCATGCCACTGAAGCAGGTTGTCATATTAGGAAGGATGTGCTATTGTAACTGAAGAAAGAGGCAGTGACTGGCAGCTTTTCACACTTTCACTGCATAAATGCCATGTCTGATTGATTTATACACAAGGGGCTAGATTTACTAAGCTGCGGGTTTGAAAAAGTGGGGATGTTGCCTATAGCAACCAATCAGATTCTAGCTATCATTTTGTAGAAGGTACTAAATAAATGAAAGCTAGAATCTGATTGGTTGCTATAGGCAACATCCCCATTTTTTCAAACCCGCAGCTTAGTAAATCTAGCCCAAGGACTCTTCATGTCACTCTGGTGCGGTAATGGTTACGGAAACGTGAGGGTCCCAAAATGGTTTACATTACGTTCCCATGGTATTTTAACTGTGTTCCAGTCACTAGTCTACTCAGTGCCAAGCTGCTTGCTTTTAGTAGCAGGCTACCACAATAAAAAAAGGGGCACCATTACTGACTACCAATCCTAACATTCAATAATGCCTCTTGCAAGATCCATCTTAAATATTATTTATAAGGTTCTCCTCATCCTCACAACATTTAGGATGCGAAATCTGCACGCTGGTCTAAAGGTCAACAATAAAATGAGCAGTATATATCTGTTAAAGTAAATAAACCAAAAACATAATAATACCCCCCATGATCAAAATTATTTTATTTAACTACTTATTACTTATGGCCTTCAACCAATATTCGACAGTTATAATCCAAACATCATATGATCTTTTACTGATCTCTTTTACTGATCTATTACTGATGCAATGTGATTAAAAAGAAAACAATCAAATAAAATAAACACCCCCAAACCAGGGTACCTGGACAGAACAGGTTTTACAATTTTTTAGAATAGTTTATTTTATTGATTTATGGTATAGAGAGAGTGATGATGAGGATGATGGCAATGTGACACCAGATTTGGATTTACTCCACATAAAATATTCTCTTCTATTGTACAATACACATTCATGCAGGCAGCTGATTCACACAACCTCTACCCCTTACAACTGTTTTAAGCATGTTTACTTAGCAAAAGAAAGCTAGAATAAGCAATGAGCAAGTCGCATTTGCCATGATCCATTTACTTACACATAAGATATTTGTAAAAATATAAATTATATCAGCATGTACTAATTGGATTTAGAGCAATTTAATAAACAGAATTTCATTTTGGCACTTGCTAAATATCTTGTATGGCTTGTTTAAAATCAAAATATTACTTGTAGAATGACTCAGTAATAAAACAGCCATCAGACAAATGTAATCAGATTTAGGTAGTATAATGAAATCATGAATAGTTCTCTACAGGTGATAATTTTATTTCGAGCAAAATTAATAATACTCTCAATCAACCAGCAGGGTTTTTTTTAGATTACACAAGTAATCAGTGAGAAAATTTATTGTGATTTCATGAAGCGTGATAATGTTTGTTTAATATATGCAAAATTAAAACTTTGTTCTCAGTGGTAAAGGACTTTTAGTCCTTATCACTGAGACATATTTAATGGCTTGACAAAACTCAAGGAATAGCTCTAAACAGTCATTAAGAGTGATTAATTTGTTCTGCAGAAGTCTACCTTTTGTGAAGCATGCAGCCATAAATGGAATAAAGCTACTTTAACTGATTTATGATAATTACTTAGTATAGTATGATTAAATTAACTATTTCAAATGTGGGTATAATGGGAAAGAGTCCTATAAAACATCTATACAAATACAAATATAATAGCTTGCTTTAACAAACAAGGGCATTTTGTTTACTGCTTGAATAAATGAGAACAAATATAAACTATTAGCAAATTCTGTAAAAATTATAAAATATGTCAATTTGGCTAGTACATCGATTGCTATAATTATATACAAGAACAGTACATTTTTAAATTGAAATTACCATTGTATTAGACACTAAAATATGTCTATTTTTTAAGTACTTTTGTGGGTGAAAAAAATGAGAACTTAGTTTATTTCAGTGGGCAGGGGCTGGTTGATATTTTTATATGGGGGATCCAGTGGTGCAAGTGAAATGCCAAAATCTGTAGAATATAACTTAAATTTTGCATGATGTAGCAAATTATTTACCACAATAAATCTTTCTAAAAAGTACTGTAATTCTATTATTAGTTCTCTACTTATAGGGCAACTAACCAAAAAGTATGCAAACAGTATAAATAGTTTTTATATTTGCTTAGTTTGAGCTACAGTAAATAATTTATGTTCAGTACCTTGAAAAAGAAACACTTTCACGCTTGTGTAGAGTTGTTTCTAGTATAGACTACAATACCCTGTATTGGGAAACTACAAAGAAATCCACATAATAACAAAGTAATGTAAATTATAAATTGATATAAATATCAAAAATAATTTAAAATAGATCTAGGAATAAAAATAAACCAATGTTAATAAATAAGAAAGTATTTAAGTGAAAAAGCGCTTTTAAAGTTCTAAATAGTGAAGGGACTAAGAAAACATAAAAAAAATACAGAGAAAGGAAAAAGCATGTAGAGGGCCAATCAGAATAGTAAAGACAAAAACTGCAGAATGTATTGCTAAAGCAAGTAAATTTAATCCTAACATGTTTTTAACACATAAATAGCAAAAATAAATAAAACTGATTTGATGAGCTACGAAGAATAAAAAAAAAGTTCTGTAGGCATAATGAGAAAGCTAAATTCTTAAATACATTCTATTCAATAGAATTACCAAGTGTTAGGATACCAGGTTTTTAGAATCGAAGTTCACTAGGTTACCCTGCCCTCTTGGGTTCAGGAATCACACAGGAAAAGAGGGGATACAATGTTATCTTTACTTTTTCTACAGTAACACAACAGAGCCTAAGCCTACACACTTTAAACACTTTGTCAACAAATCACTAGTGTAAATACGAGTCCCAGGAAAATCCCACCCACATTAGTCACGCAACAGTTCCACAGGCAACAGAGTCTGTCAACAGGAGGTTCAGGGAGTCCTGGTATCTTGCTTTTCTGAGCTGGCCAACTCTCCATCAGCATGGTGGGGCACCAAGTATCAGTCTCCCCACTCCTATGGGCACACAAACTTAGCCAGAACCTGGTGAGTATCTCCCAATGGAGTGAGGTCACTTCTTAGCCCTTCCCTCTTATTCCTCCATGTGTTCACAATAATCCCTTCCCCTATCCGCCAGGCAAAATGTAAGAATTGGTCCTGTAGTAATCCTGCAAATTGACAGGCCAGTGGTTGAAGTTATATTAGCAGTGTGGGCCCGTCCCGTCACAAGAAGGGACGAAAAAATGCTGTAAAATGTGTTTTGTAGCATCACCCCATAAATAGCATTACATATTAATTGTTTAAGCAATCAATAGTAACAAGATTAAATGGCCAGATATTTAAAATAATTAAATTCAATAACAGACAACTATTTCTTATATATAGTTATTCTATTTATTCATGTCAGGGTCAGTACCACATCACTGGTGTAATGCAGAGTGCATCAATATTTAAAATAAGACAACAATTTAGCCAGAAAAAAGTAGATGTGTAAGACTGGCATCATTGTGGGTAAAATATATAAGGCCCGATTTAGAGACCTGAGCAAATCCAGCTCAAGGGTGCAGATTTGTACTTGGACAAACCATGTTCTGATACAAGAGATGGAAATCCATTTTATTTTTTTGCCTGCAGTGAAGATACTTCCTGCTTTCTCATGTAGCACACAAAGTGCCCAGTATTATTTTAACACTACAATTCAGAGTTGAGTTAGGAAGCCTGTTGATCTCATTCTGTTATATACGACCAGTGTCATGTCAAATTTGATTAGCATTTGATACTGTGCCACATACCAGATTGTTACTTACAATTAGAAAACTAGGACTAGAGTAAAATGTAAATGTCAGGGTAGATAACTGTGTTCTAAAAATTATTTTTCTCTGCTGTGAGCATATAGTGACAGTTTCCTTGCTGGGGTTTCACTTTGCTTTCCTCTTGATCAACACTGCAAGTCCATTGATGGACTTTGTCTTGTTTCAACCTTTCTTATTATGTAGCTATAACTATGACACAATTGAATACATCATTATGTAAAAGTATAACTATAGCAAAAAAGTAGTAATAGTAATATTTACTAGTGTGATCAGAAATTATCAATACATTGAAGGTAAACATGTATAAGAAAAGAAAAGAAACAAGATTCCCTAGACAATCGCCCACGGCACTGGCAGTCCAATACAATGATCAAGAAAAACTGGAATTTCAAACAGATAATACCCTGCAGCTCTGACAGCGATTCATCAAATCGCATAACAAATACGACAAGCAGGGAGTGTCAAGCGCTGGGAAAACCTGTGATATTCACACCATCCAATTGGAGAGAGCAGATCAGATCAAGCCAAGTGGAAATATGTCATATGTTTAATATATTAGAAAACAATGTAGATTATTGCAAGTAAAAATGATAATAACAACAAAATAAAAAATAACACAATAACAAACAAAACAAATGACCATACATGTATACATATGGCTGATCTATAATAAAAATATAAAATATCATAAAACATGCCAGGGCAAAAAATAATAATGTAACAAAAAGAAACCTTGTAAGTCCAAATATGTAATGAACCCAGAATAACCTCCAAAAAAAAAATTAAAAAAATGCATGCATATAAAAAAACCACAATAATAATGATACGGAATCCTCCACGAAACTATGATATTTCAACCAAAGGATGGCTCTTTAAGGGAGATAATATCCCAATAACATGCTGCTAATACATGCCAAATGATCCATGTACTCTAGAAGAGGGGCGATAACATGTTCCCCTCAAAACTCAAAGTCGCCAAAACAGTGTCCTTATCCCGACCCCGTGGTGTATCCAACTGACATACAGAAAGGGATAATACTGTCCGAGAATCTCTTACCCATAGGTGGACCATCCGGAGAGATAGTGGTCAACAGCTAATCCGTATAAAAAAAGGTATAAAAAAAAGGTATATTAATAGGTGCATTGCAAATAAATGATTGTATTAATAGTGTCATAATTAATAACAAATAATACAGTTAATAAATAATTGAATCATTCTCATATTACAACAACACAATATAGTCAGGTACATGCATTAATTCTTTGTCTTACCAAACAACAAGAAAAAGCACAGTATACAATAGTAATGCACCATATATATACTTAATAAGGGTTACTCCATTTGTGCAGAGACACATACATAATATAAGAGAATGTTAGCAGTGTTTATTATCACAACTGTTATAAAAGATATTTACACATAATTAATCAGCTTATACTATAGCAACATTTCTCTGTAATGTAATAATTTAGTCCCAGACAAGAATATGATAATTATTCAAGAGGGGGTAAATGATCTTTTCCTATACATTCCAATGGAATAAACTAAACTGATTTATTTTTATCTACACCCTACAAGCAACAGGTGAACAATGGAAGGTGGAAAATGTGACAGAACTCCTAGGCGGTTGGGGGTGTAGTGATATAGTATACTACTATAATTTACTGTACTGTACACTGTAATATACTGATAATATTTTATACTTTATACTGATAATAGAATACTTTACAATATGTGTACTCTGTATATTAGACATTGATTTTGTACATAGAAAAAAAGTAGAGCAAATGCAGGAAATGTTGAAAACCATGATTTACCAAACTATTCACATTTAAACTAATTATCTTTCACAATATATCATCATCATTAGCTATTTATACAGCGCCACTAATTCCGCAGCACTGTACAGAGAACTTAGTCACATAAGTCCCTGCCCCATTGGGGCTTACAGTCTAAATTCTCTAACATATACAAACCCCGAGAGAGATTAAGCAGCCAATATGCCAGTATGTTTTTGGAGTTTGAGAGAAAACCGAAGCACCCAAGGGAAACCCACACAAATACGAAGAGAACGTGCAAACTCTGCGCAGATAAGGCCATAGTTGGGAATTGCTCTCATTGTCTCAGTGCTGTGAGGCAGAGGTGCTATCCACTAAGTCACTATGCTGTCCCAATTCATCACAAAGGGGCCTATTTATCAATGTAGTTTTACCATAAAGCTTCAGTTTCTGGGTGTTGACTGTAATATTGAGGATCATAATTATTTATCTGAGATATCTGCTGCGGTCCTGCTCTCTTCTTTCGCAAAAGAAGTCCCCATCGGTTTTCGAAACTTGTCCGCAATGACTAACATCATCTGAAGCCTTTGGGGAGAGCTTTGCAGTAGAGGGATCTTCGGATCCCTCACCGGAGATTACCTGGTCTCCCTTTTAGTCACTGTGCAAATATGTCTCTGCGCATGCACAAAGCAATATTGCCTTAGTGACCGGAGAGAAAAAGAGCTTTAAGGTAAGTGAAATCATCCCTGGGACAGCCTACTATTGGATGCGTTGTCCCGGGATAAAAAGTTTTATTACATGGGACCGAAAAATAATCCATTATCATTGTGATGACATATGATAATTAATAAGAAAAAACCCTGTTAATTAATACATTTGCCCCTTAATCCTAAGACATGGAGCACAATTCCCTGTATAGCATGAATAATATGTCTCTAAGAAAATATTACTTGATTAAAATATATTTTGAGTGTCCTGTCCTCAGCTATTTCAAGTAAACTGTAACATCTTTGTGCGCCCTCTTAAAACCTTTGCAGTTACCATATATAAGTTATCAGTGCAAATTATGTTCTGTATAGAAAAGCAGCCAAAACCCAGAGAATATACACGTAAAGGAAAATCATTATTTTTTACAATAATTTCTCTATTTTGTATTGTATTTTCCTTATACCAACAGTTTAACTTATGTGGGGGAGTCTGTCCTGAATAACTATAGTACATTACAGAAAAAAGAACACAAAGGGCTAGATTTAGTAAAAAAAAATGTTTTTGCAAGGGGGTTTAAACTGACTCAATTTTGACCTCACTAGTATTATAAAAGCCTGCGTACTTCCTCATTATCTTTGTTTGGGCTGTGAGGAGTTAGAGCAGAAGAGTCAGGCGAGTAAAGCGCTACAGAATTTGCTGGCGCTATATAAATAAATGTTGATGATGATGAGTAAATGAGTGGTCGGAGAGCTTTTTGGGTCTGAGAATTTTATTGACTTATTAATTTCTGTGCTGTTTCTTTTTTGTCAGTTTGCATTACAGATTCTTGTCTGGTTTTATTCAAGTCCTGTCTGTGTGTTTTTTGAGTAAGTGTGGTGTGAGTGGCACTTGTGTTAGTCTAGTTAGTTAGTTTGTTGTGTTTGTTTGGTGTTTTGTGTTTTGTGTGTTTTTTTGTTGGTATGGGGAGACAGTAGTGGGATTGAGTGTGGAGAAGAAGGATGAGAGGAAAATACAGCAAGAAAAGGCAGATGATGCACAGGAGGGATTTTTTGTGCTACTGTCAATATTTTCAATATTTTGTACCCCAAGCCACTTAGTTATCACTTTTGCCTTATGGCAAAGTGCTCCATTATGCTGGAAAAGGCATTGTTCATCACCAAACTGTTCTTGGATAATTGGGAGAAGTTTTGAACTTGGAGGATGTTTTGGTACCATTCTTTACTCATGGCTGTGTTCTTAGGGAAAATTGTGAGTGAGACCACTTCCTTTGCCGAGAAGCAACCCCATGCATGAGTGGTCCCAAGATGCTTTACTGCTGGCATGACACAGGACTGATGGTAGCGCTCACCTTTCCTTCTCCGGACAAGCATTTTTCCATTTGCCTCAAACAATCTGAAAGGGGATTCATCAAAGAAAATTACTTTACCCCAGTCCTCAGCAGTCAAATCCCTGTACCTTTTGCAGAATATCATTCTGTCTCTGATGTTTTTTCCGGAGAGAAGTGGCTTCTTGTTTGGCCTTCTTGACACCAGGCCATCCTCCAAAAGTATTTGCCTCACTGTGCGTGCAGATGCCATTCCTGAGCAAGATCTGCACTGGTGGGAGTGAGTTCACTCACAATTTTGCCTAAGAACACAGCATGAATAAAGAATGGTACAAAAACATCCTCCTACTGGGCTTTGTCTTTAATAAATGTTCTGATTTAAAAAATGAATTCAAAGCACCGGGTAGTAATATGGAACTCCATAGTAATATACCCCATAGTCATCATTTTCCTGTTACAAAAGCAATCAGACATCAGTATTGAGCAGACTACTATAGTTAGGCTAAGAGAAAATAATACCCAAAAGTTACAACACAAATATCTATGAGTAAAATAGGTGTTCTATTACTAAATAGTGGAAAAACCTTAATCCCTCAAGTGGAGTTGTCCATAGTGTTTTCAATAGGGTTATCAATCAAACTCTTTAATAAGGGACATATAAAGTACACTTATATTTGTTGCTGATAGCAAGAATATAGACATAATGAAAGTCTGTGTAAATTAGAAACCAGATGATATGCAGACTTAAACACCCATCTCACCACTTTTTAACATTTTATTTTTAAATATTTTATCAGACACATCAATTAAACATAATGTACAAGCTAATATTTCCATATTAACAACCCACTATAAATACTAAAATAACTAAAATGCATTCACAGCAGCATGAAACAAAACAAAAAACAAGAATTGAGTATCCGTCAATATCAAAACTAAATTCAAAATATAAGCATTTTACAAAGCACAAAAATATATTGTGGTTAGTCTTAGTTGCTATTCAGTCATCACAGATTTGATATAATTTTTGTGCAATGAATCATAAGTGGAAGGCAGTAGGCATTCCATTGCTAAAAACTGCAATGTTTACTTTAATACTATTTTGAGAAGGAAAATGCATCAAAATTTCCCAAGGATTACATTTATTAGTATACAGTGTCCAGAAAATGTAACTGTCAATAACTAGAAGCAATGGAACACTCCCATAAAATGTGAATCCTGTTTGTACTCTCCCCACAGCCTTGAAGCAGGAATCAGAAGTAGAATTGAACTATCAATGCAATCTCAAAGGAGTTAAGTACAACTGAAACAGTACCGTAAGAAAGGATTTCCTTATTAAAAAAACATTAACTTTATTTCAAGAATAGCTTCACAATGTGCTTAAAAATTATTTACACAAGTGTAAAAAACTCAGGAGATTTAAAGCAGTCTTGCTCATCTCCAAAGAAACATACCTAGAGCTCACTCCAAGGGAAAACTAGACATTATACAAGATGACAAGCATATTACTAAGAGAAAGCTACGCTTTCAAATACCATTGCAATGGACCAACATTTTTAAAGACTGTTGAATAATTAAATGTCTAATTCATAATTCATAATTAAATTAAGCCTAAATTTTGTTGGGGTACAGAGCATATATAATAAATATATATATTCAAGTGCTAGAAATTGTACAAAATTCAAGGGATTGTAAGTGTCATTAAGATGTTGCAATACCCCACTCCCTAAATATGTGTATTGGATATTGTCATTTTGTGAATTTATTGTGCACAGTGAACTGCTAAAAGTCAAGAAAATATAAAAAAAGGAATGCAGTTACTTCACAAGCATACACCAGTACTTTGCCTAGCAATCTAGCACTTTACATAACAAACACAGTGGCGTAGTGGTTAAAACTTCTACTTCACAGCACTGGGGTTATGAGTTGCATTCCCGACCAGGGTCTTATCTGTGTGGAGTTTGTATGTTCTCCCCATGTTTGAGTAGGTTTCCTCTGGGTGCTCCGGTTTCTTCCCATACTCCAAAAACATACTAGTAGGTTAATTGGCTGTTATTAAAATTGACCTTAATCTGTGTCTGTGTGTATGTTAGGGAATTTAGACTGTAAGCTCAAATGGGACAGGAACTGATGTGAGTGTGTTCGCTGTACAGCACTACAGAGCTAGTGGCACTATAAAAATAGCTGATAATGGTGATGATAATAGAGACACAGTCCTATAGTTTTGTGCCAGGCTGCCATTATAATGAAGTCCAAAATGTGTTTAACTTCTTACAGCAATTTTCATCAGATTAATATAGATGTATGGCCAAAAGTCACAATGATGTGGACAGAGGTGATTTTACTTATATTGATATTTTTGCAGACTCACCAGGAATACCCATATTCTTTGGAAAATATTGTCTTACAAAAAGTCTGATCATGTAATTAGACAAAGTATTGAAATGCTTTGTCATAGCGCTTTGCTCTTCCTTTCTGCATTTGAGACAGTATGTCTGTTCTAAAGTAACTTGATGATTTTACTAAAACATTACAAAGAGTTAAGTATAGTATTCTTGTTTAGGCAAGATACATTGGCTATGCTTTATTGCTATGGTCAGGATCTAATGTTACTTTGTTGAAGCATGTTTCTCTTATAAATCACAAGTCCATCAAAATCAAATTGATTAGTGATCTATGTTTTTGACAATTATTTTATTGATGTCAGCATATGTAAAGTTGCCTTAATGTGTGTTTTGTAATGCAAGGTGATGCATGTTAATTCTATATTTAGCTTACAAAATGTCCTCTCTTGTTAGAAATATTATCTGAATTTTGCAAATCCAGCTACTAAAGGTTTATGCCTCAGGTGAAATCCTGAGGCATAGATATCTTTTTATTGTACCAAGGAAGATCTTGAACCTTGTATCCACTTCCATATTCATACTGACGCTTGATTGATCGAAAGGTGACTAAAGAAAAGGCTTCAACATGGACTTATCCTAGTTACTGGAAACATATGGCATCCAATTAATCAGGGAAAACTTTGTATAAACCAAATAATGAACTCAAGACTGAACCTATGCAGATAGAGACACTTTACAGATGAAGTTTCTATGCAGAAAGGGAGCAATGATATTAAGAGAATCTGTGTATATATTGTGGTAAGCCTGGAAATTATGGTGCTCATGTTATGTTTGATGCATTTGCGCTCCAAAAGATAGGAGGAGAAGACAAACAAATTATAAACATATTTATGTGCATATGTTCAGACGGAAGCATATCACAATATGTCACATGTGTTCAGCTCTACAACAATAGCATATGTGGCAAGTTTGCATCAGGAGCAATAAGTGTGTATACTTATACACCACTATAGTATAGAATATGGGTCAGCAACCTTTATCTATCAGTGAGTTGTCAAAAATCTTTTCAAGCCCAGGTGTGCCAATTGTATATATTGTGAGCTAATCAGACCGGGTTTACCGTCTTCTGGGGTAGACGGCTGCACTTCAGACATACCAGACAAGGATATAACACTAGTCAATTGTTTTGGTTTGACTAGTCACAGCTAGTTTTCTTTTGCTGTCATAAAAATAAACAAACATAGTCATGGCCTGTCTGGAGGGAAGACCCTCTCTCCTGTGAAGGGTGTCCCACACACATATAAAACATAGAAGTATTTGTTCACCATTTGTAGAGGCATCCATCTTGCTCCCCATGTCTGAAAGACTGCATGTCCAGCCTGACTGCTTTTAAAACACCCACACACAGGTGCAGTTGCAAATCAGCCTACACTTAGGCTGGAGGCCCAGAATGGGCCTGATGAATGGAGGCTGCCTCTTCTCCATTCATAACCTCAAGGACCCTTACAGCTGAAAAAACACATCTTGGGAAGCTTTTCCCACACACCTAAACAATCTCCCTGGGGTTTTAATGTACACAAGGCAGAAAGCCTGGGGCATACATTGTATCTCTGCCATTCAGCACTTTCCCAGTCACATATATTCCCATCTTGTTTCCACCTGTGGTAGCGTAGGCTACCTGAGCAAATTAATATACTCTGCGATTTACATAAGTATTATCCCATTGCATAGACACAAAGTTTAGTGGATAATTGGCAGCAATATGGCCAAAGTCATCACACCTGAAACATCTGATCACATATTCAACACAAACAAGGCGGGAACTTACTCAGCATAACTGGCATCTCCAGGGTCTGAGCCCACAGTTCAGTATGTTTCAGTTCATTCTACCACCCAGCATCCTTTTCCCCTGGAATAGTTTTACCAGAATCCACTGGAAATTACCATTGTGGATCTAGAGGCTGTGGGGGTGTACTGTTCCGCCACATACTTTGTCTGCAACACTTTCAGGGAAGCAATAGACAAGGACAAGAAATTAACTTCCAGGTTGGCAATATTCATGGTCTGTGCAACCTTTTGTGGAACATTACCTACTTCCTGGATTCTTGTAACTTGGACCTCTTTAACCCATTTCACATTGTCTTGAATAGATTTAGTCTTGTACTTTGGACAACTCTGATGAAATTGTTAAGGTTTGTTCCTGTTGAGAGTTAACTTAATTTTCTTTTACATCTACTGACTTTTATTGGCTTTCCAGTGCTGATATCTTTGTTTAAGTGGGCATGAGATTTTCTTAACTGTTGTACTTCTTTTTGAGAAGCTAGCTCTTCTGAATGTTCTGCCTGGGCTGAGAAAGTCTCAGTACCCAGCTTATCATGCTGACTCTTTAACTCTGCATATTGACTCTTGTATCACCTTCCAATAGTTTTAACCTGGGTTATGGACTTAATTTTATCTTGTATCTCTGCGACTTTGGCATCAAATTCTTTCTGCAGATTTTCCTTTTCATTCTTCAGTTTGGCTGCTTCTTCTTTTGTACTTTGACATTAACTTTGACTTGTATACTGGTTTGCACTTGCCCCTGCAATATCAGTTTCAGTCTCTTCAGTGAACTGCTGTGTTCGGATCCTTCAATGTCTTACATCTTCCTTTTCAATGGCAATATATTTCCTTCAAGTTTTCATATCTTAACTTGAAGTTGCTATAGGCCATAATCCAGTTTCTCTTTATGTTGTTCTATTGTCTTTGCAATTACCTGAACTTTTTCACATTCTGTATTCAAACTATCTAGTAGCTTGTTTATTTCTCTCCCCATGTGCTCTATATAGTCCTGGCATCTTAAACATTCCTCTTGTATAGCTTCAAGTTTTGTTTCAGCAATCTATTTTTCTTGTCACCCACATCTGAGCATTTCTATGACTCACTCTTGAGACTTTCCTTCTTCCCTGAAAGAGACATTGGGTGCTCCCTCTTAAATAGAGCTCTCCATTTTACGGAAGGCTTCATGGTCTTGGGTCTGTTTCCGCTGGGTCTCCTCACAGGCTGCTGCTGCACCCTGATGGCTGCCTGCTGAGGCCTGATACCCTGTAGCATGTCTTTCAGTAGATCCTCCATCTCACGGAATGTTAAAACAGTATTTTTACATATCTGAAAAAATTGATAGCTGGCCCTTTTTCAGAAATTTTATCTTTCGACATTGCATATTAGAAAGGGTTATAATCCATCCTAGTACTAATCTGCTCAAAGTCCTGGTTTTTGTCTCTCTCCATATTGACACTATGATACACCTATATGCAATCATATTGGTTTGAACGTATTAATCCTCTGCTTAATGTAGTTTTTAAAGCAGCCACTTTTATCTTCACATGGATGAAGAACTTTCTTTATAGAAAAAACATTTCACCTGACTTAGGAGGTGTGGCACTGCATTACCCAGCATGTGTCAAAGTATTTTTTTTTTACTCTGCCTACTGTTTAACTTTGCAAAAGTCCAGGTCACGCCCATCAAGTGTGTTGCAGATTCACACACTTTATTTCATCAGCAAAAATATATTTGGGTTTTCTTTCTTAACCCCTTCTTTTCCAGTCTTACTAAACACATCTGCCATACAGCAAGTAACCAAAATTAGTACATGAAAATACTTGATTTTTTTGCAGAGAAGAATTTTTTTTTAACTGCTGCCGAATGGTTTTGCAAATACCTTCACTCTTTTCTGTTAGACTATCAAAGAACGATTCAGTTTACACTGTAAAAGCTTAACTCCTCCGAGTTCATGTTATGACTCATATTTGTGCCCCATTTCTTATTATCAATCATGGCTGTGCCCCCAGTTTATATTATGCCTCACAGTTGCCCCCTATTCATGTTAGTCTTCAGAGTTGTGCCCACACTTCATGTTATGCCTCATATTTGTGCCCTCAGTTCATATTATCCATCATAGTTGTGCCCCCAGTTCATGTTATGCTTCATAGTTGTGCCCTGAGTTCATGTTATCCCTAATAATTTTGCCCCAGTTCATGCTATCCCTCATAGTTATTCCCCAGTTCATTTTATGCCTCATACTTACCCCTGGAGTAAGCATCCTTTGTTCCACGGAGATGCTTCACTAAAGCAGCCTAAGATGACTGCAACTAAGTTGCAGGGCATACACAGCAGCTTCATTTCGGCATCTTCTGCTTCTTTTATTATACAACTGCAAAGCTCCGCCATGCTCGAAAAAAGCCTGGTTCACATGCCGTGTCTGGCACATGTGCTGTGGCCTGCCCATCGCTGGTATAGAAAGTGGTGAGATTTGGTTTGACAGTGTTAGTAGTAGAAAGATGCATAACGCTAATTGTTGAATGGATAATATTGAAATGTATTATCAAATACATAAGAGAGAATATTGTCTTGCATATGGTTCATTTCTAAAAAAAAAAACAACACCAATATGAAGGAAATCCATAGACAGATCACCTTTCAGCTCAGGTCAAGATACTCCTTAAACTGAGCCTCTAAATATAGTTAATGAAAGGAACCACTACAAGACTCTTAACTTTTTGCTTATCCTCTCAAGTTCCTATTATTTTTGGGATTGGCTGAATTGGCTGCAGAAAGCTCATCTATTAAGGATATTGGGACAGGAGAGCAGTACTTCCCAGATTGAATCTGTATACTCGATAATAGAAATAAAGAAAATCCATTATTCTTCCATTATATAATGAATTCCCTGATGTTAGCAATAACAAGTATGTTGAGAAATAACCACCTTGTTGGTCATTTGATTGCTTGGTGGATTTATGATCACATTACTGGATTTAATACAGGGGCTGCCAAACATTTTGGACATGTATTAATAGCCAAAGCAGGTGCACACATTGTGAAGTAAAAGGACTGTTCATTATGAATTTGCATTAAGTATATAGAATTTAATAAAACTACATTTAAGAACCATTATCTTCGCCCATTTTTCACAATTGCTGCAGAGGCTTTGCTTGGCTAAACTATTCACTAAATTTGATTTACAAGAGCTTACAATTTAAGCTATACACAACCTGGTGATGAATGAAAGACCGCTTTTCAGACTAATTGTGGAGATTAGAATACCCGATGATGTCTTTCAGACTGTGCAAAAAGCCTCTGCCAATATTCAACATTTCATAAATTATATTTTTAGGAAACAACAATTTATTGTTATTTAACTTGATGATATATTAAATGCCTCAAATTCCCTAGAGGAGCATAAGAAACAGGTTTCAACTGTGAAATGTATTAAAAAACATCATCTATACATTCAATTTAAATTAAAAAAGATAATCAAACACATATATAGTTAGCTATATCATCTAGTCTCAAGGTCTACAAACGGATCCCAGCAAATTTTTTATTTTTATTTTATTTTGCTGAAGATAAGATTTATAACAACTCCCAACTTGACATATCCCACCCAAAACTCCTATTTTTCACCAAAGCAGATTTTCTCAGAATCTGCTGTTGGGGCACAACTGTTGAAGAGAATGAGAGAGAAGACCTGGATCTTGGAGTAGAAAGACTGATGCTCTACCTAAAGCATATATAGATGATTCACCTCAATTTAAGTCAAAAGTGGCCATCCTCTCCAAATCAATTTTTTGGAAGATATTGGCACTGGTGAATAGGGGTCTGACAACAAAAAAGGTTACGGAACAGATCTAATCCTTCTAAATCCTTTTATTAGGTGTGCATTTAACCTATTAAAATAATTTATGAAAATATGAACATCATTTGTATATAATGGCATCATCACAGTTGAGTATTGCAATTTGTTCATGACTGGCAGGCAAAAAGGACATTCATAAAACCATTGAATTACTGTCACTTTTTTTCTGGTGGCCAAAATGCAAGGGAGTTGTTAAAAAGTTGGTACTGCAGTACTTGGAAAAACTTGTTCCCTGTGTACTTCACAGATTTTTACAATGCATGCCTGTCTCATCCATGGGGGTAAATGTATCAAGCTGTGATTTTGCATTTCCAGCGATTTTCATTGGCGAGTTGTTGTTAAATCGTCAGAGAAGTGTTTCTTTAAAATTTGCTACAAACGCAGTCCTGATGTTTTGCCACTCTAGTTATACAGATCGACAAATGTATGAAACTGCGATTTTGCAAACTCGCTCGAGTTTGAATTCAAACTTGTCAGGTACAATACGCTGCTTTCTGTAGGTGAGATTGTCAAACACATCACTGTTACACTACAGGGCAATGCTAATATAACAGAAGACACAATGGGAGTTTCATTATAGCTTGTTTTTCGTTGTAGAGAAGAAAAAATGCTTACAAAATTTCTTACGGAGAAAATTTACTTTAAGAATAATTCAGTGGCCCAAATTAAATTATAAATTATTTTATCACAGTGGCTTACTATTTACTATTTATTCACCAGTGGGGCAATAATTACATTGGTATGATGTGGCAACAATTATACACTTGTAAGAATATTTCCACATGGGGTCACCATTTAAAGTACATTTTTGTAGCACCACAAGACGCTTAATTTTAAAGGCGTGATTAGCAAACACATAAGCTACCGGTCTATGCAGGCTAATGAGGACTATAAAAAGGGATCCGAATTCCTATTATTCTGAGGGTGGTTGAAAATGTTGTTGGTAGGAAAAGTCTTGTTGGATGTTTTGGCGCAACATCTGATTTTGGAGTCAGCACTGACAGTGAGAGAGGAACATCCACAGCACCAGGTTCCTCTTAGGCTGCGCAGGCCACGTGGGGCTTTGTTTTGTGTGTGTTTGGTGTTTTTATATTGTGTTACAATCATCTACATGAATTTATGTTTAATTGTAGGTGAATCTGGATATGGGTGTCAATCCTGGTTTATGACACCTCTGTCATAGAGGCATTATAGACTTACCTTTAGTCTTTAGAAGTCCACATTCAGGTGCCTTCATACATCTAGCGGTGTGCTTCTCTATGCCCCAGGTGATGTGTTGTGGTGTTGTATCCTGCATAATTTGGCCCTAAACCAAAGTATACCTTTAACACTAGCAATATACAGTAATGAACCTGGTGAACTTATTTCAGCAGCTGATGTTCCTAATATAGAGGGGAGTGAGGTGTTAGAAACTTATCTGCTCCTGTGCTGCTGATTCCTCTGTCTCTGTGTACAGCTCAGCACTTCCTGGTTCAGGCAGTCATTGATCATTGCTGGAAGGCGGCATATACAATCTGCAAAGGATATAAGGCTAACCTTGACATTGCAGTTGTGTCAGAGCAACAAGCTATCACTTGGAGACTGGCTCTCCCTGTGTACCCTTGTGCTGCTTCCTGGTGTTTACCTGTGTATGACCTTTTGGCTTGTTATACCTCTGCTTCTGGAACTCACCTCTGCTGTATGTGCTCATTTGTATCCGACCCAGCTATCCATACCGAGTACTCTGCTGCCTGTTCTCCTGTGTATACAACCTGACTATCCATACCGACTACTCTGCTGTCTGTGCTCCAGTGTATCCGACCTGGCTATCCATACTGACTACTCCGCTGTCAGAGCTCCAGACTCTACTGTGTGCTGTGCTTCTTCAGTCTATCAGACCTGTTGTTCCACTGATTACGGCTTAGGATTCTTCTGTGTATGCTGTACCACTTCAGGTTAACAGATCCTGCTTTGCCTTGCTATAATACACTACCACTACAGAGTCTGCCCTCCCTGGTTCAGTCTGATGTATTACCAACCGTCTATGACCTTTTACGTCAGTGATCTAACCTAAAGACAGTTCCCTGCGGACCTCCGGAAGCAAAATCCATCCCGCCTTGCGGCGGGGAAGACCAGGTAGTTCGCTAGACTCCGTGTCTTGGGAAGGCCAGCACTAACACTGACTGATAGAAATTTCCTGAGAAACGTAACAGTTTGCGCTGACCCCCCTATGATGGACAGAGTTGGTAATCCCGATCCGAAGGATCTTTTGGAGCTTTTGCTAGGTCGAGTTGAGGAACAAGAAAAGAACCTGGTTCAGCTATTGCAGTTTTTGCAGGGCCTCTCTACCCACCTGTTTGCCCTTCAAAATACGCTTCACAGGCAACTCCTCCTGCACACTCTCCTTTGGTGCAAAGTTCTGCAGCATCTTGTTCTGTGGCTTTAGAGCTGCGTGTTCCAAAGGGAACGCCTAAGGGCCGCGACCTGGGGACCTCCGGCAAAATCCATCCCACGGTTCTTGGTGAACCGCGGGATTGCCAGCGCTAACACTGACTGATAGAAATCCCCTGAGAAACGTAACAGGAGGCAGGTCATAGAAAGGATCATCCAGACTTATTTTTCAGGTAGAATGGTTTTTACGTAAGTGTAATTGTTGTGTAATTACCAATGACCTACATTTTTACCTATTCTTGCAGAACCAGTATCATTATCAATATCATACGAACATGTTTTTTTTGCAAGCACCAATAGCCTTATTTTACGGGATATATGTATGGTTGTTGAAATAACCATGTAGGTTCTGTCTGTTTCTTTTGTGGCCTTCCTGGCAGCTTATGATGTTTCTTTGAATAACATTATAATAATAACATTATAATATTTGAATAACAAAAATAATATGATGCTTTTGATTACAGGCAAATGATTCATAGCTCCCCCCCCCCCCACTACAACATAGGTGGATTTACCTTCTAAGGAGTCATCCTCCTTCTGGGTAACAGCTGCTGACACTGGGGATGTCTGCTTTTGGGTGGAGGCTGTGTGTAGAAAAATTTGAAATGTAATGTATGATATTAATATATTTTTCATGTGCAAAAAAAACAATCAGCAAAAAAAATAAATAATATTTTTAAAAAATCAAACATTTATATGATGCAGGATTACTGTTTGATCATAAAGGACAAACATTTGCACCATCATACATTACTCACCAGCATAGGTTGGTTTGTTGGTGCCCCGCACATTAATTCCTTTGAGGAGCTCAATTTGTATGAGCTGCTTGAACTCCTCCTCTTACGATGTGTACGTGATCAACAGAGCAGGCCCACCACCAGTCCCTGCAGCTGCTCGCCTCTTCTCTGCTATCTTCTCCTGCACTTTCCTTTTGATGTTAGAGATTCAATTTGTGGCAGTTCTCTAATGTTCTCTTAAAGGGACATACTGCATTCACAACATCACATAATTGTGACCACAGCTGCTTATTATGTGCAAATGTGGTCTTTGTAGCAAGGGTCCCCAAAATGTGCTCATATACATGCACTAAATTGTGTATGAGTGCACAATTTCCCTGAAAGATAAAGCGCACATTATGCCATGACTTTGTTTTACCCACAGAAGGGCCTGCCTCTTCCTCCTGCTCCTCCTCAACTCCTAGCTCCTCTCTCTCCTCCTCCTCACTGTCCCTAGCCTCCTTGACTCTCCTTCCTCTCACCATCCCGACAGACAAACACACAGGGGAAAGACAAACCAAAAAACAAATAGATTGACAAATGAAATACAGGGGAAATACAAAACAACAAACAAATACACTCACAAACCAAGGACAGGGGAAATACAGTAAACAGCACAAAACAACACTCACCCAAAAATAAATAAATAAATAAACACACAGACAATACGACAAACAAGGGCAACTAAACAAAATAGGAATGAAAAAAAATTCAAGCCTCACTTTCCACACTCCTTAACACAAACTATACTCCCTCCTACACTGACATTTGGGGGTAAATGTATTAATGTCCAGATTCTTCAATTCCGGCGTGTTCAGTGTCTTCGGTGATTAAATTTAAAGCGGCGCTGCATTGTAAAGGGAAACTTTATGTTATGTATTAAAAAGGAGGTCTTCCTGTCACTTAGGGATGGAGACAATAATATTATATGATTATGTTTATTCACAGATTAATTCTATTAAGAGAATTATCTAACGATTACATGTATTATTTTTTCTAAGCTGTCACTATATGTAATTATGTATGTATTTTTATTGTTAGTGCATATGGATTATCAGTATCAGTATTATTATGATTCATCCGGTTTTTGAGAAGTTACTTTGATAAAACTGTGAAATATGTTTTATATGGAGATATTTATGCATGTATAGAAAGCTAGATTCCACATAATCTGGAAAGCATATGTAAATTTTTTCCGGATTCAGTATATGACGTCATTTTAAAGGACATACTTCATTGGTTGGAACTAAGTATAAAGGATTGCCAGTTTTGTTCACTCACTACACCTGGATAAAGATTGTTGAATCGAAACGCATTGGTGGCATTAGTGAGTGACGTAAGACGCTAAACAGGGGAATTTGGAAGTGGAAACCCTAGCCCTCTCCGAACGGCGTGCAGCGCTGAAGTGTTACCCGGGACATCTGCGGCGGCTGTTATAAGATCTATCACGCTTGTTTGGAAGATCGTAGGGTAAGGGTCCACCCTCTCCTTATGTAGCAGTGTCTGTTTATCGTTCATGAAGTTGTCTATGAGCGGTGTTTTATTAATAAATGTTGTGAGGATTTTACACTATGGAATCTTCTCTTCCTTTATCATTATTATGACGGAGTGGAAGTTTGCTTTATGGGATAAAGATCAGAAAAGAAGAAAGACCACTACATATGCCAGATTTACATCGCTAATGTTCTATTAACCTCTAGTAAGTGCATACCCATGAGGGGTTAAATGAGGATCTTTCTTCATCACGTGGTGTTGTTGTATAATAGAAGACACGGGTCATTAAAAGGGTGTTTTGTGTGAATATTCTGTTGGATATAAACAGGCTATACTATGTCAATTTTATATTTTTTTACATATGTTGATTGGAGAAATATCCATAACGAAGATAACTAAAGAAGAGGAATCTTACACTCCATTGAATATTGTCATCAAGAAATAAGTGACTATTTATTTTAGGACTTGTGTGGGTGTTCTATATGTTATATCCTTAAGCGCCAACTTCTCTTATTATTGTGGTTCTCACAGATCCTGCTTATGGGTGACCTAGCTCTTCAGATCCTCAGTGCTTCACTTCTCTGCAGATTGCTGCAGCACTGTCCATCTCTGGTTGCCTATCCCACTTACCTGGTTGTCCTCGCGCTTCTCATCTGCTGTATATGTTTGCTGTAGTCAGCTGCCTGTCTGCTGACCTTAGCTTCTGGGATCCCCACTCGTTCTCCCACTGTCATCCACTTGTCCATATTCCCTTGCTGGGATCCCTGGCAAAAATCTCTCTCTCCATTAGACTCTGTGATTGTTTGTAGGTGGTTTCCAGCCAAGCAGACCTCGATGTTCCACCTGACTCTGAGACTCTGTGACAGTAAGATCTGGCCATAAGGGATGGAACTCGACCGAGAACCCTCTGCAAAGGATATGTTGCAGCATCTGGTTGGGAGGATTGAGCAGCAAGATGCTACGCAACTCCAACTCCTCCAATGTCTTCAAGCTTTAGCCACTCGCTTGGATACCTTTCAGGCTGTCCTGCCTACCCCTCCTTCGGTTGCTGCACCCGAACCTTCTGCGCCCGCACCATCAATTGCATCTTCTTCTCCGTGGCTGCCTTCTCCTCAAAAGTTTGACGGTGGTTTCATTCACCAATGTTCAATTGAGTTACTTCTGCTGAACTTTCCCACGGAACGGTCCAAAGTTGCCTATTTTTTTTCTTTGGTCTCTAGCCAGGCCTTGGCATGGTCCTCCCCATTCTGTGAGCAGAATGATCCTATTCTTTGTGACAGTACAGCCTTCATCTCAGCATTTCGGAACATCTTTGATGACCCGGGGTGGGTCTCTTCTGCCACTTTAAGTATATTCAAGCTTTGTCAAGGATCCCGTACACAGACTCAGTACGTGATTCACCTCTATACACTTTCCTCCGAGTCAGAGTGGAACAACAAGACCCTTGTGATTGCCTATTGGCAATGACTTGCAGACCTCTTTTAAACTGGCTCCCCTTTTCCAGGCCCTTAGTACTTCTGATGAGTCTATACAATTGGGACATTCTAGACTTACTCCGGAGGAAAGACAGCAGAGAATTAAAAATAATCTTTGTATATATTGCGCAGAACCAGGCCACTTTCTGGCCACTTGCCCCAAGCGCCAGGGAAATGCCAAACCTTAACCTGCTTCGGAGAAGTCAAGCTTGGAACATTTAAATCCTCTCCAACACTGTGGAAATCTTCTATCTATGCCATTTTTGTCACTATCTATGGACCCTCTGAACCACAGAATTTATCCGCTTTTTTAGACTCCAGTGCTGCTGGAAATTTAATTTCCTCCTCCATCTTCGAATTGCTGTCATTATAGACTGTCCCCTTGCCTACTCCTCTAGTCATCAATGTATCCACCTTCTCTCTCCAGGTGTGGGATATGCATTTCAAGAAGATCTCATTTTATGTTCTAGCACAGACTACCAGCTCTATCATCTTGGGCCTTCCCTGGTTCCAGCTCCATTCTCCGCAAGTCAATTGGATGCTCTCTCAAATTCTAGCATGGGGACCTACCTTTCCTCTTAATCTGTCAAACTCAGGTCAAACCTCTACTCACCTCCTCCTCTTCCATTCGGAGTCCCGTCACATCGGTTTCACCTCAGTTCTCTTCCTTTGCCATTGTTTTTGATGAGGGTCGTTCAGAAATTATGCCACCACATCATCCTTGGGACTGTGCTATAGACCTTCTGCCTGGCAAAATACCACCCAGAGGTCGCTTCTACCCCCTCTCTCTCCCAGAGACTCAGACTATGGAGGTCGCTTCTACCCCCTCAGAGTCCTAGCATGCAGCAATACACAGATGACCAAGCTTGGTTTTTTTTCCAGCCTTCTACCTCCCCAGCAGGAGCTGGGTTCTTCTTTGTGAAGAAGGATGCTACCCTACATTGATGGACGGTACCCTATATACTTGCATCAATTATAGAGGTCTTAATGCTATTATATTAAACACAACAAAAAATGACAGCGCGAATATGAAGCATCCAGTGGGTGAATTTTAGGTAGTGGACATTTATGTCCAACAATAATGTGTAAGGTCTACAACCGTTGCAGAAAACACATAAACATTTATTATAAAAAGTACATAAAATCACCAGAATCAATCTGGAAAGATGATGTGTCTTGCTAACACATAACATATAGTATGTATCAATAGCAATTCCTCTCAAATAACCACAATTATAGTAGTTCCAATTTCGATGTCTCTCAGACCATAGATTATATCAATCTTTAATAAATTTAAACTATCCCGACTGTCCACTACCTAAAATTCACCCACTGGATGCTTCATATTCTCGCTATCATTTTTTGTTGTGTTTAGTACTATAGAGGGGAGTGACACCTGGCCCAGACAAGCGGCGGTTTGTAACATCTTAGTGAGGTTATCTCTCTATATATTTCCAATTAAGCGCCAGGTATTTAGTATTTTATACGTCTTAATGCTATTAGTCTTAAAAAACGGTGACCAAGCTATTCGACCCCATCAAGGAAGCATGCATCTTTACTAAATTGGATCTTAGAGGGGCTTACAACTTAATCAGGGTTTGTAAGGGGCATGAGAAGAAGACCACCTTTAACACAAGGGTACCTGGTAATGCCCTTCAGGTTGTGTATCCAATAATCTGTGATAAAGTCACAGAGGGTGATTAAACGCGTCAAATGTGGGGTACTACTTATGTACGGATGTGGGGAAATGCAGACTGAGGTGGTCTTTTATACTTAATGCGGACATATTCATTGAGTGAAATATTCCCATATGGACAAGTGATTACACAGCCTTTACCTACCTGATCAATTACTGCATTTGGAAAGAATATGCTAAATGGGAGATCTAGCATGAGAGGTTTCTACTTTATCCTGCCATCTGTTTGCACCGAATAACTTTTAGTCCCGAAGTTAGCTGTGCACAGTGTGTGCCGAGGAAAGCTTCATAAATCATCAGAGTCCTAGCATGCAGCAATACACAGATGACCATGATCGGTACTGGCAAGTACTGTATTTAATTCTATTTCCAAATATTGGCTTGCATAAAAGAGTAATAATTATAGTGTGGACACTCTCAGCCTGCATATTTGAATTTCCAGACACGTGAATATCATACAGATTATCACGTAAAAGACCCCTCCAGTGACTGTTTAATTTACTAACAATGTCCAGATAGAACATGATTTTATTATATATAATATATATATATATATATATATATATACATATCAGAAAGAAAGTTGTCAGCGCTTATCCTTTAAACTGCATATCTGTGTGTGTCTAGCAAAATGAAAACATGAGGTATTAGTTCATATTTTGATCAAAAGACTTAAGCCTGCACCCCACGTCAAGGGTATCTCATTATATGCAGGTCCTCCACTGACCTATATGCTTTAAACACTATTAAAATGCAGTTAAAATCAGATGCACTCACCTCCCTTGATGGACAGCTGCTATGACAAAAAGGCAATATTTTGAAACAAAACCAGAGAAAAATAAGCCCGCGCTCGGTACATCCCACATTATATATGGTACCAGCTCCTTGGCAACAAGCCCACGCTCGGTATATCCCATATTGCCTTTTTGTCATAGCAGCTGTCCATCAAGCCTATTTAAGGCACATTTGGGTGTGGTTTACAAGCCAGCCTTTGCTAGATGTAAACCCCTATACCTGGGAGGTGAGTGCATTTGATTTTAACGGCATTTTAATAGTGTTTAAAGCATATAGGTCAGTGTAGGACCTGCATATAATGAGGTACCCTTGACGTGGGATGCAGGCTTAAGTCTTTTGATCAAAATATGAACTAATACCTCATGTTTTCATTTTGCTAGACACACACAGATATGCAGTTTAAAGGATAAGCGCTGACAACTTTCTTTCTGTTTTGTATACATATATGGGCATTTATATTTCCCTGCAGCTGGTACCACATACAATATGGGATATACCGAGCGCGGGCTTGTTGCCAAGCAGCTGGTACCATATATAATGTGGGATGTACCGAGCGCGGGCTTATTTTTCTCTGGTTTTGTTTCAAAATATATATACATATATATATATATATATCTACTATATAAAAGCCTAGTGGCGTGTGTCTGTGTGTGGAAAAAAACAACCAAGCTGCAGCACCACCTGCTGGGCAAAGTTATACTCTGACCTACTAAATTCTTAGTGTGTGTGTGGATAAAAAAACTCAGAAAGGGCTGCAATTTGGTATACTAAGATGTTTTTAATTTGTTAATTTAATTTGTTAAATGTTAAAAGTGTTTATAAAGATTTAAAAAAAAATATATATATACTTCCTGAAGGAGAAGTGACAGTTGGGAGTGGTTGGTGGTTGCCGGGGGTGACAGTGGGGAGTGGTTGGTGGTTGCCGGGGGTGACAGATCGAGAGGAGTGTGATACTCAGGACCGCTGAGAGAGATCCCTGTGTCTGGATAGACATCTGGATAGATATGGCGATAAAGATGAAGGATGAGGTGATGGAGAAAAATGATGAGGTGGTGACATGTGGACAAAACCACGTTAAAAAAGGGCGCTTGCGTCGGGAAGTAACGCTCTTCCCCTGAGGAGGCCTGGCCTAGCCCCAAATGCATGACAAGAACCTTTTTAACACCTTAAGTAGCTTGATTTGACTAGAATGCATGAGTATCATGCACGGGTTAACTTGTATATATATATATATATATATATAACAAATATGTGATTTTTTTTTATTTTAGACTGGATAATTGACGCTCTGGTAATTATTGTTCTAGCCATCTTGAACAACCCCATCGTCATTTACATTTGTGTACATAATTTATAGATGATATCTATGTTATATAAGTTTGGAGGTTATAAAGGTATATTCATATATATATATATATATATATATATAATATGATCTATTGAGTTTATGGTAAATAAATGGGTTATAATGATTATCTGAAATCTGAGTGTATTCTGCCATATTTATTTATTTTTTATTTGATATAGAGAAGGTGACTAGCACTCTTTATTGTGGGTTTTTTATTAGGTTGAATAATATTGAAAGGAGTTGGCTTAGGCTCCCTGCCAGTTATAGCTTATGTGTCCACTTTGCTGATCTGCTCCACAGTCTCTTGTATTATCTCATAGCCTGTATTGTGACTGATCTATCATTGTGACCATTGAACCTTGCTTGCTTTTCTGATTGCCCTGACCTTTGCCTGTACTTCAGACTATCCTTACCAGCTATCAGCCATGAAGTTTATCCTGCCACTGACCATTCTGTTTAATTCAGACCTATTGGACCATTCCTGGATACCCTACAACTTTCCGGTTACTCCTCCTACCTCCCTGCGCTGTGGTCTCTGAACATAAGTTCCTATTACTGAAGAGTTAAGACTTGGGAATATCCGAGTACCTGTGAGCAAATCAAGCTCTGCAGGAAAGGCGGCATCTATAGGTTAACACCTCTTCTGCCTGTTCTAGGAGTTCATGTTAGAAAAGCTAGCCGTAACAATCAGGAGCAACTTTAAATTTCTATACATTACGAACATGCTAATAAATATATTTCATGCCTTAATGAATCGTGCCCTAGTAGTTTTGTTCACTTTGTCCTCCAAAAGGTTTTCAGCAAATTACCGGTAACTTGGAAATTGTATACGATAGTGCCCTTTTTAAATATACCGGCATAAGAACTGGAATAATAGAGGAATAGCAAGTAACAGAATTAACTCATTTTGAATCCACAACTCATTCTGACATGTGTAAACGTGCACTTTCCTGATTATATACTGGTTAGCTAAAACAACATTTTGCTAAATATTTTTGCTATTTTTAAATATAAATTAGAAAAGTATCACTTTAGCACTGTCTGTAACATTTTGTACTGATAATATTTTGTCATCTAATGCTTGAAATCCTTATTTTTAGCCTCCTGCATTTTTTATCTGCATGCAAGAATATAGACTGAAGAACTGAAAGAAATCAGTAGTTACACAGGGCCCAATTCATCTGATGACGTAAGTCCCTTGGCGTGCTGCATCTTGCATGAAATAGTATTGCACATGCTCAGAATTGAACCTTATGTCTGAACACAAATGACACTTACGACTGCCTACGACTTAAAGGGAAAATGAACATAGGCAATGTACATTAAGGGCGTGCTGAGGGCCTGCCAATGCAGATGTAGCCCTTTCAAGTCCTGAGTTTATCTTAAGTACATGTATTTTAGCTGTGTTATTTGCACCAGCTACAGTGCAGGTGCATCAGCTACAGTGCAGGTGCAAGTATTTGTTTTAAGAAACTAAACATATGCATGCCACTAGATATTACAGACATGTGTATGCAAGTAATATAGACTATAAAAATGGATTTTATGTACTGAATGCATTAAGAACATCCTGATTTATGTATTTACTGTAAATGTTACTCTAATTAACAGTATATGGGACTAATAACGCTGCAAACAAAAGCACCGTTTACTCAGTTTTATTGCCATGATTGATCTGTTAGCCCAGGCTAAATTATTTCCCTAAAGCTGAGAGCAAAGTTTTCTGACAACCTCAACCTTTATAAAGGTCTGACAGCTGCAAACAATTAATTGGCTTGGTAGGCCGAAAACCTAGAATGGTTCACTTATTGATTTTCCTACGCAAAAAAAAAGTTGCACTCTCCAGGACTCCGATTACAGCTATTTTAGTAGATAGAACAAGTGTCTGTGCATGGGTTCTGAGTACTTAGGCTTACCCCCTCTCTGGCACCACTTCAACTACCCTCACCATTGGTGCTGCCCCACTCTCACCTTCCCAGTGCATCATCTTCTATTCTTGGGAGTGTGGGGCAGAGATGCGATGTCTTAGCTCATTATGAACATGAAGGAGTAGCAGCCAGCAACTTCACAGGTAAGAAGCTGCCAGCTCCCGCCCCTCCATGTCAGTGGCTGGCACTAGTTGTGGTAGCATGTGATAATAAATAAATACACCCACTACAGATTGACACTCTAGGATATCTGCAGAAATGCAGAATACCACTTTTCTTGTTCACTATGCAAGACAAAATGCTCAGCATTTGTTCATAGGTTGTATGTATTTTACATCTGTACATTACTCATTCTACTGTTCTGTATATTGAATGCTATTTGAATTAACTGGTGTAGTTTTCATTTATAGACAGTCGCACAGTACCATATCCTTTGCTCTCTCGAGTTCATGGAAAGCTCTTGTGAAAATAAGAAACTTATGCTAAAAAACAACAACAAGCAGTTCAGCATCAGCTACCTCCCTTCTCTCATCTAGATCCCAGCACCTGAAATCTACACCCCCAACACCTTCATCATCAATATCCTCACAAGTGATTGGAGTAAGTCCTGCATCCAAGTTGCTAATGTGAGATGACTCCTGCCCTATCCAGGACTCCTCAGAAGAATCCTTGTGCGTTACGCCCACTGCTGGTACTCCTGCTGCTGGGGGTGGATCTTCAACCCAGAAGCAGACCAAGAAGAAGACTACTAGTAGTTTACAACAATTGACTGTTAAACAATCCTTAGTAAGATTGACAGCTGTCACCCAGTCGCAAAGCGGATCACAGACGCCATGGCGACTATGCTAGTATTAGATCTGTGTCTAATATCCACTATTAATGCAGCTGGTGTTAGATAATTACTTGATGTCTTGTTTCCCCATTACCAAATTCTATCACAACATCATTTTACTAGAAAAGCTATTACTCACCTCTACCAGAAGGTTCGTAAAAATTTAATTATTGGGCTACAAAATGTCATTCTACCCACTGTACACTTAACCACAGATATGTGGACAAGCGGTACTGGGTAAACTAAAGATTATATGACTGTGACTGGGTTGGTGATTCGCCTTCACCAGCAGGAACAGCAGCAGCATGTACCCAAGTACGTCACATATTTCTGAGGCAGGCTACTCTGTGTGTCATCTGCTTCACTAAGAGGCATATTATTATTATTATTATTATTATTATTATTATTATTATTATTATAGTAGATTTCTAAGGCACCTCAGTGCTCCACAGCACCGTATAGTAGGGAAGACAAGGACATACATAAAACAGGACATACGTAAAACAAGCACAGACAAGGCAGACAAAATGAATGGAGACATGAAAACAAAGGGTATGGAGGACTCTGCTCAATAGAGAGCTTACATTCTAAAGGGAAAAGGGCACAGCTGAAACAAGAGGAACGAGTGTAGCTCAGAGTGGAGATTGGGATATTTGTGAGGGTGCATTAGTGTAAATAGTGTTATCAACGATAAGGTCACCTCTAAAAAGAGATGGGTTTTCAATGAGCATCTAAAGATTTGAAGGCTGTGGGAAAGTCTGATTGAGCGTGGTAGTGAATTCCATAAGTGAGGAGCAGCACGGGAGAAGTCTTGAAGGTGGGAGTGAGGGGTGGTTATCAGAGACGAGACAAGGCGCAGGTCAGAGGTAATACCGCTGACAACCTGTTTGAAAAAGTAAGGGATGTCATTGCAACATGTTTTATCCTGCTTGAACTCTCCTGAGAATATGTGATTGCTGCTAATGCCACCAATATTGTTAGAGCATTACAGCAGGGGGGGAATTCCATCACATTTCCTGTTTTGCTCACACAATCAACTTGGTGGTACAGAACTTTTTAAAAAATGACAATGACATGCAGGAGATGTTGTCTGTGTCCCGCAATATTTAGGGTCATTTTCGGGATTGTGCAACAGCATTTTGGAGAATGCAGCAACTGCAAGAAGAATATAATTTGAGGGGGAATTTATTTTAGTCCAGCGAATTAGTCACCTGTGAAGAGAGTGCAGACACTATTAGCTTGAGTCAAGTGATTCCCCTAATTAGACTTTTTGAAAAGCAACCAGAGAAATTGAAGGAGGATATGAAACAAAGCAAATCCGCTAACTATATTGTTATTGTAGATTAAGTACTTAATTTGTTTCGCCAGGATCCAAGAGCTATCAACATCTTGAAATCGGATCACTACATTTTGCCAACTGTGCTTGATCCTAGGTTTAAGAGCTATGTCTTTATTTCCCACTGTCCCAGATCACAAGAGATGTAATGAACTCCTGGTCAGCAGGCTGACAGCTCAAGTGGTACATGACACAACACCATCTCCTCCATAAGTTTCTCTGCCAACTGCTTCTCGGGAAAAAATAAGCTTTCCCAAGACACCCAGTGGTTATGCAGATGAGTCAGCACAACATTTTGACATTAGGGCTAGTCTGAAAGAATTGTCCAAAAATTGTGACAGCTCTGCCATAAAATTAACTGCAAATTCCATGAAGCAGGCCTGTCACTCACCGGACCGTGAGTGCCTCTTCTCGGACATTTAGGAACCGTGGTCGTCCGCCATCCTGAGGGTCTGCGCATGCGCAGCCCTTTCCTATAGTTCAGTGTATGTTCCTTTAACTCAATTGGCAGATCAGGCAACACTCCCTATATTAAGCACCTGTGGTCAACACCACGTGGCCTGATCTTGGAGTCTCATTCCCCATGAGTCTCTGAAGGTGTTCCTGTATTCCTCGTGTATTCAGCCCTGCTGATTCCTGTGGTTTCCAAACCACTTCTACCTCTGTGGTTTCCAAACCACTTCTACTCCTGTGGTTCCCATACCACTTCTACCATCAACTGTATCATCGTGACTGTTTGCTGATTCCTATCCGCTGCCTCCGTGCACTACAGTCTTCTAAATCACTTCAACGCTATTATTATCATTGTGGCTGTTTGCTGATTCCTATCTGCTGCCTCCGTGCACTCCAGCCTTCACTTCACATCCACTCACCTGATCATCATCAAGTTCCTGAGCTGACTCCTATCCGCTGCTTCCGTGCACTACAGTCTCCAGCTTGCAACTCGTCTGTGTTCATCATCGTGACTGTTAGCTGATTCCTATCCGCTGCCTCCGTGCACTACAGTCTCCAGCTTGCAACTCGTCTGTGTTCATCACCGTGACTGTTAGCTGATTCCTATCCGCTGCTTCCGTGCACTACAGTCTCCAGCTTGCAACTCGTCTGTGTTCATCATCGTGACTGTTAGCTGATTCCTATCCGCTGCCTCCGTGCACTACAGTCTCCAGCTTGCAACTCGTCTGTGTTCATCACCGTGACTGTTAGCTGATTCCTATCCGCTGCTTCCGTGCACTACAGTCTCCAGCTTGCAACTCGCCTGTGTTCATCATTGTGACTGTTAGCTGATTCCTATCCGCTACCCCTGTGCATTGCCACCTCATCTCAGCTCTCCTGTGTTTCCAGTCTACTGCTCACGTTGCCATCCGCTACACTCCTGGATCTACAGCTCCTGGTCTACTCTGCCATCCCGTGTTCTATCACTGTGGGTCCTGTTGGTTGCCCCTGGTTACCTCCGTGGGCGCAGAGTCCTGCTGCTGCTGTCTGCACTATCGTCCATCTCCTGCTGATCCGCTCTCCACGCCTTCACGTGTCCCGCTGGTCTCTACCCTCCTGTCAGCATTGGATTCGTATCTCATCTACTACTCCTCTGCTGGATCATCTCCATTCTCCTGGGTCCTCCATGAGTCCAGTTCCACGTATTACTGATTCCTGTGGATTCGTGTCCCTGTTGGTCTACTTACCTGTGCGCTGCACCTACTAGACCGCTACCTCATCTATCCTGGGACTTCTCATCCAGCCGGCCTCCTGCCGCTCAGGTATCGCTGCACTCCTATCTGACTGCCTGCTTCTGAACCACGGTATGCATACTTCTCATTGACTGTGCTGGTGTATTGCATATCTTGCTGGACTGTGTTTGGTTCTCCTCTGGAGTCTGCTATCCGCTGAGTCTATTGCCATCATTGACTGTGTTAACTTGTGCTGGACTACTTCAAGAGACTTTCTATATTTGCAGATCTGTTCAGTCATTTATATATATTGTGCATGTTACTGTGGATCGTATATAAGGTGCCTGTGTATATCCTGTGTTGCAGTCTCTCCCTGTGCACCTCCTCACATATATATTCAGTGGTACAACTTGCTCATGACAGACCACTGATCCCTGTTTCCGGTATCACCTGTTCCAGTACCCTCTCACATAGCAGTGGTACAACTTGCTACCGCAGACCACTGACTACCCGGATACCTCCACTTGGATTCCATTCCTTCACTCAGACAGCGGTGCAACTTGCTATCCGCAGACCGCTGACTCTCATCACCCCTTTGTCTCTGTTGGACATTCCTCCTCACTATAGCAGTGGTACAACTTGCTATCGCAGACCACTGACTACCTTCACGTGCCCTTGTCCATACAGTTCCTCGTGTATTATTACCTCCATATTACCAGTGCTGCTAGTCATAGACTTTCCTGAGCATCTCATCAGTTACCATTTCCTGTTCCGTGATCACCCAGCTACCAGAGTACACTATTACCATCTACATTGCTCTGGTAAGCCTACCACCTGGTGATCCCTGGGTAAAGACTCCTAGTGCCCGTGACAAGGCCATTTATGCAATTACATCAAAGTACACAAACTTCTGTGATGGTGGATTCCAGCGGGGATGAATTAGTATTGTTTGAGGAAGATGTACACAATGATGAAGGTGAATATGATGACAGTGTAGATTGCAGGTGCTGAAATCTAGCTAAGAGAAGGGAGCTACCTGATGCTAGTATGCTTGGTAATATTTTGGGTAGAATGGCATCTTGGCAATTTTATGTTTTTCTACAGTAAACTTTCACCTTTATTAGACAGGCTTTCTTTAAAAAGGTACAAGCTTTTTATTTACATTATTGTTTCTCTGACTTAAAACCACTATGCACTTGAACATAGCACATAAGGTAGAGGGATTAGTATCATCATGACTGAGACTGAGACAACAACAATGTCACCCCTCCTGTTTCTGTATGATCTATGGTACAGTAGAATGCCACTGGAGACTTTTAAGAGCACTGACAGCCCTATTATTACAATTTCTGTTTCAGCACTGAATCCTACCACCTCTCCTGTTTCTGAGTGAGCTATGTTACAGTAAAATGTAACTGCAGATTTAGACCAAGCCAGCCAACCCTATAATTTGTATTTCAGCAATGACAATTAGAACTTTTACAATGGAGCTCTCCTATTTGTGTGTAACCCCTAGGTTCCCGCTGTCACAGGGGTGCCATGGACAGGAAGAAGAAGAGGAAAGAAAAAGAAAAAAAAAAAAAAAAAAACTACTTACCAATCCGGCGGCACCCGGGACCCAGCATCCTCCTCCTTCCTCGCTTCTCACTGAATGCCGGGCGTGACGTCGCGCCCGGCATTCAGTGAGAAGCGAGGAGGATCCTGGGTCCCGAGCGCCGCTGGATTGGTAAGTAGTTTTTTATGGGTTTTTTTCTTCTTCCTGTCCACGGCGGGATACAGAGGGGGCACAGCGAGGGGCAGAGGCTGAGGGGGCAGAGCGCAGAAGCTGAGGGGGCAGAGCGGGCAGAGGCTGAGGGGGCAGAGCGGGCAGAGGCTGAGGGGGCAGAGCGGGAAAAGGCTGAGGGGGCATAGCGGGCAGAGGCTGAGGTGGCAGAGCACGGAGGCTGAGGGGGCAAAGCGCAGAGGCTGAGGGGGCAGAGCGCAGATGCTGAGGGGGCAGAGCGTGGGTGCACATTGTGTGTGGATGCAGGGGGCACAGTGTGTGTGGATGCAGGGGGCACAGTGTGTGTGGATGTAGGGGACACAGTGTGTGTGTGGATGCAGGGGGCACTGAGTGTATGGATGAATGTGTGGATGCAGGGGGCACAGAGTGTGTGGATGCAGGGGGCACAGTGTGTGTGGATGCAGGGAGCACTGAGTGTGTGGATGCAGGGGGCACAGAGTGTGTGGATGCAGGGGGCACAGTGTGTGTGGATGCAGGGGGCACTGAGTGTGTGGATGCAGGGGGCACAGAGTGTGTGGATGCAGGGGGCACAGAGTATGTGGATGCAGGGGGCCAGTGTGTGTTAGCTGTAAATTATTCTTTGACAGAAATATAATTGAAAAAAATATACATAAATAAATTCTTTTCCCTTGGATTTATGTGTATTATTTTTGTATACAACTAAATAAGTATTTCTGTTCTGACCTAAATTCTTATTACGTCTTTTTGACTACTTATAAAACGGGACTGCTCGATAAATATTTTGGAGGGGTGCCTTGAAAAAATTATGGAGACTCTAAGGGTGCCGCGAACTGCAGAAGTTTGGGAACCACTGGTGTAACCTATATAATGTTGTACAATTTTACTACAAAGTCAGAAAAAAAGCCTGCCAGCCCTAGTATTTGTATTTCGGCAATGACAATTACAATGGAGCAATGGAGCTCTCCTCTTTGTGTGTAATCTATATACCACTGTACATTATGGGACTGCAGATTTAGAAGACCAAGGGGTAAATGTATGAATCTCTGGATTCTTCATCTCCGGCATGTTCAGCCTCTTCAGCGCTTAAATTTAAAGCAACGCTGCATTGTAAAGGGAAACTTCCCTTTACAATGCAGCGCCGCTTTAAATTTAAGCGCTGAAGAGGCTGAACACGCCGGAGAAGAAGAATCCGGAGATTCATACATTTACCCCCAAGTCTGCCCTATTAATTCTATTTCAATTAGCACTGGAGCAATGGTGCTCTCTTGAATGTCACTGTAGACTCTGAAGAACTCTGCTACCCTGATGAAGGTTATGCACCATTTTAATTGCCCTTTTTTGTACAGTATTGCTTTGTAACTTTGTTCACCTGAAATAGTGACTCCCAGAATCCATTTCTCCTCACTAGTTTTCATTATACTGCCATCAATACTGTATTTAGCCTTTGAGACCCAATTTCATTTTTTGGTTTTAAACTGTAGTTGCCACATAATTATAACTTTTATACAAAAAGTCTTATTAATAAATCAAAATAAATGAAAATAAATTTCTTATCTAATTATTTTCTTTTCTTAGACATTGTTCTTACTTGGGAATATCAACCTTTAGCTCTTTAGGCAACTCACTGAACTGGTCAGCCACAGGCTTAATTGTTTGCATATGGTTTACTTTTTTAACAGATATATTGAATTATTGAATTCTTGCATAGTGTAATGAAATCAATCAATATTGTTATTTTATCTGTATATTATATATCTAACAATACAGCTTCTTTAGTTTGATTATACATTTTGCATATTATATATCCATGATAACAACTAATGTAAGGAATTTCATTTATATTGCATATAGACATGGATACATTTACACTATATGGACAAAAGTATTCGGACAATTGACCATTACACCAACAGGGGCTATAATGACATTGTATTCAAATACACATACTTTAATATGGAGTTGGTCCCCTTTTGCAGCAATAACAGCTTCCACTCTTCTTGGAAGGCTTTCCACAAGATGTTGGAGTGTTTCTGTGGGAATTTGTGCCCATTCATTCTGTAGAGCATTTGCGGTCAGGCACTGATGTTGGACAAGAAGGCCTGGCAATTTTGTGCATTACATTATTATTTTACGTTATTGTTTTTTTTCCCTTAACTAACAAAAGTTAAAGTCATACATTTATGCTGGTCAATACAGTCAGAAGTAATGAAGGTACATTTTTAACACCCAACACACACACAAAATTCTCTCAGTAATCTAACTTTACACAGTGGCACATTATTTAAGATGGTGATAATTTCTTTTTTTTTTGTTCCCTCTTTTTGTTCCCTCTTTTATCTGCCAATACAGATGCAGATGTGATTCAAGATGAGCTGCTGGAGGAGCTGTATGATGAGGAAGAGCATCAGATTACAGAGGAAACAGAAGTCAGTGGTCGTGAATCACTGTGCGGCTGCTATCAGAATATTATGGAAACCATTCAGACAAACACCACTGATATTTTCTCAACTCTCAGTGGCACATTACTATATATGTCTGAATGAGCAAACCAATACACAAAAAACAGTAATACAAAAACAAAAAATATTATTGTACTAGTAAACAGCCACATCACTAGGCCTTAAAATGAAACAAATTAAGAAAAACAAAAAAAGAAAGTGGCACATTCCCAGGGGGCTATATGTATGAGCAAACCAAAACACAAAGACCAGTAATAATAAAAAAAAAAAAATACAAATTATGGTACCAGTAAACTGCCACATTTAAAAATGTAAAAACAAAACAAACCTTGCTAATTACTTGTAGCTCTCGGAGAATTGTACTGGACAGAATGCAGACAGTCGCAGATGCATACGAAATGGTAGCATACATGCTGTTATCAGCCTTATTATAGATGTGTTTAACTAGCAGAGAGTATGCAAGTGTTTGTGACACATACTTCACGATGACAAGCTGGATTACTTTTGTGTATGTTGGTCAGTGACCACATGGACTTAAACAAGACCCTTGGCAGGTGTATACTATACGCCGAAAACCACGCTGCTACCAACGGTGGCCCGACCCTGACTCCGGCCACCACGGCACAGGAACTCCCTCATTGTGAATTGACTATGGCTTCCTGTCCCTTTACCTCCCTGTTCACACCCAAAAACCCTAGACCGTAGTAAGTGCCCGTTGTGTTTGCAAACGTAGCGGACCTGCTAGTGTCTTATTGTCTTACTGCGTTCCTCACACACACAAAACAGAGATCTGTCTCTTACTGACTCAGGCCCTACATGCTTAAATTTTCACAAATGTACAGAAGTATGAGACACAACTTTCTCATCAGAAAAATATGGCTTACGCTGAGCATTTGTACATCTTATTTACAGTTAGACACTGTAACACATGGCATTTTCTTTTTTTCAAATTGGATGTAATTATGCCTGAAATATGCATGGCTCAATTGCTATTGATTTTGTACCGGACGTATTTTAGCATGTGCATTTGTTGCACCTCCAGTTTTGACATAAATGTATCTCTATCCCTATTACAGAAATCTCCTCCATTTAGGATAACATTAATGCAGCATCGCAGTCCCCATAGATTAATATGGGGATTGTGATGTTCTGCAATGCATAAAGCTGTGATAAGCTTTACATTGCGCAGACAGGTAACACCATCCCAGGATAGCGTTACGTGTCACTTCCTATGGGATTTTGCTGAAGCCTCTCTGGCTTTGCAGAATCCGATACAGTGAAAGTGTGCACAGCACTTCTTCCTATCACTGTCAGTGCCAGGCTGACGGTAAACAGGAAAAAGTGTTCGCATCAGAGTGGTCCCTTTGGTGGGGCTCCCAGAGTAGCCCCGGCATGGTGCATTTAGGCGGTATATAAATATTCATCACTGCGATGTGCAGCGATGCATATTTAGCTGCACTGCATCTTATGATGCATAGATTCCGTTATATGCAATCCAAACGATTATATATTATCCCCTTTGGCAGCCTCATAATTTGTCATGTGCACATTTATGCAAGTATAATAATTTCTTAACAAAATAAACATGTATAGTCATAATAAAAAAATGCAGTTCATATAAAAAAGAATATCCAATAAAGTTATTTTATAATGATAAACTTGGGGATTCAGCTAGAATCTATACAATAATTAATACAATTACTGATTGCTAAATATTAAGTTAAAAATACATAAGTATATATATATATATACAATATGTTTTGATGATTTTTTTTATAATGTATTTGATTGATAGGCATGCATACCCAATAATGGAATTCTAAGCATCTTTAGTCTTTCTGCATGATAAGCTTTCCAAAACAAAATAAAAAATAAACTGCTCAGTAGGGGATCTATGGGGCAAAACAAACTAGCATTAGTGTTATATGAATGTTAACTTTGTAAAACAGTGCTGTTTGTAAAGTCAATGGGAGAAAAAATATAAAAAAAGAAACAATATTCTAGCTACATTCATCTAAATGGACTAAAATATAACTATTATTGATACTTTTAAAAAGTGATGTGCTGTAATGAATAATAGTACAAAAGTCATCCAATTGTAATGCGCTATGGAATTTGCTTGAGTTATATAAAGAAATGTTGATGATGAAGTTATCAAAAAAAAATCTATCCAGACAATTTTTCTTATTTTTTCTTGATTAGAGGGTGCAGCCTCTATTTGCCATTGTTAAGAAAAGACAGAGATTTGTGTCAAAGATCTTTTTTTTTTTAATTATTTGCTGCAAGTACCTCTAGGGATTTGTTTTGTATCAAAATAAATCTAGCCATGTTATACTAAGGCGTTATCCAAACATTTTTGGCAACAAGACCTCAGATGGAGACTGAATGAACTTAAAATGCAGCATGTCCAAGTTTCATAGGGAAAACCTACTGTATATATATAAAAAGATTTCCACAGGCAATAAGCCTCAATGTTTAACATGTCTGATTGTGGTTTCTTATACATGCACTCAATCTAAAATTTAATAAAACTCTTCCATTCAAACTGCAAAAAGCAATGAAATTACAACCATTAAGGTATATGCCTTAATGGATGTGTTTCTTGCACAAAACAGACATGGTATGCAATAACATCTTGTGGTTAGCTGCAGATTCAACCCTGTCATGGAGTGCGATTGCTGTCACTCACCAAATGTTAGAACTGCATTTTTTTAATTTTTAGGTTTATGTAAAATATAGTAAATGCATTTTCTCCTGTTAATGATTGGTAATTATTATTTTTTTAAAGGAACATCACAAGCCCAGGAACCAAGTAACACCACTGAGGACACAGAAGATATTGAGAAACCAGATATCCAAGGTGACGTTTATGTCACCCTTGAAACTGTGCCAGACGTCACTGAAGTGCCGCAGCATACTGAGTCTGCACACCAGCCTCATTTCCCCCAACAAGTCAAGGAAAAACAGCCATCTGTTCCTATTTTGGCACAAGCTGTACAGCAAATTAGTGAGATGCGAGCTAACTTGGTTGTTTTTTTTTACCAGGACTCTTTGAGGGGGATCCAAATGCAGCTTGCCAGAGGGTTTTGCTATTTGCGGAACGTACAGGACAATCAAATGCGATTGTGTACCACTATGGAAAGGAATGACAGCTCTTTGGTTCAAATGAACGCTGGACTAAACAATCTTACTGGGGCAGTCCGAAAGCTGTTCTCCAATTTAGTGTCTAATTGTGGCCAAATAATGGCACGGCTACCGGTGTGCCCATTGTCAGACGGTAGCAGCCAGAACAGTACCCCAACTACCTCATAGCCCAGTTCTCCATTGTGTACCAGTGGGAGGATCAAGGATGGCAGACGGGCATCCACCAGCCAGCCCAAGTCTCCTGAGCCTACTGCCAAAAGTAAATAAATAAACAGTTTAATGTTTTTTTTTTACGCATTTATGGCAAACTGTCTTTTTTCCTTTCTCAAAAAAAGACAAGTGACATAGTGCAGATTGAGTTCTTTAAGTTGATTCTACTTAAGATATTACATGAGTAATCCGGGTAAAGTTATAATATTGTTTTTATCTTCCAATGATGCTTAAATGGTTATTTAAAATAAAAATACACATACCCTTAAAATTAGGTTATTGGTTTATCAAAATTTGGTCCTGTGTGTATGATATGGATAATGATGTTGTTTCTACAAGAGTAGGTAAAAAAAAATAAAAGGTCACTGGTAATTACAAAACAATTACTCTTACTTAAAAATCATGCTCACCAGAAAAATAAGTCGGGATGATCTCTTCTCCAACCTGTCTCCACCCTCTGTATTATGCACATCAGCTGATGGAATGAGCCCACATCCTTCGTCACTGTATATCGCTGGTGTTACGGGTATGGTTTAGGGACAAATTATACAGCAGAAAGCAATACAACACCATATCAGCCACCTTACCGGAGGCATAGAGAAGCACACCGCCAGATGTATCAAGGCACGTGAATGTAGACTTCAAAAGGCCAAATGTAAGTTCTATCAACCCTCTATGACAGAGGTGTCATAAACTAGGGTTGACAACCATATCCTGAATCACCTAGACTGAAACATAAATGCATGTAGATGATTTAAGCTATGCATAAAAACACCACACACCAAAATAAAGAAAAATAAACACGTTGCCTATGCAGTCTAAGAGGAACCTGATGCTGGGGACATTCCTCTTTCCTTCTCGTGCTTACTCCAAAATCAGTTGTTGCTCCAAAACACCCAACAAGATTTATCCTACCAACACCATTATCAAGCACCCTAAGAGTAATTGCCATTTGGGTCCCTTTTCATAGTCCTCATTAGCCTGCATAGACCAATGGCGGATGTGTTTGCTAATCACGCGTATAAAATGCGGCGTTCTGTAGTGCCACAAGTATGTACCTTAAGTTGTGTCCCCATCTCAAAAAGTGTTGCCACATCATGAGAAAAAAAATATTGACCCACTAGAAATTAGGTAGTAAACAAATATAATTTAAAAAAAACAAAGCCACAAACATATGTACATTACAGATAATTGCACAACTAATTTAGTCTTAAAATAATTTGTCCCCTGTAATATAACTTTAAATCATTTGTACCCCTCTAAAGCATAAATCATGCTTTACTTAAACTTGTTTTTTGTCTCCTGGTGACTGTTGTAGGGAGACAGCAGAGATAGAGCGGCAGGAGAGAAAAATGAGGCGGGCAGCAGCATTGAGAATAGACTTAAGAGAGTCAAGGTGAGAATCAGGTAGGCCACAGAGAAGGAGGTTACAGTAGTCAAGGCGAGAGATTACAAATGAGTGAATAAGGGTTTTCGTAGCTTCCGTGGTGAGAAAGGGAGCGTATCTTGGATATATTCCGAAGGTGGAAGTAGCAGGATTTTGAGAGGGACAGAATGTGAGGCTTGAAGGAGAGGGAGGGGTCAAGGGTGACCCCAAGGCATTGGACTTGAAGGACAGAATCGAGGGTAGTGTAATTAACAGAAATAGAGAAGGGGGGAGGTTGTAAAGTCCTGGAAGGGTGGAAGACGGTAATTTCAGTCTTGGAAATATTGAGTTTAAGGAAGCATTGGGACATCCAAGCTGAGATGGCCAAGAGACAGCAGAAGACACAAGACAGAAGGGAAGGGGAGAGGTCAGGGGATGAAAGATAGATTTGGGTATCATCAGCATAGAGGTGGTACTGGAGGTCAAAGGAGCGGATGAAGACACCTAGGGAAGAGGTGTAGAGGGAAAAAAGCAGGGGGCCAAGAACGGAACCTTGAGGAATGCCAACAGGTAAGAGAAAAGGGGGGAAGTGGAGTCATGTGTAGAAACTGAGAAGGAGCTGTTGGTGAGATAAGAGGAAAACCAGGAGAGGACAATGTTACAGAGGCCTATAGAATTGAGAGTTTGCAAAAGGAGTGCGTGATCAACGGTATCAAAGGCAGTAGAGAGGTCAAGAAGGATAAGAAGGGAGTAGTGTATTTTGGATTTAAGCAGGAGAAGGTCATTAGTGACCTTAGTGAGGGCAGTTTCAGTGGAGTGGAGGGGCAAAAACTGTATTGGAGCGGGTCAAGGAGTAAGTGAGTAGTGAGAAAGGAGGTGAGACGGCTGTAAACAACCCGTTCAAGGATGCAAAAGGAAGAAAAGAAATAGGGCGGTAATTAGAGACGTGGGTTAAAGGGATGGTTTCTTGAGTATGGGGGAGACAAGAGCATGTTTAAAAGAGGAGGGGAAGATACCAGAGGAGAGGGATAGGTTGAGGAGGTGGGCCACGGTGGGAGCAGAATTCAAGAGAGAAGGAGTGGAGGAGGTGAGAGGGAATTGGGTCCTGTGGGCAAGTGGAGGGGGGTGAGGAATAGAGAAGGGTATGGACTTCATCTGCAGATACCAGAGTGAAGGAAGAGAAGGAGAGTGAACTAGCAAGAGGGTATGGAAAAAAGGAGATAGCAGTCGGAGAGAAGAGTGGGAAGAGGGCAGAGTGGGCAGGGAGAGGAGAGAGGGTGGTGTAAGAAGGGACTGCTGGGAGATGTCATAATGTATAGACTTAATCTTGGAGGTGAAGTGAGTAGCAAAGTCGACAGCAAATAGTGTGAGAGGGAGTGGGAGAGGGGAAGGGGAGAGGAGAGGAGATAGTTGAAGGTGGCAAAAAGCAGACGGGGTTGGAGGATTGAGAAGAAATGAGAGCTTTAAAGAAGGATTGTTTAGAGACCAATAGGGCCGAACTGAAAGAGGCAAGTAAGAACTTGAAGTGGAGGAAGTCAGCATGAATGTGTGACTTTCTCCAGAGCCGTTCTGCACTGCGGGAGCATTTTTGAAGATAGCAGGTAAGTTTTGAGTGGCACAGTTGCGGCGGGGACCGACAAAGCTTGATGGTGAGAGCCGAGGCAACAGAATTAAGTGCAGAGGTAACAGTGCAGTTGCAAAAGGAGACAGTCTCATCAGAGCAAGAAAGAGTGGTGATGGGGGAGAGGAGCAAGCCCAGGGAGGAGGAGAAAGTGGTAGGATCAACTTGGTCAAGATTATGCTTCCTGAGAGTAACCTCGGGGGATGGGGACGGTGTGAGGGGTGGAGAGATGCTAAAAGAGAGGAGATGGTGGTCCGAGAGAGGAAAAGGTGAATTATTGAGGTTGCAGACAATACCGAGGTGTGAAAAAAACCATATCAAGGGAGTGGCCACTGCGGTGGGAGGGAGAGGAGGTCCATTGAGAGAGACCAAGGGAGGAGGAGAGGGAGAGAAGTTTGGAGGCAGCAGGGTCTGAGGGATTGTCTTTAGGGATATTAAAGTCCCCAAGATAAAGGAGGGAAGGTCAGAGGAGAGAAAGTGAGGGAGCCAGGTGGCAAAGTGATCGAGGAATTGGGAGACAGTACCGGGAGGACGGTAAATAACAGCAACACAGAGGTGGACTGGATGAAATAGGCGGATAGAGTGAACCTCAATGGAGGAAAAAGAGAGGGCAGGTTCAGGGAGAAGAACACAAAAAGAGCAGCAGAGAGAAGTATTCCGATGCCACTACCTTGCCGGTCCCCAGGTCTGGGTGTGTGGGAGAAGGACAAGCCCCAAAAGAGAGAGTAGCAGGAGAGGTAGTGTCCTCAGGGGATAGCCAGGTTTCAGTGATGACAAGCAGGTTTAAGGATCTAGAGATAAAGAGATCATGGATAGAGGTCAATTTGTTACAAACTGACCTGGCATTCCAGAGACCACAGGATAGAGGAAGAGAGTTGTTCCTTTCTGCTACTTTTAATAAATGCCTTATTTTATCTTTTTGTGTCATGTATTTATATCACCAGACACAGCTGTTTATTTGTGTTGTCTTGGCACGTGACTCTACTCTGGACAATGCATTGGACATGATTTTATTCACAGACAAGCTTTATATCATATGCTAGAATAACAAAAATAAACAACTCAGCCTTAGTATACAAATGCATGACTAAAAAGCATAGAAGGAAAGCAAAAAAATGTATTTCGTAATCTAAACACTAGATATCCCTATTAAGTATTATAACGTTTAAAATGTCCACAGCACTTGACATTTTCTCTAATGGGCAGAATAAGGTTTACTTGCATGTTAAAGAATGATTACTCATCGCTTGGCAAGTAGAGTTGTGTAGATTGGAAATTTTCTGTTCCTTCATGGTACTTTCAAATTTTCCTTTTTATTTTTACGTAGGAAGAAGAGAAGGAAGTAGAGACAGTGGATGTTTCCTTAAAAAACACACTATGTGCCTGTTGATGTCAAACATTTTAAATCTGAACAGATTATATATATTACAATGCATTTTGCCCTATAAGCATTATAGTGTACCTTTGAAATAACAGGCTCATTATAGCTGAATTAGAGCAGACAGATGTTCTGTACCCATGCTTTCTATGTGAGATATACTGCATTCAAAGTTAAACTTTATAAAATACAGCTACAGTGCCTCTTGATGTAAAGTTATTCTGCTTGAGATTATGTATTGGACTTTGTGATTTAAAGACTATTTTAGAGCAAGATTTATATACACTGTAAATGTAATATGTATTTTTTGTATATTTTTTCATATTGTTATATAAATAATTCATATATAAATGACACAGTGGAAAGGCTAAATCCCCCCCATGGGAAAAGTTTATCTGCCCCTGATGATAATTAAATCAAGAACACATAAATACATACTAGAGATCTGTTTGTCAACTTAAATGGCTCTTTACTCATTTTTCAGTGATCCATTTATACAAAACCTGTATTTTTAATGACCCTAGTCTCTTAAAAAATAATCATGAAATATGTTTTAATAAAGTAAAAAATTTTACTAAAGCAGTGAAAAATCTTTTTCTCAATCTGAAGTTTGAGAGTCTCATATTGCTTTACAGCAAGAAATGTTTTGTCTTGCCTGCAGACAAAAATTTATAATGATAGGATAGTGCCTTTCAAATACTTGTCACAGGCTGAATGAAAATATGTCAGCATTGGCGAATCATAGAGCCTATTTGATTGAAATAAAACACAGCAGAAGCTGTACATTGCAACTGTGAAAGCAGTTTTTAAAGTGCAATGCTTCTGTATAGAGTCTATGGGCTAGATTTACTAAACTACGGGTTTGAAAAAGTGGAGATATTGCCAATAGCAACCAATCAGATTCTAGCTGTCATTTTGTAGAATGTACTTAATAAATAACAACTAGAACCTGATTGGTTGCTATAAGCAACATCTCCACTTTTTTAAACCTGCAGTTTAGTAAATAAACCCCTATGCATTAATTCAGTACATCATATACATAGAAGCAGAAAAAAGGCAGATACAATATGTCTGAAATATATTTTTGCATAAAGAATAAACAAGTAGATTTTGTTTCTTGATAGTTTTTATGTGTAAGAAATGTTTACAGGTTTTTAGTGCATGAAACATTTTCTAATTGAAAAATGAATTACACTTTTAGGATTTAATTAATTTAAATTGTATTGTATATGGATTTAAAACAAGAAAGCTCTGTACAAGAAAGCTAAAATTCCTGATAAAAGTACTTAAGATTAATTTAACACGCTCAGGAATTCCCAATTAAAACTTTCACATTAGTGCTGAATTTTAACCAGTTAATTTTCTAATGAGACATTCCAAGCAATGAGAAGTGGATTTTTGAATTGAAAATGGCCCAAAGGCTTACAGCTAGAAATTATTAAGTTAAAAAAGTGAAAATATTGGACACATTCCAATTATAAGGTTACACTGCCACCTACTGACAGCATACATCTTATTGTGCCTTATCGAAAGTAGCAATAGTATGAAAACCTTACAACCTGTATCAATACCACAAGATCTAAAACAAGCATTTACTAAGTTATAATACTTTTAAAATTGATATAGCAAATGATAAATTATCCGGGAGCTAAGTATAAGTATATATAAGTATATATAAGTATAAATTCATTCAAAGACAGATAAAAAGGGAAGATATAAAAATGAAAGCTATAAAGGATGAGCAATCATGGTTATGGATTATACATTAAGATGTCCACTTACTAAGATGTAAATTTCAATAGCACAATACTATATTTCATCAACACTCTCCTCAATATCATCATTTTTAGTTTCCAAAGTAGCAATGCATGCAACGTTTTTTTGCAAGACTAGAAGCACATTTTTGACATACTTCCCAGAACCGAAAAATTGTAGTATTTAATAACCAGTACTTAGCCTATGGTAAGGGAAACTTCACAGCCCATCTTAGTTCTTTGGTATTTGGAGTGCAATACTTAAAGTAAGTGTAGAAGATTCATCCCAATAAGCACTTGTACACTGATGAAATGTGGAATATTAGCATTGGTGTCCTGGTAATACACAATTCAAGAATTACCAATGTTAACGACATCTGCCACTCACAATTTTGAGTAACTGCTAAGGAGAAAAAAATTGTTACAGAATTAGGACCAGCATTTCAATGTGTTGATCATTTCTTTGCTTAACAAAGAAGCTCTTCAATCATCACACATCACTTTACAAAATTGTACGGTTACAAATTATTGTGTGAAAAGAGCACCCAAAAACAATCTATCTATCTATCTATCTATCTATCTATCTATCTATCTATCTATCTATCTATGACAATGTTTTGCTACTTTATTAATTTTTATGGAATAACATTCATGTGATTCGGTAGCATTATTTCTGTTGTACTCACTTTATTTTGTTTTTTTATGTGCGTGCAAAATGTTCCAATCTGAATTGGAGTCTGCACAGATATCTGTTATCCATTTTGGCGTTTCTAAGTCATGTTAATATTTGTGTCTTTTATTTTTACATTTTTCCTAATATCTACTTATATTTTCTTGAGCGCTATACTCTCCTGCCTTTACTTCAAGATCAGGAGTCTGTTGTTTACTATGATACTATTGCAGTTTCTCACTTTAAATAGCAGACAGCTGATGTCAGGGGCGGACGCAGGGGGAGTTTCTGGGTCTCTAGAAACCCCTCCCCTCCGCTAAATAAGTGCCCCTATATAGTGGCACTGTACTATACAGCAGCCGCGGTGCTGTCAAAGAAGCATTAGGTTACTTTACCATTAAAAATATTTGCTGAGGTGCAGGGGAGACTTGTATGTATTTGGTCATTGATCAGAAAAGGGTTAACTAAGTCTTTTTGTTTTGCTAAAATATTTTTCATTTACATTTAGAAGATCTGTTATGTTTATAAGTCATGCAAAAAATATTTCAAACATCTGCAATGTCTGTTTTTCAGAAACTGTTTCTCATTTTGTGCAATGTTCTATGTATATGCTTAAAATGCTGCACAGTGCTCTCTTACTTGTTCATCCTCTCTGATTTCAGTTCAGCTTCTTAATCTCTTTGAAGATTAGAAAGAGATCTTTTCAGAATGGTAAGAAGGTAATCAGAGTAGAAACACTTAAAGATTTCAAAATATCTAGCCTGCTTAATAATGGAGAGATGGACGAACACAAATCATCAAAAAATGGAAGAAAAACGATACAGGCCATTTAGCACATTTGCCCAGTGAAAGGACATTTACAGAAAGAATGTATAATATCCATATCAATAATGTATTCATCAAAAGCCTATCTGGAAATATCACAAAATATATGTTCTTAGCAAAGATGGAAAGGCTTTCAGTTACAAATTTTGGTAGATTCCAACATTTTAGCATATTGCATTTTTAGATATACTTTTTTATAGTTTGTTGAAAAACTTTATAATTTTCTTGTTGAAGTAACCTGTGTCATTTGATGTTTTGTCTTTACATTGAATGAACATTCTTACGCTCATAATTATTTCTCTTGAAAACTTGTTTTAAAAATTAAATAAGGTCTAGCATGTCTAAATCACTTGCAGTTAATTATGTTGATAACAAATAGAAATCTTAACAAACTGCATTTTATGCATAAAACTCTAAACGGATGCTTAGTTTCTTTTCTAATTTTTTAAAGTAGCCAAGTGACTTCTCTGCATTCTCAGTGTTTAAAAGAAGATTATATATGTCATTTGTTTAAAGCCTGTGTGTCTACAATCTTCACACTAGATCCTAAAATGTCTGAATCAGTGTCTTCACTGTTTTCGTTTTTGGCTGAACTGTTTAGCTGTGGTCCTTCAGTGACGTCACTTCCAGTCCTGACATGGTTGGCTGCTTCACATGAAACAGACTACAGCTTGCTACAAATGGTCAGATAAACACTAATAGCTTTTAATGTTGTAAGGGCTTCTAAAATTTCTGTGCAAAAAACCCCAACATTTTTGGACGTTTCTACCCATGGAGTTGATAACACAGGGGGACACTGAACCTTGTCCCTACCCAGCTAGGTAGATGCAAGAAGTCAGTGAGGATTTAAGTAATGGGACATCGCCACCAGAGTCATTTGACCATACCATCAACATCCATGACCAGCGGTATGTGCCCAATGATTGCATTTGATCATGGTTGTATTTACCTTTAGTTGCGTTTGGTAACATGCTGTATTTGTTATAGTTGAGTGTTTTTTTGTTGAAGCATTGTTGTTCTTTTATCAATTATATTGAGTCCAATAACCCCTAGAGCTAACGGGTGTCCTAAATAGTGTAATAGGATACCAAGTGCAGACAGCTAGATGAGGCATGTAAACGGCTGATAATTACTCAGTATGATCACAGGTTAGAGAGGATAAAAGTTCACAGAAAGAAGTTAAAATCTGGTTGTCTTAAGCAGGGAGCAGCTCTGACATCCATGCATCCTTAACTGTTAGAGGACAACTTGTTACATCTCTTTAAAAGAGATGTAAAAAGTTAGAAATGAAACCAAGATGCCCAGTATGACTAAGACTAATCACGCTAAAGTTTTGGATAAATAAGTTATGGTGAACCATGAATGGTGACACAGATAGAAGAGAATGATGGCTTTTGAAGGTGGAAACTTAAATTGCAGCAGTTAAAGTGAAATGTAACCAGTAAAAATTATAATGAAGAAGGTCTAGCAGAGAATTATTGGAGAGATGAGATAAAAGATTAGGCAGAACAGGCATTCTAGAAGTTTGATTTGATGAGGATTTTAGAAACATGATGGTAACTCCGGTGAAAATTTGGAACAATTCATAGTTTATTTAGAATGAGTTTAATCCACATATGGTTTGTAGAAGAAGGGAAAATACCAGATCATATAAAGATGTTGGAAATGTCATCTGGACGAGGAGTGAGTACATTATATTGGACATATTATCATATATCTGTCATGATTTACATTTCTTCAAAAAGTGAGATGAGAGGGAGTTCCACGAAAACCAGCAATTTTAGCAATTCTGACTATTTAAACTTTATAAATCCTTATAATACTTTTCTGTGGTAATGTTGTATAATTAACTTTTACTAGCGTTGTTTAAGTAGGGGACAACAAGATTTATTTATAAGCTGGAAAAAGCATCCCCTCAGATAATTGCATTTTGTGCGAATATGCCTCTTTATTCACATTGAACATACACAGATGCACTCCCCTGCTGCAGCTTGGGAACTGTCCCATGAAAATCAAAATGTCCTGAGTCATTAAAGAGAAACATTTAAAAGGAGTAACTTTGCACCTGGGCATAACCATGTTGCATTGGAGGGGGAGGTAAATTTAAAATGTGGGGACAGATTTATAGTTGGGATAGGGCATGTCCTAGACCTAGATCAACTTTAAATTTCAGTGTAAAAATAAAGCTATCTAAAGTATTTGTGTGCTACATGAAAAAACTTCTTGTATCTAATTTATGTGCAAAATAATAAACTAATTTGCACCCTTACATTAGAACATGGTTTGTCCAGGAGACAACTTTCTCCTTTTTTTGCTTTGCTCTTCTTAATAACTCTGGCCCTATGCCCCTACCTTTATTAGATAACATTTACATTATAACTTGACCTCTATATATTATACTTAGGGATTTTTCAGTGGATTCTGTGTTTCTGTAGTGCAGTGCTATTTTCAGGAACTGTCAAATATCCTATCTTTTTTCTGCAGTGCAGGGATTTCAGTGGTGTAAGGAGCTGCTTGTTTAAAAGGGTCACAGTAAGGGCAGAGAGGGAGCTTTAGTCTTGTGTTTGATTCCATTGCACACATGTGGATACTCTGTATGTCATCTTAAGTGGCCCAGAACCTACATTGTGTACCCGCCAACGTAAGCCGACCTACACAATAAAGTGCCACTGCGCATAAGCAGACCGCCTTCTGCACTGTGCATGTCGCTGAGCCTGGCACGTGCACAAGCAGCTGAGACCCTCTACATGGGGATGTGTACACAATAGCTCCTTTACAACTTACTTAAATTATTTTACAGTTAGGCTAGACGTTGATATTTATATCAAAGTAAATGTTTTCAGTTGGTTTAAAAATAAATTGGTGTAGAAGCGCAGTAAATTGTAATAATGAAAATCACAAATACAGTTATTAAAAATATAAATGAGCAATAGGATAACAATTGATAACTGTGCAGAATGCAATTTTTCCAACAGTCTGGAGTCTGTGCAGCATTTGATAAATCCAATGCTAAACCTACACAGTATGACCCATTTCAATTTAACATGGCTGATACAGAACCTATTGCTGAGTTTGACATACACCAATTTGTGTAGCATACATTGTTGCGCATGTCGACAAGGAGAATGGGTGCATATGTGACAATACAGACTTGCTTGTATCTTGCACATTTGCATACAACTGGAGAGACAGAATGTAGGTGCAAAGGGCCATGCAAATGCAGGCCAAGTAAAGTAAGGCTGTGTTCACACAAATGCTGAGCTGCATTCAGATCTTCAGAAACATGCATATATGCCTATTAGGAGGCTGATAGAGTGATGGACACATCATGAGGTATGTATGGCTCTGCAAATGGGCTGACATATTTTGTTTTTGTGTGTGCTTTTTTTAAGAGTAATTTACACCCATTTTGCCACCAACTCTGCACAAGCCCACAGTGGGTCTGAGTCAGTAAGGTAAAAAAAGGAGTAAATGTTCTCTGGGACAAACCATGTTACAATGCAAGGGGTGCAAATTAGTTTTTTATTTTGCACATAAGTTAAATACTGACTGTTTTTTCATGTAGCACACAAATACTCGATAGCTTTATACTTGCACTAAAATTTACAGTTTATCTAGGACATGCGCTTTCCCAGCTATAAATCTGTCCCCACATTTTAAAGTTCCTCCCCCTCTAAAGGAACATGGTTTTGCCCAGGTGCAAAGTTCTAATTTTTTATGCTTTGCTCTCTTTATGACTCGGGCCAAGAGTGTTTTAGAAGTATGAAGGAAATAATCCTGTCGATTGACTGTTAGTGTTCAGTACTTAAAATGCTCACTGTTTTATAATGAACCTTAAATAATTTCTAAATATCTTTCTTATATATTTAATGTTATCATTTCTGTAAACGGTTATAAAAAGACTAGGATACAGCTTAATTAAGCACCACTCACAACATGAAAACAATGCATTCCACTTTACTGCTTCTTGAGGACCTTTTTATATGGAAGATGAACTGTGTTAGTAATAGTAACAGACAACGATCTACTGGAAAAAGGAATTAAACATGTATGGGTTATTTAAATTCAGAATGCTTTATAAGACGATGATGTTTGAAGTAAGTCCTCGTCCAAATACTCTTCATGTGAGCTATATTTTTGTGACATTAGCATGACATATTTGAATGATCAAGCCAATTAGAAAAAGTGATAGCCTTAAAAACTTTGTTTCATTTTAAAAGTAAATCTCAAGAGTACCAAAATAAAAGCTGACTTTTCACCAAGTTTGGTTTAACAAACGCACAGAATTACTTATCCAAATTAGTTATACTGGATGTTTCTTATACTACTTTTTTAGTATATTGCTACAGTATGTTTGGTTTACATTTAGACAAAGGCTACATCTCTTCATCAAAGGCAGAAGTGTTAGCAATTACACCAGCAGGTGGTAAATGTTTAGGGTCAATGTTACTTCTAAGCTGAGTTATCTGGATAAAGCACTAAAATACTTGAACATATTACCATTGCTCTGAATTAAAGAGTACCGACCACCAATAAAGAAAAATATGTATCTACAAAGTGTGCTTTCCTTTGTATCTTTATCTCCAGTATTGAAAATGATGAAACATGCAATTTTTTTTTGCTTAATTTCAGCCATTAGTGAAAATTCCTTTCCTTGTGATGTCGCACTCCTCATAAATATTGAAATCCTCAATTTTTTAGTCTAGAAACTAAGGTCTGAATTCCAGCTCGAGAAACAAGGCTACAATATAATGTTACTTCGGAAAATGCATAATATCAATTATAAGACAGAGTACTTTATATTAGCACAGCTACTCATGTATCAGCTACATATCTTGAAAATAATAAAATAATGCACATCTTTTTGTAAAGTTAAATTAAAATAATAGTAGTGCTTATAATCAAATATTTTTCATGTAATTGATGTTATGCTTAAACTTTCTTATGAATACCCTTTTTTACTCTAGGTAATGCTCTTAATAGTGGACATTTCTTTTACTTTAGAAAATGTCAGAATTTCCGCTAATGGACATATAGTGGATATTCAATTAGAAAGACTTTTTGACTCTATTCTTTGCCAATACATATTTTTTTCTGAATTATGATGGATATACTTTATGGGCCTGATGCTGAGTTGGAAGTACTCACGTTTGTATAGCATAAGTTACAAAAATGTTCGCTGTGCATGCCCACAAGGAAACTGCATGCATATTCATGAATGCAGAATTGTGTGATTCGGACACTTGCACCTTATTTCAACTGCAGAGATGAAATAGGGGAGGTAAGTGTCAGTCTAACATAGGCTGAGAGTATAGTAAGGGCATGTTCATGCAAATGCAGCTGATGTAGACCAGTGCAGACACACATATGCGCCTGTCAGGAGCTGTATCTTTTGCACTTGCTAGAGGGCAGGTGCAAATACATGCTGATGATGACGATGACTGGCACCAACACTAGCCACTTCTAAATGGCTGATTGTGAATTCACCTCTGAGGCTGATTGGTGCTTTCATCACTGTTCATGTGAATATTATAAGGTATTGTCGAAGGATTTTCAAAAATATGTTTTGCTACTTTCATTTGTATGTGAAAAGGAATAATGTATCTGCTGAATTATATCAAACTTAATAGAGAATGTGCTTTTTTTGCTATCAAGACAAATGTTAACAAACTATTCTTGTGCTTATGACTAGGATCAGTGTATGAGTATGTGTGTGTAAGTGTACCTGACGTAAACCTGGTGCATATGCTGCAGATGCAGAGTTAGACACATCTTATGATACATGTGACTCATCAAATATAAATACTGTATTTTTTATATTTTTACGGGATGCTTCTTGACCATAAATTATACTCAACATGTGTCTAGCTCAGCATCAGGCCTTATGTGTTAAATTTTAAAGCTTAACTAACAGTGAACAAACATTTGTTGGGTCAATGTGACACTTTAGAGGCGGAGAAGTTAATCAATCAATTAAGCAGCTATTTAATTGCACCAATTTACCAAAATCTTCATTAAATGTGCAGGTGCTGAATGCTACAGTGACTGTAGTTGTTAACACTTTTCATAGAAAAAGTGGGAGTGAAAATGTTGAATATTTTGCCACTTGACTGAGTATTTTTTATGTGGTTATTTGGAATCTAGGCCACAACACATTCTGTGATTCAGGAAAGTCAAAATTTTAAACAAGTACTGAAATTAAGTAGCTAACAACTGCCTAGCCTTCATATTTGTACTACTTATTAAGTGGGAGCATTAGACCTTTTTGCACCATGTATACACTAACAAAAAGAAAAACTGTAAATTGTCTTTATAATATAATCATTATAAAACACATTGGAACACTCATAAATAAACATATACTAGGGCTTGGCAAGAACAATTTTAACTTTATACTGAAAAAGAATCAAATTACATGATACTTAATCAAACATATTGATGGATTTGCTCTGGTTGTAAATATATACTTTTTTTATATAGTTGACCTTGCTTCCAAAGTTATTATGATAGACAATTAATAAAATAGTAAGTTAACAATGTTAATTATGAATATTTCTGAATTTAATGATTTGGTTTATATAGTACATCACATAGCTAGGAGTGATGTACAATTCTAAAGATATTAAAGGTTAAAAAAGAGAATAGTTAAGGGTTTACCTAAACAACTTGAAGATTCTTGAGAGCAGCTCACAAAAATTGAGTCAAAGCTGTGAAAGGCTGGATTTGCTACACAAGACTACATTTATAAGCTTATTTACTTTAGGATTCTGCACACCAGCAAATCCCTTTGTATAATCCCATTAACTTTCTTTATTATTAGTTTTTACTGTTAGCTTGGTGTAGAAAAAAATATATATTTGAAATAAAATAAGTATGCATGTCTACCACCAGAAAAAAATATCAATCAAAATGTGAAAACTATACAAGAATCACATAATGGACAGGACAGTAGCTATTTTTCCCATATATTAAGCAAACATGGAAAACAGAGCAGCGTATTTCCACTTTTTGCACCATATTTGCCTCCTCTTTTACATTTTGTGTGGTCATCTGCCAGAAGATGTGCCTTATGGAAGAGTCGAGTGAAATGAGGATGCCCACACATGGTAAAGAGATTTATCATTACCGTATGGCATGTTGCTCCACTCTATCCCCTCCTTCATGCACCAACAATACCCAAAAGGTTGATGAATGTCATTTCTACTCTGTTTTTGAGAAGAGCTTGTTTATATTTAATTGTTAAACAGTATATATACATAGGAAGCTGCTTTGCTCCAAAAATTGAGCATTGAGGTTCTAGGTGCTGTGCTGCATTATCATATGCCTTAAACTTTCTAATAACATTACGTACAATGGAAATGGGAACATCAAGGTCTCTGTCGATTGGGTTATATCGTTAAGCTTTTCCATGCTTGGCTACAATCTATTTTTTGACCTCCTCAGACAACTCTCTGGCTCTCCATGTTCATTGTTGTACATACAGTAACACAAAACAGGAAAATGAGTCTTTTCTCTATTCAAGTTTGTTAATGAGTGAATTTTATATTGCAGGCACTCAATACTCATCACACCTCAATATTTCTAGCTGCTTCTTTAAGGTGACAATAATTTTGTTTAGCCCATTTAAGGATTTATGTGTGGAATAAGCTACAGCCTTTTCTGATTTTTTGTGTTTTATTGCATTGCAAAACAAGGAAATACACATGCTGATCAAATATGTTTTAATTTCAACAATTCTATAGAAGAATGGTTCATTAATAGGAAATACTGCAAGAATGTCAATTTTTAGCAATGGCGGTATATAGGGTATATAGGGTAGCACAGAGCAGGATAGAGACTTTCTACTTACATATTTAGACAGATTGAAAAATGGAGCCAAGCAAAGACAGGCTAAATGTAATGCAGCTAAATATTGGGTTATGCACCTAGGTTATGGAAATAACTTGTTACATTCATTTGCAGAAAACTAAGATGGAAAATTATTTAGGAAGAGCATGTGATAGAAAGCTAAATAATAACACATAAAACCAGTCATCGTCTGCAAAGGCAAATAACATTCTGGGATGGACAAAAGGAGTGATACATGCATATAATATAGTTAGACCACATCTTTAAATAGGGGTACAGTTTTGGGCCCCTCACTGTAAGAAAAATATAGTTGAACTTAAGAGGGTCCAGGGGTGGTCCACCACATTAGTAAAAAAAATAAAAGATTAAATTAAAAAGAAAGGTTAAGAAAAACATAGTTTTATTTATTTTGTAAATATATATATATATATATATATATATATATATATATATATATAAATATATATATATATATATATATATATATTTATATATTTATACAGAGAGAGAGAGAAAGAGAGAGAGAGAGAGAGATACAGGGCTTTGTTTGTCATACAACGCTCAGAACGGCATTCCGCCACCTTTTATCCATGGGTTTTCAAAGTTTAGTTCTGCAATGCTATAGTGCAGCACCGCATCTAAGTGTGTGTCCTGCTTCCAGCTCAGGCAGCGTTGTGATGTCACAACGCTGCCAGTGGGAGGAGCCGCGATCAAGCAGAGAAGCGAGAAAAGAAGCATACAAGGTAAGTACAGACTACAGAAAGCGGGGCAGGGGCGCAGAAAGAGAGGGCAGAAAGAGGGCTACAGAAAAACGAGGGGGGCAGAAAGAGAGGGCTACAGAAAAACGAGGTGGGCATAAAGAGAGGGCTACAGAAAAACGAGGGGGGCAGAAAGAGAGGGTTACAGAAAAACGAGGGGCGCAGAAATAAAGGGCTACACAAAAATGAGGGGGCAGAAAAAGGCGAGTTCCGGCACCTTTTTTCTTACCAAAAAAGCACTGTATATACATATATATATAGATAAATAGATAGATATAGATATATATATAGATATATATACATATATATATATATATATATATATATATTAGAGATGTTCACTGACCCCCTGGTTCTGGTTTTGGCTTTGGTCTTGGATCTAGATTAACTTTGGGTTTTGGTTTTGGTTTTGGATCTGTATTTTTCAGAAAAATTGCTAAAATATGCTTAAATCACATAATTTTGCTCTTTTTTTGTTCCTACATTATTATTAACCTCAATAACACTAATTGCAAGTCATTTGCAGTAAGTTTTGACCACGTCATAGGTCACAATATTGTTTTCATACACTTTCGGACAAAGACTGCAGCGACCTGGCTGGATGCTAAGTGACAGAGCAACGACACAAACTCACGGCAGTTCATAGCACATCTAGGAAACATTGCCACACAACTTATGTAGACACAAGAATGGATATTACAACTGGAGTGGCATTAGTGGCCCCCACAAAACAAGCTAACAATGGGCTTAAGGCACCTAAGATAATAGAGCTGTTAATGAACTCTACTGTTGCAAGATGTTGTTGTCATCATCCTCACCATCATCAGTGTGTACATCATCCTCACACATTACTAATTCATCACCGCTGGAATCCACCATTACAGAAGTCTCTGTATTTTGATGTAATTGATGGGAAAGACCTTCCTCTTGGAAATTGAATTTAATTTTTATGAACATCATCTTTTTCCCATTTTGAGGAAGTAGCCTCTTACGCCGATCACTGACAAGGTTTCCGAGTACTCACTGGAGGGTAGGCAGCTTAGGCAGTGCAAAGCAAGTGGGTATATTATGTAAAAGGACTGTCTGATGTGTTTATTTCTATGTCGTCATTAAAATAATCCTCCCCCATCCTTTGGATGTTGGATGTTGATAGTAGGATTACGGCAAAGGTGTCACTTTTTTTGGTCAATTCTTTTAGACCAGACTAGATGTCAACATGTTGTGCTGAGTCATCTGCATCATCCCTGGGTCTCTTGGGAAAGATAAGTTTTTCCTAGCAGCAGTTGAGTGACAAACTGAAAAAGGAGATGCTTTCCTGTCACTTAACACTTGAGTTGTCATCTTGCTCACCAGGAGCTCCATGCATCTCTTGAGATCTGGGTCAGTTGGAAACAAACAGAAGTCATAGCTCTTAAACCTAGGATCAAGCACAGTCGCCAAAATGTAGTGATCCGATTTCAAGATTTTGCTAACTCTTGGATCCTGGGGAAGCGAATAAAGTACTTGATCTACAAATCAGACATACTTAGCGCAATTGCTTTGTTTAATATCCTCCTTCAGTTTCTCAAATTGCTTTTCCAAAAGTCTAATGGAATCACTTGAATATAGCTAGCAGTGTCTGAACTGACTTCACTGGTGACTACTTTGAATGGTTTCAGTACCTTGCAAAACAAGGACAGTATTCTCCACTGCGCTGGAATAAAATACATCCCCCCCTCCTTTCCCAATGTCATGGCTTGTGGAGTAAGCACGGATGGCTTTTCGCTGTTCCTCCATCTTTGAAGCATATACAGGTTGGAATTCCACCTTGTCACCACCTCTTGCTTCAGTTAATTTGCTCTTGTAGCTGCTGCAATAAATTGTTTTAAAAATTGGAGATGTTGCCTATAGCAACCAATCAGATTCTAGCTATCATTTTGTAGAATATACTAAATGAATGACAGAGAGAATCTGATTGGTTGCTATTGGCAACATCTCCACTTTTTCAAACCCGCCGTTTAGTAAATCTAGCCCTAAGTGTTTTGTCAGAACAGGATGCTGCTAACCTTTCCTGCATGTAAATGGTGTGAGCTTGGCTGCTCACTTTGAGAAACACCTTAGTAAGTTTAAGATTGCATTTGCTAATACCCAAAGTGAAGATGGTAGCTGGAGGTCTGTGAATATGCTGGTGAGATAGCAAATATGTAAAGGGAGATAAGTAAGAAAGAATAACAATTCCACAATGCAAGAGTATCAGTTCTTACATCAAATGATTATACCATCACAATACATTTAAGTATGTCTTATTTTATCATGCTGATGGGACCAACAAATAAACATTCATATTATGCCACACAATAGTGCCCCAAATTAAAATTATACTGTGCAGTAGCACCCCCAATTCATATTATTCCACAGAGTTGTACTTCCAGTTTATATTATACCACAGTAGAGCCCCTAATTCATATCATGCCAACATGAAACATATGTAGGCAGCTGTTTTCTTATGTGTGACTCACCTCCAGATTCAGCAAACATATCTTCAGTTCTGCAATGGAGGCTCTGTTTCAACCATTTTCAGCTGCTTTAGGTAGCTTTGATGTGCCAAATCAAAGAAAAATAGAAAAATAATTAACACACTGTACAATAAACCTTGAGACTTGTATCTTTGCTTGACTAAAGATAGGGCAATAATCTGACATTCTTGGTTTCATTATACCTGTGACAGTATTTACCATGTATATATTGTCATAACACGATGAACATCATCACAGCATTGGGAAGAAGAGATCAGATTTATGCACAAATAATCAGCATGCTTTATGCTTCTGTAAATATGATCACACCGTTCTACTGCTGCACAAAAAACAAAAATATTGTGAGCATAATTTCCTCACTTTATTTAATATAAGAAAGGTCCCATTGGTTGTAATATCTGATAGCCATGATAAACAATACACATTCCTCAGACTATTTTATTAGGTTAGAGAAAAGAGGTAAAAAAATATTATATATTGTTAAATTGAGATAGTCTACTATATTTCTGGCTTTCCGCTATTGCTATTTCCTCAGCTGCTTCATTTTATATATCAGTAACAGTTGTATTAGAAAGATTCATCTTTTGTAATGTTATTTCAGATCTGTTTCTATTTTGGAGCATATCATTCTAAAGTTTAGATAATACCCATGACTGATATTATGTTACAATTCAAATCATTCACAGTATCAGTGGTTCTCAAACTGTAAGTCAAGCCTTCATTTTAGGTAAAGTCAAATTGCCTCAACTTCTTAGATAGAAATGCACAGGCTAAAAGGGAAAGAAATTATGGAAACACAATGATCTGCATGAGAAAATTATAAAAAATAGCACTTAAAATAATAAAGCTGTAAGAAACTAGATATATGTATGAAATATACTAGATACATGTGTGATATATCTATAGCCGCTTGACCTGACAGTATTGCTTGTTTCATGTTGACATTGTGACTGTATACATTACTACTGTCGACAATCACTGTGTCTACATTTTCGGCATGTAGACAGTATTAATCTGTCTACAGGTAGACTGTCAATAACCTAACTGCTCCAATTTGGGTATCAGGTCATTTTCTATACCTGTACAGAAACAGTTCCAAGTTTTAAAGATGTAAACATGGAATTTTTTGTCCCTGAAAGTGTCTATTTTTTAATATTGACTAATTGTGGAATAATTTATTATTATTTTAATTCATGTCATCTATATGTATTGCTTTGGCTTGGATGTTACTTACTTAGAAGCAGTATTAACAGTGCAAATAATTATGTTCCAAGGAAATTGAGGAAACATGACATCTGTGTAGTACTCTAAGATCCACTGAGACATTGTTGCATGTCAAGTGCTTAGATGAATAGGTTCAGCAACAAAGTGTCCTTACAAACTATTTAAAAATGTTTGCAACTATGAGCAAGGCACTGGTCCTGTGTATGTGGAAGACTGAGTTCAATGACTTCTTGTTTGTGTCACTGCTCCTGACCTGGTAGAAATGAGATTGAGTTTTGTTGGCTGATAACTGATTTAATTAAACAGCATATTTCCACATGCACAACTTGTTTATATCATACTGTGGAAAGGAAAGTTTTAAACAGAAATGTGTATTTCTAGTATGTACCTACTAATGTACAAAAAAGCATTAGCAAAGACAATAGCGTAGTTGTCTCAAGTTTATGACTTTCCTACAGATAAACTAATCTACATAATGGATCCCTGTATTTTAACATTTTCATTTTTAGTGGGGAAAAAATATGTAGCTAACCTGCTCTAATTCAGCCAGAGTACATTTACTTTGGGCTGGATACTCTATTTCTCTTAGCCAAGATATAATGACTGTGGCATTTAATGGTGGCCAAGTGCACTACAATACTTGGATCCAGGCTTTCAGTGACACCCCAAGTATTTCCTTAAGGGGCAAGAATTGAGTGATTGAATCATCAGCACAATGCATTCAAAGGGAACACAATGTGCTGAATGCACTTGAAAGCATTTAAAAGCACCAGGTAACTTTGTGCCATTATATGCCTTGGTAACATAGTGGAGGTTCACTTTTTACATAAAAAATACAATTTTGTCTGCATTGGGGCATTGAACCCATGGGCAATAATAAATATACAAAATAAAAATATATAAAATATACACCTCAGATCTTTGGCTCCATTATTGCATGAAACTTTGCATAAAGTATTCATAGTTGGCATATACCTGAAAAAAATGAAATTATTAGATTTTATGTCAAGTTTATTCAATAAAGATATATTTAACAGTAATTTTAAGACAATTTTTGGTCCATTTGAGTGCCCCATATGATCATTTCTGTTTTCTTTTGCTTTCTATTTTAGGGCACATGTCTGAAACTGTTGTAATAAACAAGGGGATCGCAGAAAAATTATTTCCCCAAATTTGAACTGCATAATGACCATAAAATAGAGCATTACTTATCCTAATGCATTGACAAAACAAAGTACAATATATTCTTAAAAAATTATATAAAATTAATTTGCATAGACTAAGAAAAAATAAAAAAAAGTATTGCAATTTGAACCGATGCATCACATAATATGATATTTCATCTGGTCATGAAGGAATGAATATCTTTCAGTCTTAAAACCATTTCTCCACACTTGGTAACATGACTCTAGACTTATCCAATGACCTGCAGCAATTTCAACACTTGATAGCAAGTTATTGATCCATCTGTGAGCATATGTACCCATACAGGTTTGTGTGATTCTGACACTTTTGCCTGCCTGCGTTTGGACAAGTGGGTCGAGTCAGGGCTGTGGTATGCTTAGGCCAAGTACATTAAGAACATATTTGCAGAATTGCAAACGAATGTTGACTAATACAAATATGCACCTGAGAAAGTCATAGTATTTGTGGATTTTCATGGACAGGTGTAAATAGCAAATGATAATGATGATGGTTGCCAGCACTACAGAACCACTTGTGATTGGCTGTTTGTGAATGCCCTGCTAATGCTGATTGGTAATTTCTACAGTGGTTGGGTATATTCTATGGTTTTGTGTGTGTGTTTAGGCAAAAAAAATTTTACATGCAAGAGTCGGGGAGATGCATCTGCTGTGTTATAGAGGTTTTATTAATTTTTTTGATGCCTAAAGGTGAATGTGTTTGTGCAAATAAAATAAATGGTTAAAAACATAGGAGCAAATTGGACATAAATATATGTAACGTATGCCTGGCACACACCAGGCTCATAACCTACCATTGCCGACTAGTACGCATCTTAAAATAATTACCATTTTAAATACTTTAATTTGCCACAATTTGGGGTGCAATTGCAGTCAATGGAATTAGCCCCAATGTGAGTTGTATACTGAGTTATATCAATGCCACATATTGTATGATGTGTTAATAACAAAAAAATTAAAGAAAATCTGTGGCCTATGTCCAATTTAATACTATTAAGTAACAAATTAACAGCTGTCCTTCGAAGTCATATTTGAGATTCCATCAGCAAGTATAATTTATCATGATATGTTTTAGATTGTTCATTAAGAAA